>NC_065591.1:10846255-11480011 GCF_024542745.1 Macaca thibetana thibetana
TTTTTTATATACCACTGTATTTTTACATAAACAATAGGGCAGAGGAAGAAATCAACTATGTATTTGTCTCATGTGAGCCTCAGAGGGATGACTGAGTTCTGTCTGTCCTTTGCCCACAAGGAATTTCCTTGGTGGATAGCTCTTCTGTGCATGTGTGTATGTGCCTAGAACTTTGCCAGGTCATAGGACAGAAGACATTTAACGAAGGGTTCCCTCTGGGTCAGCTCAGTGCAATGGAAGGAGCCTGCCCTTTGAGGCTTGAGAGAAGCAGTTTCACATCTTGGTTCTAGGACTTTTCACAGCATAGAAAAGTCAGATATTGTCCCTCTGGGCCCAATATTGGTTCTTGAAAATGAAGATGATCATATTTTCCTTGAAGGGTAGGATAAAAAACAGCCTTGTAGTGCATCCAAGCACCATAGATAGTAATAAAAATTGATTCCCTTCTGAATTTCACAAGTATATTAAAATCAACAAGTATATTCAGGCGTATTTCTAACATCATTGTGCATAATGGCTAAATATTTTGAACAACCTAAATGCCTAATAGTAGTGGATTGGTTAGATAAATTATGTACATGCTTATATTGCAACATGATGACATTGTCATATGGTATAGCCATTGACAATCACATTTATGACATGTAAAATATTCATGATACATGTTGGTAAACACAAAAAGCAAAGTCTATGATTCTGTCAAACTTCTTGGTGAAAGGGTAACACCAAAAGCTCAGTAATTGGTACTTTTCAACCTTCTGTTTTCTTCTCCTGCCTCTGTGCCCTTACCTTACCTGCCTTTTGTCCACTGTGATTCCCAGGTAAGTATTTCAAGATTGGTTCCCCCAATACCTTCATGTTTCTGACTGGCGAGGCCGTGGTGACAAAGGAGCCCCTGGAGCATGTGGCATGGGGCTGCCTCTGCTGGGTCCACAACTGTTTGGACCCCAGGTATAGACCTCGGCCTGTGGGTGAGATCATCAGTTCTGCAGAGGAGATGGTTGGTGACCAGAAGATGCATAAAGTTATTTTTAATAACAGTGAATGCTTTGTCACTGATCTGAAATATGGCCAACCCCTTTGCAAGTTGGTAAGGCCCCCTTTGGGGTGAACTCTTCCTTCTGGAGTTCTTGGGGTGAGATTATGTGTGAAATTTTTGAAAGATGACCAGTGGAGATTGCACTGTATTTCTCACATTGATATTATAGTATCCATACCATAACATTAATAGCATTCTTTAAAAAAGATATTTTTTGGGGGAGGCCGAGGAGGGTGGATCACCTGAGGTCAGGAGTTCAAGACCAGCCTGGCCAACATGGTGAAACCCTGTCTCTACTAAAAATACAAAAATTAGCCGGGCGTGGTGGCGTGTGCTTGTAATCTCACCTACTTAGGAGGCTGAGGCAGGAGAATAGCTGGAACCCGGGAAGCGGAGGCTGCAGTGAGCCAAGATTGTGCCACTGTAGTCCAGTTTGGGTGACAGAGTGAGACTATTTCTCAAAAAAAAATAAAAAAATAAAAAAATAAATTTTTTTTAAATACAAAAATTAGCCGGGCATGGTGGTGGCCACCTGTAATCTCACCTACTTGGGAGGCTGAGGCATGACAATTGCTTGAACCTGGGAGGCGGAGGTTGCAGTGGGCCAAGAGCACACCACTGCATTCCAGCCTGGGTGACACAGTGAGACTTTGTCTCAAAAAGAAAAATTAAAAAAAAAATTTTCCATACGTTATGGGGGAACAGGTGGTGTTTGGTTGTAAGAGTAAGTTCTTTACTGGTGATTTGTGAGATTTTGGTGCACCCATCACCTGAGCAGTATACACTGCACCCTATTTGCAGTCTTTTATCCCTCACCCACTTCCCACCCTTTCCCCCAAGTCCCCAAAGCCCATTGTTCCATTCTTATGATTTTGCATCCTCATAGCTTAGTTCCCACTTATGAGTAAGAACATATGATGATTGGTTTTCCATTCCTGGGTTACTTCACTTAGAATAATAGTCTCCAATCTCATCTGCATTACTGTGAATGCCATTAATTCATTCCTTTCTATGGCTGAGTAGTATTCCATCATATGTATATGCCAGCTTCTTTATCCATTTGTTGATTGATGGGCATTTGGGTGGTTCCACGTTTTTGCAATTGCGAATTGTGATGCTATAAACATGTGCATGCAAGTATCTTTTTTATAAAATGACATTTTTTCCTCTGAGTAGATACCCAGTAGAGGGATTGTTGGATCAAATGTTAGTTCTACTTTTAGTTCTTTAAGCAATCTTCACTCTGTTTTCCATAGTGGTTGCACTAGTTTACATTCCCACCAACAGTGTACAAGTGTTTCCTGTTCACTGCATCCATGCCAACACCTACTGTTTTTTTTTTAATTATGGCCATTCTTGCAGGAGTAAGGTGGTATTACATTGTGGTTTTGATTTGCAGTTCCCTGATCATTAGTGATATTGAGCATTTCTTTTCATAGGTTTATTGGCTGTTTATATATCTTCTTTTGGGAATTGTCTATTCATAGCCTTAACCCACTTTTTGATGGGATTGATTGTTTTTTCCTTGTTGATTTGAGTTTGTTGTAGATTCTGTATATTAATGTTTTGTCAGATATATAGATTGTGAAGATTTTCTCCACTCTGTGTGTTGTCTGTTTGCTTTTCTGACTGTTCCTTTTGTCATGCAAAAGCTCTTGAGTTTAATTAAGTCCCAGCAATTTATCTTTGTTTTTATTGCATTTGCTTTTGGGTTCTTGGTCATGAAATCCTTGCTTAAGCCAATGTCCAGAAGGGCTTTTCCAATGTTATCTTCTAGAATTTTTATAGTTTCAGGTTTTAGCTTTAAGTCCTTAATCCATGTTGAGTTGATTTTTGTATAAGGTGAGAGATGAGGATCCAGTTTCATTCTCCTACATGTGGCTAGCCAAGTATCCTAGCACCATTTGTTGAAAAGGGTGTGCTTTCCCCACTTTACATTTTTGTTTGCTTTGTCAAAGATCAGCTGGCTGAAAGTATTTGACTTTATTTCTGGATTCTCTATTCTGTTTCGTTGGTAGTCTATATGCTTATTTTTATACCAATACCATGCTGTTTTGGTGACTATGGCCTTATAGTATAGTTTGAAACCAGGTAATATGATGCCCCCAGATTCGTTCTTTTTGCATAGTCTTGCTTTGGCTATGCAGGCTCTTTTTTGGTTCCATATAAATTTTAGGATTGTTTTTTCTAATTCTGTGAAGTATGATGGTATTTTGATGGGAATTGCATTGAATTTGTAGATTGCTTTTGGCAGTATGGTCACTTTGACAATATTGATTCTACCCATCCATGAGCACAGGATGTGTTTCCATTTGTTTGTGTCATCTGTGATTTCTTCCAGCAGTGTTTTGTAGTTATCCTTGTAGAGGTCTTTCACCTCCTTGGTTAAGTATATCCCTAGTATTTTATTTTATTTTTTTTAATAACTATTGTAAAAGGGATTGAGTTCTTGATTTGCTTCTCAGATTGGTCACTGTTAGTGTGTAGAAGAGTTACTGATTTGTGTCCATTAGTTTTGGATCCAGAAACTTTGCTGAATGCTTTTATCAGCTCTAGGAGCTTTCTAGAGGAGTCTTTAGGATGTACTAGGTAAACAGTCATATCATCAGCAAACAGTGACAGTTTGACTTCCTCTTTACTGATTTGGATGCCCTTTATTTCTTTCTCTTGTCTGATTGCTATGGCTAGGACTCTCAGCATTGTGTTGAAGAAGAGTGGTGAGAGTGGGCATCCTTGTCTTGCTCCAGTTCTCAGAGGGGATGCTGTCAATTTTTCAGCATTGTGTTGGCTGTGGGTTTGTCGTAGATGACTTTTATTACATTGAGATATGTCCCTTGTATGCCGATTTTGCTGAGAGTTTTAATCATATAGGAACGCTGGATTTTGTCGACTGCTTTTTCTGCATCTATTAAAATGATCATATAATTTTTGCTTTTAATTCTGTTTACGTGGTATATCACATTTATTAACGTGTGTATGTTAAACCATCCCTGCATCCCTGGTGTCAAACCCACTTGATCATGGTGGATTCTCTTTATGATATGTTTTTGGATTCAGTTAGATAGTATTTTGTTAAGGATTTTAACATCTATGTTCATGAGGGATATAGGTCTGTAGTTCTCTTTTCTAGTTACATCCTTTCCTGGTTTTGGTATTAGGGTGATACTGGCTTCATAGAATGATTTAGGGAGGGTTCCCTCTTTCTCTATCTTGTGGAATAGTGTCAATAGGATTGGTACCAATTCTTCTTTGAATGTCTGGTAGAATTCTGCTGTGAATCCATTGGTCCTGGACTTTTTTGTTGTTTGTAATTTTTAAATTTTTAAATTACCATTTCAGTCTCACTGTTGTTATTGGTCTATTTAGGGTATCCAGTTCTTCCTGATTTAAGGTAAGAAGGTTGTATCTTTCCAGGAATTTATCTATCTCCTCTAGGTTGTCTAGTTTATGTGCATAAAGGTGTTCATAGTAGCCCTGAATGATCTTTGTATTTCTGTGGTACCAGTTTTAATATCTCCCATTTCTTTTCTAATTGAGCTTATTTGGATTTTTTCTCTTCTTTTCTTGATTAATCTTCCTAATGGTCTATCAATTTTATTTATCTTTTGAAAGAACCAGCTTTTTATTTCATTTATATTTTGTATTTTTTTTTTTTGTTTCAATTTCATTTAGTTCTGCTCTGATCTTGGTTATTTCCTGTCTTCTGCTGGGTTTGGGTGTGGTTTGTTCTTGTTTCTCTAGTTTGTTGAGGTGTGACCTTAGATTGCCTGTTTGTGTTCTTTCAGACTTTTTGATGTCAGTGTTTAGGGCTATAAACTTTCCTCTTAATCATCACCTTTGCTGTATCCCAGAGGTTTTAAGAGGTTGTGTCACTACTGTTGTTCAGTTCAAAGAATTTTTAAATTTTCATTTTGATTTCATTGTTGACCCAGTGATCATTCAGGATCAGGTTATTTAATTTCCATGTATTTGCATGGTTTTGAAGGTTCCTCTTGGAGTTGATTTCCAGTTTTATTCCACTGTGGTCTGAGAGAGTGCTTTATATAATTTCAATTTTCTTAAATTTCTTGAGGCTTGTTTTGTGGCCTCTCGTATGGTCTATCTTGGAGAAAGTTTCATGCACTGTTGAATAGAATGTATATTCTGTGGTTGTTGGGTGGAATGTTCTCTTATATATCTGTTAAGTCCATTTGTTCCAGGGTATAGTTTAAATCCATTGTTTCTTGACTTTCTGTCTTGATGACCTGTGTAGTGCTGTAGGTGGAGTATTGAAGTCCCCCACTATTATTGTGTTGCTGTCTATCTCATTTCTTAGGTCTATTAGTAATTGTTTTACAAATCTGGGGGCTCCAGTGTTAGGTGCATACATGTTTAGGATTGTGATATTTTCCTGTTGGATAAGGCCTTTTATCATTATATAATGTCCCTCTTTGTCTTTTTTAACTGCTGTTGCTTTAAAGTTTGTTTTATCTGATATAAGAATAGCTACTTCTGTATCAGAGGAACCAGCCCCCAATATTTCAACATAGGTTATTTCTCTTTTCCCTAAGTGTCGGCCGGTCTGAGAAATAAAGAGAAAGAGTACAAAGAGAGAAACTTTACAGCTGGGCCTCTGGGGGTGACATCACATATTGGCAGGTTCCATGATGCCCCTTGAGCCGCAAAACCAGCAAGTTTTTATTAGAGATTTCAAAAGGGGATGGGGGTATGAACAGGGAGTAAGTCACAAAGATCACATGCTTGAAAGGGCAAGAAAAGATCACAAGGGCAGAGAGGCAGAGCAAGATCACAAGGCCAGGGCGAAATTAGAATTACTGATGAGGTTCCACATCCTGCTGGGCACGCATTGTCATCGATAAACATCTTAACAGGAAACAGGGTTCAAGAGCAGACAACGGGTCTGACTAGAATTCGCCAGGCTGGAATTTCCTAATCCTAGCAAGCCTTAGGGCACTGCAGGAGACCAGGGCATATTTCGTCCTTTATCTTCAACCCCATAAGACAGACACTCCCAGAGTGGCCATTTAGAGACCTCCCCATGGGAATGCATTCCTTTCCCAGGGTTATTCCTTGCTGGGAAAAGAATTCAGCGATATTTCTCCTATTCGCCTTCCACAAGAAGAGAAATATGACTCTGTTCTGCCCAGCCCAGCAGGAAGTCAGACCTTATGGTTATCTCCCTTGTTCTCTGAAAATCTCTGTTATCCTGTTCCTTTTTAGGATGCCCAGATTTCATATTATTCAAACACATATGTTTTACAAACAATTTGTGTAGTTAACAGGGTCCTGAGGTGACATACATTCTCAGTTTATGAAGATGATGGGATTAAGAGATTAAAGACGCATAGGAAATTATAAGAGTATTGATTGGGGAAGTGATAAATGTCCGTGAAGTCTTCACAATTTATGTTCAGAGATTGCAGTAAAGACATGCACAAGAAATTATAAAAGTATTAATTTGGGGAACTAATAAATGTCCATGAAATCTTCACAAATTATGTTCTTCTGCCGTGGCTTCAGCCAGTCCCTCCATTCGGGGTCCCTAACTTCCTGTAACACTTCTGGCCAGGTGCTGTGGCTCACATCTGTAATCCCAGCACTCTGGGAGGCCGAGGTGGGTGGATCATGAGGTCAAGAGATTGAGACCATCCTGGCCAACATGGTGAAACCCTGTCTCCCCTAAAAATACAGAAATTAGCTGAGTGTGGTGTGACGTGCTTGTAGTCCCAGCTGCTTGGGAGGCTGAGGCAGAAGAATCGCCTGAACCTGGGAGGCAGAGTTGCAGTGAGCCAAGATTGTGCCAATGCACTCCAGCCTGGTGACAGAGCAAGACTCCGTCTCAAAACAAAACAAAACAAAAAAACAGCTACTCCTGCTCACTTTTGGTGTCTATTTGGATGAAATGTCTTTTTACCCCCTTTACCTTAAGTTTATGTGAGCCCTTATGTTTTAGGTGAGTCCCTTGAAGGCAGCAGGTTGGTGAATTCTTATCCATTCTGCAACTCTTTATCTTTTAAGTGGAGCATTTAGGCCATTTACATTCAATGTTAGTATTGAGATGTGAGGTATCGTTCCAGTTACCATGCTACTTGTCACCTGTATACCTTGGTTTTTTGTTTTTTTCTTTTTCTATTAAATTGTATCTTTGTTTTATGCATCCTGTGAGATTTAAGCTTTAAAGAGGTTCCATTTCGATGTGTTTTCAGGATTTGTGTCAAGATTTAGAGCTCCTTTTAGCTATTCTTGTAGTGGTCGCTTGGTAGTGGTGAATTTTCTCAGCCTTTGTCTGAAAAAGACTGTATTTTCCCTTCATATATGAAGCTTAGTTTTGCTGGATACAAAATTCTTGGCTGATAATTGTTTTGTTTGAGGAGGCTGAAGATAGAGCCCTAATTCCTTCTAGCTTGTACAGTTTCTGCTGAGAAATCTGCTTTTAATCTGATAGGTTTCCCTTATAGGTTACCTGGTGCTTTTGCCTCAGAGCTCTTAAGATTCTTTCCTTTGTCTTAACTTTAGATAGCCTGTTGACAATGTGCCTAGGTGATGATGTTTTTGTGATGAATTTCTCTTCTTTGAGCTTCTTGGATTTGGATGTCTAGGTCTCCAGCAAGGCTGGAATAGTTTTCCTTGATTATTTCCCCAAATATGTTCTCCAGATTTTAGATTTCTCTTCTTCCTCAGGAATGCTGATTATTCTTAGGTTTGGTTGTTTAACATAATCCTAGACTTCTTGGAGGCTTTGTTCATATTTTCTTATTCTCTTTTCTTTGTCTTTGTTGGACTGGGTTAATTGAAAACCTTGTCTTCTAGCTCTGAATTTCCTTCTTCTGTTTGTTTGATTCTATTGCTGAGACTTTTCAGAGCAGTTTGCATTTCTATAAGTGTGTCCATTGTTTCCTGAAGTTTTGATTGTTTTTTACTTATGCTATCTATTTCACTGAATATTTCTCCCTTCACTTCTTGTATCTTTTTTTTTTTTTTTTTTCCTTAAATTGGGCTTCACCTTTCTCTGGTGCTTCCCTGATTAGCTTAACAACTAACCTTCTGAATTATTTTTCAGGAATAAATCAGGAATTTCTTCTTGGTTTGGATCCATTGTTGGTGAGCTAGTGTGATATTTTGGGGGTGCTAAAGAACCTTGTTTTGTCATATTACCAGAGTTGGTTTTCTGGTCCCTTCTCATTTGGGTAGGCTGTGTCAGAGGGAAGGTCTAGGGCTGAAGGCTGTTGTTCAGATTCTTTTGTCCCACAGGATGTTCCCTTGATGTACTACTCTCCCCCTTTTCCTAGGGATGTGGTTTCCTGCAAGCTGAACTGTAGTGATTGTTATCTCTCTTCTGGATCTAGCCACCTAGCAAGTCTACCAGGGTCTGGGCTAGTACTGGAGGTTGTCTGCACAGAGTCTTGTGATGTGAACCATCTGTAGGTCTCTCAGCCATGGATTACCAGCACCCGTTCTGGTAGAGGCAGCAGGGTGAAATGTACTCTGTGAGGATTCTTAGCTTTGGTGGTTTAATGCACTATTTTTGTGCTGGCTGGCCTCCTGTCAGAAGGTTGCACTTTCCAGAGAGCATCAGCTGTGGTAGTATGGAGAGGAACCGGTGGTGGGTGGGGCCTTAGAACCCAAGAGTATATGCCCTTTGTCTTCAGTTACCAGGGTGGGTAGGGAAGGTGGCTGGGGGTGTGAGCTTTGTATTGGTTAGTTTTCACTTGAAGAGTGTGTTTATGGGTGAGTTGCATGCCATCTCTAGGAACTGGCTAGCTTTGGGAGGGGCTGACTCTCCAGGGTCAGCAATGCCCAGATATCAAAAGCATCAGAGTAGAAAATAAAATATATGGTAATACACACCATGGGGCAGCACAAATGTTTCAGGGCCCTGAGGCCCAGTCTAACAAGAAAGTTCAGCAGCCACCCTTCTAGTTTTGCCCAGGTTGGGCCAGGTTCTCCAACATAGGTGATACCATGTGCTTATTCAAGTGTGCTGATCTTGCATGCAGGGATATATGCACATTATATATATGTGTATAAATGCAATCATGTGGGTACACCTGAATATACACATAGGCTTTGGAACAGAAACACCAAGAAGAAACTCTGTTCCTACTGTTCCTCACAAGGGACCTCTGAGAGTGACAGCAAAGCTGGTGATCCCATCAGTCATCAGAGTCTCTCATTCCTGGGTAAATATCTGATGCTGCTGGGCAGTGAGCAGTTCTGCAGCTGAACTGGGGGCTCCCCAAGCCAGGTCTCTGATGTTTCCTAGAAGTTTTCCCACACCCTGTCTGGTTTTCCTGTTGGAGTCATGCCAAAACCCACAACCTGGAGACTTGATTGAGATTTGTCACACTCTGTATGAGCACTGGGCCATCTATGTGGGAGATGGTTATGTGGTCCATTCTGATCAATTCAGGTAAGAACGAATGATCAGTTAAAACACTAGCTTTGAGTTGAGAAAAGTGAATGAAAGCACAATTCGTTACTGTGCTTATTAGCTCTGTTTCCTTTTGAATTTTAATACCCCACATTTTCATTCATAAAGGAGTGGAATGTGGACTTCATCTTTTGACAAGCCTATTGTGACCCTTTCCTAAGTTTCCAGAAAGTTCTGTCTTGCCATTGAGTCACCTGCTTGCTACACAGTAGGGTAGAAATTGCCAGGCTTTTGGAGTTGTTTCAAAACTTTACTCCACAACTTTCAGCTCTTGGGTATGTTACTTAACCTTTCTGACACAAGATTTGTTCTGTGAAATGGAGATAGGTGTTTTTACCTGGAAGAAATTGTAAGAAAACTGAATGAGACCTACTTCTTTCTGGTAGATACTCAAAAAACTTTAAAACCTGTCTGAGTCAGACACATACCCAAAGATACATAAGAGGTGTTTATAATAATGCCACTGTCTGTAGTAGAGAACCAGTTTAAACAATCTAAATACTTAACAGTCAGAGAGTTGTCAAATAAATTAAAGTGCCTCCATTTTGTGGAATACCATGGTCGCCATGAAGTAGTTTCACATTTGTTGCAATGGGAGCATAATCTCAACACACTGTTAAGTATTTAGATTACAAATACTTATCAAATATTTGCACTCATGTTAAATCTAACAAGAACAAAAGAGAAGAGTAGGAAGAGATAGTCACACTCAAAGGTCAATAGTGGAACTTTTTGTTCTTCCTTCTCCCCATCCTTTTCCAACATTGCATCCCCGAGCACTGTAGTACCTTAGAGTGTCTGTCTGGATTTTAGGTGGGTCTTCAAAGGGTGTGGTGAAATATGAGCCTCTGGGGGATGCGGTCCAGAATAGCACATACCGGATCAACAGCTACTTGGACAACAAGTGCAGACCATGGCCTGTCCACGAGATCATTCGCTTGGCAAGGGAGAGGATTGACAAAAAGTTTCACTACAACATTCTTTGTTCAAACTGTGAGCACTTTGCCATTCAGATATGACGAGCACCACAGCAAGCAGGTAAGCCTCCCTCTGGAGTTGTGTTGGCAGAGGGATAGATGAAGCTGTTGGCAAACATCAGGGGAGCCCTCCTGACACCTCTTACATAGAAACTCAAGCACCAGACATTTAAATGGCATATCTAATTAATACAGGAGTTATTATTACAGGTGTTTTTATTCATTGCTCCACAGCTGGGGACACTGAGATCCAGGGATTCCTGGTAACTTGTCCATGGTGATCAAAGCAAAGAGGACACTTCAGAAATTGAACCCATTTGCTTTTTTTTTTTTGAGATGGAGTCTCGCTCTGTCGCCCAGGCTGGAGTGCAGTGGTGCGATCTCGGCTCACTGCAAGCTCCACCTCCCGGGTTCACACCATTCTCCTGTCTCAGCCTCCCGAGTAGCTGGGACTACAGGTGCCCGCCACCACACCCGACTAAATTTTTGTATTTTCAGTAGAGATGGGGTTTCACCGTGTTAGCCAAGATGGTCTCCATCTCCTGACCTCATGATCAGCCCACCTCCACCTCCCAAAGTGCTGGGATTACAGGCATGAGCCACCGCGCCCGGCCGAACCCATCTACTTTGACTCCAGGATCAGTGCTGCGTCCACTGAATCCCATGTTTGCTTCGTTTTGAAGAGTATTTTGCTGTGAGGAAATTCTCAAGGCTCCTCAGTGCAGTCCAAGTGAGGGATCATGACCCCATACACCAGGAATAGCTGGCTCAGGTTCTGGTTCCAGCACTGACCAGCTAGGAGATGTTCCCAAAACCACCTTACTGAGACTTGGTTTCCTCATCCAGAAAATGGGGCAAATGCCTCACGTCTTTTCAGTTCAGAGAAGTCACATGATTTAGCTAAGGCTAAATGTGTTATTCTGGACTACATCCCCCAGAGGCTATTGCTTTGAGGCTGGTTCTTCCACACACTCCTGCCAGCCACGGATGTGCACCAGCATCCTCATTCCCAAATTTGGCAGCATCTCCTCATTCAGCCTTCTGTGCTCTGAGCTGTCTGGATCCCTCCCAAGTTCTGAGCTTCCTATGGCTTGAGAACACCTGAGCTCAAATCACAGATTAGCTTCTATCAGTGAGTGTCTTTGGACAGATTGTTTCCCTATGTGGGCCTCAGTTTCCATGGGTGCAGAAAGAGGAGTTGCGTGGGGGACCTGTGTAGGCCTGGCTGGCCCTGACCATATGGGATCCTTTGTTTCTGAGCCCAGCTCTGAAGGCAGCTCGTAAAAGGTCCCATGGGCTGTCAGAGTGTGGACTGATCTCAGATCTAGATCAGATTCCTTATCCTCTAGGGGACCTCCAGGGTCAGGGCTGCTGAAGGGACACAGTCAACTTCCTCCTGGGGGAAAGGTCTCTGGGGTGGACAGAAGAATTACTATGTCTTTGTGTGACTTGAGAAAAATAAAGTCTTGACTTTCTTTTGGCTCTGAACAACGCCCTGTTCTACTTTGCAGGGTAAACGTGCGGTGTCTATCATTGTGGCTTGGATAGGAGTGACTTGTATGATTTGAGTCATTCTTGCCCAAAGTTATCACTGCTTGAAGAAGCCATTAAAAATTCCCTAGTTAGAGGCTGCTTCACAGACCAGCTGTTCCTCTGTGTACCTCATTCTCTCTCTCACTGGCTTTTGGAAGGACCAATTGTAACAAGACTGAACTTCTTGAAGAATCAAATGAAGGAACCTAGTGACCCCTTCATCAGATATTTCCACTACTTGATTATAGATTCATGAATCATTGGAAAGGAAGCAACTATGATTGAGCACTTGTTGAGTACTTTTGGCTGCACACCTTTGAAAGAGTCTCCTAAAATCTGAGCTTCCACTGCATTTATATTATGGGGGTAACAAGGACGGTTTCACCATGTTTTGCTGAGATTAAATGAGATGGTGTAAAATGGCTTGGTACAATCCCTGACCATAGCAGATGCTCAATAAATTTGCTCCTTGCATTTAGTTCTGACTTGCTCAATTTTATTCTTGGGGTGGGCTAAGCACTAATGTTCTTGGGTAACCTCAGCATCTTGTGCATGAGTCCAATAACCCTGGTAAGGCAACAACTTCCACCATCCCTCCAGTACCCCCTTTTGGGCAGCCTTCTTTGTTATAAAAGATGTTCATTTGTAACAAAGAGTGTAGGCTTTATCCATCTGTGTCTACTACATGAAATAATAGTCACTTCTGTGGGTCAAGCTGCCCTTGGATTTCAGGAAGTCCTCAATATGGCTCCTAGCTAGTTCGTGCATGCTTCAGGCATGACTTCAGAAATGGCATGGACCCTATGGTCTTTTACTCCAGCATCTTCATCCTGCAGGCTGCCATGCTGCTGCCACTGCCCCCAGTAACCTTCCCCAGAGAGTGGCCTCTCCAGGACAGTCATCCTCTCGTAAGGTCACTATGGCACCATTGTTCTGGCCTTGAGAGGAGAGGTGACACCTCTTACTTTACTCATTATCTCAAAGAGATGAAATGCTGGTTCCTTAATCCCCACAGCACAACAAATCCAAGCCTTTATCTAACAATAGGAATTTACTGGAAGCCCAGAGATACCAGAAAAGATGACCAACTAAGGGGATAACTTAGTCCTGCTACTATAATACTGAATGTGCCTATGCTCAGAATCCCAGGCCCAAGTCAGCTCATATATTTAGAGAGTCCTGCCTGGGCCTGCCTGCCTAGCTCCTGTTCTCCCTGCATGTACAAGGGCCCAGCTCGCCTTACATGATGGCAGTGTTCTCCACCATGGCTGCTTCACCAGGGTCCAGCCCAGTGTTGCTTGGGCACATGGAGAGGAGAAGGACCTTCCCTTTTTCAGGACGACTTATTCTCTAGCCTGGTTCCCAGGGCATGTGAGTATCTATTTACTTCATTGGAAAGTCTGGATCCTTCCTATGAAAATTCTGTCCACTCTCCATGACTAGGTCAGAGCTCTCAGCTCTGCAAGTCCCTTTTTGTGACACTCATCATATTTACAACTGAATTTTGATTATGCGTTTCTCTGATTCACCTCTATTTTCCCTACAAGAATTGTTATTCTCAGGCTGGGTGCAGTGGCTCATGCCTGTAATCCCTGTACTTTGGGAGGCTGAGGTGGGCAGATTACCTGAGGTCAAGAGTTTGAGACTAGCCTGGCCAACATGGTGAAACCCCATCTCTACTAAAAAAAAAAAAAAAAAAAAAAAAAATTAGCTGAGCATGGTGGTGCACGACTGTAATCTGAGCTACTTGGGAGGTTGAGGCAGGAGAATTGCTTGAATCTGGGAGGTGGAGGTTGCAGTGAGCTGAGATTGCGCCACTGCACTCCATCCTGGGCAATAAGAGCGAAACTCTGTCTCAAAAAGAAAAAAAGAAGAAAAAAAGAAAAAAAAAAAGAAAAAAAAAAAAAAAAAAAAAAAAAGACTTGTTATTCCCTGCAACCAGGCACCGTGACTCCCAGAATCTACTATAATGTCTTATATATAAAGGTATTCCAAAAACATCTAGAAAGGCTGAACAAATATATATATATATAACCGAATTTAAAAGAAAAAAAAAAAAAAAAAAAAATCCCATTGCCAGGAATGAAGAAGTAACTTAAAGTTGAAGTCGTAAACTTATGAGCTGATACCTGGGTATCAGGGACAGGTGGAGGTGTGCGTACATTAGTCTAGATCTAGATTCTAAGTGTTTGGAACTAGGATTTTAATGCCTGTGTGGGAAAAAGGGAGCCAGGTGTAGTCCATGAGAGATATGAACTGAGAACTGAGATTTCTATATAAAGCTGAAGTCTGCTTAGAGTTCTGAGTGGAAAAATTTAAAAGCTTCCTATAAGAAATTTAAACCCAAGGCTTTTATTATTTATTTGTTTAGAACAAAAGCTTATTTTATTTTTGAGACAGAGTCTCACTCTGTCACCCAGGCTGGAGTGCAGTGGAGTGATCTCGGCTCACTGCACCCTCCGCTTCCTGGGTTCAAGCAATCCTCCCACCTTAGCCTTCTGAGTAGCTGGGACTACAGGTGTATTTTGTATTTTTTGTAGAGACGGGGTTTCACCATGTTGGCCAGGTTGGTCTCGAACTCCTGACCTCAAGTGATCCCCCCACCTTATCCTCCCAAAGTGCTGGGATTACAGGTGTTAGCCACCATGCCCAGCCAAATGTGCAACAGGCTCCAAGACAACACTCCATTCTAGCTACGGGTGGCAAAAGATGCTACAGCAGGGATACCTACTGATGTTTAAACAGAAATGGAATCAAGGGTCACCATCACCTCAGGAACAAGGAACAGCTTACTTTTTGCCGGACTTCTTAATTCTACCTGTAGCCAGGGGACACTTCCATGAGAACTTTGCTTTTAGCTCCTGCAGTTTCTTCTGTTCCTCTTATTTCTTCTTGAAAGCCTTATCTCATTCATCTCCTTGGCTTGCTTTTTGGGCTGTTTCAGGGGCTTCTTGCCACTTTTGCAGCTGGACCAAAACCGGACATTTTTTATGTGCAGATAGGAAGTCTGTATTTTTGCTACCCACTGGAGGAATTCCTAAGTTCGACTAGTGAAGCCCCTCAAGATTTAGGGCATACTGGACTCTCATACAGAAATAATTATGAATGAAAATTACACTAAGACATTACAAACCACACAAGCTTACAAGTTGTCAGAAAGGGAGACAGTAGACACAATCAGTGGGATAATTGGTTGCTAAAGAATTTGAGAAAGCAGAACTTTCTAGTACATGCATTTGGTGGTATAGACACTCATTTCTCTTGAGTGCACGTCTAGCAGTAGAATTTCTGGGTCATGGATTGGGGGAGTGTATACTTAGCTCCAGTACCTAGAGCCAAGCCATCTTCCAAAGTGGTTAAATCAATTTATATTCCCACCTGGAAACTTTGTAAGTTCTAGTTGATTCACTTTCTTAAAAACAACTATCATGGCCATTCTTTTTCATTTAAATCCCTCTGGAGGAAGCCTAGATGTATAAATTTGTGGTTTTCATTTGTATTCACCTGATCAGTAATGATGTTGAATAGCTTTTTCATATCACTTTATAAGAAATCATAAAATTCATTTCATACGACACTTGGGCATTTGAATATCATTCTTTGTAAAATACCTGCTCAAGTCTTTGTACTTTAAAAAGTTGAGTTGGGTATTTCTTGACTTTTTTCCTTTAATATTTTTAAACTTACAAATCACAGAATTTGAAAGTCTTTGTTTGCTGCTCTATGGTTATAGATTGTAGCAGTGTTACAGAAATCTACATATATGCTAAAACTCACTGAGTTTTTATTGAATGCTGTTAAATGGAACAGTATTCAATAAAAAGTTTGTTTTTGCAGATTTCATCATTTTTACAGAAACTGCAGTGGGGAAATGAACAAGTATGTAAATGTTAGTTCTTGCACCATAAGCATACTTAAATAGAACACTAACAGGTTGTCTTAAAAAAAGAGAAAGAGGCCGGCTGCAGTGGCTCACACCTGTAATTCCAGCACTTTGGGAGGCTGAGGTGGGTGGATCACAAGGTCAAGAGTTCGAGACCAGCCTAGCCAATATGGTGAAACCCTGCCTCCACTAAAAATACAAAAATTAGGTATGGTGGAACGTGCTTGTAGTCCCAGCTACTTGGGAGGCTGAGGTAGAAGAATCACTTGAACCCAGGAGGCAGAGGTTGCAGTGAGCCGAGATCATGCCACTGCACTCCAGCCTGGGTGATAGAGCAAGACTGTCTAAAAAAAAAAAATAAGGAAAAAGAAATCCCTCTTCCACCTGAGCATGAAAAAAAAAATGACATAACCCTGTTAAGAAAACGCAGTGTGGATGTTTCCTTTCATGTGAGCCCAGTCTCATGGTCTTTTCTGTGTCTGTAAGATGGTTGTCTGTGTCCATAGGTGGGTATCTCAGTCTTTCTGTTGGAGCCATTAGGATGAGGCAAACACCAGACTCACTCAGTAAGCAGAACAACCAGTCCTTGGGGCTTGAAGGAGACAGCTGGGTCTCCAAGTTAAATTCTGGGCTAAAACTGAGCTTCCCTGTGATGTACATGGAACAAAGTAATGCGTAGGCTTTAAAAATTGTCATAGAAGAAAGCATCGCTTAATGTGGGGACATCTCCACAAAACAGTGCCTGAGAGCAACCCCTGGTGACTGCTGTCGGCGTGGAAGGAAATGCCTTGGTCAGTCCGTCGTTTCTGCATTCCTTTCTCACCATCTTCTCTCCTCAACATTTATAAGAATAGCTGTACACTAACATTTTGGGGAGGAAGAACACGGAACACTTTTTAAACATTTGGTAACTAAAATAAGTTATGGGCTCTTCATTGTCAACTACTTGAGGGATATATTTAATTCTTAAATTCCCTTTAAAGAAACAATTTTATAGTTATTTTAGGCTGCAAACATTTGCAGCAAGTTCTCAGTTTTGCCATTTCCTTTACTGTTATGCAATCAACAAACTTTGTATATGGATTTTGATGTAAAGTATGGATATTACTTTTATGTGTATTTAATCATGCAGTTTAATTTTACACACTTATTTTTTAATGTCTCTTTTCTTTTATTTCTTTTATTTTTTTTTGAGACGGAGTCTCGCTCTGTCACCCAGGCTGGAGTGCAATGGCCGGATCTCAGCTCACAGCAAGCTCCGCCTCCCGGGTTCACGCCATTCTCCTGCCTCAGCCTCCCGAATAACTGGGACTACAGGTGGCCGCCACCTCGCCCGGCTAGTTTTTTGTATTTCTTAGTAGAGATGGGGTTTCACCATGTTAGCCAGGATGGTCTCGATCTCCTGACCTCGTGATCCACCCGTCTCGGCCTCCCAAAGTGCTGGGATTACAGGCTTGAGCCACCGCGCCCAGCCTAATGTTTCTTTTAAATAAAAGTGACTAATTTTATTGGGGAAAAAAAAGCCATTTATTTTCCCAGTCACCCTGTTGAGGGAGAATAAAAGGAAAAATCAGTTAGGCAGACAGCTAAGGCTGGTCCTCAGAGAAGCAGCCTGCCTGAAAAATGACAGCTACAGGCAAAAATAGAGCAGCCTGGGGAGCTCAGACTGCAGCTGCACAGATAAGCAGGCTCCCAGCACAGAAGCCTTTTGTACTTTGTGTGATTAGTGGGCTCCCAGGAAAAAGTTTCCTCCGCTTTTCAGACATGTACAAGGGGATGCTGTAGGAGCTTTCATGGGGAAGGGAGGGAGACTTACTTAAAACAGACTCACAGTTATACAAACAAGAGATGCTGTGCTTTGGGCTTGCCTAGAGACATACCCACAGCTGCACAGATAAGGGGAATTACAGAGACACCTAAACAGATAAGAGAAGTTACTCAAACAGTTACAGAAATGAGAGGAGTTTCTTACAAGAGCTTTTGCATTCAACTGTAAAATGACATCCCACTCAGGCTCCCCTCTTTGCTATGGAGAGCTTTCTTCTTTTGCTTATTAAAGTTTCACTCCAACCTCACCCTTTGGAGCCATGCTCCTTAATTTTCTTGGTCATGAGACAATGAACTTGGATAACACTTCAATGAGACCATTGACTATTGACCTATTTGTGCTCCCAAATCCTTTATTTCCTTGTTTCTCCTTTCGTGGAGAAGGGTGTGACTTGCAGGGAATAAGCAATAATTGAGCAATATATTCTCCTGGTTAAAAAACCCAAAGATCTTGTGACATTAAAACTACTTGAATTTCTCCTTCATAATCGGAGTCAATTACTCCTGAGACTACAGTGATGCCTTGCAAGTTAAGATGGCTTTTGCCTAAAATTAGTCCCATATATCCTGTTGGTAAAGGTCCCCAAATGCCACTGGGAATCTTGGTGGGTTGGTCTCCCCCAGGTAACGTTACCCATTCTCTGACTGGGAGATCTAATCCTGCACTTCCTGGTGTCCCTGGGGTGAGGGAATCAATGTGCCTCTGGGAACCCATCCCTGAAACGGGGTTGAGGGCTGGACTGGGAACACCCTCATTGTTTGTGGGGCCTGGGTCCAGGCCCCCTTCTCATTTCCCAGCATGGGGGTGCCATTCTGATGACATTTTGAGCAGCACTGATTAGCCCAGTTATTTCCTTTGTTACACCAAGGACAAAGTCCTGGCATTTTTTTCCAGCTGGGTGGGGCACTGCATTGTAAGGTCCTTTCTGTCCTGAGATCTGGCGGCATTCCTTTTTCAAAATGTCCAGTTTTTCCACAATTATAACATTTTCCCATTTTAGGGTCTGACCTTTGGCTCCTTTTAGATTTGTCACCTGCTAAATTAGCCATTACTTGTGCTAACATTGCAGAGCGATGAAGCTCAGTTCCTACATCCTGACAAGCTCAGAGAAAACTTCCCAAGTTTTTTGCATACCTCACTGGTGCCAGTGCATGTTTACAATCTGCGTTTGCATTCTCAAAAGCTAGAGTTAAGGTTAGCATTTCTGCAGCTGTGGTGTGAGGAATCTGACGCTTCACTGCCTCTTATAATCTTGCAAGAATTTGCACATAGGGCTCCTGTGACCCTTGCATTATATGTAAAAAGGATTGTACTGGGACTTTCTCTTCAGGAATTGTGGCCCAGGCGCATTTAGGGTCCTGTGCACACTGCTGATAAGCAGCGTCTGGGACTGCCAGTTGACGTTCCAGGTCTGAATAAGGGCCATCACCTAACAGCATATCCTCTGTAATGTCTCCATGTCCAGCGACACGGTTCCATCTGCACACGTTTCTTGCCAATTTAAATTCCATGTCAGCTGTGCACTAGTGTACAAGCAAGTTCACACCAAGTGTTTCACATCAAAGGGTAAAAGACGCATAGCACCGAACACAGATTCTAGCAATCCTAAAGTGAATGGGCTCTGTATGCCATTATTTACCACATTCACTTTTAATTCCTTCAACAACTTACACTCTAGTGGAGTGTGTTCATGAATAACCTGCTGTGGATTATTTGGATCAGGCCTTACAGAAATAGGAAAAGCACAGGGTCCTAAGGGCTCTCCGGCTATGGGAGCAGAGCGCAAAATTCTTTGTACTGGGGTCTCTACTTCTGCTACCAAAGGACACGGTACAGACGTTTCTGCAACTGGAGGAGGCGGTATAGGCCAATTTTTATCCTCCCTCTTCTGTTTTTTTTTAATTTTCAATTGGAGCTGTGAGTGGGACAACAGATTCTTGCAGATTTTTAGATTCAGCCTGCTGTCCCACAGAAGAATAAGGAGATAATGGCAGAAGTACAGCTGAAGTAAACTCCAAGCGGAGAAAACAGAAGAATCAACTTTAAGACCTTTCTGATGAGCCCATTTTAATCCTTCTGCTCTGTCCCAGTTTTCCACATCAAGAGTGCCTGCCTGTGGAAACCATGGGTTATGCATAATAACCTCCTGCAGCAGCTTAGTTAGTGTCTGAGAACTAACCGGAGCACCAGTTTGTTTTAACAAAACTTTAAGCAACTGCACATCATGTTTTTCTTCAATAGACAAAGCCTGCCCCATGTTACCCTGATTGCAGAAACTTCCCATTCCCAGTACTTCTTTAAAACACTGCTCCACGTACCTCTTTAGGGCACGGTCCTTATATCCACTGCCAGCAGACTTGACCCAGGGTCCCCGTTTGCCTTGTCAATTTCAGTTCCTGTGCTCCAGCAGAGCTTCTTCATTCACATCCTTGAAGTCCCTGTGTTCGGAAGCCACTTGTGGAGCACCCAATTCTGTCACTGTTTGGGGTGTCACTATTTAACCCGCATGGACCTAGGGGGACTGAACAAAGAGGGGACAAATGCGGGAATAAGAGACAAGAGACAAAACAGTATATTTGGAAGAAGGGGTCAGAGGGCACCTTGCCTCTAGTGGACAAGGGTCCTGAGCTTTACACAGCCCTCTGTATTTATTAGGCAAAAGAGATAGTGAGAAGGGGTGTGGAAGAAGGGGTCAGCTGCTTGGTCCAGAGTAGGATTGCAAGACTGCATTCCCTAGATGTCCCAGTAGACAACCTCAAGAAGCTTGGTGTCAGGAAGCGATTGCCCTCAGCAAACCTTCTGTCGGCAGAAGCAGTCATGAGTTTGCTCACATCCTGCATTCATGATAAACAGTTTGCTCTTTGATCATATAGCCTCCAGTGGAGTGCTGAGTTGGTCACGTCCCACAGGCCTTTGGCTCCCCACAATTTATATCATGGAAGAGATAAGAGAAAATATATTCAGTAAACAAGAACAGGAGGCTATAAAAAAGAAACATTTAGCTGGGCATGGTGGTTCATGACTGGAATCCTAGCACTTTGGGAGGCTGAGGCAGGTGGATCACTTGAGGTCAGGAGTTTGAGACCAGCCTGGCTAACATAGCGATACCTCATCTCTACTAAAAATACAAAAATTAGCCAGGAGTGGTGGAGCACACCTGTAATTCCAGGTACTCAGGAGGCTGAGGCATAAGAATCGCTTGAACCTGGTAGGTGGAGGCTGCAATGAACTGAGATTGCGCCACTGCACTCCAGCCTGGGTGACAGAGTTGAGACTCTCTCAAGAAAATATCAATTAAATTAAATTAAATTAAATTAAATTATAAAAGGAAACATTTAGAGAATAAGATAGTAGTTTTGGTTTTCTTGCTGAAAAATTGAAACTGAATCTGATCAAAATTCTAGACGAAAAGAAGTACAGGAGACAGTGGAGTATTTTAAACAATGACCTAGGGATTAATCAGTAGAATTCAGACTCTGGGAAACTCTATAAGAAAAAGTTATCAGTTTTATCACCAACAATAAAATGTAAGAAAAAAAGAGAGGAAGATGGAATCTATGGATTAAATAAAGACCTAGAGTACATATAAACAATCGATGACCTTGCACAGAAAAGAGACAATCCAGAATCTAAGGCTGAGATAGTATTGATGGATGGATGAGTAAAATTATAAGCCAATTTATGAACTTAATGCAAAACCAGTAATATCAGTAAATGAAATGCGGCAATGTATTCATTAAAAATGCATTTACTCTAGGAATTTAAGGAATTTAAAGATACTTATAGCATGACATTAGAGAGCCTATTCATGTAATTTACCTCATTAACAGATTAGAAAAAATATGATCATATCTGTAAATGCAGAAGACAGACTTGACACTCACGAAAAAAATGAAAAAATCTCTTAACAAACTAAGAAAAAATGAAAATCTCCTTACCCTAAAAATTGTATCTATTCCCAACCTATGACAATCTTCGTATTTAATAGTGAAACCTTAGTTGCATTTCCCTACGGTCAGGAACAGGTCAAAGATGCCTGCTAACCACACTGCTGCTCAACAGTGTGCAAGAATTCTTGGCCAATGTGATATAATAAAGGAAACATGAGGGAGAGAGGAAGGAAGGGAGGGAATGTTGTTAAGAGTAGGGGGAAGAGTGTGAGAGAGAGGGGGAGCGGGAGATTGGAAAGGAAGAAATCAGAAATCATTATTTTTTGCAGGTGGTAAGATTACCTGTTTATTTATTGAGACAGAGTCTTGCTCTGTCTCCCAGCCTGGAGTACAGTGGTGTGATCTCGGTCCACTGCAACCTCTGCCTCCTGGGTTCAACCGATTCTCGTGCCTCAGCCTCCTGACAGCTGGGATTACAGGCGTGTGCCACCATGCCCAGCTAATTTTTTGTATTTTTAGTAGAGACAGAGTTTCGCCATGTTGGCCAGGCTGGTTTCAAACTCCTGACCTCAAGTTATCCACCTGCCTCAGCCTCCCCAAGCGCTGGGATTACAGGTGTAAACCACTGTGCCAGGGCAAGATTGTCTATTTGAACTAATAAAAGAATTTAGCAAGTTTGCTAGGAACGAGATTCATATACATAAATCAGGTGCATTTTTGTACCAGTATCAAGTAAATACAATTTTTTAAAAAGATAGCATTTACAAATCGCACACAAAGCTATAAAGTGCCTAAGTATAAATCTAACAAAAGTTGTGCAAGGTCCTGGTAAAAACAAACACACACATCTTATGTTACCAGGGCAACCCTGGAGACATAGTTGAGAAAGCTCTTTATTTTCTTAAACAGTAGATAACTAAGAAAACTCATTGTTCTTCCTTAAACAGGTTTTTAAATCATTTTATCTACATGTATGTTTGCTTAAGAGAACTTCAGATGGCCCAGGAGTCTCTGGACTCTGGCAATTACTGGAGGAAGGTAAGGTCAGAGCAAGACCCCAGCAAACCAGAGCTGGCGACCCCTTGTTACCTTTAGATCATTGACGTATCATTGTAATGCTAAAGTCCTATATTAGGCCATGCTGCTGATAAAGACATATCTGAGACTAGGCAATTTACAAAATAAAGAGGTTTAATTGGACTAACAGTTCCATGAGGCTGGGGAAGCCTCACAATCACGGTGCAGGGCAAAGAGGAACAAATCACATCTTACATGGATGGCAGCAGACAAAGAGGTAAGTCAAAATTGAAGAAGACAGAAGCACAAGAGAAAAATCCACTGCCTTCCAAAGAAACAACTGAACAGGAGACGCAAGCTGGTGAATCGTAATGAGGCATGTGCTGCCAATATGCACTGTACATTCCACAAGCATTGCTTTCTTATTTTACTTCTTTTAGCTGTTTAACTTTGTAAGATGCAGAGAGGTTGGACCAAGTTTAAATGACTCTGCTGACCCTTTCACATCAAAGAACTACTGACAATGAAGGCCAAATCTGCCACTCCCATCTGTCTATCTGGCTGGCAGAAAAGGAAAGAATGTGCATGTTGGTGAAGGAAGAAGTGGGATGGGACAACAGTAAAATCTAGAGTAAAACCAAGCTGGCCCAAGGTGTCATGCAGGCTGTAATACAGTTTAACCAGAGTGCCATTTTTGTTGTTGTTGTTCAAATGATTTTAAGTACTGGAATGCACAATTTCCGAAAAATATGCAAACAGAAGTTTAAAAACTTAAAAAAAAAAGGGGGGGAGGGGAAACTCCTCTTTTTAAAACCGTCAGATCTCAGGAGACTTATTCATTATCATGAGAACAACCTGGGAAAAGCTTGCCCCCATGATTCAATTACCTCCCACCAGGTCCCTCCCACAACACGTGGGAATTCAAGATGAGATTTGGGTGGGGACACAGCCAAACCATATCAAATGCCCACCCCTAGAAGAAAATTGCTGCCATTTTCTGAACATACCTCATATGAAGAAGCATGTTTATGATCTCCAGCTGCACATCTGGAGTCCCTCCCATGCTTACATACATACCTCCCCGCCCCACATCTAATTCCTTAAAGTTCCCTGGCTTCCATCACCTTCTGGAGAAGGGGTTCTTTAGAAAAAGAGCTCACTCCTTCATTCCTGACCAGCAATAAAACCTGCTTGCCTTTTTCTTCCAATTGGATATTCTTTCTTGGCCGTCAATACAAAGTAAGGAAAGAACTTGGTTTCCCAGTGACAGAAGGAAATAAAGGATGACCAAAATAGATTGAGGGATATACTGTATATATGATTGGGAAGAAGCAGTGTAGAGATGCAAGCTCTCCTGTGCTCCTAAAAATCTATACACAGAATACATTTTACTAAAAAAAATCCTATAAAACATATTTGTGGAAATTGAGGTTTATCTTCTTTTAAAACATAATTTCAACTTTTATTTTAGATTCAGAGAGTACCTGTGCAGGTTTATATATTGTGTGAAGCTGAGGTTTGGGGTGTGAATGATCCCATCACTCAGGTAGTAAACATAATACCCAACGGTTTTTCAACCCTTTCTCCCATTCCCTCTTTCTTTTCTCCCTCCAGTCTAGTAGTCCCCAGAGTCTATAGACATCTTTCTGTTCATGACCACCCAATGTTTAGCTCCTACTTATAAGTGAGAATACATGGTATTTGGTTTTCTGTTCTTCTGTTAATTCACTAAGGATAATGGCCTCCAGCTGCATCTATGTTGCTGCAAAGGACATGGTTTCATTCTTTTTCATGGCTGTATAGTATTCCATGGTGTATATGCACCACATTTTCTTCATCCAATCCACTGTTGACAGGCATCTAGGTTGATTCCATGTCTTTGCTATTGTGAATAGTGCTGCAATGAACATACAAGTCCAACTGTCTTTTTGGTAGAATGATTTTCTTTTGGATATATACCCAGTAGTGGGATTGCTGGATTGAATGGTAGTTCTAAGTCTGAGAAATCTCCAAACTGCGTTTCACAGTGGCTGAACTAACATACATTCCCACCAACAGTGCATAAGCATTTCCTTTCCTCTGAAGACAAACCAGCATCTGTTGTTTTTTGACCTTTTAATCATAACCATCCTGACTGGTATGAGATGATATGCTCTTGTGGTTTTGAGTTGCATTTCTCTGACGATTAGTGATGATGAGCATTTTCTCATGTGTTTATTGGCTGCTTGTATGTCTCCTTTTGAGATGTGTCTGTCATGTCTTTTGTCCACTTTTTGATGGTTTTTTTTTCTTAAGTTCCTTATAGATTCTGGATATTAGACCTTTGTGGGATGCATACTTTGTGAATATACTGTTTTTCTCTCATTCTGTGTGGTGTCTGTTTATTCTGTTGATAGTTTATTTTGCTGCCCAGAAGCTCTTTAACTAGGTCCCACTTGCCAATTTTTGTTTTTGCTGCATTTGCTTCTGAGGACTCAGTCACAAATTCTTTTCCAAGATCAGGGTCCAGAATGGTGTTTCCTAGGTTTTCTTCTAGGATTCTTACAGTTCAAGGTCTTACTTTAAATCTTTAATCCATCTTGTGTTAACTTTTGTATATGGTTAATGGTAGAGGTCCAGCTTTAAAATATCTTAGACTGAGTAACTTATAAACAACAAATTTATTGCTGACAGTTCTGGAGGCTGGAAAATTCAAGAACAAAGCACTGGCAGATTTTGTGTCTGGTGGAGGCCTGCTTCCCATTTCATAAATGCCTGTTTTCTTGCTGTAATCTCACATGATGGTAGGGATGAGGGAGCTCTCTGGAGTCTCTTTTATTTTACTTATACTTTTTTTTTTTTTTTTTTTTTTTGAGACAGAGTCTGGCTCTGTCATGCAGGCTGGAGTACAGCAGCATGATGTTGGTTCACTGCAACCTCTGCCTCCTAGGTTCGAGCAATTCTCCTGCCTTAGCCTCTTGAATAGCTGGGATTACAGGCATGTGCCACCATATGCAGTTAATTTTTGTGTTTTTAGTAGAAACGGGGTTTTGCCATGTTGGCCAGGCTGGTCTCGAACTCCTGACTTCAGGTGATCTGCCTGCCTTGGCCTCTCAAAGTGCTGGGATTACAGGCATGAGCCACCACGCCCAGCCTGGAGTCTCTTTTATAAGGGCACTAATCCCATTCATGAGGGCTCCACCTTCATGACCTAATCACTTCCCAAAGGCCCCACCTCCAAATACCATCTCCTTGGGTGCTAGGATTTCAACATATAAATTTTAGCTATTGGGGACACAAACATTCAGACCATGGCACATATATTACTGTATAATGTATACTATGCTATATATATTTTTATATGGTACATATTATATACAGTTGTATGTAATTCTTAAATTATTTCTCATTTAATCTTGCTCTTTCCTTGGTGGTGGTCCTTCTTTTCTCTTGTCTGTACTTTTCAATTTGCAAGGTTCTTTGATTCCTCTCAAGCCTCCAGCTCCAATGCCCATCTTTATCTGGAAGCTCTAGTGTGGTTAAGAGCCACAAACTCTGCAGACAGAATCCCTGGGTTCTAATCCCATGACTTACTCACTGTGTGATCTTGGCCAATTACTTAGCCTTTCTGTGCCTCAGTTTCCTGTGTTATAAAATGAGGATATTCACAGCATCTACTTGTCTCAGAGACTGTGGCTATCCACCAAAATCCATTCTCCCTGTTTTTTATAGCAATAGAATAAAACTATTCTGTTATTTTGTGACTATTCTGTTTTATGTGGCCGGTCTCATGGATGTCCCACTGGAGAACATGTTCAGCCTCCCTTCCAGGTAGTGAGACCGAGAGCGAGTGCCTGCAGATAAAATGTGACTGTCGCGGGTGTGTGTCAGACCCAGGCCTGGGGCATATGAGATCAGGTGGGTCTTGTCCACAGCCACTGTTAGCCTTCTCAGTGGCTGAGACCAAGATAGGGTGGCAGCTGAGCTTCGGCCAAGGAGACAATGATGATGCCCTGGGGGTGGTGGAACAATGGCTAGGACAGACCCTGAATGCCTCTGGGGAGCAGAGCTGCCCCACTAACCTGGACCATTGTCTCTAGAACTGCTAGATGAGAACGCAACAAATAAATAATAAATAATAAATGACCGCATCCTTTAAGCCATTGTATTTTGGAGTATCTTTGTTAGTCTACAAAACCTGCCTCTGTGAGTGCAGTTCAGGCCCTGAAGGCAGATGGAGCCAAATCCCAGGCTCGTGGTGGAGGAAGGTGCAGAGTCCGAGGAACCTTTGCACCCTTGTGCCTTCCCTCAGGCCCAAAGCTCCTGCAGACTCAGGCCCGTGAGCCCAGAAGTGAACCAGGCCTGATGTGGGGGTGTCAGGTGGACGGTTTAATGAGGGGAGGAGAGCTGGGCCCTGGGTGTGGGCTGACCTTCCTGTTTTCTGTCAGGGTTTCCCTGGAACCCTCCTCAGGAGTGGACACAGTAGAGCCGGACACTTCCACTGATCCGGAGCTCCCGCAGCTGCTCCAGGGCCTGCTGGTTCACGCTGGTGGCCCCCAGTCCCTGCCCATTGAGCGCCAGCTTCAGCCCTCCCTCCTGGCACAGGAGCAGCACCTGGGAAAGGAGGAATGAGGAGGCTGCAGCTTCCAGCCAGACTTTCCCTTGTCTGCCTGATGCTCTCCCCGGTGAGACCCTCTCCTCTCAGAGGACACAAAGATTGGACCCGGAGGCAGCCAGTACAGTGCTGGAAAAGAACAGGACGGGGGCCTGGCTTGTCACCAGTCCATTGTGGCCTTTGACAAGGGTCTTCCCAGCCTTGGGCCTCAGTTTCACCACCTGTAACTGGGGCTGCTTCCTGTAGAGGAGTGGTTCTGCGTGTCGGCATCATTAGGGGAGCTTTTTACTAAAGCTGATGTTGGGTCCCCACCTGCACCAATTGAGTTTCTGGCCATGGGATCCCTGGCATCAGAGTGGAGCATTGAGGACCGCTGAACAGACATTCGCTGTGCTCTGCTGGCTCGGGCCTCCCACCCCATAACATCTGCCCTGTACACCCGCCCCAGAGTCTCCCAGGTCATTATGGGACTTCAGCTCTGTGCTCCTGCCTGAAGGGATGTAACCACTTGGCTCTGACCCACCTCAAAGAATCTCTGGGGGTAAAAGAGGAAGGGGGCTGAGATCAGCTTCTTCTGCCCCCAGGGGGATATCCAGGCCAGAGTTCTGTCTGTGAAGGAAGCCCTGAGTGTCACAGGAGCACGGGAAGCCTGGTCCCTCAGGCTCAGAGTGAAACTGCAGAAAGCAGGAGGAGGGAGAAGGGATCAGCGCCCGCCCGTTGCCCGCAGGCTGCTGCTCAGCCCCCAGGGGAAGGGTGGAGGTGGGGGAGTGGATGGAAGATTGAGCTCTTCAGCCTCCAGAAACAAGCACTGAGGGCCTATGACAGCCTCATGGCTGGATGCTCAGAACAGTGGAAAGAACACGAGTTCTAGATGAACTTGAGATTGACTTCAGGGTTGCCATCTACTGACTACAGGAGGATGGGGGTGGGAGGGAAATGTGTGAAAATTGCCTAGCCCGAGCCTCAGTTTCTCCTTCTCAAAATGGGGGTGATTATGATGATGATAGCCACAGCTAACATTTATTGAATGCTTAGTGCCAGGTATTGTCTTAAAAATTGTCTTAAGTGTTTTCCAAATAGCATAGTGGTTAGAGTCAGGCAGCCCAGGTTCGACCCTGGCTCTGCTACTTTCTAGTCCTGTGACCTTGGGCAAGACCCTTAATCTCTCTGCCTCAGCTTCCTCATCTGTAATGTGGCGATAACTGCACTGTACCTGCCTGTGGCATTGTCATAAGAATTAAACGAATTAATACATAAAAAATGCTTATGGAGAACAGCACCTGGTATGTAATAAGCATTCAGATGATACCTACTATTTAAAAATATTACTATATAGTACAATCTCTACCTCACAGAGCCACAAAAAGCAACAAAGGAGATAATGTATGTGAAAACTAGTGATTCCTAGCACACAGTAGGTGTTTTACAGAAGCTAGTTTGCCTTTCCTTAATCCTCACAAATTCTGTGCTGTGAGTTTGTCAGCCCGTTTAAGTGATGAGAACAAGAAGTTAAATGACTTCTGTTATGAATAATAGTTGTACAGCCTCAGGTTAGGATGTGAACTAGGATTCATGACCCCAGATTTGGGGGTGGGGGGATCCGGTACCTGCCTCTCAAATAGGGCAACCAGATTATTATTATTTTTCTTTATTTTAGTTTTTTGAGATGGAGTCTTGCCCTGTCACCCAGGCTGGAGTGCAGTGGCACGATCTCGGCTCACTGCAACCTCCCCCTCTCGGGTTCAAGTGTTTCTCCTGCCTCAGCCTCCTGAGTAGCGGGGATTACAGGTGTGTGCACCACCATGCCCAGCTAATTTTTGTATTTTTAATAGAGACGGGGTTTCACTATGTTGGCCAGGATGGTCTTGATCTCTTGACCTCGTGATCCACCCACCTCAGCTTCCCAAAGTGCTGGGATTACAGGTGTGAGCCACTGCGCCTGGCCGAGATTATTTTTATCTCTTGGAAACTTCCAAAGTCTCCTTCTTTGAAGCACTATGCCGGAGAAGGCTGCATCCCGACAAGATGCAGAGAGCAGGTAAGGTAGGGGAAAAGGCCGCCCTGGACAGGCCTTTCAGGGACTACTGGTAGATCGTCACAGGAGGAGGTTCCGTAAGTTTCCAGCTTTGGGAAGGAGGTGGCCAGGACTCAATTTTGGAAAGAAGCTTGGAAGGCAGGAACCCTGGAGAGTGGACTGCGTGGAGCCTCCAGCCCCACTATGGCTCCCCCTACCCTGTCCTGCCAGACAACGCTTTGTCTTTCCCTGGCCTGCGAACTCCTGGTGAGGAGGCCTCAGTGTCTCCCTACCTCACCTCCATGCAGCTCAGCTCACCAGATCACCGGATAATCACGAATCACTAGATGCCCACTAGATCGCTGAATAATCACAAATCACCAGATGCCCAGTGAAGCTCTGCTGAAGCTCTTTGAGGCTGCAGTCATATACTCTCACTCAGTGAGGAGGAGGAAAGGGATGAGGTGGAGAAAGAGGGATAGATTTTCACTGCAGATGAATCCTGCGCCCTCCATCTCTTACTCCCTCTGCCCCATTCAAGCCATCGGTTGCCTTCACAAAATAGCAGCAGCGGCATTCTTTGCAGCCTCGCTAAGTACCAGATGCTGTGCTAAATCTTCATGTTGGTGGATCTCAGCTGAACTGGTATATAGGAATGTTTTGTCTGGTCCATAGTATTCTTCAACTTTAATACAATATTCAAAAATTGAGAGAGTTTGTAGAAAAGACGGCTTCTATTTTCGCTTTAAAAATAGTCAGAAGATCTGGCATGACTGGGTATATGGAAATACTCCTTCCCCTTCACCACCTTCCCAACTGGATTCCTCAGTATTTATGAGACTTGTCTGGCTTCTGAGGACACATGCATTCATGGCCCTTGGGAAAGGGCAGTTACTTGCTGACTATGTCATTAGTAACCTTGTGACTTTGAGCTACGATATGAACCTGGTCTCATGCCTCCAAGTTTTGTGGGAAGAAGTGTTGGTTCCATCACTGAGGACTTTTCATTTTCCCTAGCGGGCTGGAATTATCGTTCGCCTTTTTCTGGTAGGGAAACTCAGACTCAGAGAGGTTTAGTGACTGGTCCACGACTGCACCGTTTATAAGAGACAGAACCAGAAATCCAACTCAGCCGTGCCTGTCTTTGGAGGCTCAGGCCGCTGAGTGCTGAGCTTCATGCCTGCCCAGGAATTCACAGGCATGATTGACAGTGTGCAGGGTAAGGGTTTAGTGAGGTCAGTGGCTTAAATATAAAAACAAAATTGAGTAAGAAGGCCAGGCACAGTGGCTCACACCTGTAATCCACGTCATTTCACTCCAGCCTGGGGGACAAGAGCGAGACTTTGTCTCAAAAAAAAAAAAAAAAAAAAAAAAAAAATTGAGCAAGGAGAACACAGGGTGCTTCCCTTACTCTGCCCTCCCCTGCCTTTACTGAGATGATTGCAATAGCACCCACATTTCTGGAGCACTTACCACGTGCCAGGTACTATTCTAAGCACCATCCCTAAAGGTGGCATTGTTATCAACCCCACTTTATTTATTTATTTATTTATTTTTTGAGAAGGAGTCTCGCTTTGTCACCCAGGCTGGAGTGCAGTGGTGTGATCTCGGCTCACTGCAACCTCTGCCTCCTGGGTTCAAGCTATTCTCCTGCCTCAGCCTCCCAAGTAGCTGGGATTACAGGCGTGCACCACCACACCTGGCTAATTTTTGTATTTTTAGTAGAGACGGGGTTTCACCATGTTGGTCAGGCTGGTCTCGAACTCCTGGCCTCATGATCTGCCCACCTCGGCCTCCCAAAGTACTGGGATCATAGGCATGAGCCACCACGCCCAGTCTATCATCTCCTTGTTACAGACAGGGAAACAGAGGCACGGAGAGGAAAAGTATCGGTCCTAAGGTTGCACAGGTAGTAGGTGTCCTGAGCACATGCCAACCCAGGCATTCGGGCCCAGAGAAGTCATAAGCTCTAATGCATTTCCTCAAGGCAGCCTGGCCAGTGGCTCTTGTCTAACTGGATTGCAGCCACAGGTCTGGGTTTGAACGCACCATGTAGGAGAAGTTTGGTAGTGTCCACTTAGTCATTGTGTCCCTCCAAGTCCTGGCTTCCAAATACCAGCCCTCTTCTCCGGGGCAGTCTGGCTGTATCTTTTGAACCACACATTGTGTTACCATGGGAAGCTACATGTTTGCTCTGGGCCTCAGCCTGCATCTACAAAGGGCCTTTCCTGGGGCCCCTTTCCTAGGACCTGGGACAAGAGGCTAGGCCTGACTACATGTACCAGCGGGAATGATGCTCCCCGCACTGGGGCTGTTGGTCCCAGTCCCAGCCTGACCTTCATAAGCTCTGCCAAATTGGGCCACTTCTCCTTTCTGCTCCTCTGTTACCTCATCTGTAAAATGGGGATTAAATGGTGGGGCCAGGAGATTAAAAGAGATGATGTTTTATAGAGCACATGACTGTCACAGAGAGGCTGCTCCCTCCCCTCCACTTACAAGCTGGATACTTACTGCTTGGGCTCTTGCAAGACCAGTGCCCGCACTATGATGACCTGCCCGGGCCAGAGACCCTGGGGAAGAGCATGTGAGCAGGGCACCTCCTGAAGGAACGAGGGAGGTATTGAGAAGTTGACTCCCAGGGGGTGTTGGGGAGAACCACCCACCCCCGGGGGCCAGGGGAGCACCCGGGCAGGCATGTTCTGCCCAGACCTGCAGCCAGGAGGCGCTGCTTATTTGTTTAGCACCTGGCCTCCTGTACTCTGCTCCTGCCAAACACTTTCCCTGACCCCTCCAGGCTGAGCTTGGCCTCTCTGTGTCCCGACCACCATGTCCTTCTCCCTTCACTGCATCCTGAACTGTAATGTCCCCCACCAGCTTGTGAGCAACTGGATGGCTGGGACCAGCTTGTTCCTCTATCCTAGAGCCTGGCACTGGGCCTGGCACAGAGAAGTATCAAGTAACGATGTTCAGAATAAGTGGAGAAAAGGGAAAATGAAGCTGGAGCTTCACCCTGAAGCTGCCCAGCCCTCCCACAGCCCGCAGCTTGCTATAAAGGAAGGGGAAATCCTGGGGCTGAGGGCGCAAACTTCCTGGCCTACCCACAGCTTGCAGTTTTCTGTAAAGGAAGGGGAAATCCTGAGGCTGGGGATTTCCCACCAGGAGGAGCTCATTAGCTGCTTACCCAGACTGCGCCCCCAGCCCTGATGGAACAGGAGGGAGGTTCACTCACCAGCCTGGGGCTCATCAGCAGGAAAGGCTGTCAGGGAAAGAAAGAGAGGACACAAAGCCATGCGGTGTTTGCTCAGGAAAAGGGAACCTCTTGTTATTCTGACAAATTGGGAATCTTTGGGGTTTGTCTCTCTCACAGTAGCAGGTGAGTTATTGGAGCCCCAGGGGGATCCTCTGGACTTCAGAGGTTCACCAACTCTGGAATAATAGAGAAGAATGGGGTGGAGGATCTGTCATCCACTCCCTGTGTGGCCTTGAGCAGTACATGGGCCTCATCTCCCCTTCTGTCCTGCTAGGCCAACCCCAGCCTCCTCGCGGGGGTGGTTTGAGAAATGAGCGTTTCAACTAAGGCCTCTCCTGCTAGGAATATAGGGTCTTGCCCCCTCTGCATGCAGCGCACCCCCATTCATCTTCCCAAGCTGGGCCCGGAGAGGGGCTGGGAGAGGCAAATCCAGGCCCTCCAGAGACTGAAGCAGAGCCAACTGTGTCCATGGCAACCATAGCAGTGAGGGAAGGGGCAGCTGGGTCTTGTGTAATGGGAGCAGCTGTACAGAAGGGCGGATCAGCTGGTGTGGCTGCTCAGACCTTGCTCACAAGAGACTCACGTGTCCAGCTGGGTACTCTCTGCTGCCCTCCACGAATGGCTGTTCAGAAAGAGAGAAAAGAATCAGCAGCATTTAGGACCACTGCAGTCCCCTACCTATGCCTGGGAGATGGGCAGAGCCCTGGCTTTGGCCTTTAGAGCTCCTCATGTTCCCATTCAGCTGGTCAGTGGTGGCTTCTTGCTGGCATTTTGAACATCCCAATTCCTAGGCCCCACCTTGTACTTACCAAATCAGAATCTCTGGTGACAAGCCCCAGAAATCTGGGCTTTCATAAGCCCATCAGGTGGGAATGATAAAGCCAGCTGCCGCCTGTTTCAGCCCCAGTGTGCCAAATCATTCCTGGCCATTGCTTCTCAGTGTTAACCAGACCCACACTGGGTACAGGCTCCTGCCTGTGGCTCCTGGGCCCTCTTTCTGCCATCACCTTCTCTTCCCCCTCAGCCCGCTCACACCTGAAACCTCAGTGGACTCCCTCCCCCTTGGCTATTACTGGTGCACAGGGCCTCCTCCCTCTCTCAGTCTCGGGTGGAGGAAGGGGTCCCAGGCCTGTCCAGGAGTCAGGGGAAATTAGACACTGCCACTGCCCAGGCCTTGGTCCCAAGGAAACTTACATTGATGTTCAGGAATCCAACAGCCTCTACCAGAATGTCACCAAATATGCCCAGCGTGTCCACATGAGACAGTGGGAGCCGGTAGCGGAAGTGGAGAAAGTGCTGTCCATTCACACTCACCTGGAGAGACAGACAGAGGCTGGCTCATCAGCAGCTAATGTTCATTGAGTTCATAACAATGTCCCAGGCATTGCCAAGCACTTTTCCCTCAATTTTCCTCACTTAACTTCATATCAACTCTATGAGGTAGGTACATTTTACAGAGCCTTGGGTGGCTTCAGTAATATTCCAAAGGTTGCAGAGGTGGTCTGGAGATAAAGGCACCTTCAACGCTCCCTCTACCCCGATAGAGGCCCCTCATTGCGCTTTCTCAGCAGCCCAAAGAATCATCTTCACTCCATTTACGTGAGGAAACTGAGGCCCAAGAGGCTCCTCTCCTACCAGCTGCCCTGTCTCCTGGAGAAATCTGAAGATCCCATCATGTTTCTGGCAGGAGCTCACATTAGAGGTCAAAACCTTGAGGTCAAGTTCTCTCTCCCTCTTCCCTGCCACTATGGCTGTAAGATGGGGATAATGAAGGTACCTACCTAGTGGGGTTATTGTGAGGATTCAATGAGCAGATACCTTTAAAGGGCTTAGAACAGTTCCTGGTATACAGCAGGTGCTCTCTAAGTGCTTGCCATGACTATGACAGCAGTGCCCTCTTTGGAGCCAGGCACTGTAGAGCTTTCTTGCTGCCATGTAGGCCCAGGGCAGCCTGGAACTGGTCATGGCAGCTTCTTGGTCCTCTTGGTACTTGACCACTACCAATGACACTCAACACTGCATCGTGGGGAGTCTGGGAAGGGAAGGAAGGGTGCAAGGACACAAATTCTAGACCACCCAATGCCCATCCCTTCCTTCACCTTCACTTCCTCATTCCCAAAGAGAAAGAGGATGAGGAAGCTGGAGCCTTTCTGCAGGGCCAGGTGGGGCCACCGGGCCTCTCTTTGCCAGCGTCCACCATGCAGAGTGTTGCAGATGACGTGGGGCTTGGTGGTATGGAAACGAGGGTTGAAGTGGAAGGCGATATCTGGCCGGGGACACAGGCTGCAGCCACACTGGAAGTCCACCTGAAACCTACTGGGAGGTGAGCCCCTCGAAGTGCAGTTCTGATCAGAGACCCACAGAGATCCCGGAGGCAGCGAGGAGCCCTCCAGCTCGATGCCTCTAGGACTGAGCTCCAGCACCCCCTGGGTCACCTCCCCCACCTTACCTGTGTGCATCTAGAGGGACCACTCCTTGCAGCATGACCATCTTGCCTGCATGCAGGCCTCCAAAAATTGTCGTGACATAAGGAACCACCTGAACAAGAAGAGAAACCCATCCATGCAGGGTTGGAGAAAGGGCTTAGGAACCTCTATGTCAGGGGAGTGGGAGGAAAGGAGCAGAATAAAACTCAACTTTTCCTCCCCAAACAGAAAATTCCTTAGAGGTAAAAATCAGTGTTCACTGAAATATTTTCTTCCACCTAATCCCCTTTCCTGGACCTTCATACAGCAAAGCCACATTACACCAGAGAAGTCAAATTCAGCTCCCTTGCCAAATTCAGCACCAGCCAGCTGCCTTTCTCCAGCTCCTAGGGCACAACAGGCTGCAGTGACCCCAGGGACGCTTGCCATCCACTAGATGCCACCCTGGTCCCCAGAAGCCTGGTACTGGGACTTTCTGAGGACTGTTTAGTGGCTGGAGACTAGGAACTGGGAAGCAAGAAGAATGGACAAGTTAGGAACTGACAGCTAACTCTGAAATGGACCCCTGGAGAGACGCTTAACAATGGCCTTCCCAGGCTCACCTTTCCCCAAGTAGAAGTTTCCTGGGCTGGGCTCTGTGGCTTATGCCTGTAATCTCAGCACTCTAGGAGGCTGAGGCAGGCAGATCAACTTGAGATCAGGAGTTCGAGACCAGCCTGGCCAACATGGTGAAACCATCTCTACTAAAAATGCAAAAATTAGCTGGGAGTGGTGGCATGCACCTGTAATCCCAGCTACTCAGGAGGCTGAGGCAGGAGAATTTCTTGAGCCTGGGAGGCAGAGGTTGCAGCGAGCTGAGATCATGCATGCCACTGTACTCCAGGCTGGGCAAAAAAGCAAGACTCAGTCTCAAAAAAAAAAAAAAAAAAAAAAAAAAAAGAAGAAGTTACCCGGCCTTCCTAAAATACATTACACACTTTTACAACTTCCTGCCTTTTCTGGGCTGTTCCTCCTGTCTCTTTTCACCCTGACTCTTTTTCTAAGCATCATCCACTTGGGTTCCTGGATTGTTCCTTTCTTCCCCGGAGCTCCCAGGGCATTTTGCTCATGTGGCTGGCTTGGCCCTTGGCTTAGAGGGTCTGGTTGGCTGTTTTCCCTAGGAGTTTATAAGCCCTTCAAAACTGAAGCCTTATCTTTCCCTCCTGTAGGCTCAGTGCCTCGCCTGGCGCCGTGAGGGCTCTGCATAGGTGTGTTCGGAATGAGTGTGAGCAGGACGGCAGGTACACACCAGTGGTATCACAAGATAGGCCTCCCTGTGTTTCTCTCTAACTCCCAGCAACCTTTAGGAACCCAAACCACCTAGAAAAACCTGAAACCCACCAGGACGGCCCTCCAGGTGGGAGCTCGCAGCCTCTAAAGCGAGGAGCTGCCGTAACCTGGGCAGCTGCTTCTGCCCATTCCTTAGGCACCTGAGAAGCATGGGAGGGAGGCTTGGGATGCCAGCCTGGCAAGCTCAGCTGGTTCAGCAGTTGATCACTTCCCATTCCCAGGCTTCCTCCAGGCTTGTAATTAACTGAGAGGACGCAGCTCTCATGGGAGGGGAGGGCCAAGTAAGGGAAAGTGATAATTAATGCTCATTAGTAGAGAGTGTCTGCTGGGAATTCAGCCTCCTGTAAATCATTGCCTGGCTTCAGAAAACCTCTTGGGCACTGACTGAGCAAGAGAAGGAAGAGAGAAACCCCCCGCAACCCCCATCCCTGAGTGGAAATTCCCACCCGACCGTTCCTTCCAAGTTGGGGATGAGACTCTCCTTACTAAGTAATCAGCATCCCCCCACCAATCCTACCCACACCCTCATCCTCCTAGCATCCTTTACAGTAGGGGCAGAGCACTGCGGCTCCAGGCTTCACCACTTTCAAAATGCAGCAACCCTGGAAGCCTAGCAGTCATTTACACCCAAGTGGGAATTAGCAGTCAGCCACTTCGCTTAGCTCAGGAGGGCCTTCCAGAACCCAGGGCAGGTGCTTGGGAGAAGCAGAGCCAAAGACTGAGGTCCTCTCCACCCCACCACCCAGGAGTCTGGGCCCAGTTGGAAGCGAAGAGCCCAGAGACCGAGGAGGTTCCACATTAGAGTGACAACTCACCGGGTGGAAGACTGGCGGTTGCAGAATGAAGCTGTCGGGAATTGGGTCCAGTTTTTCTCCAGGTGACATGAGGGTGGGGCAACTCCAGCTGTAGATCCTTGTTCCAGGAGCCCTGCCCCCACTGGGCTGACTCACCTGTCCCAGGTCCTAAATGCCTGGAGCAGCTCTCCCAGCTGTTAGTCTCACCTGCGCCCTGCAGGGTCTTAATGCTGTCCGGAGCAGCCCTGGGAGGGCAGCGGGTGACCTCCAGGCTCCACACCAGCCCCACTCGCAGCGGTATAAGGTAGAGCTCTGACGGGGGGTGTGGTGGGGGGCTGTCGGCAGAACTCCGTGTCCGGGGGAGGAAGACTGGCATTAACCAACTAACCACCCACTCCGGGTCTGCAGCACGTGGCCAGAGGGAAGCCAGACGCTGGCTTCTGTGGGGTCAGTGAGGGTTTGTGGTTTCCAGCTCGAGACCTCATTGGGTCAGAGGAAGGGGAGGTGGTATGTGTGTTTAGGTTCCAGAAACAGCCTCACCCCCAGCTCCCTGGACAGCCTTGGGTGACTTCCCATTTCTTCCTCCCTTCACCACAAAGGGTTTTATCTCTTCCTCTCAATTTCTTTCTTTCTTTTTTTTTTTTTTTTTTTTTTTTTTTTTTTTTGAGATGGAGTCTTGCTCTGTTGCCAGGCTGCAGTGCAGTGGTGCAATCTCGGCTCACTGCAACCTCTGCCTCCTGGGTTCAAGCGATTCTCCTGCCTCAGCCTCCCTGTGACTGCAGGTGTGCGCCACCACGCCCAGCTAATTTTTGTATTTTTAGTAAAGACTGAGTTTCACCATGCTGGCCAGGATGGTCTCCATCTCCTGACCTTGTGATCTGCCTGACTCGGCCTCCCAAAGTGCTGGGATTACAGGTGTGAGCCACCCCGCCCGGCCCTCTTCCCCCCATTTTCTTGTCCCTTCCTCCACTCTTCTTCCTTTTCCAAGTTTTACAGCCCCCTGAGGCTCCATGTCAGCGTCAGCCTGAAATGCTGGGGCCCAGCTGGGCTCACAAGAAAGTAGAATGAGGGAAGGGGAAAAAAACAGAACCCCTTAAGCTCGGAAAGGGCAGCACAAGAAGCACAGAACTGCACAAGGAGACTTGAGACTTGAATTCTTCTTCAGCCTCTCGTCTAATGTGCTGTGTGCCCTTGGAAAAGTCACTTCCCGTCTCTGGGCCATCCTTTGTTCATCCGTACATGGAGAAAGCGACCATAGCAGCATGTCCCACAGGGAGGCCTGTGTCTGGGGGTGGGCCCAAATATCTGCATTTTACTAGAGTCCTTCCAGTTCTGGTTCAAATCCCAAAAAAGGCTTTCCCTTTAAAAAGAAGCACAACCTCTCAACTTTATCCTGAGTGAGGAGGTCCGGGATCTGACCCATAGCGTCAGACTTGGCAGCAGGGAATTCCTGCACTGGGCCCAGGCTGGGCAAAGGCTCAAGCACGTGGGGTGCTGAGGCGGAGGACGGAGGGAGAGTGCATGAAGGGTCCTGGGATAAGGTGTCTTAGCCAGTGCTACCTAAGCTGTGGCCACTAGCATCAGCCTCACCTGGAAACTTGTTAAAAACGCAAGTTTTGGGTCCCCACCCCAGACCGATTGAGGAGCACTTTCTGGAAGCTGGGCCCAGGAATCTGCATTTTACCAGGCCCTCCAGGTGATTCTGATGCACTTTAAAGTTTGAGAAGCATTGACTCAGGATGGAACTGGAAGGGCTTTGGGTGCGGAGCTGAGTTTGTTCAGATGTTGTTGAGTAGGTGGAGCTGGGTTACTTAAGGGGCTTATTCGGGGAAATTCAGTCAGATGTGCTCAGGAAGGGTGCTCTGCATACACAGTGAGAGGAAGCTGGGGCTGGAGGGGCCAGTTTGTGGAAGAAAAGAGTCAAATTCTGAAATAGTTGAAGAGATTTATTCTGAGGCAAATATGAGAGACCAATGGCCTGTGACACAGCCCCAGGAGATCCTGAGAATGTGTGCTGAAGGTTATTGGGCTACATCTTGGTTTTATACATTTTAGGGAGACATGAGACATCAATCAATACATGTAATATGTACATTGGTTTGGTCCAGAAAGGTGGGACAACTCGAAGAGGTGGGCTTCCAGGTCATAGGCGGATTCAAAGACTTCCTGATTGGTTATTGGTTGAAAGAGTTAAGTACCTACAGACCTGGACTCAATAGAAGAGAGTGTCTGGGTTAAGTTAAGGGGTATGGAGGTTTTATCATGCAGATGAAGCCTCCAGGAAGCAGGCTTTAGAGCTCTTATCAGACCTAAAATGGTGCCTGGATCAGGGAAAAGACTTGGAAAGGGATGGGGATTCTCTGCAGAGTAGATTTTCCCCACAAGAGCAAGGTTTGCAGGGCCATTTCAAAATACGTCAAATAAATATATTAATATTTTGGGGTAAAATACTTTAATTTCTTTCAGGGCCCACTGTCACGTGATGCTATACTAGAGCCAGGTTAGAACTTGGTGTCTTATTGCTGCAATGAGTCTGTTTGGTCAGTCTTCAGATCTTTGTTTTAATATTAATGCTGGTCGGTTGTGCCTGAATTCCAAAGGGAGGAGACGGCATAATAAGGCATATCCAACCCCCACTTCCCATCACAGTCTGAACTGTTTTTCAGGTTAACTTTGGAATGCCTTTGGCTGAGAGGAGGGGTCCATTCGGTTGGTTGTGGGGCCTAGAAATTTACTTTTGGTTTACAAGTTGAATGGGTCTGGACATGGGACACTGCACTGGAATCAGATCTGGGTCCTAGTCCCAGCCCCTGGAACCAGTGCAGATCTTGCAGCTTGAGGCCAATGGTGCACGGTCCCCATCCAGCCTCACTTCCTTCCTGGGTGAAATGAGGAAGGAGGATACGTTCGTTTGCTTGGGCTGCTGTGGATGAAAAAAGTCAAACTCTGTAAAATATTTAAAGAGGTTTATTCAGAGCCAAATATGAGTGACCAAGGCCCAAGGCACAGTCCCAAGAGGTCCTGAGAATATGTGCCTGAGGTGATTGGGCTGCAGCCAGGTTTTATGCATTGGTTCAGTTTCCAAAGGTGGCACAATTCAAAGAGGCAGTCGGGATGGGGGTTACAGGTCATAGGGGGACTCCAAGACTTTGTGATTGGCTATTGGTGGAAAGAGTTAAGTTACTATCTAAAGGTCTGGAATCAATAGAAAGGAGTGTCTGGGTCAAGATAAGAGGTTGTGGAGACCAGGGTTCTCATTATGTAGATGAAGCCTCATGGATGGCCACCCTTAGAGACAATAGATGGCAAATGTTTTCTATTCAGACCCCAAAAAGGTGCTAGACTCAATTAATTTCTTCAGGCTTGGGAGGGCCTGGAAGGGGGAAAGGTCTAGTTATGTTAGCAGAGATTTTTTACAAATGCAATTTCCCCCCACAAGAATGGCTCTGCAGGCCATTTTAATATATGGCAAAGAAACATATTTGGCGGTAAAATATTTGATTTCTTTCTTATCTGTCATGTGATGTTATGCCAGAGTCAGTATGGAAAGCGAGCCACATTATACAAGGTTAAACAAAACCACTCTGTTGAGATTTTATGGTTTGTAGGTTGTGACTCCCCAGGCCCCTTAAATAGGAATTTAGCAAGAGAAGAAAAACGTCAGAGTTTAGTCCTCACTGCCATAACAAAACCCACAGCCCAGGTGGCTTGAACAACAGAAACTTATTTTCTTACTGTTCTGGAGGCCAGAAGTCCAAGATCATGTGTCAGAGGACTTGGTTTCTTCTGAGGCCTCTCTGTTTGGCTTGCAGATAGACCTTCCCCAGGTCTCTGCGTTTGTCTTAATCTTCTCGTCTTATGAGGACACCAGACATATTGGATTAGGGCCAAACCACATGACCTCCTTTTACCTTAATCACCTCTTAAAATGCCTTGCCTACAGATAACAGTCACGTTCTAAGGGTCTGGGGCTTCAACACAGGGTTTTTGGAAGGACCTAACTCAGCCCCTAAAAGAGGAGTAGCTGACTGTTATCTTCCTGAAACCCCAAGGCTATTGCCACAGTCGAAGGTGAGGCTGATGAGGCCTGTTCTGGGGAGGGAGCAGCAGGAAGAGGATGGCGCATTTCCTTTCTCTTTTTACATAACTGCTTTTTGATAGCTGGGAGGGACTTTACTGGGCTTGTCGAGAGCTTGTGCTTGCTGCAGAATAAGAAAGGGCCTCAGTGTCTGTGAGTGTCTGGGGGTGAGGCAGGGCAAATCTCTCTTCCAGAGCCAGAATGAGGGAGAACTTGCGAGAGAAATCCAGGAAAGTGCTGGTGACCTCAGGGGGCCAATGGCCTAGGGTGACTCTGACACTGGCAGGGGAGCATCTATTCCCACCTGTTGACAAAAAGAGTCGAACTCTAAAATATTTGAAGAAATTTATTCTGAGCCAAATATGAGTGACCATGGCCCATGACAGCCCTCAGGAGGTCCTGAGAACATGTGTGCAAGGTGGTTGGGGTGCAGCTTGGTTTTATACATTTTAGAGAGGTATGAGACGCCAATCAAATACATTGAAGAAATACATAGGTTTGGGGCCGGGCATGGAGGCTCACGCCTGTAATCCCAGCAGTTTGGGAGGCTGAGGTGGGTGGATCACTTGAGGTCAGGAGTTTGAGACCAGCCTGGCCAACATGGTGAAACCCCCATCTCTACTAAGAACACAAACAAATTAGCTGGGCATAGTGGTGCACACCTGTGATCCCAGCTACTCGGAAGGCTGAGGCACAAGAATCACTTGAACCCAGGAGGCAGAAGTTGCAGTAAGCTGAGATCACACCACTGCACTTCAGCCTAGGTGACAGAGGAAGACTCCATCCATCTCAAAAACAACAACAACAACAAAAAAAACCATATACATAGGTTGTTTGGTCCAGAAAGGTGGGACAACTCAAAGTAGGAAGGAGGGGGGCAGGGGGCTTCCAGGCTATAGGTGAATTTAAACATTTTCTGGTTGACAATTGGTTGAGTTTGTCTAAAGACCTGGAATTCATAGAAAGGGAAAGTTCTGATTAAGATAAAGATTGTGGAGACCAAAGTTCTTTTGAAGTCTGATGGTGGCTGCCCTTAGAGATAATAGATGACAAATGTTTCCTATTCAGATCTTAGTTAATATCTTTAGGAGACTGGGAGAGTCTGGAAGAAAAAGACCTAGCTATGTTAATAGAGATTCTTTACAGATGCAAATTTTCCCCCACAAAGAAAACTTTGCAGGACCATTTCAAAATATGGCAAAGAAACATGTTTTGGGGTAAAATATTTTGATTTTCCTCCTTGTCTTCTAATGTTATGCCAGAGCTAGGTTGGAAAGTAAGTCACAATATATAGGGTTAAATAAAACCCATGTGATGAGAATTTATGATTTATAGGGCATGACTCCCCACACCCCTTAGATAGGAATTTGGGCAAGATTAAAAAAATCAGAGTTTAGTCCTCACACCTTTCTCCCCAAACCTGGTATTCCCTATGCCCAGCTCAGCTCCCTACTCCCTCTATTTTTCCCTTACGGCACCTACCATCACTCATCATTATATATTTGAAGAACTGTTTAATGTTTTCTCCCCATTCGCTCTATTCCCTATGTTTCATGAGGGCAGACTTATTCCTATACCCTCAGTACTGAGCAAACTGCCTGACCCAGAGTGAGTGTTCAAATATATTTACGGAATGAATGAATGTAACTGTAACTGCCCCATGGGTTCTTCCTGCCCATTGCACAGACAAAACCAATTCACTGAGACCACAGCATTGCAATAGAGTTTAATTAAATTGAGGCCAGCCATGCCATGTGGGAAATGGAGTTATTACTCAAATCAATCTCCCTGAAAAGTTGGAGGCCAGGGTTTTGTAAGGATAGTTTGGCAGGCCAGGGAGTCTGCTTCTGGGTCTATGGCTGGTTGGCGGGGTTGGCAGGTCCAGATGGAGCCATTGGTTGATTGTCAGAAATGCAAAAACCTGAAAATACATCTCAAATTGTCAATCTTAGGTTCTACAACCATGATATTATCTGCAGGAGTAATTGGGAGAGTGGCAAATCTTATGACCTCCAGAATAATGGCTGGTAATTGTTTACCGCTACACCTTAGCAGAATTTAGGCTCCTCTCATCCTCCTAACCTGGTGGCCTTTCATTAGCTTTACAAAAGTGGGTTAGTTTTAGGGAAGGGCTATTATCATTTAAACTATAAACTAAATGTTTGAAATGCTTGTTCCCCAGTACCTTAATGAAATAGCACTTGAAGATAAATTTAATTTTCTCAGCAAGGCCATTTTTATACTTTCTGCAGAAAGGGTACACTCACCAGCAGTTTTGCCATGAGAGTACACTGAACAAAGGAGACAGGGTCATTTTAACCTAATGCATTCACTCTACTGCTGTGTCCAGTTTCCATTGGCTGGCATGGGACCTCACATTCTGTATTTGTCTTGATTGGCTAGCAACTTAGAACTTTTTAAAAGAGGCAAAGGCAGAGGAGAACAAAGGAAGGAGGAAGTAACTTGTGGAATGCTGAGAAAGGTAAAAACACCTTTAAATAAGGAAGAGGAACAGGCTATAACCTAATGCTTGCTTGAACCAGTATAAGCCTGCCAGGGCAAATATTTACGCTAAACTTTGGGAGCCAAGAACATAAAGTACTTTGATTTCTTTATTTCAGCTAGCAGATATTTAAGAATGTTAGCACAGGTCTTTGAATACATTTTGCTTCTAAGAGAAGTTACAATTGATTCCTAATTAGCGGGGAGGAAAGTCTTTGAAGAGGAACCTCTACTTTTCTTTTTACATACATGTCTCCCAAAGTTAGCTTGGCCTAAGCTCAGGAATGATCAAGGGCAGTTTGGAGGTCAAGAGCAAGATGGATGTTGGTTGAATCAGATCTCTTTCACTGTCATAATTTTCTCACTGTCATAAATTTGCAAAGGTGGTTTCATAACCCTTGGAGATTTATGGCTCTTGTCCAGCCACGCCTCTTCAATTTCTCCCTGTAGACTTGGAATTGTGGCCCAAGCACAAACTAGTCCCATACTCTTCTTCCAACTGGCCACAGATTATAATTGGGGGATTATAATTAGTAAATTATATATATATATAATTATATATAAATTTAAAATTATAATATAAAATTATAATTTATTAATTATAATCCCCCAATTATAATTATTATTAATCAGTTACCAATTAACAGCCTAGGAAAAACAATTTGTGGTCAGGGATCTTGAGATACCCCCTCTGTCCCCTTCTTTGTTCCAATAGCCTCTTTCACAATCCCTGCTTCTGAATGGGTGTAACTCTCAGGGCCTAGAGGAGGGACTAATGCTTACATTCACCTACTTTGGTCTATATCTCTGCCTCCCTCTTCTATCTGACAGCCTTCTAGAGAAGGAAACTGCTGTACAATGTTGGTGGGGATGTAAATTAGTACTACCACTGTAGAGAATAGTTTGGCGGTTCCTAAAAACTAAAAATAGAGCCACCATATGATCCAGCAATCTCACTGCTAGGTCTATGCCCAAAAGAAAGGAAGTCAGTATATCAGAGAGATATCTGCATGCCCGTGTTTACTGCAGCACTGTTCACAATAGCCAAGATTCAGAAGCAAAGTAAGTGTCTATCAACAGATGAATGGATAAAGAAAATGTGGTACATATACACAAGGGAGTAATATTCAGCCTCAAGAAAGAATGAGATCCTCTCACTGGCAACAACATGGATGGAACTGGAGGTCATTATGCTAAGGGAAATAAGCTGGGCACAGAGAGACGAACATCCCATGTTCTCATTTATTTGTGGGATGTAAAAATCAAAACAATTCAACTCATGGAGATAGAGAGTAGAAGGACGGTTACCAGATGCTGGGAAGGGTAGTGGGAAGGTGGGAGGGAGGAGGGATTGTTAATGTGTACAAAAAAATAGAATGAATAAGACCTAGTATTGATATCACAATAGGGAGACTATAGTCAATAATTTAATTGTCCATTTAAAAATAACTAAAAGAATATAATTGGATTGTTTGTAACACAAAGGATAAATCCTTGAAGGGATGAATATCCCCCCCAACCAAAAAACAAAACAAAACAAAACAAAACAAAATAGAGACGCCGTGGGTATAATCCAGAGGGTGGCAAGCTATGTGGGTTCTCAGTCTGGATCCTGCATAGCAAGCAGCTTTGAAAACCTTACTAAGCTTAAGGGGGCAGTGGGACATGACTGCTTCTCATTCCAATGTCTCTCTGGGTCTAATAATTTAAAGGAGGCTTGTATTTCTCAAACAAAATACTTCTTTTCTTTCTCACTTTCATATGTATGTGAACATGTCCATAGTAAAAAGTAGAAATTCAAAACAAAAGTCATAATTAATGTTAAGCTTTTGATTCCATATCCTATTAGTGGCAGGTGAGATGCACGGCTGAGGGCCTGGAGGTGGGGAGCATGGTTTGCTCCTTTGGGCACCCTCCCTCCCACTGCAGTACCCTGGAATAGAAGGATGGCAGGAGCTACTATGTCCACCTCAAAGACACCACCTCTTCCTCCCTCTGCAGTTGGCAGCAGGGAGAAGGGACAGAGGTGACAGATTCTAGTGTGCCGTGGGACAGTCCATGGACTCCCTCCAGCTCTGTGTAGTTCTAGCTCTTGTGCTGGGGGCCTTTGCAAATGTGGTCTCCATAGAGACAGTGTGCAGGCAAGATCTTTCATTCCAACACTCTCTGCCACTGAGGACTCTCACCCCCCACCGCCAGAGAGGCCCCTGGGTCTCCCTTTGGGCCTGTTAAAAGAAAGATATATTAAATTTAACAGAGTTTAAATGAGCAAAGAACAATTTATGAATCAGGCAACCTGTCGAATCACAGAAGATTCAGAAACACTCCAGTGATACTGCATGGTTGAAGATGATTTATGGACAGAAAAAGGAAAGTGATATACAGAAACAAGTGAGGTACAGCAACAGCTGAATGGGTTACAGCTTGGCTTGTGCCTTATTTGAACATGATTTGAACAGCTGGCTAAAACTTGGTAGTTGGCACAAGAGTAGATTTTAGTCTGTTTACACATCCGGTTAAGTTACATTTCACTCTGTACAGAGAAACCTTTAGGCTGAATTTAAAATACGTAAGGAGGAGGTTTAGGCTAATCTTAATTTAACAGGCCCTTCCAGAATTAGAAGTCCTTCTGCTTCTCCATCTCAGCTCCTCCACATGTTGTCCCAGGAAGCCCTGAGGTCCTCATCTCAGCACCATGAGAACCAGGAGTTAATGACCAATAGACCTTCACTATAGGACCTTCAAGGCCCATCTGTATTTTGGGAAGAAAGGTGACCTCAGACAGAAGGTTTGTGATGCAAGAAGGAATGATGAGCAAAGGTGGTGGCAAACATATAGGCAAATCTAAATGAATGTCTGCATAATATAACAATGGTAATAATAATGTGAATTGGGGATAAAAAAGGGGCAGACTAAAACAGCACGGGCAGGAAAGATTAGAGTGAAAGTGTTCCTTACATTGTTTCAGAGGATTGTTTAGGATATTAATTTTAGACTTAAGCATACATTTTAAAATTTCAAGGGCAATAAGTAAAAGAAAACAGTGTAAACTTCCAAATGAGTAGAGAGAAAAATGCAATATACTAAGATTAGATATTTATGAAGAATATTAGAAGAATTCATTGAAATATTTAAAAACCTAACAAATAGATAGAATACATAATTAACTGAAGGAAACAATTTTTGTAAAGATGCCACAATTGCCAAGCTGATTTATTGATTTACTGTAATTCCAGGCAAAATGCCAATAGGGTATTTTGAGCAACTTGACAAACTAGTTTTGCAACTTATAATGAAAGGCAAAAGCTCAGGCATGGTTGAGAGTGGGATCTTGAGATATCTGTACATCAAAATTTATCATAAAGATGCAGCAATTAAAATTACATGATAGAAGCATAAAGACAGATACATTTATCAGTGAAACTGAATAGAGTCAACAGTATCCCTGCTCATTCAAGCATTATGCAGGACAGAGGTGACCTTGTTCATCCATGAGGAAGTGGAAACTATGAACAACTGATGCTGAGATAATTATTCACATGAAGAAAAATGAAGTTGGATCCCTGCCTTCCACATATACAAAAATCAATTCCAAATGGATTAGCGAAAAGGCAAAATTTAAAAACATTTTCAAGAAAATATAGGAGAATATCTGGCCAAGCATGGTGGCTCATGCCTGTAATCCCAGTACTTGGGAGGCTGAGGCAGGCAGATCACAAGGTCAGGAGATCGAGAGTATCCTGGCTAACATGGTGAAACACCAACTCAACTAAAAATACAAAAATACACACACACACACAAATTAGCTGGGCATGGTGGTGGGTGCCTGTAATCCCAGCTACTTGGGAGGCTGAGGCAGGATAATGGCGTGAACCTGGGAGGCGGAGCTTGCAGTGAGCTGAGATAGCGCCACTGCACTCCAGTCTGGGTGACAGAGCGAGACTCCATCTCAAAAAAAAAAAAAATATATATATATATATATACACGTATATATATACTTATATATACGTATATATATATAAGTATATATATATAAGAGAACATTTTCTGAATTTAGGGCAAGAAAGACTTCATGAAAAGATAGGGAGCTGACCACAAAAGAAAATACATGAATTCTATTTGTCAAAAGACGTCATGAAGAAAGTGAAAAGACAAGCCATGAACTGCAAGAAAATGTGTGTAAACAAGTATAATTGACTAAAGATGAGTATCAAGATTATACAAAGAGCTCCTACAAATCAAAAAGAACAGAATGCTAAAGAAAAATGGGCAAAGGACATGAACGGGCACTTTTAAAAAGAAGGAATATGATAAATATATGTTAAGGTCTCAACTTTATTAGTGATCAGGGAAATGCAAATTAAAACTCTGGTGAAATACTATCTTACATTTACCTACCTGGAAAAATCAAGAAGTGTGACAATACTAAGTGTTGGTGAGGATGTAAATTAACAATTCTTACCCATTGCTGGTAGAGGTGAAATTGGGACCACCAGTTGGGGAAACAGTTCTAGTGTTTTATTGTAAAGTTGGATATTTGCGTATACTACTAGGTATTACATCTTGTGGGGTGTCTGCATGCGTACACCAGGATACGAATTGGGTCCTTTTCAATTGTTTCCAACCCCAAATTGGAAAAAAAAAAAAAAAAAAAGAACCAACAAACCACCAAGTGGCTTTATCGCTGGATCAATAAATTGTGGTATAGCCACATAGTGGAATATTTTACTGTAGTGAAAATGAATTACAGGACTATACAGCACTGTGTATGTATTACAGAAACAACTTTGAAAGAAGAAAATTGCAGAAGAGAACTTAACAGCATGATACCATTTGTCTTAGTCCATTTGGGCTGCTATAACAAAATACCATAGGCTGGGTGGCTTATAAACACCAATTTATTTCTCACAGTTCTGGAGGCTGGGAAGTCCAAGATCAAGGCACCAGCAGATTCCTGTCTTGTGAGGGACTGGTGTCAGTTATTAGATGATGGCAACTGCTGTGTTCCCACATGGTGGGAGTGGCTAGATAGCTCTGCAGGACCTCCTTTATAAGGGTTCTTATGAATCCCACTCATGACCAAAGGGCCCATCTCCTGATACTATCACTTTGGGGGTTAGGATTCTAGCACATGAATTTATGGAGTCACAAACACCCAGACCATGGCACCATTTTTATAAAGTTACAGAGAAGCAAAACGAAGTGATGTATTAGGGATACAAAGAAACGATTTAAAAAAACTATTTTAAAAAGTGAGGGTATGACAGACACAAAGGTCAGGATAGAAGTTGGGCGTGCAGAGGGAGAAGGGATAAGGAAGGAAACCACAGGTGGGAGCATCTATACTAGAAATGTTCCATTTCTTAAGTAGGATGGTTTTGTCGTGGATAGTAATTGTATTATGTTTCCTAACGATGTGTGAGGGAGAAGGAACGAGAAAATCAGCGCAGAAGACTCACTGCAGAAGCGGCCTGCCTGAAAAGTCACAGCAACAGGCAAAAATAAAACAACCTGGTAAAAAACTCAGGCTGCACCTGCACACAGACAAGCAGACAGGGTCCAGCATAGAAGCCCTTTGTTCTTTCATAATTAGCGAGCTCCCAGGAAAGTTTCCTCCCCTTTTCAGGCATATACATGGTGGGAACTTGCACAGGGAGGAGGGGTGCTAACCTAAAACAAACTCACAGTTATGCAAACAAAAAAGGCGGTGCTTTGTGCTTGCATAGACACATACCCACAGCTGCATAAGATAAGACAGCTTTACTGATAAGAGAAGTTACTCAAACTACTACAGAGATAAGAGGTTTTCTTGCAAAAGCTTTTGAATTCAGCTGTAACAGGGCAATCCACTTGCATACTCAGCTCACTGTGGAGAGCTTTCTACTTTCGCTTATGAAACTTTCACTCCCACCTCACCCTGTGTCCCGTTCCTTAGTTTTCTTGGAGTAGGACAAAGAATCCCAGGTATTAGTCCAAACAAGGAGAAAATGCTACATTAAAGTACATTGGCAAGACGGCAACATGTGTATTCCATGTACTTTTTCTTATGTTATCTGTCACGTATGTGTAGATTTCATTTTCTAGATATTTTTTAAAACAACATAACTGAATTGTTCAAGATTTTAACTCCTGATGGTGCCTCCCAAGGCTTCCTAATCTGGTCTCCATTTACCCCTCCATGTCACGCCTCTGTTCCAAACCGCTGAGCTGCTCCAGCCAGTTTAGGCACCACCTCTGAGCCTTTGCTGTTTCCATGACCTTCCCCGAAACGAATAACTCCTTCGCCCCCCTCCCGCTAAAAGACCCACAGATTCCCGGGCCTATAAGCGCCCCATTTCACCCCACTCTGTCCTCGGACGCGCTCACTGCGCCCGCGCCACTGTCGCCGCCCCGCGCGCCTCTGCCGTTTGCCGCCCGCGGCGCTTTCCCCTCCGCGGTTCCTCCCCGAGCCGCCCCCAGCGCCCACGATTCCGCGGCTCCGCCGACCAGGGGCCGCGCAGACCGGGAACTCGCCAGGCGCGTAGTCCCTTGCGAGGCCTGGGGGCCGGCGAGGCAGCAGAGGCGGGATGGGCCTGAGCCCGGGCGCCCGGGGGAAGTACGCGCCCCGCCTCCCTAGGATTCCCCCACCCAGCCCCAAACCCGCCTCGCGAACCGCCGGTACCGGGCGCAAGGACCAGCAGCCTGCGCCCAGACGTTCAACTGTGCCCCACTCAGGTCAGCCCCGAGAATGGGGGCCCTTTCCGCAATTGTCCTTCAGCTCCCAGCGGGCCGTTACCCTCAAAGCTCCTTTTCTTAGACATTTGGTGATTGTGTTGTCTGTTAGCCATCATGATCGAACGTTTCAGAACGACCGCTTGTTATAAAGCTAATCGAAGCGAGCCAGGCAGCCACTCCCTCATTCCTGCCGTATTTTATATGGAGGTGAGGCAGTGGTGGCAGCTCCGGAGGGTGGCGTTCAGACCAGCTCTCGCTCTGCAGAGGTTCCTTCCATCTGGCTTAGGACAGAGGCGAGGCGCCCTCTTCATGCTCTCCCCGATTCCGTCCCCAGGAATTCCAAAGTCTCTCTTTGGCAGAGGAACTGAACCCGCTCCAGCACCTAGTTCCACAACCCTCTCCATTCATCCCAAGGTTTCCTGAGGCCTAACCAGGAGCCGGGCACGATGCTGGACTAGAGCTCTGAGCCCACTCTCCATAGCGGTCAAGGTGCTTGCTCGAACTCTCCTTTCACAGGTCTAAATAGCATTTCTCCCCTTGAATTAGAAGAATCCGTGGGATCCGCAGCGTTGGTCCAGCTCCCAGCCAAGCAGCCTAGGCCGGGCACATTAGAACAGGGCAGAAGCATCCAGCAAGGGTAAGAAGATGGTAAGGATGAGGTCTTTGGGTGGAAGAAGTCTTTTGAAGAACTGACTTGGAATGCAGTTCTGTAAAGCAAACCCAGAGGTGGTTTTTGTGTGAACCAGCCAGCTGCTACCCAGCAAGGGAAAGGCTGGTGTGATCCTGGGTGATGACAGATTATACTGGGCTTGGGACCTGTTGGCCACAGGCACGCCTTGCAGCTGTTTCTAGCCACAAGGCCATTGTCTAGACCCCAGAGAAATGAATGGCTTTAGCAGGAGGCTTACAATATTGTCCTTGGTCTCACTAATCAATGAACAATGAGTCAGCCTTTGGCAGATTTCCTGAATTCACTTTCATTAACAACATGATGGTTGCTGCTTTAAAAAATTCCGAGGGGCTGAAATTTTGGAGAGGAGCTATAGTGAAAATGAGGGGTGTCCCATCTGCCCCGTACACTATTTTTTTCTGGAGAAGAGTTTAAAGCATGGGAAAAGGTAAAGAAAAAGCCATTTCTGAGCTGGTGGTATACCAGATGTTTACATGTGCTGTCTCTTTTCCCTCTCATAACACCTCTGGGAGACATATCTTCATCTCTATTTTAAAGATAATCAAGCTGAGGGTCAGACATTAATTTACTAGCTCAAGGTGGGACAGCAATCATGAGAGCTAGGATTCAAACCTAGATCTTTTGGCTTTGAAGTATTTTACTCTACTGTATTTTACTCTACTTTACCTTCATTTAATATGCTTAAAAGCCTATTCTTGCCTTTTGTTTCTGTCCCCTCCTGTAACATTTTGTTTCAAGGGAGAAATATACTGATTTCATTCATATTACTTGCAGTTACAGTGTTGTGGCTTATCAAGCTTTCTTAGAAATCTGGAGCTAATTATTGGAAGAAGGAGCTCTAGAGTTCAAGGGGTTTGCCTCTGGGCAGTAGGGCTGGGATGAGAAGGGAAAGAAGGAAGGCTCCTTGCATTTCATTATAAATTCTTATGTACTGGTTCCTTAACGACAACAACAACAACAACAACCACAACCATGTGCAAGTATCACTTTGACAAACATTAAAAAGAGATTATTAGCAAATTAAAAAATAATAAAAAACCCCAAAACTGCTTCTTGCTATCATTAGCATTTAAACAATTGTCAGAAAACCGGCCAACAGCAGTTCTTCTGGGCTCACAGAAACAAGTTCTAATGGGTTCACAGACACAAGCTTGGGGGGAAATGTTCCCTACAATCTCCAAACCGAAAGGCATCTTAAAAATCACACATCTGTAATACAGATTTTCTAATAATTGTGAAATAGTGATATTTGTTAACTATGTGATTACAAAATCATTCAGGGAGAAGCCTGTAGTTAGCTTGGAGACCACACTCAGCCAGAAAGCAGACTGGAGTTCAATTCCCAAGCCTGAGAATAAAGGCAAGTTAATAAAGCAAGCAGCTGAGGTAGGTATAACAAGAATTCTCAAAGTGACTATCTTTAACCTCCTGGCAACTTCTCTACATATTGTATTTTACTTTGTTTCCAGGGGTGTCCAATCTTTTGGCTTCCCTGAGCCACATCGGAAGAAGAAGAAACACCTTGGGCCACACATAAAATACACTAACACTGACGATAGCTGTTAAGCTTAAAACACACACACACACACGTACACACACACACAAATGTCATAATGTTTTAATAAAGTTTACAAATTTGTGTTGGGCCACATTCAAAGCTGTCCTGGGCTGTATGTGGCCTGTGGGCTGCAGGTTGGACAAGCTTGGTTTAGACAGTCTAATAAATATCCTGATTTGGGATGTTAGTTATGCTTTGTTTTAAAGCAATTTTATTGAGATGTAATTAACATATAGTAAACTCCACATATCTAAAATATACAATTTGATACATTTGGCATATGTATATGCCAGGGAAATGTACAATCTGATACACTTTGACATCTATATATATCCTGTGAAATCTTCACCACAATCAAGATAATGAATAATCTCTATCATTTACAAAAGTTTCTTTGTACCTTTTGTAATCCCTCTCTCTTCCCACACCACTCCTATCCCCAGGCAACAACTGATACGCTTTTTGTCACCATAGATTTGTTTGCATTTTGAGAGATTTATATGGAATCATATTGTATGTGCACTTTGTCTGTCTCCTTCAGGTAACTATTTTGGATGACATCCGTGTTGTTGCTTTTTATCAACAGTTCATTCCTTTTTATTACTGAGCAGTATTTCATTGCATAGATATGCTACTCTTGTTTATCTGTGCATCTGTTGATTGAGCATTTAAGTTGTTTCTAGTTTTTGACTATCACAATCTGCTTGGACATTTATGTACAAGTCTTTGTGCAGACTGTGTATTTTTTCCTCTTGGGTGAATATGTAGGAATGAAATGGCTAGGTCATGTGGTAGATGTATATTTAACTTACTGTTTTCCTTAATTTTTTTTTTCTTTTTTGGGGCTCTCCAAGCCTGCTAGACAAATTCTAAAAGACCTCTAACCTTAACTTACTGTTTTCCACAGTGGTTGTATCATTTTAACTTCCTACTGGCAGTATATAAGAGTTCCAGTTCATCAGCATTTGGCATGGTCAAAATCTTCTAAATTTGAGCTATTTTAATAGATGTGTTGGTATCTCATTGTGGTTTTCATTTGCATTTTCCTAATGACTAATAATGTTAAACATCTTTTCATGTGTATATTTGCCATCCATATATATAATCTTTGGTGAAGTGTTCAAATCTTTTGCCCATTTTTCCTATTGGTTTGTACGTTTTGAGAGTTCTCCAGAAGTTCTCTATACAAGTACGTCATCAGATAAATACTTTATGATATTTTCTCTCCATCTGTAGCTTGTCTCTTCAGAACAGGTTCTTGAATTTTGATGAAGTCCAATGTATCAGCTTTTCCTTTTATAAAAAGGAAATGTAATGAAATACTGCTCAGTAATAAACAGGAATGAACTATTGATAAAAAGCAACAACATTGATGTCACTCAAAATAGTTATAAGAAGGAGACAAAGAAGTGGACATAGAATATGATTTCATATAAATCTCTATTTATGAATAGTGCCTTTCATGTCGTATCTAAGAAACCTTTGCCTAGGTCACAAAGATTTTCTCCTGTTTTCTTTTAGATATTTTATAGTTTTATTTTTTACATTTACATATTTGATACATCTTTATTTGTACTTTTATTTCAATAGTTTTGGGGGAACAGGTGGTGTTTGGTTGCATGGAAAAGTTCTTTAGTGGTGATTTCTGAGATTTTAGTGCATCCATCACCTGAGCAGTGTACACTGTACTCAGCGCGTGGTCTTTTATCCCTCACCCCACTCCTACCCTTCCCTTCCGAGTCCCTAAAGTCGATTACATCATTCTTATGCCTTTGTGCCCTCATAGCTTAGCCCCCACTTATAAGTGAGAACATATGATTTTTTGGTTTTCCGTTCCTGAGTTACTTCACTTAGAATAATGGTCTCCAGTTCTATCCAGGTTGCTGTGAATGCCGTTGTTTCATTCCTTTTTATGGCTGAGTAGTATTCCATGGTGTGTGTGTGTGTGTGTGTGTATACATACCACATTTTCTTTGTCCACTCATTTGTTGATGGTCATTTAGGCTGGTTCCATATTTTTGCAGTTGTGAATTGTGCTGCTATACACATGGATGTGCAAGTTTTTTCATACATTTTTCATACAATGACTTCTTTTCCTCTGGTTAGATACCCCAGTAGTGGGATCAAATTGTTGTTCTACTTTTAGTTCTTTAAGGACTCTTCATAGTGTTTTCCATAGTGATTGTACCAGTTTACATCCCCACCAGCAGTGTAAGTGTTCCCTTTTCACCACATCTATGCCAACACATATTATTTTTTGATTTTTAAGTTATGGCCAGTCTTGCAGGAGTAAGGTGGTATTATTGCATTGTGGTTTTGATTTACATTTCTCTGATAATTAGTGATGTTGAGCAGTTTTTAAAATATGTTTGTTGGCCATTTATATATCTTCTTTTGAGAATTGCCTGTTCATGTCCTTTGCCCACTTTTTGATGGGATTGTTTGTTTTTTTCCTTGCTGATTTGCTTGAGTTCCTTGCAGATTCTGGATATTAGTCCTTTGTTGGATGCATAGTTTGTGAATATTCTCTCACACTCTGTGGGTTGTCCGTTTACTCAGCTGATTGTTCTTTTGCTGTGCAGAAGCTTTTGGGTTTAATTAGGTCCCATCTATTTATATTTGTTTCCATTACATTTGCTTTTGGGTTCTTGATTATGAATTCTTTTTCTATGCTAATGTCTAGAAGGGTTTTTCTGATGTTATCTTCTAGAATTTTTATGGTTTCATATCTTAGATTTAAATCTCTGATCCGTCTTGAGTTGAATTTTATAGAAGGTGAGAGTTGAGGATCCAGCTTTATTTTTCTACATGTGGCTTGCCAATTATCCCGGCATTTTTTGTTGAATAGGATGTCCTTTTCTACTTTATGTTTTTGTTTGCTTTGTTGAAAACAGTTGGCTGTATTTTGCTTTATTTCTGGCTTCCATATTCTGTTACATTGGTCTACATGCCTGTTTTTATACCAGTACCATGCTGTTTTGGTAACTATAGCCTTGCAGTATAGTTCAAAGTCAGGTAATGTGACGCCTCAGGATTTGTTCTTTTTGCTTAGTCTTGCTTTGGCTATGTGGGCTCTTTTTTGGTTCCATACTAATTTTAGGGTTGTTTTATTCTAGTTCTGTGAATAGGTATTTTGATGGGAATTACACTTAATTTGTAGATTGCTTTTGGCAGTATGGTCATTTTCACGATATTGATTCTACCCATCCATGAGCGCGAGATGTGTTTCCATTTGTTTGTGTCATCTGTGATTTCTTTCAGCAGTGTTTTGTTTTCCTTGTAGAGATCTTTCATGTCTTTGGTTAGGTATATTACTAAGTATTTTATTTTTTTTTTACAGCTGTTGTAGAAGGGGTTGAGTTCTTGATTTGATTCTCAGCTTAGTCATTGTTGGTGTACAGCAGGGCTACTGGATTTGTGTACAATAATTTTGTATCCTGAAACTTTGCTAAATTGATTTACCAGTTCTAGGACTTTTTGGATTAGGCTTTAGGGTTTTCTAGGTATATGATCATATCAGCAAACAGCAACAGTTTGACTTCCTTTTTACTGATTTGGATGCCCTTTATTTCTTTCTCTTGTCTGATTGTGCTGGCTAGGACTTCCAGTACTATATTGAATAAATGTGGTGAAAGTGGGCATCCTTGTCTTGTTCTAATTATCAGGGGGAATGCTTTCAACTTTTCCCCAATCAGTATAATGTTGGCTGTGGGTTTGTCATAGATGTCTTTTATTGCCTTGAGGTATGTCCCTTTTATGCTGATTTTGTTGAGGTTTTTAATCATAAAGGGATGCTGGATCTTGCCAATGCTATTTCTGTGGCTATTGAGATGATTATGTGATTTTTGTTTTTAATGCTGTTTGTGTGATGTGTCACATTTATTGACTTGTATATATTAAACCATCCCTGCATCCCTGCTATAAAACCCACTTGATCATGGTGGATTATCTTTTTGATATGCTTTTGATTCAGTTAACTAGTATTTTCTTGAGGATTTTTGCATCCGTGTTCATCAGGGATATTGGTCTGTAGTTTTCTTTTTTTGTTATGTCCTTTCCTGGTTTTGGTATTAAGGTGATGCTGGCTTCATAAAACGATTTAAGGAGCATTCCCCCTTTCTCTGTCTTTTGGAATAGTTTCAGTAAGATTGGTATCAATGCTTTGAAAGCCTGATAGAATTCAACTGTGAATCTGTCTGGTTCTGGACTTTTTTGTTGTTGTTGGCATTTTTAAAAATTACTGTTTCAATCTTGCTGCTTGTTATCATCTGTTCAGAGTTTCTATTTCTTCCTGATTTAATATAGGAGGATTGCATATTTCCAGGAATTTATCCATCTCCTCTAGATTTTCTAGTTTGTGTGTGTGAATGATCTTTTGTATTTCTGTGGTATCAGTTTTAATATCTCGCATGTCTTTTCTAATTGAATTTATTTGGATTTCTTCTCTTTTCTTGGTTAATCTCACTAATGGTCTATCAATTTTGTTTATCTTTTCAAAGAACCAGCTTTGTGTTTCATTTATCTTTTGTGTGTGTTTGTGTGTGTGTGTGTGTGTGTGTTTTTGTTTTTTGTTTTTTGTTTTTTTTTTTTGGCTTCAATTTCATTTAGTTCTGCTCTGATCTTGGTTATTTCTTTTCCTCTGCTGATTTAGGTTTAGTTTATTCTTGTTTCTCTAGTTCCTTGTGGTGTAACCTTAGAGGTTTTTTTTGTTTTTTTGTTTTGATGTAGGCATTTAATGCTATGAACTTTCCTCTTAGCACCACTTTTGCTGTGTCACTGAGCTTTTGATAAGTTGTGTCACTATTATTGTTCAGTTCAAAGAATTTTTAAATTTCCATCTTGATTTCATTGTTGACCAAATATCATTGAGGAGTAGATGACTTAATTTCCATGTATTTGTATAGTTTTGAGGGTTCCTTTTCAGAGTTAATTTCTAATTTTATTCCACTGTGGTCTGAGAGGGTACTTGATATATTTTTGATTTTCTTAAATTTATTGAAACTTGTTTTGTGGCCTATTAAATGGTCTATCTTGGAGAATGTTCCGTGTGCTGATGAAAAGAATGTATATTTTGCAGTTGTTGGGTGGAATGTTTTGTAAATATCTGTTAAGTTTATTTGCTCTGGGTATAGTTTAAGTCCGTTGTTTCTTTGTTGACATTCTGTCTTGATGACCTGTCTAGTGCTGTCAGTGGAGTACTGAAGTCCCCCGCTATTACTGTGTTGCCATCTATCTCATTTCTTAGGTGTAGTAATAATTGGTTTATACATTTGGGAGCTCTTGTGTTAGGTGCATATATTTAGGATTGTGATCTTTTCCTGCTGGACTGATCTTTTTATTATGACATAATGTCCCTCTTGATCTTTTTAAACTGTTGTTGTTTTAAGGTCTGTTTTGTCTTATATAAGAATAGTTACTCTAGCTCACTTTTGGTTTCCATTTGCTTGGAATATCTTTTTCCACCCCTTTTATGTGAGTCCTTATGCATTAGGTGAGTCTCTTAGAGATAGCAGATACTTGGTTGGTGGATTTTAATCGATTCTGCCATTCCGTATCCTTTCAGTGAAACATTTAGGCCATTTACAGTCAATGTTAGTATTGAGATATGAGGTGCTGTTTTACTCATTGTGCTAGTTGTTGCCTGAATATCTTTTTTAAAAAATTTGTGTTATTGTTTTACAGGCTGTGTGAGATTTAAGGAGGTTCTATTTTGGTGTATTTTGAAGTTTTCTTTCGAGATTTAGAACTCCTTTTATCATTTCTTGTAGTGCTGGCTTAGTTGTGGTGAATTCTGTCAGCATTTGTTTGTCTGAAAAAGACTTTATTTCTCCTTCACTTATGAAGCTTAGTTTTGCTGGATACAAAATTCTTGGCTGATCATTGTTTTGTTTGAAATGGCTAAAGATAGAACCCCAATCCCTTCTGTCTTGTAGGGTTTCTGCTGAGAAATCTGCTGTTAATCTGTTAGGGTTTCCTTTCTAGGTTACCTGATGCTTTTGCCTCACAGCTCATAAGATTCTTTCCTTTGTCTTGATTTTAGATAACGTGATGACTATGTGCCTGGATGATGATCTTTTTGTGATGAATTTCCCAGGTGTTGAGTTTCCTGTATTTGGATGTCTAGATCTGTGGTAAGGCCAGGGAAGTTTTTCTCAATTATTCCCTCAAATGTGTTTTCCAAACTTTTAGATTCCTCTTCTTCCTTAGGAACACCAATTATTTTTAGTTTTGGTCATTTAAGATAATCCCAAATTTCTAGGAGGCTTTGTTCATATTTTTGATTATTTTTTTCTTTGTCTTTGTCAGATAGGAGGCCTTACAAAAGAGGAGTTTCTCTAAGTGGGTGCCTGTTTCTGGGAGAAGGGCCAGAGCTGGGTCGCCAGCCTGTGCAGATGTACAGGGAGCTTTGAAATGACCGTTTATTCCAAAGGGACAAACAGAATTCAGAAGGTTGATTATTATTAGTATTATTTTTGAGATGGAGTCTTGCTCTGTCACCCAGGCTGGAGTGCAATGGCACACTCTTGGCTCACTGCCACCTCCATCTCCCAGGTTCAAGTGATTCTCCTGCTTCAGCCTCCCCAGTTGCTGGGATTACAGGCATGTGCCACCATGTCTCGCTAATTTTTGTATTTTGAGTAGAGGAGGGGTTTTGCCATATCGGCCAGGCTGGTCTTGAATGCCTGACCTCAGGTGATCCACCTGCTTCGGCGTCCCACAGTGCTGGGATTATAGGCATGAACCACCGCACCCAGCCCAGAAGGTTGATTACTAAGCTATTCAAGGAGATACCAGAGAAAGGTGAAAACCAACTTAAAGAAAACTTTAAAGACAATACAGGATATGGATGAAAAATGCTCCAGAAAAAGTAGATATTATAAATAAAAAATAATCACAACTTATGGAAATGAAAGACACACTTAGAGATATACAAAATGCGTAGGAAATAGAATTGAACAAGTATTAATAAAAGAAAGAGCTTGGAGACAAGGCTTTTGAATTACCCCAATCACATGAAGACAAACGGCAGCAAAATCTTCACCTGGAATTGAAGGTGGCAGCATCAGCTGGGATTGGAGGCAGCTCTGGAACATACTGACAGCTACACTGTGGCTCATGAAGTTAGCAGAACTTCATCAAATGCTGGAGAGATGTTAAAGAAAAAGGGAAGGATGGGACTGTAGAAAAGCCCCCAGTATAACTGCAACCTTGGCTACACCTTAAACTCACCGGAGGAGCTTTTAAAACTCTGGCACCTAGGCTGTACTCCAGACAGATCTGAACTTTTTAAAGCTCCACAGGCGATTTCAATTTGTAACCAAGGCTGAGAATCAATATTCAATATAATCCATTTACAGTGGGAGGAAATTTAACAAGAGAGTGGATAACTGTTAAGTCTCTGTGAATCCCATTTAGTTTTATACCTTACTACCCCATCCAGTGGCAAAATTGCAGATGAGTGAGTATTAAAATGCAAAAGAAAGTATCTAAAATTCCAAAATTCCCTCCTCTTTCCTTCTCCAATCCCTGAGCCTTCTGTTTTTTGTACCACAAAGCTCGTTCGACATCCTTGATGAACAGAACTTGGGTTTTGTGAGCTTTCTTCTGGCTTAGACTGGCCTCACAATGAATTGGGCTATCTTCTTGCTGTCAGTTTTCCAGGAAACAACAACAAGGATTTAATTGACTGCTTGTTTGTTGTCATTAGAAATGACCTAGTCATGTTGGGTGGGAAGTAACTGGTTATTTGGTTGGTGGGGAAGTGTGTCCAAGGTGGAGGGATGGCCAAGAACAGACTGCATGTTCCTACGAAGAACAGACGTGACTGTCCAGCTGGCTTGGCCGACTCTGCGAGCCCTGCCCTCCACTACATACCGTGGATGGTGGGTGAAAGGCATTGGTTAGGACTCTAAGGTATTGGGGTCTGTGCTCAGGTAGAGTGAGATGGAGTCAGGGGTTGGTTCAAGAGTAACATAACATGTCAACTGGCTTTCCCTCTGGACTGACTCAGGAAAACCTGTCCCATAATCTTACTGTTACTGCCATTCCTTTCACCCTGATCAATGCCAGAAATAATAGCCTGAGTTGGATTGATTTGAGCTCTGGCACCTGTTCTTCACTTCTTGTTCATCTTTCGTCCATGGGCCTTTCTGTTTTTCTTCCTGACCAGTGTCAGGACTTAGATAGTAATGGTCCTTACGTTACCGTAACAGTGAGGATGGGCCTATGGGCTTTCCTGTCATGTGTGTATAATAGCAGAAATGACCTCAGCTTGGCACATATGTTCATATAAAGAAATTAGGTTAAATAACTTCTCTTCCTCTCTCATTTACCTATGTCTGAAAGGAAAAAATAATCAGACAATCTATGAATCAAAAATCTGTATATACCTAAATTATCAATTAAAGGCAATTTAACTGTTTACCTGCATCTGCACATGCAAATGTTGAATCTGACTTGATTTTTTAAAATAAGCATCAAAATATTTAAACTTCAGACTTTCTTATGAACATTTTAAAACATTGTTCTCTGATCCCTTTGCCATTTATGAAGACAGAGGCATCTGCTTAAAGCAATATATTCTTATTGCTATCTGAATCACAAAGAAAATACTATTTGCTATTGTTCCTTTTTAGTCTTCTCCAAAGGATGAGAAAGATCTCTCCTCCACTTTCCCTTTCTTCAACTTACTCTCTTGGCTGCTTTCTGCTCCTCTGTATCCGTCTACATCACTCACATGCTGTCTTCCCAACTCTTAGCTCTCAACCTCTTCTGTATACTACCAGCTTCCGGGTTTTATGGTGGGGGATATCCCTATTGCTCTCCCTGGGCTTATGGCAAAAGAAAATGAAGTCCAGTTTGAAGTCTCCTGCAATATCATGCTGCTTTCTGGGTGAGAAGCCTGGTTTGGGGCGCCCTCTAGTGGATATATGGCTGCCATTACATTTTCCGTTTGAGTAAGGCAGAAGAAAGAGTTGGTTTGTTGGCAGGGGCAAAGGGGTGGTTCTGGTCCTAGCTCGACCATGGACTTGCTGTGGGACTTTAGACAAAGCACTTCCTCTCTCTTGGCCTCAGTTCCTTCCATGAAATATTGTCGTATATACTGTTTGCTTTGTGCCCACAACAACTCATTCCTGCAGGTGGGCAGGACTTGGGGAATGGCTGAGTGCAGATCTCAGCAAATCCTCTTTTCCCAAAACAGTTATAAAGCTAGACAAAATTGCCAAAGACAGTTATTTAAAGACTGGAAATTTGACCAAAGGCATACAGCAAATTGAGAAGGGTTAATTTAAGAAAGTCCATCCGTGGCCTGGTGTGGGCTCACGCCTGTAATCCTAGCACTTTGGGAGGCCGAGGCGGGCAGGTCAGGAGATTGAGACCATCCTGGCTAACACGGTAAAACCCCATCTCTACTAAAAATACAAAAAAATTAGCCGGGTGTGGTGGCGCGAGCCTGTAATCCCAGCTACTCGGGTGGCTGAGGCAGGAGAATCCCTTGAAACCAGAGAGGTGGAGGTTGTAGTGAGCTAAGATCACGCCACTGCACTCCAGCCTGGGTAACAGAGCAAGACTCTGCCTTAAAAAAAAAAAAAAAAAAAAACTATACTGGTTCTCAGAATTTCAGAAAGAACAGTGGAAGTCTGTAGAGTTTTAGCATTGCCCCCTCACCTCCAGCTGTGTGGTTGTGGTAAGGAAGTTCTTTCCAGGTGGGCGGGGCTTGTGGGAGGGAATGGCAGTGGCAGCAGAGGGTGGTTGACTTTACTTCCATGCCCAGGGATGTTGAAAACAATAGTTATCTCAGTGACAAACAATCATGGAAGACCAAAATTGCAGCTAGCTTGAGGTTGCAGTACTGGTTAGGACAAGCAATAAGCCAACAGGCCAGCCAAAAATTTAACATGGAAATCCAGGTAATGATACAACTAAAGAGGGGTCTTGAAAAGCTACCACATGTATCTAGTGGTCTGAAAGGTATGCATAAGGCTGCATACACATTCACATTCAGGAGAGACTGAAGACTCATAAAAATCTGGAACTTTGAATGAATTCTCCAAGCCACACAGAGATCCACTGACAAAAGGTGAAGCTTTCCTGGCACAAGGTGTGACTCAACCTCTGGCCAGTCACTGGCTGACCATTAAGCTATGCTGATCTACGCCAGGCTTAAAAACAAGAAACCAGGCGCTGTGGCTCACGCCTGTAATCCCAGCACTTTGGGAGGCTGAGGCAGGTGGATCACAAGGTCAGGAGTTCAAGACCAGCCTGGCCAACGTGGTGAAACCCTGTCTCTACTAAAATACAAAAATTAGTTGGGTGTGGTGGCGGGCACCTGTAATCCAAGCTACTCAGGAGGCTGAAGCAGGGGAATCATTTGAACCTGGGAGGTGGAGGTTGCAGTGAGCCAAGATCATGCCATTGCACTCTGGCCTGGGCGACAGCGTGAGACTCTGTCTCAAAAAAAAAAAAAAAATTAAAAGTAAATAAATAAATAAAAATAAACAAAATAAAAACAAGGGAAAAAAAACCCCAAAACCTCTAAGCAGATATCTCAGTGGTTACATGCTGTGAGAGAAACAGACATCACAGAATCAGTCCAGGTAGGTCACTAAACAAACAACAAACAAACAAGCAAACAGCAACATCCATCAGCCCTGGTTGGGTGGGGAAGGAGATCAGAACCCACAGTTACTATATGTTACCTAGAATATCCAGTTTTTCAACAACAAATTATGAGACATGCAAAGAAACAGGATAGAGTGACCCCCCCCACACAAAAACAGTCAACAGAGACTCTTTCCTAGTGGGCCTACATGTTGAATGTAGCAAATACTTCTCAACAGCTATTATGAGTATGTTTAAATAAGTAAATCAAGTTTGAAGAATTAAAGGAAAGTGGAATGACAATAACTGATCAAATATAGAATCTTAATAAAGAGGTAGAAATGATAAAGAAGCACCGAATGAAAATCCTGGGGTTGAAAAATGCAATGGCCAAAATAAAACATTCACTAGAGTGATTTAACAGCAAATTTGAGTTCCTAAAAAGGAAAAAGAATCAGCAAACTCAAAGCTGGATCAACAGCAACTATCTAATATGAAGAGTAGGAGGAAAAATAAAAATAAAAATGAACAGAGCCTCAGAGGCCAGGAGACATCATTGAGCAAACCAGCAAATGTGTAATTGGAGTCCCAGAAAGAGAGAAGATAAAAAGGCAGAAAAAATACCTGGGTATGAAAGATACCTGAACACTTTCCAAATTTGATATAAAACATTTATACACCCAAGAAGCTCTGTGAATATCTAGACATATCATTCAAACAGATGAAAGCCAAACACGAAGACAGAATCTTGAAAACAACAAGAGAAGACTTATTCTATACAAGAGTTGCACAATAAAAAACAATAGTCAACTTTTCATCAGAAGCAATGGAGGCCAGAAGGCAGTGGGATGATGTATTAAAAGTGCTGAAAGAAAAAAACCTGTTAACCAATAATTTTATATCCAGTAATATATCTTACAAAGATGAAGGTGAAATAAAGGTAGTCCTAGATGAATGAAGAATGAGAGAATTTTTGCCTAGCACACTTGCCTTAAAAGAAATAGCAAAGAAAATTCTTCCCGTGGAAAGAAAGTCACACCAGATAGCATTCTAAGCCACATGAAATACAAAGCACCAGTAAAGATAATTATATAGGTGATTATATAGAAGAATATAAATATATATTTTATCATTTATGCTGACCAATTTGAAAGGTAATTGAATGAAACTAGTTATAAATCCTATTCTTGGTCTTATAACATGCAAATACATAATAAATATAATAGTAATAGCACAAAGGAGAGGGACTGATATGAAGCTATATTAGATCGATGACGCCAGACAGTATCTTAATCAACAGGAAGAAATGGAGAGTGCCAGAAATGGTAAAGTGTAGTTAATATATATGACCATAAGTATATTTTTTCCTTTTTCTCTTAACTAATTTAAAAGACAAAAGTTTATATAAAGCAATATTTGTAACACTGTCTTCGGTTTATAACATATATGGATGTAATATATCTGACAATAATAACATAAAGGAGGGAAGAAGCAATGCAGCTAATTTTAAGTTTCCGTATTTTACAGGAATTAAGTTAGTATTAATCTAAAATAGATAGCAATAAGTCAAGATGCATATTGGAATCTTTAGAGCAACCACAAGGAAACAATTAAAAATGTTATCAAAAAGTTAACAGAGGAATTAAAATGATCATTAGAAAATACGTATTTGATACAAAAAAGAAGGCAAAAGAGGAACAGAGGAACAAAAAAGACGTGAGGTACAGAAGACTGACAGCAGATTATAGTCATAAATCCAATTTTATTAATAGTAACATTAAATGTGAGTGAATTAAACACACCGAAAAAAGGCAGAGATCATATGACTTAATAGAACAAGATCCAGTTAAATGCCATCCACAAGAGACACACTTTAGATCTAAAGTCACAAATAGGTTGATGTACACAGTGGCCGTAGCAGGAGTGGTTGTACCAATATCAGACAAAATAGACTTTAAGAGAAGAGATATTCTTGAAAAAAGTGGGGTCATTCTATAATGACAAAAGGTTAATTCATCAGGAAGATATAACAATTATAAACATATACATATCCAACAAAATAATCCCAAAAAGTATGAAGCAAAAACTGATAGAAATAAAGGGCTAAATTGGGAATTCAGAAATAATAGTTGGGAAACTTCAATACCCCACTCTCAGTAGTGGATAGAACAACTAGGCAGAAAATCAGTGAGCAGATAGAAGATGTAAGCAGCTCACTGATGTGACTAACTGACATTCATAAAACATTTCACTCAACAACAGAATACATATTCTTCTCCAGCACACATGAATGTTTTCCAGGATAGACCCTCTTCTAGGCCATAAAGTAAGTCTCAGTAAATTTGCAGGGATTAAAATTCTGCAAAATATTTTATTTGATCACATGAAATTAAATTAGAAATTAATAACAAAGTGATATTTTGGGAAATTCACAAATATTTGGAAATTAAACAACATACATCTAAATAATGTCAAAAAAGGAACAAGGAAGTTAGAAAATATTTTGAGCTGAGTGAAAATGAAAACAGAACTTATCAATTTTATGAGACGCAGCTGAAGCACTTAGAGGAAAATTTGTAGCTGCAAATGCCTATATTAGAAAGGAAAAAAAATCTCAAAATCAATAATCTAAGTTCCTACCTTAAGAAACTAGGGAAACAAAGCAAACTAAAACCAAAACAAGCAGAAGTAAGAAAATGATAACTACTGGAGTAGAAATCAATGAAATAGAAAACAGAAATCAATAAAACGAATGAAGCCAAAAGATAGTATTTTGGAAAGGCAAAATAGACAAACTTTTAGCTACACTAACCAAGAAAAAAAGAGAGAGCACTCAAATTGCCAAAATTGGGAATGTAAGAGGGGGCTCACTGTCAATCTTATAGACATAAAATGGAATACTGTGAAAAACTGTAAGCAAACAAATTAGACAACTGAGATGAATTGGGTAAGTCCTAGAAAGATACAAATTATAAAACTGGCCAAGAAAAACTAGAAAATCTAAATTGAATTAGTAAATAAAAATCTTTTCACAAAGAAAATCTCATGCCCAGATGGCTTTGCTCAAGAATTCTACCATGCATTTAAATAAGAAAAATTACCAATCTTTCACAAACTCTTTCTGAAAATAGAGGAATGAAATGCTTCCCAACTCATTCTGTGAGGCCAGTATTACCTTGATACCAAAGCCAAGATATCTCAAAAAAAGAAAACTACAAGACTAATATCTCTTATGAATATACATGTAAAAACCCTCAGAATAATGCTAGCAAGCTGAATCCAGCATGTATGTAAAAAGGATTATACACAATGACTAAGATTTATCCCAGAAATGCAAGTTTGGTGTAACACCCCAAAATCAGTTAATGTAATATACCAGGGCGGGGCGCTGTGGCGCATGCCTGTAATCCTCGCACTTTGGGAGGTGGAGGCAGGCAGATCACTTGAGGTCAGGAGTTTGAGACTGGCCTGGTCAACAAGGTGAAACAAACCAAAAAAATTACCCGGGAGTGGTGACACACACCTGTAGTCCCAGCTACTCGGGAAGCTGAGGCACAAGAAACACTTGAACCCAGGAGGTGGAGATTGCAGTGAGCCAAGATTATGCCACTGCACTCCAGCCTGGGCAACAGAGTGAGACTTCCTCTCAAAAAAAAAAAAAAGTAACATACCATGTTAATAAAGGACAAAAATCATATGATCATATCAATACCTCTGGAAAAAGCATTTGACAAAATCTGCCATTCATGATAAAAAACATTCTCTTGACCTCAATTAAAGGGAGTTTCCTCAACCTGAAAAAGGGCACCTATGAAAAATTTGTAACTAACATATTTAATGGTAAGAGACTAGAGCTAGCAAGGCAACGATCCCCACTCTCATCACGTGTATTCAATGTATGTAGAAAATCCTAAAGAATCAATCACATACAGGTGTACTTCAGACATATTGTGGGTTTGGTTCTAGACCATCGCAATAAAACGAATATTGCAAGAAAGCGAGTCATAACATAAAAGTTATGCTTATATTATTCTGTAGCCTATTAAGTTTGCAATAGCATTACATGTAAAAAAGTACATGCTTTAATTAAAAATACTTTATTGCTAAAAAATGCTAGCAAAGCGAGCACATGCTGTTTGAAAAAAGGCACCAATTGACTTATCTGACGCACGGTTGTCACAAACCTTTAACCCGTAAAAAACGAAATTATCTGTGAAGTACAATAAAGCAAAGCACAATAAAATGAGACGTGCCTGTACTTACAAAACTATTAGAATTTTTTTTTTTTTTTGAGACGGAGTCTTGCTCTGTCACCCATGCTGGAGTGCAGTGGTGCAGTGGCACCATCTCAGCTCACTTCCACCTCCACCTCCCAGGTTCAAGCGATTCTCATGCCTGAGCCTCCCAAGTAACTGGGACTACAGGCGTGCACCACCACTCCTGGCTAATTTTTTTTTTTTTTTTTTTTTTTGTATTTTTAGTAGAGATGGGGTTTCACCATGTTGCCCAGACTGGTCTTGAATTCCTTGCCTCAAGTGATCTGCCCACCTTGGCCTCCCAAAGTGCTGGGATTACAGGCATGAGCCACCACACCTGGGCCACAAAACCATCAGAATTAATACATATGTTCAGCAAAGTTGCAGGATGCAAGGTGAATGTGCAAAAATCAATGGAATTTCTGTATATTACAAGTGAACTATCTGAAAATGAAATTAAGAAAATAATTCCATTCATCATAGCATAAAAATCCTCAGGAATAACTTTAACAAAAATGTTAGGCTACAAAACATTGGTAAGGGAGATTGAAGATTTAAGTACACAAAACAAATTCCATGTTTGTGGGTTGCAAAATATCTGTAATCTTAAGGTGGCAGTCTTCACCAAATCGATCAACAGATTAAACACAATCCCTGTCAAAATATTTTTTTTTTATATCCATTGATGAAGTGATCCTAAAATTTACATGGAAAGACAAAGGACCTGGGATAGCCAAAGTGATATTGAAAAAGAACAATGTTGGTTAGGTAAAATGTGGTGCCTCCATATAATGGAGTACATGCAGCAAGCATGAGTCTCAGCAGCATTATGCTGCTCATGTAAATTCAGCTTGCTCTCTGTAATGTCTCTGTGTGTGTGGATGTAGGATTATTTACTTAACTGGTGCTTACTGATGGCTGTTTGGGCTGTTTTTTTCTTTCTTTTTTTTTCTTCAGCTTTTAAGTTCTGGGGTACATGTGCAGGATGTGCAGGTTTGTTACAGAGGTAAAATTGTGCTATGGTGGTTCGTGCACAGATCAACCCATCATCTTGGTATTAAGCCCAGCATCCATTCACTATTGTTCCTGATGCTTTCCCTCTTCCAACCCTCACCCCAACAGGCCCCAGTGTGTGTTGTTCCTCTTCCTGTGTGTCCACATGTTCTCATCGTTCAGCTCTCACTTATAAGTGAGAACATGCGGTGTTTGGTTTTCTGTTCCTGTGGTAGTTTGCTGAGGATAATGGCTTCCAGCTCCAACCATGTCTCTGCAAAGGACATGCTCTCATCCTTTTTATGGTTGCATAGTATTTCACATTTTCTTTATCCAGCCTATTAATATTTTTCAAAACAGTTTTGTTTAAAAAATTAAGTTCACCTGTAATCTTAAATCAGAATTTCAAAATGTACTGCATTTAAAATGATTTACTACTAAAATTCAAAATGTTTTTCTCTCACTATCATGTAGAAGAATATTACTCTGAATACCTACCTCTTGCTTCACTCAAACCATGTTAGAAGTCAACCACAAGGAGCCTCTTCACTTAGATTTTCATTGCACACCTTGCATTTCAATGTCCTTACTCTTCCATGGAAAAGGTCATAAATAATGCCCACCTAATGAAAACGAATCTCTCATAGATCTGATGCAACAATAATGGATCACATGCTTTCACATAAACAATGAGAATGAAGGAACAGCATGAAGTAATCTGAGAATTAAATGACATTTGCTTTCAACAAACTATAATTTTTTCAAGGGAAAACAAATACTTTGTAATTATAACTCTTGAAAAAAGTCTTGTTTCTTGTAAAGTTATATACAAAAAAATCTGACAGTTTTAGCTTTGAATTATTTTCCGTACTCTACACTCTGATTTAGTGTAATGTATGAAGTGTTAGTACCTTAGTTCTTTCTACCGTGAATCCTCTAATGTTTACAGAGACTTAATGTTTGATTAAATATTTTTTTCACATTTACTGCATCTGCAAAAGTATCTTTTAATATGATCTCTCTGGCGTTCTCCACACTGGAGTTTTTAAACAAATGTGTTTCCACATTCATTACATTTGTAGGGTTTCTTTGCAACATAAATTCTCTGATATTCAACAAGGTTTGAACAACTGCTTTGGTGTTTTTCTCTGGTATAAAATGTGTATAATAAGGTTTGTAATACAAGTAAAGGTACTACAATCCTCTTTATATATATAATGTTTTTCTTCAAAATACTCTTATTCACTTTAAAGGCTTAATTTTCTGAAAGTTTTTTTTACACTAATTACATTTATAATGGTTTCATTAAGTATGAATTCTCTGATTTTGAGTAAGATGTGAGCAGATAGCAATGGCTTTTCCACATTCTTTATATTTGTACAATTTTTCTAAAGTATAAATGCTTTCCTATGCAATAAGGCATGAACATTAATTAAAAGTTTTACCACATTATTTATATCTGTAGGGGTTTTCTTCAGTATGAATTATCTTACATACAGTAAGGTATGACAACCATTTAAAGGCTTTGCCACGTTCTTCACATTTCTAGGATTTCTCACCAGTATAATTTATGTTTGGAAAGGTATGAGGTGTGGTTAAAAGCTTTTCCACATTTTTCAGATTTCTAGAGTTTCTCTCTGGTATCAATTATCTTACGTTTGAGGACCGTTAAAATGCTTTGCCATATTCAATCACAGGGTTCTCTCCAGTATGAATCTCTTATGTATAATAAGAGTTGAAGACTGGTTAAAAGCTTTACCACATTCTTTGCATTTGGAGGGTTTTTCTCCAGTACGAATTATCTTATGTTTAGTAAGGCTTGAGACGCACTTAAAAGGCTTTGTCACATCCTTTACATTTGTAGGGTTTCTCTCTAGTATGACTTCTGTCATGTTCATTATGGTTTGAAGACCAGTTAAAGGCTTTGGTACATTCTTTACATTTGTAGGGTTTCTCTCCACTATGAATTCTCTCATGTTTAATAAGAGTTGAGTAATGGTTAAAGGCTTTGCCACATTCTTCACATTTGTGGGAGTTCTCTCCAGTGTGAATTATCTTATGTGTAATAAGGGTTAATAACTGGTTGAAGGTTTTGCCACATTCTTCACATTGGTGGGGATTCTCTCCAGTGCGAATTATCTTATGTTTAGTAAGGGCTCAGAACTGGTTAAAGGCTTTGCCACGTTCTTCACATCTGTAGGAATTCTGTCTAGTATGACTTCTCTGACGTTGAGTTAGGCGTGAAAGCATGTGAAATAATTTGCCACATTCTTTTTTTTTTTTTTTTTTTTTTTGAGATAGAGTCTTGCTCTGTCGCCCAGGCTGGAGTGCAATGGTGTGATCTTGGCTCACTGCAACTTCCGCCTCCCAGGTTCAAGCCATTCTCCTACCTCAGCCTCCTGAATAGCTGGAACTATAGGTGCATGCCACCAAGCCTGGCTAATTTTTTTGTATTTTTAGTAGAGATGGGGTTTCACCATGCTGGTCAGGCTGGTCTCGAACTCCTGACCTCAGGTGATCCACCCACCTCGCCCTTCCAGAGTGCTAGTATTACAGGTGTGAGCCACGGCACCTGGCCAATTTGCCATATTCTTTACATTTGAAGGGTTTCTCTCCAGTGTGTCATGTCTTATGTCTATTTGAATTCGAAAATTTGCTACAGACTTTCACACATGTATTGCATTAAAATATTTTGCTCTGAGTAGTTGACAAATTAATGACATTAACGATGTTAATTAAGTCCATTATGACCTTTGTGCACTTTGCACTCACCCACACTTTTATAGCCTTTCCTTAATTGTAAATCTTCATGCTTACATTTTCCATATCTTTTTAGTATCACTTTTGGGAATGAGTCTTTTATACCCTGTTCTGGCCAAGGGTCTTGGGTGAAATGAGAACATGTAACTGGGTGTTTCTCTACCATCTTGTGTCTCTCCATATTCCAGGGCTCTTTTCTTTGCTCCAAGTAGGTGATCAGGTCTGGTTTAGAGACAGCAATACCATTTGTAGGCTTCCAGGGGGTCCTAACATCTTACCTATGGATTTTCAAAGACCTGCAGGTCACAGGGCCCCAGAAGCTGGGCCCCCAGGAGATGATAACACAGCAGTGAAGGTGAGACCTGGAGCTCTGGCCAAAGATTTTTTAAAAAGATGGATGCTCATCATATTTACAACTCTATGCCTACCTTTTCATGTATATTCTCATTCTCTCTCTACCTGACACATACACACACACACACACACACACACACACACACACACGATAATAGAGAAGTTTGCAATTGCTGGGCAAGCAGGACTGAAGTGACACATACACACACACACACACACACACACACGATAATAGAGAAGTTTGCAATTGCTAGGCAAGCAGGACTGAAGTGGCTATTAGCAACTGGTGATGTGGGTGTGCAGAGGATGGGGGCACTCTCTGGGCTTCAGGTGGGTCATGTGGGGGCCCTGCAGAGGGAATCAGGGTGCCAGCAGAGGCAGGAGGCCTTGAGGATCCTGGGTCTGAGGTAGAACTCTACTAGATGTCCACACACCACACTGCTGACCATCATCCTGCCCACCCCTGGCCAGAAACTGCAGGAGAGCCTCTTTCTCTTGCAGTGTCCCTCCAGCACCCTCTACTGAGAAGGTTCAACATCTTACTTGCTTTAAGGAAGAAATGCTTAAAGAAGTTTAGTCATCTATCACAGGGTATATATTGGAGGGTACATTCACAGCTGAGAGGCAATACATTGATAACTGGCACAGGTATCCTTGATGGCTTTAGTAATGTGAGTGGTGGTAGGAGAGGAGCGGACTTCTTTGGTCCTCGGTGTGAAGAGAAATTTCTTTAGCTTGGGTTTCTGTGAAGCGATGAACCACACTGAGGGGATCTTTAGGCTGAGCTGTACCTGATCCTAAGACTAGATCTCTGGAATTCCTTGGGCATGTGCCATGTATCTTTTATTTTTCCGTTGTAGGGAAAACCAAGACCCAGACCTGGAGACCTGATTGAGATTTTTCGAATTGGCTATGAGCACTGGGCCATCTATGTAGAAGATGATTGCGTGGTCCATCTGGCTCCCCCGAGTAAGAATGAATAGTATATTGAAATATTAATATTGAAGTTAGCCAAGTAAATAGAAGCACAGTTCATTCCTGTGTTCCTCAGTTATTGCCATTCTTTAGCAATGGGACCCCTTGAAGCATGACTGGACCGTTGTTTACTGTGACAGAGCTTGGTCTCTCTTCACCAAAAACCACCGAGTGTCCAGGCCTAAGAGTGATACAAGTGTAAAGAGTGTGGCCCAAGTTCCCTGACCTGCTAGAGGGCCCTCTGTTTAAAAACACACGTTTTAGAACTTGAGCTCTATTTTGTATTGACAAGAGTTGAGCATCTGTCCTCACCTTTCTGAGGATTCCCCAAGGAGGGTGCAGATGCTCACATGTTCTGATCGTCATTTGTTTTCTATAGTCCTCAAACACTGCATCTGGCTTCTTGATTACCTTTGGCACCTTTGTCCTCACCTTGTCTCCCTGCTGTTCCAACACGCTCCGTGCTGTTTCACCCTCAATGTAGATAGAGCCCTCCTTTCATTTCTCACAGCTGTCTTAACATATGGCTGAGATTCAATTTGTGTTCATTAAATCTTAGTGGAGATTTGATGGGGGAGGAGGTGATGATAGTAGACGGAGATTACAGCAAAATGGGAAACAACTGAAAATTTGGGTGTCTAGAGCTGCTGGTCACAATGGTTGTCTCAGGAGATGAGGCCTGATGAGGGCTGGGGTGTGGGAGAGGAAGGGGTAGGGGGACCCTGTTGAATACCCTTGAATGCCCTTTGAATGCTGTCTCCTGTGCAGGTATTGCCAGTTCAAAGTTGAATTACAGAAGGGCACTATACCAAAGGCCTTTGGTCCTAACTTGTTCTCAGCTGTCATCTCCGTGTCCTGTCCTCTTCCTCTGGCCCCGTCTCCCACCATGCTGGGATGTTCCCATGGAGCAGAGCCCCTTTCTCATTGCCTCTCTTCTCTGCACCATCGGCTCGTACCATTCCCGCTTCTTGTCTCAGAACCTACTCCAAGAATGTGGTAATTCATCTCTTCTTTCCAGACTAAGTCCAGGAGTTTCCCTCTTGTGTAACCACAGAGATACTTATCAGTTATATCTTCCCCCACTCCTATCTTGCTCTCTCTGAAAATGAATTCTGCCATTTCTGCTCCTGAATGCTCAATTATCTGCTACCAGCTTTTATAAAATCAGCAGATTTTCTTCAAATTTGTAAGAAAAGATCATGGAGCATTTCTTGCCCTTGGACAACTTATAAAGGGAAGGGCATAGACATTTGCATGTCGACACGGTTGTAGCAGAAAAACAGTGCTGGCTTTAAATGACTATCCACCTGGCTTTGGGCAGGTGTCTGACCCTCTTCGAGTCTCTGTCTTGTCTAAGGGCTTGAATATGATAATGTAGCAGCTTTCAAACATTTCTCTTTTCAAAGCTGTGGAACCCCGTTTTCAAACATACCCTTAATGAGAATCCCCGTATTTTGAGTACAGGTAACAGTCAAGTGGCTGTAGGTGGAAGCTGGCAGGAGCAGGTGCCATTCAGAGCCCTGCTTGGCTGGCTTCCCCTGTGCCCCTGTGGCAGCCCCAGAGGGAGGTGTGTCATGGAACCACCATAATCATGTATGTGATAGTCCTTTACCCAGGGACTGACACTCACATAGAGAGTGCTCTTTACATGTTTGTGACGATTACTGAAGTCTGCTTAGGAAACAAAACTCAAATCCTAGGACTTGGGTAGGTCAGTGCAACACAATCAGGGACCACATGGGAAGGTGCTGCAAGAGTTTAATGACAAAGAGACTCCTGTGCAGGTTGAGAGCAAGGAGTGAGGCGCAGGGCAAAGGGCTTCTCAGGAAAGTTGATTCTCTGCAGTTCTTTGACTCCAACTCCCTCTCTTCTGTCACCCTTCTACTGATGATGCCAATGAGACCCCAGGGGAAGCAGCTTACTCAGAGCCTTAGACTGTGCTCTGCTCTGCTACTCCTTGCACGCCCCAACCTCTGTTTGTCTTTGGTCTCCAGGTGAGGAGTTTGAGGTGGGCAGTATTAGTTCCATCTTTAGCAATCGGGCTGTGGTGAAATACAGTCGTCTGGAGGATGTGCTGCATGGCTGCTCCTGGAAGGTCAATAACAAGCTAGATGGGACGTACCTGCCCCTACCGGTGGACAAGATCATCCAGCGTACAAAAAAGATGGTCAACAAGACCGTGCAGTACAGCCTGATTGAAGGGAACTGTGAGCACTTTGTCAATGGCCTCAGATACGGCGTACCCCGGAGCCAGCAGGTGTGACCCCATTTGCTCTGATAATGGCTTCTTACAGAGCTTTCTTGGGGTTTGTCGTTTCATTAGTGATCAGAATGGTAATTAGTGCTTTCTTTTTTTTTTTTTTTTTTTGGGATGGAGTCTCGCTCTGTCGCCCAGGCTGGAGTGCAGTGGTCGGATCTCAGCTCACTGCAAGCTCCGCCTCCCGGGTTCACGCCATTCTCCTGCCTCAGCCTCCCGAGTAGCTGGACTACAGGCGCCCGCCACCTCCCCCGGCTATTTTTTTGTATTTTTTAGTAGAGACGGGGTTTCACCGTGTTAGCCAGGATGGTCTCAATCTCCTGACCTCGTGATCTGCCCGTCTTGGCCTCCCAAAGTGCTGGGATAACAGGCGTGAGCCACTGCGCCCAGCATCAGTGCTTTCATTATATTATTCGTTGTACTAGTAGGGCCTTCTATTTCTGCAGGACTTTATGGTTCAAGAAGTGTTTTCACCTTTATTAACCCAGGGAGGAGAGAAAAGGCACTGGGCTAATAGTAAGACCACCGGTTGGAGCCCCAGCTCAACTATTAACTAGAGGGGTATGCTTGGTCAAGTCACTATATTTCTGAAAGCTTTTCTTTCTATTCTTTTTTTTCCCCTCTTTCTTTGGAGACAGAGTCTCACTCTGTCACCTAGGCTGGAGTGTAATGGCATAATCATGGCTCATTGCAACCACAACCTCCTGGGCTCAGGCAATCCTCCTGCCTTAGCCTCCTGAATAGCTGGGACTTCAGGCGTGCATCACCACACCCAGATAATTTTAATTTTTTTGTAGAGAGGCGGTTTTGCTATGTTGCCCAGGCTGGTCTTGAACTCCTGGGCTCAAGTGATCCTCCACTTCAGCCTCCCAAAGTGCTGGGATTACAGGTGTGAGCCACCGTGCCTGGCCAAAGACCATTTCTTCCTTAACAAAGCAGGGATAAGCGGAAGCAGATACCTTGTTGCTAAAATTGTAAACTAGTACCTTGTGGGCCACATCTTGGATACACACACACACACACACACAATTTTTGTTTGAATTACCTACCAATATTAAAAAATATAGACATTTTATATAAAATTTTATATAAAAATATGTAGCTTCTCAGCTTCTCTCTCTCTCTTTCTCTTTTGAGACAGAATTTTGTTCTGTCACCCAAGCTGGAGCACAGTAGTGCAGTCTCGGCTCACTGCAACCTCCGCCTCTTGGGTTCAAGCAATTCTTATGCCTCAGTCTCCCAAGTAGCTGGGATTACTAGGTGTGCACCACCACGTCCAGCTAATTTTTGTATTTTTAGTAGAGACGGGGTTTCGCCACGTTGGCCAGGCTGGTCTGGAATGCCTGACCTCAGGTGATCCACCCACCTCGGCCTCCCAGAGTGCTACATTACAGGCGTGAGCCACTGCGCCTGGCCCTCAGCTTTTCTTTAACAGACAATTGATCAGGCCACTGGGCTGGCATTCCTACTTGCTGATACTCTGTAGGGACATGCTGTGGCTTTGCAGGGGATAAGGGGTAGGTGTGTCACCCACCTGCCTCACTCACATTACCTCCCTGGCCTATACTGCATTTGACTCTGTCATTTCCTTCCATATAGAGAAGTAATAAATTCGTGTAGTTCAGTGCTTGTGAAAGAACTTTGAATCCTAAATATATGTAAAAACTTGAGCTGTTCATATTAATAGGCGATCCTTACTAAAACTCCATGAGATGAGCAGAGAAAGTATTTATTATCACCCCCCCGCCCTTTTTTTTTTTTGAGACAGAGTCTCGCTCTGTCACTCAGACTGGAGTGCAGTGGCACGATCTTGGCTCACTGCGACCTCTGCCTCCCAGGTTCAAGCGATTCTCCTGCCTCAGTCTCCCAAGTAGCTGGGACTACAGGTGCACGCCACCACGCCCAGCTAATTTTTGTATTTTTAGTAGAGACAGGGTTTCACCATGTTGGCCAGGATGGTCTCAATCTCTTGACCTCATGATCCACCCGCCTCAGTCTCTCAAAGTGCTGGGATTCAGGTGTGAGCCACCACACCTGGCCTATTATCCCCCTTTAAAGAGATGAAAAAAATTAAGGATTAGAAGCTAACACAATTGTTCTATTTTTTTCTATGTTTCTTCTGTTGTCTAAGCAGATTGGGCTCACATTCCCATGTTGGTCTCTGCTGCTACCAGCCCATCCTCAGAGCATTGGCAGCCTCCCTGCTGTGCCCTGTACTTTCTGCACCTTCCTCCTCTCTGCTCTGCATCTTCTCCAGGCTGCACTCCATTCTTGTGAGGCTTTGCTCTAGAGTCAGGGGCTTGGTGGGCCCTGGTGTGAGAAACCTCCCATCCCATGAGAATTTGTACAAGAAGATCCCAAGGACTGAGGGCATTACAAGAAGTCCTCTGAAGAAGCTTGGGCCCAGGAGTCATGAGGCCCAAGAACCCAAGAGCTAAGTTTGGACACGAATTCACTGTACGGCTCTGTACAAGTGAGTTCCGTTCCCTGGCTCTTGGATCCCCTGTTTGTAGAATGAGGGCCTCAGTGACTGTGGTGCTGTGAGATCCTTTGCTTCTGAGCTCCACCCTGGAAGCAGGCCCTGGGCCAAATGGCACAGAGGGAGGAAGGAGTTGTCTCCAACAGTCCTGGCTTTTCTTGGTCTCTTGTCACTCTAGGAGTTTTGAAAATATGAGATAGCATGGACTGCTTCTTCTCTTGGGAATAGACTCCAGGCAGGCTGGTTGCTGAATGGGTATGGTGGGGTAGAGGTAGGGGAGGGTGCAAGCCTAGGATTGGTACCGATTGTCCTGTGAACTGATGTGCCTTGCAGGTAGAGCACGCCCTGATGGAAGGAGCGAAGGCTGCTGGAGCAGTTATTTCAGCTGTAGTGGATAGCATAAAGCCCAAACCAATAACTGCCTGAAGGTGATGAGAACTCCAACTAGAGGAAGAGTTACTGACACAAGCAAAAAGAACATGCTTCCTTCCCTTACCTTCTCTCAATGCCTCTGATTAAGAAAACTGTGAACTTCTGGAAGAATCTACAATGTATCCAATTACCCTTCCAGAAATACATCCAATATATACAAGCATAGACCCACAGACTCTCAGGATGGGAAGGATCTGGTATCTAGTGTGTATCTCTGATGCGCCAGGCACTGTGCTAGGCATTTCATATACTGATCTAATTTCATTCTCTTTGTAGGAAGAGACCTTGCTTGTTGCTGAGGCTGATCTTGGTCTCTGATGCTTGAATGCCATCAGAAACATCCCAGCAGCCTCTGCTTGAATATTTCCAGTAACGAAGATGTCTTTTTCCAGATGTTCTTTTTATTGAACTAAAATGCCTCTAGCTTCTTTCTATTTATGATAATCCCGCCCTTTTTGAGCCATAGTGTAGCCTCAGGGGAGGAGGACCTTAAGAAAAACTGTGATTCGCTATTCAGGGCTATTCAGTACCTTAATCTAGAAACACATATCCCAAGAAATATTTTCTTTTTAGAATTATACATCAACTTTATTCCTTATTGTTTAAAAATCATCTATCAAAAGTATCGATAAGACAATTTGTCTTGCTTTTCTACCTCATCATTACCCTAAAATGTGAAGTTTCTAGTCTCACTGATTTCAGATAAATATTTAAAATAATTTGATAAGTTTAATCAGTTGAACTCTACTGTGCGAGTGAGAGAGAGAAAGGAGTTATTTTTGTGTTTTGAAGAATGTTGACAGGATGGAAGATCTGAAATTATGGCTGGGGATTGTAGTGACAGCTGGGAGCTGAAACCACCCAAAAAAAAGCTAGAGAAGGGTTCTCTTATGCCTCCAGAAATACCTAGAAAATACGAAGAACGTAGAAAAGAGCAAGATGGATCCCTCAAAGTGTTTCAGATAAGGTCCGTTGGGATCTCCCATAAGCTTTTCTCCTATTTGGAGAAAATAGACTGTCATTGAAACTCTTCCAATTTTTTTACCCTCCATTCTCTTCTTAGCAATCTACACTCAATGACCTCCTGTTCCCCAACACCGCAGTCTGGGCATCTGACTTTGTCTCCCCTCTGCACTCATTTCTGTGAATCATGACCAGGATGAAGCTGATATCCCTAGTTCCTCTTCCCCATTTCCTCTCACACTCCCCTGCCTGGTAATCAGTTGAGTTCCCAATACCTCTTCCTTCAGTCTCTATTCATTATATGGTCTAGGTTGAGACTTCCTTTGAAGCAGAACCTGAGTACCAGGAACTCATATTTTATAAAGTGTATTTATTCCTTGTAGCTGCGAACTAACCCAGCCATGTTTTAGTGAATGCTTTAATTGGAAGATGACTTTGAACTCCTCAACCATATTAATCTTTCATCAAACAAACTGGATGTTGTTTGATTAACAAAAACTCCTCCACACCAAAGAGTGTCTAGTAACTTCTGCACAAAGGGCTCATCCATCTCTTGCTTATGTTTGGGACAGAAAGACACTTCTCTGGCTTTTTACTGGTTTGAACCCAATGGGACAGAGACTCCTGGAAAGTTTCAGGGCTCATATTCACTTGTTTGTCCAAAAAATATTTTTGAGAGTCTCCCAAGTGCCAAACCCTGGCTACTCTCACCTTTGCCTGAGCCCATAAGCAGTAGTCTGGGGGCTGGGTGTGAGGAATTCTGAGTCAGCTGGGAAGACACAAGGCACAATGGACATGGGGCAAAGGCCACTTGTTGGACATTGGTCCCTCCCACTTCCAAGCTGTCCATCAGGCTGAGAGATCTGGAATGCTTACCCCACACTTTGAAGATGAGGAGGGGAGAGTTTCTTAAAGTGTGTGTGTTTCTCTTTTAATCTGTAGTGGCTTCTGCATTTTAAGGTAGAAACTGAAATCTCTTCTTTGAGTGGGACCACTCAGGTGAGGCTTCTTAGTCTTGTTGATATAATAAAGCACATGCCCACTCCTGATGGAGTGGAGAGGAGGAAATTCTAAGGCAGAGTAATCTGAATGCAAATGTTTCTGAGATTAGTTAAACGCGAGTCACTCGTTTGTGTGCTTATTTTTCACTTTTTGGGAATGGGTGGGTGATTGGGGCAGTGGCGGTCTTGGTTCACTTGGGCATGTCACATGGAGAATCAGAGAACTTGAAAGTGCTGCGTTCCTTAATGGTAGGGAGGCCCAGTACTAGTGACACATGAGCCAGTAGGGGCTGGCACAATCCAGTTATTTTGCTTAATGATAGAAGAATGACTTCAGGAAATAAACACCTCTGCAGAGATTTTTTTGGCCATAAAGGAATCTGGTTTTGCTGGGTAGGGGTGGAGAACATGTCAGCCAGAGATGCCAACTGAAAAAGGGGGAATGGATCCCACCATGGGGGGAGCAGAGCAGAGGCAGCAGGGAAAAACCAGAAGGGAGCCTTGGGTGACACCGGGAGTAGGAAGAAGCTACTCTTTAGTTCCCAGTTTTAAGTTACTGTCTTATGCTCCCCTTTTGTTATCTTCAAGCTTTGTTATTGGCTGTTCTTAGAGAATAAAAGGAGGAGTATGGTTTGTGGTACCCAAAAAGTTTGTAGCTATGGAGAGAAGAAGCTCAGGACCAGAGGTGGTCCATAGGAAACAAGCAGACTAGAGAGGCACCATGTTGGTTGAAAATGTCAGCTACCTTTGGTATTCTCCGGAATACTTTGGGAAAGAACTGGATTTCCTGCAGTCATGCTGGAGGGGGACTTTGTCAAAGAAGGAAGATTTTAAAGGGAAGGGTGATTCCTGACTCTGTAGGACTTGGGTCCTTATAGCACACATAGACAAGCACAGCACAAGGTGCATAAGGGCTGGATACATAGCATTCTGGTGATCATAGGACATTTTGATCTCCACACTGTTCCTCTAGAAACTTCTTATCACTTTAGGAGAACAATCAATGGTAATCCAAACTCTAAGAAGGCTATCTGAGCTACTTAAAGTTCTGTTCTCCCAAAGTTTCTGGTCGCATTATTTTCAAAGCCAACTTTCAGCTGGGCAGAATCTTTACTAGGAATCCAACTATTTACGAACCCCATGCTGCTGCTTCTTGGCAGAGAGCAAATGTGTATTTTTTTTTCCAGGAGTATGGTGGTATTTACTTTGTTTTAAAAATATTCTTGTTGGGGGTTCTGGCAAGATGGTCAAATAGGAACAGCTCCAGTCTGCAGCGCACAGTGAGACCAACGCAGAAGGCGGGTGATTTCTGCATTTCCAACTGAGGTACCCTGTTCATCTCATTGCGACTGGTTAGGCAGTGGGTGCAGCCCACGGAAGGTGAGCAGAAGCAAGGTGGGGCATCACCTTGCCTGGGAAGTGCAAGGAGCGGGGGGCCTCCCTTTCCCAGCCAAGGGAAGCCACGAGGGACTGTGCTATCCAACCCAGATACTACGCTTTTCCCACAGCTTTTGCAATCCGCAGACCAGGAGATTCCATGGTGAGCCTACACCACCAGGGCCCTGGGTTTCAAGCACAAAACTGGGTGGCTGTTCGGGCAGACACCGAGCCAGCTGCAGGAATTTTGTTTTTCATACCCTGATGGTGCCTGGAACCCTGGTGAGTCATAACCGTTCACTTATCTGGAAAGGATGCTGAAGCCAGGGAGCCAAGTAGTCTCACTCAGCAGGTCCCACTTCCATGGAGCCCAACAAGCTATGAATCACTGGCTTGAAATTCCTGCTGCCAGCACAGCAGGAATTGACCTGGGATGTTGCCCTGGGATGATCGAACTAGCAGAAGACAAGAAAAAACTAACATCAGAGTGGAACTGAAGGAGACAGAGACACAAAAAACTCTTCAAATAATCAGTGAATCCAGAGGTGTTTTTTTTTTTGAAAAAATTAATAAAATAGACAGCTAGACTAATAAAGAAGAAAAGAGAGACTAATCAAATAGACACAATAAAAAATGATACAGAGGATAACACCACTGGTCCCACAGAAATACAAACTACCATCAGAGAATACTATAAACACCTTTATGCAAATAAACTAGAAAATCTAGAAAAAATTGATAAATTCCTGGACACATACACCCTCCAAAGACTAAACCAAGAAGAAGTTGAATCCCTGAATAGACTGATAACAAGTTCTGAAATTGAGGCAGTAATTAATAGCCTATCAACCAAAAAAATCTCAGGACCAGATGGATTCACAGCCGAATTCTACCAGAGGTACAAAGAGGAGCTGGTACTATTCCTTCTGAAACTATTCTAAACAATAGAAAAAGAGGGATTCCTCCCTGACTCATTTTATGAGGCCAGCATCATCCTGATTCCAAAATCTGACAGAGACACAACAAAAAAAGAACATTTCAGGCCAATATCCCTGATGAACATTGATGTGAAAATCCTCAATAAAATACTGGCAAACCGAATCTAGCAGCACATCAAAAATGCTTATTCACCATGATCAAGATGGCTTCATCCCTGGGATGCAAGGCTGGTTCAACATACACAAATCAATAAACGTAATCCATCATATAAACAGAACCAATGACAAACACCACATGATTATCTCAATAGATGCAGAAAAGGCTTTCGATAAAATTCAACACCGCTTCATGCTAAAAACTCTCAATAAACCAGGTATTGATGGAACATAGCTCAAAATAGTAAGACCTATTTATGACAAACCCACAGCTAATATTGTACTGAATGGGCAAAAGCTGGAAGCATTCCCTTTGAAAACTGGCACAAACATGCCCCTTCTCACCACTCCTATTCAACATAGTACTGGAAATTCTGGCCAGGGAAATGAAGCAAGAAAAGGAAAAAAAGGGTATTTAAACAGGAAGAGAAGAAGTCAAGTTGTCTCTGTTTACAGATGACATGATTGTATATTTAGAAAACCCCATTGTCTTAGCCCCAAAACTTCTTAAGCTGATAAGAAACTTCAGCAAAGTCTCAGGATGCAAAATCAATGTGCAAAAATCACAAGCATTCCTATACACAAATATAAACAGAGAGGCAAATCATGAGTCAACTCCCATTCACAATTGCTACAAAGAAAATAAAATACCTAGGAATACAACTTCTAAGAGATGTGAAGGACCTCTTCAAGGAGAACTACAAACCACTGCTCAGTAAGAGAGGACACAAACAAATAGGGAAACATTCCCTGCTCATGGATAGGAAGAATCAATATCATGAAAATAGCCATACTGCCCAAAGTAATTTATAGATTCAACACTTTTCCCATCACGCTACCACTGACTTTCTTCACAGAATTAGAAAGAACGATTTTAAATTTTATACGGAACCAAAAAAGGTTGTATAGCCAAGACAATCATAAGCAAAAAGAACAAAGCTGAAGGCATTATGCTACCTGACTTCAAACTATAATACAAGGCTACAGTAACCAAAACAGTATGGTACTGGTATCAAAACAGATATATAGACCAATGGAACAGAACAGAGGCCTCAGAAATAACCTCACACATCAACAACCATCTGATCTTCAAAAATCCTGACAAAAACGCAATGGGGAAAGGATTTCTTATTTAATAAATGGTGCTGGGAAAACTGGCTAGACATATGCAAAAAACTGAAACTGGATGCTTTCCTTACACCTTATACAAAAATTAAGATGGATTAAAGACTTAAACATAAAACCTAAAACCATAAAAACCCTAGAAGAAAACCTAGGCAATACCATTCAGGACATAGACATGGGCAAAATCTTCATGACTAAAACACCAAAAGCAATTGCAACAAAAACCAAAGTTGACAAAAGGTATCTAATTAAACTAAAGAGCTTCTGCACAGCAAAAGAAACTATCATCAGAGTGAACAGGCAACCTACATTCAGAATGGGAGAAAATTTTTCAATCTATCCATCTGACAAAGGGCTAATATCCAAAATCCACAAGGAACTCAAACACATTTACAGGAAAAAACAACTCCATCAAAAAGTGGGCAAAGGATATGAACAGACACTTCACAAAAGAAGACATTTATGCAGCCAACAAACATATGAAAAAAAGGTCATCATCACTGGTCACTACAGAAATGCGAATCAAAACCACAATGAGATACCATCTCACGCCAGTTAGAATGGTGCTCATTAAACAGTCTGGTAATGACAGATTCTGGCAAGGATGCGGAGAAATAGGAATGCTTTTACACTGTTGGTGGGAGTGTAAATTTGTGCAACCATTGTGGAAGACAGTGTGGCAATTCCTCAAGGATCTAGAACCAGAAATACCATTTGACCCAGCAATCCCATTATTGAGTATATACCCAAAAGGTTATAAATCATTCTACTATAAAGACACATGCACATGTATGTTTATTGTAGCACTATTCACAATAGCAAAGACTTGGAACCAACCCAAATGCCCATCAATATTAGACTGGATAAAGAAAAATGTGGCACATACACACCATGGAATAGTATGCAGCCATAAAAAAGAATGAGTTCATGTCCTTCTCAGGGACATGGATGAAGCTGGACACCATCATTCTCAGCAAACTAACACAGGAACAGAAAACCGAACACCGCATGTTCTCATAAGTGGGAGATGAACAATGAGAACACATGAACACAGGGAGGAGAATATCACACACCAGAGCCTGTCAGGGCGTGGGCAGAAAGAGGAGGGAGAGCATTAGGACAAATAGGTATTTGTCAGGCAGGGCTTAAAACCTAGATGACGGGTTGATAGGTGCAGCAAACCACCATGGCACATGTATACCTATGTAACAAACCTGCATGTTCCGCACATGTATCCCAGAACTTGAACTAAAAACAAAAACATGTAATGTTTTCAACTTATAGTTTACAAAATGTTTCTATACACTATTTTGTTTTCCATTGCAAAGTTTTTACTTAAAAATAATTATAGGCCGGGCGCGGTGGCTCAAGCCTGTAATCCCAGCACTTTGGGAGGCCGAGACGGGCGGATCACGAGGTCAGGAGTTCGAGACCATCTTGGCTAACACGGTGAAACCCCGTCTCTACTAAAAAATACAAAAAACTAGCCGGGCGAGGTGGCGGGCGCCTGTAGTCCCGGCTACTCGGGAGGCTGAGGCAGGAGAATGGCGTAAAAACCCGGGAGGCAGAGCTTGCAGTGAGCTGAGATCCGGCCACTGCACTCCAGCCTGGGCGACACAGCGAGACTCCGTCTCAAAAAAAAAAAAAAAAAAAAAAATATAAAAATGAAAAAAAATATTCCTGGTAATTCAGATTATTCAGTTTTCTAGGTGAAACATAAAAAGATCAATTTTTACATTTGTTTAAAAAATATTAAATTTCAACTTCAAAGTTAAAACATTTCTGAGTTTATAAAAATATGGGGGATGCTTTGTAAATGATTAATTTTTGGTACTTCAAAAAGCTTTGCTTCAAAAAGAAGGGCTTTTGAAAATAAGTGGAGGCCACGGGTTTCTTGTCTTTTTATCCTGATGAAAGGTGGCTGCCCCCAGCTTTGCCTGAACCTGAGCTGTGGTCAGGGTTGGCTGTAGGTTCTATGTTGGAAAGATGAGGAACTGTAGCCTCCACTGATTTTCCAGAGCTACACTTTTCTTTTGCAGCAGAACCCTGCCTTCCTGAGGGTATCACTGAGCTGTCCAACGTGAAAAAGGGATAAAATAAATGGAGTAGCTCTGATTGCTCCATAGCTTTCTGCAGAAAGCTGGAGAGGCACCTGTTAGATTGGAAGCCTTCATTGACATGCTCTGCCAACAAAGAGTCAATAGGAATAAAACAATGACAACAATGGTGACATTCAAGTGTTCCCACTGTGCCAGGCACTGTTTTGCACATTTTAGAAACAACTAATGAGGATATTCACTCACTCCATGGCTATGTGTTCATCTCCATTATTTCTACTATTGCAGACTTTGTGGCCCTCTTTGACAGACTCCCCCTTCAACCAGCTTTGGTGGTGCTTTAACTGAGTGAATAGTTATAGAATAAGGAAATTGAAATAAAGAGCTGATTTACAATGGACCAAGAGATAGAGGAAATGGGTAGTTAAGGACCAAGGATGCATCACAATGGAGACAATTTGGGCTGTGGCAAAGGGCTGTACCATCCACAGGGCTCTCTAGCAGGGGCAAAGTCAATTGCATACAATCCCACTATCAGGTGAGTAAAAGCATGTATCAGCGAGTAGGATAAACTTACAAACCTGATTGTTGGAACCCGTGGGATGGTAGTTCTCTGCAGGATATAGACACTGAGTTTTGATTAGAATACATGAGGCTAAGTAATTTATAAAGAGAAGAGGTTTATTTAGCACCCAGTTAGGTGGGTTAGGAAGTTCAAGGGCCTTACCATGGCTTCTGGCAAGGGCTTTCATGCCGTGTCCTAATATGACAGAGAAGGACAAATAGGAAGTGGACATGTTTGAAGAAACAAAACCCAAGGGGCACCCTGACTTTGTGACAACCATCTCAGTTCCAAAGCTCCCCATAGCTCGGCCTTTACTGTAATTGCATCACAGTTCAGCTTCTGCCTCTGCCCAATCCTGTTCCTCCACCTTCAATATCTGCTTACAAGAGTAGAAGCAAGAAAGTGTGTCTTCTTTATGAGGGTTGGGGTGAGAATTCAGACCAGGGAGGAAATAGAAAGCTGTAGAACCTCAGAAACTCCTTAGTGCTAATCAGTCTTTTGGTACTGATGTAGCACAGAGACTGCCATCCTTGTGGCTGTGGCAGAACCTGCCTGGATAGTGGAACCTATCAGGAGGGCAGCTTTAATGTCTTGGGGAGCCTGGTCTGACACAACTGTAGCGGGAGCAAACTTTACCACCATCTCAGCTGAGGGAAATATAGCAAGAAATTTCTGTGTCTTGCTCAAATGCAGATGCCAAGGACTCTGTTCTTCCATACCTCTGTACCCTGTGGAGAGGGGTCCACTGAAGCCCTGAGCACCTTCCCCGAAGTCTTGTCACTTCACGGGGCAACAGGAGAACAGCACTCTGATAATTTCCTATAGATAATTGATTAAACAGGCTTTTGGGGGCTCACACTTAGGACTACTGCTCTACAAGGCTGGGCTCGGGAAGGGGTGTGGGCAAGGCTCATCAGGGCTTGTCTGTCAAGAACATACACCCAGACTCTTAACACAAGGAGCCTGGCAGATGTATGATATTAAGAAAAGTAAAGAAAGAAAAGGGTGTGTGTGGCTTTAGTGATCTGTCCATTTCCAAATATGAGAAATGAACCTGTTAGAGGCTTCATTAGTCTAATCTCTCTAGATATTCCCAGGGCTAACAAGACCTGTTCCTAGACCTGTGTTAGGACTCTCTCAGTTGCAAGGGACAGCAAACAAAATACCTTAAGCAAAGTGAGAAACTTGCTGGTTTAAGTGACTATCAAATCCTGGAATAGAAAACAGTACAGCTGGATTTAGGGCTTCATGACATAAGCTTCAAAATAACGTGATTGGTCAGTTCTCCAGACCTATGTGAAACATTGTGGTGAAGGAAGTGAAGGCGCCAGGTGGATGGAAACAGCACAGGACCTCGGTACACCTCACAATCTTAGTTCCTTGCTCTTTCTTCCAACAGGACCCAGAATATGCTCTAATGCACAACAGCTGGTCCTTCTGTCTAGATTCATGGCTGGAATTCCTTAAAGAAGTTTCATAGCGAGACATGTGGGTAGAACCTGTTAACAGATCTTCCCCTTCTCTATAGAAAATATGTGTTTTGGGGTTTTTAGTTCCTATAGTTTCTTTTCAGTCCAGCATTATACAGAATCTACTGGTCAGGCTCCCTGTGAAACAGACTCTGAGTCTGAGGTTTGTGGGCATGAAATTTACTGGGGAAGGTGGAGGAACAGGATTGGGCAGAGGCAGAAGCTGAACTGTGATGCAATTACAGCAAAGGCCAAGCTATGCAGAGCTCTGGAACTGAGATGGCTGTTACAAAGTCAGGGTGCCCCTTGGGTTTTGTTTCTTCAAACATGTCCACTTCCTATTTGTCCTTCTCTGTCATATTAGGACACGGCATGAAAGCCCCTGCCAGAAGCCATGGTAAGACCCTTGAACTTCCTAACCCACCTAACTGGGTGCTAAATAAACCTCTTCTCTTTATAAATTACTTAGCCTCACGTATTCTATTATAGCAACACTAAACAGAATAAGACAATCCGTCAATTATTTTCAGGGCCAGACTCAAGTGGACTTCAGTCTGGCCCCGCGAACAATTAGATGGAGACATTCTGGAGACCACAACCCCTGTGTGCTTTAAGCTTTTAAGGGTAGAAAAGTTGTTATTCACTAGGAACACAGTGTTATTTTTGATTTACTATTTTGGGAGGGAGTGAGATAGTTTTCTTGTTTCCGCTTGACCTTTTCCACCATGGTGGCTCTTATTCTACAGGTCAAGGACCTGTGGGTATTCTGCAAGCCATCAAGTATGGTGAATCCCATTATTCAGGAAGGAATGGGGGAATGACTCCTTTGTGATTGTGGATCTGCTGTGAGTCAGGCTTTGCTTGTGATACTCTATTATGTCACTCCCAAAACTCCTGCTTTAAAACGGCAGAATGATGACTCTTTGAGTCCCTGAATATTTATACCACCATGAACTCTGTGCCCAGCAGTCCTCAAAATGTTTCCAGTGCATGTTCATGCAAGTAAATGGCATAGATTCATTTGAGAAGGTCTGCAGGAATCATTTAAATATGCAAATACTCTGGTGTTTCAGAGGTCTTCCTTCTAGGAATACAACTTCTCCTTCATCCACTGGTTTTGGCTTCTGAGAGGCTACTCTGATGTGGAAATTAAAAAAGAAATAATTTTTTTATCGGGGAATCTGCCCTCAAATTGTTGATTACCCTTCCTAACTTCTTTTGATTGTATATATTAGTAGCACTCTTGCTGGTGGCCCATCTATTTTGGCCAAAGCGTTGCTGTGTTAGCCATTGCCATAGGTTTCTTTGGGTTGGTTCCCTGGGAAAGAGAGTCTGAGGCAGAAATGTACATGCAGGAAGGTTTTGTTTGGCGTACTCTTAGAACCAATAGTTGTAAGCATAGAAGGAACACAGGATTGGGCAAAGGTAGAAGTTGAACAGTGATGCAGTTTGTGGTTTTGAAAAGAAATATAGGCACTTACAGTTTAATAATCCTGTCTTTAAAAATTAGAGCTTAATTCTCTTCTACTTGAGTGTGGGCTGGACATGGTGACTCACTTCTGAGTAACTGAACAAAACAGACGTGATGGTGTGTGGCTTTGCAGACAGTCGTAAGAAGGCATGGTGGCTCTGCCTCTTGGGTTATTTACTCCTAGGCAAGCAAGATGCCATGCCATGAGGACATTCCCTGAGGAGAGGCCTTTTTGTCAAGGAACTGAGGCCTTCTTCCAACAGCAGCTGGAGAGTGAGCCATCTTGAGGCAGATCCTTCAGCACCACTCAGTCCTTTAGACAAATTCAACCCCTGCTCACACCTTGACTGCAACATCATAAAAGACCTTGAACCAGAGGTATCTGGCAAAGTTGCTTTAGGATGCTAGACCCTTAGAAACTGTGTGAGGTGAATGTTTGTTGTTTAAGTGGCTAGGTATTGGGATGATTTGTTTTGCAGCAATAGGTAATTCATACATCTTTTGATACTGGGAGCAGAGTGCTATCCTAATAATATCTATACATGTGAAAGTGGCTTTGGCAGTGGGCAGTGGTCTGCAACTAGAAAGATTTTGATGAGAGAGTTATATAAAGCTTGAACAGTCTTGAAAATATTTTTAGAAGCTTGCGATTTTTAGGCAGTTGTGAGTAAGACTTAAAGCAATGTGAAAAACATGGAAACTGGAGGAAAGGACCTCTTGTTGTGAATGGCAGATGTTTAGCAATATTCTTCCATATGGTATGTGGAAAGCAGAAAACATGCCTAATGAACTGGGTGTTGTTGATAAGGAGATTTCTGGGTAAAGTGCTAAAAATACAGCCTGGTTTCATATTGCTGCTTAGAGTAAAATACAAGCAGAGAAAAGAAGGAAATGTCAAACATGAATAAGTTGGGAGTTGAATGTTAAAAAAGATCCATCGTTAAATGGAACTGGAGGTCATTATGCTAAGTGAAATAAGCCGCAGCAAGACAAGCCTCACATGTTCCCACTTGTTTGTGAGATCTAAAAATCAAAACAATTGAACTAATGGAGATAGAGAGCAGACGGATGGTTACCAGAGGCTGGGAAATGTAGTGGGAGAACTGGGATTGAGGGGAGATAGGGATAGTCAATGAGAACAAAAAATGGAATGAATGAATAAGAGCTAGTATTTGATAGCCCAACAGAGTGACTATAGTCAATAATAAGTTAATTGTACATCATAAAATAACTAAAAGAGTATGATTGAATTGCTTGTAACACAAAGGATAAATGCTTGAGGGGATGAATACCTCATTCTCCATGATGTAATTATGATACATTTCATGCCTGTATCAAAACATCTTATGTACCCCATAAATACATACACCTACTATGTACCCACACAAATTTAAAAAAAAACCTTTGTTAAATCATCAAAGCTATCTTACATGATGCCCCAGATTATTACTCAGTTCAAAAGGCTCTCTAAATATTTTGATGTTATGACCCACAGATTCTTTCAATAAAAAAATCACTTGTAAGAAGCTTAAGGGCATTGTTTCTGATAGAAGCATAATAAGGAGATGGGCTTACTTGGGGAGATTTTTAGATGTCTTTTACTTAATGAGTGGGCCCTCCAATAAGATTCAAAGGAGACCCAGTACATTTTAAATTTTTAATAGAATTATATCAGGAGAAACACAGCCAGTTTGGACAGAAATGGACAGAGACAGTAGACAATGAAAATAGACCACTGGACCCTCAAACATTACTGATAAGAATCAGGCTGAGAAAACTGTATGTCTTCAGCTATATGTCAATTTTAATGAAAATGAAAAGATGACTTAGAAGGCAGAACAAACAGCCTGGAGGATGTAGCCAGGAGTCATATAGAACAACTCTTGGGGAAGAAATGGATGGGTCTTAGTCATGGAACCTGCAACATTTGCCCAGCTGGGTTTCAGAACTGTTCTGGATCAATGACTTCTCTGTACTTTGCATGACATCTCTTTGAATAGAAATGTCTGTGTTGGTTATACTATGCTCATCACTCCACTGTCTGAGTAATGTGTAGGGGACAGAAAGCTTATCTGTTTAGTTCACAGGTTTACAGATGGAGAGAAACTGTACTTGAGAGGCATGTTTAAGGAAGTGCATGTGAGCAGTCTCATCTTCACCTGGACCTAGTACCTGTTAATGAAATACCAGTGCCAAATCCAAGGACAAATGTCAGAGAACAGATTTGAGAGGAATAGTGTCAGTAATTGGAGGATTGTAAAAACTGGAGAGGAACAAACAAAAGAAATGTGAATCTCTTGCTAAAAAGGCATCCACTGATTTCCCTTTACAGATTAGAATATAGAAAGTACAAGTCCATTCAGGGGCTCTTTGAATGTGCCTATTGAAGGTCCCTGGTGCCTTCAAATGACATAATTTAGATTGGCGACTAGTTTCTACAACTGCTGCTGTCAAATACGTGACTTGTATTAGACGCTTGAGTTGGTAGTGGTAAAAGTAGGAATCTAGAACCTCTTTCATATGTTTCAGTTCCCAACTCAGATTACAAGATTCATAAATGGAAGTGATAGATGAAGGGGTAACACTAGGCAGAATGTATACAACAGGAAGTTATAGGAGATAGACTAGTTCACTTGTTTAGAAGCATGCTGATTGGGAATGAGCCTGGATTTTCACAAGAGCAGTTGAAGGAGTACAGTTGGATACCTCTTTCCACAGTGATTTTTATGGCAATTGGTCCTGCAAATCACCTGATGACATATGAATAATTTGTTTCAGGCACCACCTTGGTCTAGGAACCAAGTCCAGGGAACTTAATTCAATAAATTAATTAGGTATTTGTTATATAAGATGACTGTCCAAAATTATTGATAGCTATGTTGCTTAGAGGAGGATTGTTGAAAGAGCTTCCTTTCAAGGGGCTATGAATATGCCTGTCCTGAAGGAGCTCTAATACAATTGGGAGATAGGATTTTACATAATTTCAAATATTTCCCTTCTTATATAAAGTATAATCATCAGTTCTTAGACTGGTTTCTTTTTCTTTCATAAAATTTAATTTGAAAAAATATTATAATGCACCAGTAAATGAAAAAAAGTCACTGGCCATCCTAATGCAGAATGATAACCTGAATGAAAGTACTAATTAGGTGCCTGAAGAACGCCTCTACCGCCCACTAGCGACTGAAAGAAAAACGGGCCACCTTCCTTCCCACAATCGAATTTTTCTACTTATGATCATTATACTTCACCACCAAATGGATACTTTACTCTTATTTATTAATTATTTATTTACATACTTATTTTTTATTATATTTTAAGTTCTGGGGTGCGTGTGCAGAACGTGCAGGTTTGTTACATAGGTATACATGTGCCATGGTGGTTTGCCGCACACATCAACCCGTCATCTACATTAGGTATTTCTCCTAATGTTATCCCTCCCTTTGTACCCCACCCCTTGACAGGCCCTGATGTGTGACTTTCCCCTCCCTGTACCTATACGTTCTCATTATTCAGCTCCCACTTATGAGTGAAAACAGGCAGTGTTTGGTTTTCTGTTCCTGTGTTAGTTTGCTGAGAATGATGGTTTCCAGCTTCATCCATGTCCCTGAGAAGGACATGAACTCATTCTTTTTTATGACTGCATAGTATTCCATGGTGTATATATGCCACATTTTCTTTATCCAGTCTATCATTGATGGGCATTTGAGTTGGTTCCAAGTCTTTGCTATTGTGAATAGTGCTACAATAAACATACATGCACATGTGTCTTTATAGTAGAATGGTTTATAATCCTTTGGGTATATACCCAGTAATGGGATTGCTGGGTCAAATGGTATTTCTAGTTATAGATCCTTGAGGAATCGCCACACTGTCTTCCACAATGGTTGAACTAATTTACACTCCCACCAACAGTGTAAAAGCATTCCTATTTCTCCGCATCCTTGCCAGCATCTGTTGTTTCCTGACATTTTAACGATCACCATTCTAATTGGCATGAGATGGTATCTCATTGTGGTTTTGATTTGCATTTCTCTAATGACTGGTGATGATGAGCTTTTTTTCATATGTTTGTTGGCCACATAAATGTCTTCTTTTGTGGAGTGCCTATTCATATCCTTTGCCCACTTTTTGATGAGGTTTTTTTTTTCCTTGTAAATTTGTTTAAGTTCCTTGTAGATTCTGGATATTAGCCCTTTGTCAGATGGATAGATTGCAAAAGTTTTCTCCCATTCTGTAGGTTCCCTGTTCACTCTGATGATCGTTTCTTTTGCTGTGCAGAAGCTCTTAGTTTAATTGGATCCCATTTGTCAATTTTGGCTTTTGTTGCAACTGCGTTCGGTGTTTTAGTCATGAAGTCTTTGCCCATGCCTATGTCCTGAATGGTATTGCCTAGGTTTTCTTCTAGGGTTTTTTATGGTTTTAGTTCTTACATTTAAATCTTTAATCCATCTTGAGCTCATTTTTGTATAAGGTGTAAAGAAGGGGTCCAGCTTCTGTTTTCTGCATATGGCTAGACAGTTTTCCCGGCACCACTTATTGAATAGGGAATCCTTTCCCCATTGCTTATTTCTGTCAGGTTTGTCAAAGATCAGATGGTTGTAGATGTGTAGTGTTATTTCTGAGGCCTCTGTTCTATTCCATTGGTCTATATATCTGTTTTGGTACCAGTACCATGTTGTTTTGGTTACTTTAGTCTTGTAGTATAGTTTGAAGTCAGGTAGCGTGATGCCTCTAGCTTTGTTCTTTTTGTTTAGGATTGTCTTGGCTATATGGGCTCTTTTTTGGTACCATATGAACTTTAAAGTAGTTTTTTTCTAATTCTGTGAAAAAAGTCAGTAGTAGCTTGATGGGGATAGCATTGAATGTATAGATTACTTTGGGCATTATGGCCATTTTCACAATATTGATTCTTCCTACCCCGAGCATGGAATGTTTTTTCATTTGTGTCCTCTCTTATTTCCTTGAGCAGTGGTTTGTAGTTCTTCTTGAAGAGGTCCTTCATATCCTTTGTAAGTTGTATTCCTAGGTATTTTATTTTCTTTGTAGCAATTGTGAATGGGAGTTCACTCATGATTTGGCTCTCTGCTTGTCTATTATTGGTGTATAGAGATGCTCGTGATTTTTCACATTGATTTTGTATCCTGAGACTTTGCTGAAGTTGTTTTCCAGCTTAAGGAGTTTTTTGGGCTGAGACCATGGGGTTTTCTAAATATAGAATAATGTCATCTGCAAACAGAGACAATCTGACTTCCTCTTTTCCTATTTGAATACCATTTATTTCTTTCTCTTGCCTGATTGCCCTGGCCAGAACTTCCAATACTACGCTGAGTAGGAGTAGTGAGAGAGGGCATACTTGTCTTGTGCCAGTTTTTAAAGGGAATGCTTCCAGTTTTTGCCCATTCAATATGATATTGGCTGTAGGTTTGTCATAAATAGCTCTTATTATTTTGAGATGTGTTTAATCAATACTAAGTTTATTGAGTGTTTTTAGCATGAAGGGGTGTTGAATTTTATTGAAGGCCTTTTCCACATCTATTGAGATAATCATGTGATTTTTATCATTGGTTCTGTTTATGTGATGGATTACATTTATTGATTTGTGTATGTTGAAGCAGCCTTGCACCCCAGGGATGAAGCCAACTTGATCGTCGTGGATAAGCTTTTTAATGTGCTGCTGGATGCCATTTGCTGGTATTTTATTGAGGATTTTCACATGGATCTTCTTCAAGAATATTGGCCTGAAATTATTTTGTGTGTGTGTCTCTGCTAGGTTTTGGCATGAGGATGATGCTCGCCTCATAAAATGAGTTAAGGAGGATTTTTTCTTTTTCTATTGATTGGAATACTTTCAGAAGGAATGGTACCAGCTCCTCTTTGTATCTCTGGTAGAATTTGGGTGTGAATCCATCTGGTCCTGGGCTTTTTTTGGTTGGTAGGCTATTAATTACTGCCTCAATTTCAGAACTTGTTATTTGTCTATTCAGGGATTCAACTTCTTCCTGATTTAGTCTTAGGAGGTGCATGAGTCCAGGAATGTATTCATTATTCTAGATTTTCTATTTTATTTGCATTGAGGTGTTTATAGTATTCTCTGATGGTAGTTTGTATTTCTGTGGGGTCAGTGGTGATCTCTCCTTTATCATTTTTTATTTTGCCTATTTGATTTTTTCTCTCTTTTCTTCTTTATTAGTTTGGCCAGCAGTCTATCTATTTTGTCAATCTTTTTTTTAAAAAAAAAAAACAGTTCCCAGATTCATTGATGTTTTAAAGAGGTTTTTGTATCGCTATCTCCTTCTATTCTTCTGTGATCTTAGTTATTTCTCTTCTGCTAGCTTTTGAATTTGTTTGCTCTTGTTTCTCTCTAGTTCTTCTAATTGTGATATTGGGGTGTTGATTTCAGATCTTTCCTGCTTTCTCCTGTGGGCATTTAGTGCTATAAATTTCCCTCTAATAGTGCTTTAGCTGTGTCCCAGAGATTCTGGTATGTTGTGTCTTTGCTCTCATTCATTTCAAATAACTTTTTTATTTCTGCCTTAATTTCGATATTTACCCAGTAGTCATTCAGGAGTAGGTTGTTCAGTTTCCAGGTAGTTGTGTGGTTTTGAGTGAATTTCTTAATCCTGAATTCTAATTTGATTGCACTGTGGTCTGAGAGACTGTTTGTTATGATTTCTGTTTTTGCATTTGCTGAGGAGTGTTTTATTTCCAATTATGTGGTGGATTTTAGAATGAGTGCTATGTGATGCTGAGAAGAATGTATATTCTGTTGATTTGAGGTGGAGAGTTCTGTAGATGTCTATTAGGTCGGCCTGTCCAGAGCTGAGTTGAAGTCCTGAATATCCTTGTTAATTTTCTGTCTCATTGGTCTGTCTAATATTGACAGTGGGGTGTTAAAGTCTCCCACTATTATTGTATGGGAGTCTAAGTCTCTTTGTAGGTCTCTAAGAACTTGCTTTATGAATCTGGGTGCTCCTATATTGGGTGCATATATATTTAGGATAGTTAGCTCTTTTTGTTGAATTTATCCCTTTACCATTATTTAATGCACTTCTTTGTCTTTTTTGATCTTTGTTGGTTTAAAATCTGTTTTATCAGAGACTAGGATTGTAAACCCTGCTTTTTTTCTTTCCATTTGCTTGGTAAATATTTCTCCATCCCTTTATTTTGAGCCTATGTGTGTCTTTACATGTGAGATGGGTCTCCTGAATACAGCACACTGATGGGTCTTGACTCTTTATCCAATTTGCCCATCTGTGCCTATTAACTGGGGCATTTAGCCCACTTACATTTAATGTTAATATTGTTATATGTGAATATGGTCCTGTCATTATGATGCTAGCTGGTTATTTTCCCCATTAGTTGATGTGGTTTCTTCATAGTGTCGATGGTCTTTACATTTTGGTTTGTTTTTTGCAGTGGCTGGTACCAGTTTTTCCTTTCCATATTTAGTGCTTCCTTCAGGAACTCTTTAAGGCATGCCTGATGGTGACAAAATCCCTCAGCATTTGCTTGTCTGGAAAGAATTTTATTTCTTCCTCACTTATGAAGCTTAGTTTGGCTGGATATGAAATTCTGGATTGAAAATTATTTTCTTTAGGAATGCTGAATATTGGCCCCCACTCTCTTCTGGCTTGTAGGGTTTCTGCAGAGAGATCCACTGTTAGTCTGATGGGCTTCCCTTTGTGGGTAACCTGGCCTTTCTCTCTGGCTGCACTTAACATTTTTTCCTTCATCTCAACCTTGGTGAATGTGATGATTATGTGTCTTGAGGCTGCTCTTCTAGAGGAGTGTCTTTGTGGTGTTCTCTGTACTTCCTGAATTTGAATGTTGGCCTGCCTTGCTAGGTTGGGGAAGTTCTCCTGGATAATATCCTGAAGAGTGTTTTCTAACTTGATTCCATTCTCTCCGTCACTTTCAGGTACACCAATCAAACACAGATTTGGTCTTTTCATATAGTCTCATGTTTCTTGGAGGCTTTGTTTGTTTCTTTTCACCCTTTTTTCTCTAATCTTGTCTTCTCACTTTATTTCATTAATTTGATCTTCAATCACTGATATCCTTTCTTCTACTTGATGGAATTGGCTGTTGAAGCTTGTGTATGCTTCGTGAAGGTCTCGTACTGGGGTTTTCAGCTCCATCAGGTAATTTAAGCTCTTCTCTACACTGGTTATTCTAGTTAGCCATTCATCTAACCTTTTTTCAAGGTTTAGTTTCCTTGCAATGGGTTATAACATGCTCCTTTAGCTCAGAGAAGTTTGTTATTACCAACCTTCTGATGCCTATCTCTGTCAACTTGTCAAACTTATTCTCCATCCAGTTTTGTTCCCTTGCTGGTGAGGAGTTGTGTTCCTTTGGAGGAGAAGAGGTGTTCTGGTTTTTGGAATTTTCAGCCTTTCTGCTCTGGTTTCTCCCCATTTTTGTGGTTTTATCTATCTTTGGTCTTTGATGTTGGTGACCAATGAATGGGGTTTTGGTGTGGACGTCCTTTTTGTTGATGTTGATGCTATTCCTTTCTGTTTGTTAGCTTTCCTTCTAACAGTCAGGCCCCTCAGCTGCAGGTCTGTTGGAGTTTGCTGGAGGTCCACTCCAGACCCTGTTTGCCTGGGTATTACCAGCAGAGGCTGCAGAACAGCAAATATTTCTGCCTGATCCTTCCTCTGGAAGTTTTGTCCCAGAGGGGCACCCATCTGTATGAGACGTCTGTCGGCCCCCACTGGGAGGTGTCTCCCCATCAGGAATCACAGGGGTCAGGGACCCACGTGAGTAGGCAGTCTGTCTGTTATTGGAGCTCGAACGCCGTGCTGGAAGAACCACTGCTGTCTTCAGAGCTGTCAGGCAGGGAGGTTTAAATCTGCAGAAGCTGTCTCCTGCCTTTTGTTCAGCTATGCCCTGCCCCCAGAGGCGGAATATAGAGAGGCAGTAGGCCTTGCTGAGCTGCGGTGGGCTCTGCCCAGTTCGAACTTCCCTGCCGCTTTGTTTACACTGTGAACATAGAACCGTATACTCAAGCCTCAGCAGTGGCAGATGCCCCTCTCCCCGCCAAGCTCCAGCATCCCAGATTGATCTCAGACTGCTGTGCTAGCAGCGAGCAAGGCTCCATGGGCATGGGACCTGCCTAGTCAGGCTCGGGAGGGAATCTCCTGGTCTGCTGCTTGCCGTGACCCTGGGAAAAGTGCAGTATTTGGGCAGAAGTGTACTGTTCCTCCAGGTACAGTCACTCACAGCTTCCCTTGACTAGGAAAGGGAAATCCTCCAACCCCTTGCACTTCCCGGGTGAGGTGATGCCCTGCCCTGCTTTGGCTCACCATCTATGGGCTGCACCCACTGTCCAACCAGTCCCAATGAGATGAACCAGGTACCTCAGCTGGAAATGCAGAAATCACCCGTCTTCTGCATTGATCTCACTGGGAGCTGTAGACTGAAGCTGTTCCTATTCGGCCATCTTGGAAGTGATGTATCTCAAACTTTTAACCAGTTCTTTCCAGAAGAAAAATTTGAAACATTAAGGGAAAACTGTTGGGTAAAAGATCCATCTGCTTTTTGAAACCCTGAATCAATAATTGAACTAAACTTGGTGCCTGAAGAAGAGAATGAATTAGTGCAGCTTAGTTCTTCATATACATTAAAGAATGATTATGAGACCTTAAGTTTATCAGCATTTTGGATTAAGGTAAAGGACGACTTTCCATTGTTAAGTCAAAAGAGTGTCCTGCTATTACTACCACTCACAACAACTAGTTAGTGTGAACTAGGGTTTTCTATCTTAACCCAGTTAAAAACAAAGGAAAGAAATGGGCTGAATGGTACAGCAGCTATGCAGGTAGAATTATTTTCCTGTGTTCCAGACTGGAATGAACTTATGAACAGGCAAGCACACCTATCATAATAAATAAAATCTTACCTAAAAAAAGATGTGCAAATGGCTAATAGGTATATGAAAATCTGCTCAACATCACTTATTATAAGGGAAGTGCAAGTCACTTGAATGGGAGAAGCCATTTGCAAAGTGCTCATCCTAAGGAGACTAATAGGTATTCTATACAAGAATAACAATTCAACTATAGAAAACCAAACAATCCCACTAAAAATGGACAATATTTTTCAAAAGAAGACATACAAATGACCAATGGTATATGAAAAATGCTCAACACTAATTATCAGGGATTGTAAATCAAAACCACAATGAGATATTATCTCATCACAGAATGTTTATTATTAAAAAGACAGATACACACACACTCACACAGACACACACACACACACCCCCAGATGCTGGTGAGGGTGCAGAGAAAAGGGTACTCTTAGACATGGTGGGAATGTAAAATAGTGCAACCATTATGGAAAACAGTATGGATATTTCTCAGAAAAACTAAAACTAGAACTACCACATGATGCAGCAATCCCACTACAGGGTATCTATCCAAAAGAAATGAAATTATTGTTTCAAAGGGATACCTTTGACTCCCAGGTTTATCACAATGCTATTCCCAGTAGCACAGATATGGAATCAACCTAAGTGTTCATCAATGACTGACTGGAAAAGAAAAATGGTGTGTGTGTGTGTGTGTGTGTGTGTGTGTGTGTGTGCATGCATATGTACGTGTTTATACGCACTATTTGTTTTCTGGATACACACCTACACCCACACTCATACGTACCCACATCCACACGCATACCCATACACATATATACATATACACTATTCAGCCAGTAAAAAGAGTGGAATCCTTTTCCAGCAACATGGATGGAACTGGGTGTCATTATGATAAGTGACATAAGGGAGGCACAAAAAGATAAATGCCACATGTTCTCACTCAAATGTGGGAGCTAAAAACTGGATCTCATGGACATCAAGAATAGGATAGATATCAGGAACTGGGAAAGGGAGGAGAAGAGAGGTTGTTTATGGATACAAACATGCAGTTAGATTGAAGAAATCATCCTAATGTTTGACAGCAGACTAGGATGACCATATGTAGCAATATTATTAAGTATATTGCAAAGTAACTGGAAGAGAAGACTGGAAATGATAACAACACCTAAAAATGATAAACATGCATACATGCATGGTGATGGATATCCCAAATTACCCTGGCTTGATTATTACTCATTCCATACATTGTCACAATGTGTCAATAAAAAAAACTAAAATGTTGATTTGACACATAATAAAGCTTACTTGTCAGTGAAAAGATTAAACTCCCATAAAAAAAGTATCTTCTGCAAACAAGAGAATTTGACTTCTTCCTTTCCAATTTGGATGCCCTTTGTTTGTTTCTCTTGCCTAATTGCTCTGACTGGGACTTTCGATATTACGTTGCATAAACGTGGTAAAAGTGGGCATCCTTGTTTGAGTCAGTGGACTGGGAGAGGCAGACCCACCCTTAGTCTGGGGGGACACCATCGTATCAGCTGCCAGTGCAGCTAGAATAAAGCAGGCAGAAGAAGAGAGAAAGGGCAGACTTGCTGAGTCTTCTGGCCTTCATCTTTCTCCCCTGCTGGATACTTCCTGCCCTCAAACATCCGACTTCAAGCTCTTCAGCTTTTGAACTCTTGGACTTATACCAGTGATTTGCCAGGGGTTCTCAGGCTTTTGGCCACAGACTGAAGGCTGCATGGTCGGCTTCCCTACTTTTGGGGTTTTGGGACTCGCACTGGCTTCTTGGCTCCTCAGCTTGCAGATGGCCTAGTGTGGGACTTCATCCCGTGACTGTGTGAGTCAGTTCTCCTAATAAACTCACTTTCATGTACACATATATCCTATTATTTCAGTTCCTTTAGATAACCCTGACTAATGCAAGATATAAAGTTGAATTGTTAGTCATGTATTTCCGATTCGTTGGCTAATGCTATTTATTCCATAATTTGGTGTTTCCTCTAAAAATGTACAATGCTGAAATTGTTACACATTAGATGTTATACATACTAAAGTCTACTTTTGAATTTCTTTGTTTTGTAAATGCATCTGCTAACAATGTTATGAATATTACAACTTACGATAAAGCTCTGTGTATCTACCCCACTTACCTGACAGTCACATTTTCACTCCCTGATCTTCCTTTTTCTGAACCAAATGTCTACTATTAATTCCTAGATAAATTTGAATTTATTTTTCAAGTTTTTGTAAAAGTATCAGATTTTTCATTGTACTTATCCCACCAATTAATCTATCAAATAATTGAAGAAACATTGTGTTTAATATCATTCAATCTTCCTATCCAGAAATTTGCTAGGGACCTGCAACTATATAGTCTACTATGATTTATTTTAAAGTGTTATGTAATTTTCTTCAAACTTTTTCTATGATTATTTGTAGATAGCTTATATTTATTTAGTACCACAATTGTGAAGTAAATCTACTTATTCACTATATCTTGTTATTTATTTTAATTTCTTTCTTTCTTTCTTTTTTTTGAGACAGCATCTCGCTCTGTCACCAGGCTGGAGTGCAGTGACCTGATCTTGGCTCATTGCAATTTCTGCCTCCCGGGTTCAAGTGATTCTCCTGCCTCAGTCTCCTAAGTAGCTGGAATTAAAGGCATGTGCCACTACGCCCAGCTAAGTTTTGTATTTTTTTTTTAGTAGAGACAGGGTTTCACCATGTTGGCCAGGGTGGTCTCGATCTCCTGACCTTGTGATCCGCCCGCCTCAGCCTCCCAAAGTGCTGGGATTACAGGCGTGAGCCACCGCGCCCAGCCCTGTTATTTATTTTCTAGATTTTGCTAGTGTCTAGGAACAGTCCTGATTGTTCCCTTCATTTGGCTCATTGATCAGCAGTCAGCTCCCGGAATTCCTTAAAACTGTGTTACTTCCATGCTGGGACCCTCCTGCTTTGGTTCTCTGGAGTCTTTTCTCCTGGAACAAACACAAAGAAACCAACAAACAAAAAATCACAAAAATGAAAAGACATGGACTAAGCATGTAAGTCCTGTATTCTTTAGGGCATGTTGATTCTTTGTCCATTAGCTTTGGTAAAAACCGTATCTCTGTCCCCAAGGGACTGAGTGAACCTTGTGAAGTAAAAGATGAAGCTCCCAGATTAGGATCTGGGAAGGCAGCTTGGATACCTTCTAGTTGTCATCCTTGGACACCTGGTGCAAGCTTGTCCAGCCCATGGCCCACAGGTTGCTTGTGGCCCAGGATGGCTTCGAACGTGGCCCAACACAAATTTGTAAACTTTCTTAAAACATTATGAGATATTTTTGTGATTTTTTTTTTAACTCATCAGATATTATTAGTGTTAGCGTATTTTATGTGTGGCCCAAGACAATTCTTATTCCATTGTAGCCCAGGGAAGCCAAAAGATTGGCTATCCCTGCATCTGCAGACTCTCCCACAGATTCTTCAGTGGCCTAGTAGTCAGGCCTGTAAGCACCGGCAGTCTCAGACAGCTTACAGACACCCATTGGCTTGCGGGTTCCCCAGGGATGAAAATCTGGTGTTTGGATCTCTGCATGTTTGTACAATACCTTCAAGAGTATGCATATCACACTAGGGCAGGGAGGGAAGAGGAGACCTAATTTTGGCTTCTTCACTACGAACCTTTGACAAGCTGGGCAGAGCTGGTCTGTGTGATCTGGAGAGCCTCAGGGGATGTCTGAGGTCACTGTGGGAAGGCATGAGGCTGTACCCAGACCTAAGGCACTGATTACATGGGAAAATCCTCAGTCTACGCCTTTTGGGAGGACAGTGGCCCTAAATGGTATCTTGCCTTCCTCAGCACAGACCTATAGCACCCAGATCCTCTGAGGGGCAACTGGGCTGTTTACTCACTCATTTTTCTCATCCTGGATGGTGTCAGACAGAGGCTTGTTCCTGGTTTCAGGAAGAAGGAGGAAAGCAAAGCCGGAGATGAAGGGGAAGACTCCATAGATGATCCAGGGCAGGGGTGGAGAATATACACTTACGATGATCATGAGGGGAGCCAGGGCTCCTGCAATATTAGCAAAGGTTGCATTGATTCCCATAGCTCTTGCCCTTTGAGTGGAAACAGCAATACAAGAATATCTGTTAAAAATCCACACAGGCAATTTGTGATTTATCATTTTGCTCTCATTATGGGGAAACATTTAGACACACAGAGGTGACGAAATACTCCTGTGTTTGAAATTTTCACTTTTATTTGCTGGCAATTAATTTTTCAGGTCACAAGTGCATTAGATGCATTTTCATCATCTAGGAAATACTGCTATCCTTTAGCACCAACCTCTTAGGTGACTCAGAAGGTTATGTGGGATGCTATAATACATCAAAGGACTTAACACAGTGGCGAAAACTCAGCTTGAGATAAAGTTGGTCTATAATTATTTGTGTTTATGACTGTTACAATTTATTTTCTTAACTAACCAGTCTTAGATTTCTTCCCGCAAAAAGTGTCAATTATCTGAGAAAGGTCCATTTTGAGCCTAACAGAGCATACATAAGGTTTCGTACCTGATTACGGTGGGAATTACTTCATTTCCATGGGCAAAAGCAAGGGTATCGGCAAGGGAAGACGCTCCTAAGCCCAGCGTTGCCAAAACCTCATGCAGCATCTGCATTTCTGGAGAAAGGAAGAACACAAGGCCTTAGGAAATTTCAGCTGAAGGAATCAGCATCCCCCAAGCTAGAAGTGAAAAGGACTGTATTGGAGGTGTTCGCAAGGTTAAAATGTACTGTCAGGAAACTGCACAGGGGCAAAGAATGTGCAGTGGCTGATAGCTGAGAAACGTGATTTATCTTCACCTTGTGGCTTAAACAGTGAATAAAAAGGATCTGAGCTATTGCTTCACTTCTCACTATGTATCAGAGATACGCCATAGCAAGAGAGAGGCATGTAAGTTGAGCTGAATGCTTTTTCATTTATTCCGTCCAGGGACTCCTCTGCCTAGCTGGTAGAACTGTCATGTGTGCAATACTTGGGAGTGTAAGACCCATCCATGTTCTCCTGGCCTTTAAAACCTAGGTACATACACAGTATTGACATGGGGCTAGGGTTGCAGAAGAGAGTCATAAAAGATCAGGAGTCCTATGTTAGGAGAGAAGCTAGAGAGTATCAGTGTTTTAAGGATCAGGAATAAGGACCTCGAAAAGAGGAAAAAAGTCAGACTTTAGAAAGCATTGAAGGGAAGTTTCAGAGCCTTGTTTCTATCCAGCTGAAGAAATCCCGTAATAGCCTCATGACACTGGAGGGTTCTGTTGCTTTGTAGCACACTTGGATCATTGCTGGCATTCAAGAAGGGGAGTGGAGCACACCAATCTGGGATCCTGTTAAATACATTACTACACTAAGAGTTAGGTGAAGACTGGTGGCCACCTGGGTTCCCTTACTTATTACATATGATCAGTTAATTTCTTAAAATAGAATCTACAAGAGGCTATTAACTGACAATTTCTTCATTTCTACTGTACAGTTCTTTACATAAAGATGGGGCACTTTTGTTCCCTTGAAGTCAAGATGACTCCCCTAAACCAGGATTGTAGTTAAGGTGACCTAATACAAGGCCCACAAGTAGATACATGGGAATTGGGATACTTTGTCACTGAAGCTGTAGTAATAAGAAAGAGCCCGGACAGAGGAAGTAGTAGTATTATGTCCTCATGTTGGGAAACAATGACAAGGCCTATACCTCAATACTCATTTAAATAAGTTTGATCGGCCAAAGAGTAAGTAAGTGATTGCTGTTGTAGAGAAACCGTCAGAAATAAATGGCTTCAGTTTCTTAGTATTTCTTGAATATGATGAGGACAACCATATAATAGAGCCAACCTTTACTCATCTGTGACTCGTTTTCCAGCAACTTGTGGCAGAATCTGTCCCAAATCCCCAGATTATTGTCAGGAAATCCTGAGAACCCAAATCTCCCTTTCCTTCTGGCTTCAGATAGGTGTGACCAGTACAATCCCTGAGAAGAGAGGGAAAGGCATTTTCTTTCTTCCACCTGTGATCTTTTCTCACCTTGTGGCACAAGTATGATGGCCAGAAGGCAGATTGCCAGGAGGAACATGAGAAGCATCTGGCTTGCTCGACGGTTCATGTATTTCAGTGCCCAAGGTGCAACACAATTGGCCAAGAGGATGACTGCACCAAAGAGAGTCTGCAACAGGAAAACATTATTCCCCAGATGCTGGACGTTGAGATTAAGGCCAAAATAGGCCATGAAGTTTGCAAATCTGTGGTGATTAAAAAGGAAAGGCACATATTATAATCCGTGCAGCCTACATCCTACAAATGAGAATAATATTGGCCCAGGCAGCTAGGGATTGTTAAAGTATAAAGGCTGGGTCTATTGCGTGGAATATTTTCTTGCAATGTGATTTTAAAAAATCTATTAAGTGACAATGATAACATTATGGAACTCTTTGTGAAGAAGTTATTAATACTAGACAAGAGGCTGGAAGTTAGACGCTTAAATATGTTCAGAAAGGGTTACAGACTGCGTCTTATGAAGCATGATAATTTCTGAGGAGTTGTCAAAGGTACCTTTGGTAGCTTCTATTTGATAAAAACGAGACAAAAGTCTTATACTACCTACAAAGATGATGACTAAAGGTGTGGGAAAAGAAGAGAGTTCCATTTGAAAATGCTGCCACCTTCCTCCGCAAAAGCACACCACGTCTCAAACTCATATTGCAACCACCAAGTTCTGTCTCTCAAAGCTAAAATAAGTGTCAAAGAGAACTGAAGATACCACAATATGTTGAGTTTTAAATTACCATAAAATGATGGTAAGATGATGATGGTCATAATTGTCATTAATTTTTTGGAAGACAGCAAGTGTTTTATGGATGATTAAACTATAGGGCCTGGGATTTATTTATTTATTTATTATAACTAATTGCTTTTATTAGTATTCTAAAGCCAATTTGCTCACATGACAACAAAAACCACTGCAAGACAATTCACTATCCTGAGGGCCATAAAATTAAAAGTAAAAATTTACAGATATTAGTCAAACTCCCAGTGAGTACCTCAGGAGCTGAAATGTCCATTTACCTCCATTACAATCAGAAATGTCACTAAAATGTACAACTTATTGAGTGACAGATTGTATATCCACAGCATTCACTGTGTAGGTGGTCCTGTGTAGTAAATCCAGAATGGAACAAGGAAACCTATTTTTATATTACTTATGTTTAATGGCATATAACCTCGTGATGGTTTTATTAGCATAGAAAGGAGTCAATAATTTTTATTATGTATTCAGTATACATATGTATCTTATCGGAGGGAATTCTTATGATTTTATGTTGTCTCATCATTCATTTTGATTACAAGTTTAACTTTCTCACACCACAGCAGGGCTTAGTCACCCTTGACACAGTTTCTAGTCCTTACACCACTTCCAAATGGCTCAAGCCAGACGCCAGAGATAACTTAGAGGCATCTCTCCTGGCTAGCTGACTGGGTTCCCTGCTTTCCTGTTGCTTCCTTTGAATGAACTATTCAGGCATTTGCCTGCAAACTTTAAGTGACCCACACCTGATTTCCTTACATAAACTGCTAGTTGCCATGTATTCCTTTTATTATTACTATTATTGTTATTATTTCAATAGCTTTTGGGGAACAGGTGGTGTTTGGTTACACGGATAAGTTCTTTAGTGGTGATTTCTGAGATTTTGGTCTCTCTGCCAGTTTCTTCATTTCCACCTCATCTGACCCGGGGACAGAACACTGCCCTCCCAATTCATTATTCTCTCCTTTCCCAGGATCTGCAATTAGACGGCTTTGAATTTGTTTCCTCTTGCGGTGGTGTACTGAATTTACGCTTTCTGTCTGAAAAATTAGGGGCTGTTTCAGGCTGGGTTTTCCCTAGGACTGCAGTGAGAACACAGTGTCAGGCAACCAGAGCCAGAGCAGTGGTCAGGCAGACATAAACTGGACATGGGTCAGATAAGAGCCCCAAGGGCATCTGCCAGTATAAACAAGTTTCCTGTGTGAAGGTTCCCCTGGTCACGGGTCTAACAACTAGGCATCAGGCCATCCACTGAAGGAAAAGTGTTGTGTGAACACTGTAAACCCCTACATCCAGCTCCCATTCCTTTCCTTTTTAGGGCAGGGTTTTTAACCACTCTGGTACTGAAATCTGAATTTAGCTGGGGGCTCTCAAAACACTTATTTATTTTTAAAATATTGTGATAAAAATACATAACATGAGATTTACCTACTTAACACATTTTTAGGTATAGTCCAGTATTAACTGTAAGCATAATGTTGAACAGCAGATTTCCGAGACATTTGCATCTTGCATAACTGATACTTTATGCCCTTAAATGACAACTCCCTATTCCCCTCTGCCCCCGTCCGAGAAAACCACCATTCTACTTTCTGCTTCTATGCGTTGACTTTTTTAGATATCTCATATAAGTGAAATCAGTGTTTGTTCTTCTGTGCTAGCCCAAGGTTCATAGCCGTTGGGTATGACCTTTTTCTTTCTTTTTGGGGCTAATATTCCATTATACGTATATAACATAGTTTGCTTATTCATTCATATGTAAATAATAGTTAAGTTGCTTCCATATTTTGGCAATTGTGAATAATGCTGCAATGAACATATGGGAGTGCAAATATCTCTTCCAAATACTGATTTCAATTCTTTTTTTGAAGAATTGAGATCCCATAAGTGAGAATACCAAATCATATGGTAGTTCTAACCTCCATAGTGTCATGGTGGGCGTAGCATTTTATATGGCCACGAACAGTATACAAGGGTTCCAATTTCCCCACATCCTTTGAACACTTCTTATTTCTTGTTTATTTATTTATTTTTGATAATGATAATCCTAATAGGTATAAGATACTATTTCATTTTTTACGTGTTTAATCCTCCATAAAACACTTCATATTTTATATCCTTTTCTTATCTTTTTATCTCTTTCTCTTCCCTAATTGCTCTTGTTAGGATTTCAAGTACCATACTGAATAGAAGTGGTGAGAGTAGAATCCTTATCTTGTTCTTGATCTTAAAGGAAGAGTTTTCAGTTTTTTATTGTTGAGTATAATATTAGTACTAGACTTTTCATATTAGTCATTTATCAGTGAGCTTTATACGTTCCTATGTTCTCATGCTGCTCTTTAGTCCCATTTTTTAAAGTTCAAGGTTTCCCTTTGGAAATAATAATGGAGGTAGGGTGCTGACAGACTCACTCAACTTTTGTTTGTGTGGGAAAGTATTTCTTTTCGTTATTGAGGGATGGTGTGCAACATACATTAATTTTTGTTAGCATTTTATTTTTTCATCTCTCTGGACATATCATCCCACTCTCTGTTGGCCTACAAGGTTTCTGCAGAAACCTGCCATCCCCCAATTGTCTTATGGAGGACGTTCTCTTAGTATGCAACAAGTTACTTTATCTTGCTGCTTTCAAAATTCTCTATTTTCTTTGATAATGTAATTAGAAAATGTATTAATATGGAATTCTTTTTTACTTTTATATATTTATTTGGTTTATAGTCTTCTGACTATATTAATTTCACTTAATAGTCTGAAATTCTTAGAATCTGTCCATTTATCCAATTGTCAATTATAAGTCATTGACTTTTTATAACAATCTTTTGTATTGATATATTTTGGAAAGTGTTTTTCTTCTCCTTAAATCTTCCTTCAGGGAAGCTGAAACATAGGTTGATGAGCGTGTACATGTGTGAACTTCAAAAAATGGTGAAATGTGAGCAAACATACAAATAGTCTAAAAATGTTAGTGTTTATGGGAATTTTAGTGTACTTAACTTCCAAAATAATTACATATTGAGTGAAGACAGTATAGTTTAAAAGGAAAGTAATATGGTATAATGGCTATAAGTGCAACATTTAATGTCAGATTAGTGTTCAAGTTCTGTATGTACTATTCACTAATTATGTGATCTTTTAAAACATAATTTTACATTTAGTTAAAAAACTTTATTATTATTTTTTTCAACTTTCATTTTAGGTTTGGGGTACACATGTAGGTTTGTTACATGGGTAAATGTCGCAGTGGAGCCCAAATAGCCAAATCAATCCTAAGCAAAAGGAACAGAATGAGAGGCATCACACTACCTGATTTCAAACTACACAACAAGGCTACAGTATTGAAAACAGCATGATACTGGCACAAGAGCAGATACATAGACCAATGCAACACATTAATTAGATAACCCAGAAATAAAGCCACATACCTACAACTGCCTGATCTTCAACAAAGCTGAAAAAAGTAAGCAATGGGGAAAGACTCTCTATTCAATAAACGGTGCTTGGATAACTGGCTAGTCATAGGCAAAATTTTGAAACTAGACCCCTTCCTTTGACCATATACAAAATTCAACTCAAGATGGATTAAAGACTTAAATGTAAGATGTAAAAGTGTTAAAAACACAGAAGAAAAGAGGAAATACCACGCTGGACATCAGTCCTGGCAAAGATTTTTTGATAAAGACTCCAAAAGCAATTGCAACAAAACCAAAAATTGAAAAGTGGGAACTAATTAAACCAAGGAGCGTCTGAACAGCAAAGGAAGCTAACACCAGAGTAAACAGACAACCTACAGAATGGGAAGAAATATTTGCAGGTTATGCATTTGACAAAGGTCTAATGTTTGGAATCTATAAGGGACTCAAAGCAACAATCAAAAAACAAACAAACAAATGAACAAACAAACCCATTAAAAATGGGCAAAGGACATGAACTGACAGTTCTCCAGAGAAGACATACACATGGCCAACAAGCATATAAAAAAACTTATAATAGCATTAATCATTTGAGAAATACAAATCAAAACAATAATGAGATAGCGTCTCACACCAGTCAGAATGGCTGTTATTAAAAAGTCAAAAATTAACATGCTGTTGATGTTGTGGAGAAAAGGGAACAGTAATAAACTGCTGGTGGGAATGCAAATTAGCTCAGCCACCCCAGCTTTGTTCTTTTTGCTTAGGATTTCTTTGGCTTTATGGGTCTTTTTTGATTTTGTGTAAATTTTAGGACTAAAAAAAATTCTGTGAAGAATGTCGTTGGTATTTTGATAGAGATTGCATTGAATCTGTAGATTGCTTTGGGTAATAGGGACATTTTAACAATATTGATTCTTCTAATCCATGCACACAGGATGTCTATTTTTTGTATCAGCTTCAATTTGTTTCATCAATGTTTTATTGTTTTCATTGTAGAAATCTTTCATTTCTTTGGTGTAGTTTATTACTGGGTATTTTACTTCTTGTAACAAATTGCAAATGAGATTGCTTTCTTAATTTGTTTTTCAGATTGCTCTTTATTGAAATATAGTTATGTTAATTATGTTTTATGTTGATTTTGTATCCTGCAACTTTACTGAATTTTTTGTTTATTCAGATAGATTTTTGAGTGAGTCTTTAGGTTTTTGTAAATATAAAATCATATCATATGTAAATGAGGACATTTTGATTTCTTCCTTTCCAATATGGATTCCCTTTATTTTTTTCTCTTGCCTAGTTGCTCTGGGTAGGACTTCCACTACTATATTGAGTAAAAGTGGTGAAAGTGGGCATACTTGTCTTTTACATGATCTTAGAAGTAGAGCTTTCATTTTCTTCCCCATTCTCTATGATGCTACCTGTGGGTTTATTACATATTATCTTATTGTTTTGAGGTATTTTCCTTTTATGCTTAGTTTGTTAAGAGCTTTTATCATAAAGAGAATTTGAATTTTATCAGTTGCTTTTGGCATCTGTTGAAATGATTATATAACATTGATTCTACTAATGTTATGTTTTATGTTTATGGACTTCCCTCTGCAGAACCATTCCTGCATCCCTGGGATGAATCACACTTGATCGTGATGAATGATCTCTTTAATGTGTTTTAAAATTTTGTTTGCTACTATTTTGTGGAGGATTTTTACACCTATGTTCATCAGTGATGTTTTCTTTTTTGTGTGTGTTTGTTTCTGGTTTTGGCATCAGGGTAATTCTGGCCTTGTGAAATGAGTTTGAAAGTATTCCCCCCTCCTTTATTTTCTCAAATAGTTTGAGTACAATAGGTATGAGTTCTTTAAATGTTTGGTAGAATTTAGTTGTTCTGAAGCTATCAGGTTCTAGATTGTTCTTTGATGGGGGACTTTTTATTACTGCTGGTATCTTGCTGCTGGTTATTGCTCTGTTCATGGTTTGTATTTCTTAATGTGTCAACTTGGTTCAATCAATGTTCTATGTGTCACAAAAAATTTATCCACCTATTCTAGGGTTTTCCATTTATTGGCATAAAATTGCTCATAATAGCCTCTAATGATCCATTGAATTTCTGTTATGTCAGTTGTAATGTCTCTTTTTTATCATCAATTTGATTTATTTTTGTTTCCTCTATTTTTTTCTTAGCTTGCATAAAGGTTTGTTGATGTTTTTTATTTTTCACAAAACAACTTTTGACTTTTGTATTTTTTGTGTCAATTTATTTCTTGCACTGATCTTTATTATTTCTTTCCTGCTACTAATTTTGGGTCTCATTTGTTGTTTTAGTTCTACTTCTTTAAGGTGCATCCTAGGATATTTGAAGTCTTTCTACTGTTTTGAGGTAGGTGTTTATTTCTGTAAACATACCTGTTACGGCTTCTTTTGTCATATCTCAAAGGTTTGGTATATTGTGTTTCCACAATATAAAGAAATTTTAAATTTTCTTCTTAATTTCTTGATTGACCCATTTGTCATTTAGGAGCATATTGTTTAATTTTCAGGTATTTGTATATTTTTCAAAGTTCCTTTTGTTATTATTTTATTCCAATGTGATCAGAAAAGGTAACTTGATATGAAATTTTAAAATTGCCTGAGAAGTTTCCTGTTCTAATATGGTCTATCTAAAGAATGTTGCATGTGCTGATGAGAAGAATGTACATCCTGTATTTGTTGAGTAAAATGTTCTGTAAGTGTTTATTAAGTCCATTTCATCTATCATGAAAATAAAGTCCAATGCTTCTTTTTTGATTTTCCATCTAGAGGAACTTATCAATGCAGAATGTTGGTTGTTGAAATTCCCAGCCATTTTTGTACTGGGGTCTATCTCTTTCCTTAGTTCTAGCAATATTTACTTTATATATCTAGGTGTTCCCATGTCGATAACACATACATTTACAATTTTTATATATTCTTACTGAATTGACCCCTTTATCATTAGATAATGATCTCCTTTGTCTGTTTTTACAGTATTGATGTGAAATCTATTTTATCTGATATCACCATAGCAGCTCCTGCTCTTTTTTGACCTCTGTTTGCATGGACTATCTTTTTCCAGCCATTCATTTCTAGTGCAGGTGTGATTTTACAGGCGAAGGACATCACTTGTAGGAACTTAGAATTGGGTCTTGTTTTTTAACCCATTTAGCTACTCCATAACTTTTAATTGGAGAATTTAGTCCATGTATATTCAATGCGATTAATAAGTAAGAATTTATAACTGCCATTTTGTTATTTGTTCTGTGGTTACTTTGTAAGTCCTCTCTATACCTTCTTCCTTTCTTTTTTGTGTGTAAGTGACTTTGTGCGGTAGTATGTTTTAATTTCTTGCTTTTCATTTTTATGTGTCTATTAGAGATTTTTTGCTTTGTGGTTAATATGAGGCCTGCAAAAATACCTTATGATAAAGTATTTTAAAGTCTAAATTATTTGCCTTAATACGGATGCATACGCTGAAGTAGAAAGTTTATTTGAAGAAATAATAACACAGAATGAGGAGGAGGAGCGAGTTGGCTGAGTAGAAGCCTCTAAGGTCATCTTTCCCACAGGAACAGAAAATTTAACAATTATCTACACACAAAAAGCAGCTTCATAAGAGCCAAAAATAAGGTGGGAGATCACAGTACTTGGTTTTAATTTCATATCACTGAAAGAGGCACTGAAGAGGGTAGGAAAGACTGTCTTGAATTGCCCATGCCAACACTGCCCATCTCCCAGCAGTGGCTGCCTGGTGCAGAGAATCTTCGTGTGCTGGGGGATAGAGAGCACAGTTATTGTGGGATTTTGCATTGGAACTCAGTGCTGCCCTGTCACAGAGGAAAGCAGCACCAGACAGAACTCAGCCAGCAACCATGGAGGGAGAATTTAGACCAGCTCTAGCCAGAGGAGAATTGCCCATCCCAGTGGTCAGAATCTGCAAGCCTCACCATCATGGACTAAAGAGCTATGGGGTCTTAAATAAACTTAAAAGACAGTCTTGGCTACAAGGACTGCTATTCCTAGGCAAACCCTGGTGCTGTGCTGGGCCTTGGGTCAGTGAACTCGGGGGACCTGTGATCTAGTGAGAGCCCAGCAGCTTGCAGCTCTAGGAGAGAATTCTCCCTTTGACTTGAGGAGAGGAGAGGGAAGAATAAAGAGGACTTCGTCTTGCAACATGGATACTATTTCAGCCACAGTAGAATAGGGTCCTGGCGCCTGCATTCCAGGACATAGCTCCCAGATGACATCTCCAGACATCTCCAGGGGCAGAAGGGAACCTACTGCCTTGAAGGGAAGGACCCAGGCCTGACAGGATTCATCACCTGCTGACTAAAAAACCTTGGGTCCTCAATAATCATCAGTGGTGGTCAGGTAGTTCACTCGATTGGCCTTGGGTGAGAGACTCTGCATTGTGCTGGCTTCAGGTGTGACCTGGCACATTTCCAGCAGTGATAATTAAGGGGAGACACTCCTTCTACTTGAGAAAAGAAGAGGCAAGATTAAAGGGGGCTTCATCTTGCAGCTTAGGTACCAACTCAGTCACAGTAGGACAGAACACCAAGTAGGGTCTTGGGGTCCATAAATCCAAGCCTGGGCTCTTGGATGGCAGTTTTGGACCTGCTCTGGGCCAGAGGGGAGCCCATTTCCCTGAAAGGTAATTCTCAGTCCTGGAAGCAGCATTTACCACAAGCTAACTGAAGAACACTTAGACCTTGAGTGCACATCGGCAATAACGACGTAGTACTTACCATAAACCTGGGGTGGTGGTGGCCATGAGATGACTCCTCTGCTTACTGAAAAGGGTGGAAAGAGTGGAAAAGACTTTCTTTCTTTTTTTTTTTTTTTTGAGACGGGGTCCTGCGCTGTCGCCCAGGCTGGAATGCAGTGGCCGGATCTGAGCTCACTGCAAGCTCTGCCTCCCGGGTTCACGCCATTCTCCGGCCTCAGCCTCCCGAGTAGCTGGGACTACAGGCGCCCGCCACCTCGCCCGGCTGGTTTTTTGTATTTTTTTAGTAGAGACGGGGTTTCACCGTGTTAGCCAGGATGGTCTCGATCTCCTGACCTCATGATCCGCCCGTCTCGGCCTCCCAAAGTGCTGGGATTACAGGCTTGAGCCACCGCGCCCGGCAAATTATGGGTATTTTTTTTTTCTTTTTTTTTTTTTGAGACGGAGTCTCGCTCTGCCGCCCAGGCTGGAGTGCGGTGGCCGGATCTCAGCTCACTGCAAGCTCCGCCTCCCGGGTTCACACCATTCTCCTGCCTCAGCCTCCCGAGTAGCTGGGACTACAGGCGCCCGCCACCTCGCCCGGCTAGTTTTTATTGTATTTTTTAGTAGAGACGGAGTTTCACCGTGTTAGCCAGGGTGGTCTCAATCTCCTGACCTCTGATCCGCCCACCTCGGCCTCCCAAAGTGCTGGGATTACAGGCTTGAGCCACCGCGTCCGGCCTAAGACTTTCTTCTGTGCCTTGGGTTGCCAGGTCAGCCACGGTAAAATAAAACACCAGATAGATTTCAAAGGTTTCTTACTCCAGACCCTGGTTGCTCCATGGCATCTATAGACCCACCTGTGGTTGTGGGGAACTTGTGACCATGAAGGGAATAACATGAACCTAGCCAGCTTTGACACCTGCTGGCTGTAGAGCCCTAGGGCCTTGGGCAAACCTAGGCAGTAGCCAGGCAGTGATTACTGTGGGCCTTGGGGGATACCCAGTGCTATACTGGCTTCAGGTCTAATGCCGTGCAGTTCCAGTGGTGGTGGCCACAGGCGTGCTTGTGTCACCCCTCCCCCAGCTCCAGGCAGCTCAGTAGAGACAAAACTCCCATTTCTTTCAGAGAAAGTAAGGGAAGAGAACAAAAGTATCTGCCTGGTAATCCAGATAATTCTTCTGGATGTTATCCATGACCATGATGTCAGTATATCTGTGAGTCTGCAAGAACCGCAGCATTACTGGCCTTGGGGTCTCTCCTCATGAATATATGTCTGCAGTAATGAGAAACAGATCAAATCACCACAGTCCCTTTGCATACATGGAAAACTTTCCCAAGAAATATGTGTACAAACAAACTCAGACTGTGAAGACTACAATAAATACCTAAGTTTTCAGTGCACAGACACTGATGAACATCCACAAGCATCAACACCATCCAGAAAACATTATCTCACCAAGGAAACTAAGTAAGGCACTAGGGACCAATCCTGCAGAGACAGACATATGTGACCTTTCACACAGAGAATTCAAAATAGCTCTTTTGAGGAAAATCTATGAAATTAAAGATAACACAGAGAAAACAATCAGAATTTTATCAGATAAATTTAACAAAGAAAATGAAATAATTAAAAATAATGAAGCAGAAATTTTGGAATTGAAAATGCAATTGAAGATCAGTGTTTGGAGGCTTATATCATGAATTTTTTAGCTCCAGAACAACTGCAGGAACAAAACGGGAATCCTGAGAAGACCCACAGATCCTTTGAAGGAAGCAGACTGCTCCTGCGGGAACCAGGAGATAACCCAAGTACTATGAGTGCCCAAACTGCAGAAGTAGAAAAGGGAGATCCTTCACCCCCAAACACACACTCCCACTGGGGAAACTGAAGGTCTAGTTCACAGGTTTCTGACCTTACCGGGAGCTGAGTTAATGGAGAGCCAAGAGAAACACAGGGGTAGAGGAAGCAGCAGGAAAGGCCCTGGGAGCTTGCTGGGCCCCCAAGCCGGCCATTCCTGCCTGGCACTACAGGGATCCTTTGTGGGGGGCTGTGGACAGAGGCAGAGAAATGTCACAGGAAGAAGGACATCTCCAGCTGAACTTTGTGATAATTTGAACTGGATGTGAAGCCTCCTGGTCAGAACTTGGGAGAGAGTGTGAATTTGGCCTGCAGACTCCACAGGCAGGGGAAGAACTAAAGCCCTTTTCTCTTGCAGCTGGGAGGTGGGCAGCCTGGGGAAAGCTCTAAAGCCCTGCTCTTTCACTGCCTGGAAGACAGACTTGGTGCTGTTAGTGGGGCACAATGGGAGTGAGACTGGCTCTTTGGATTGCATGGGAGCTTGGCGAGGCCTGTGACTGTCGGCTTTCCCCCACTTCCCTGACAACCTGCATTACTCAGCAGAGGCAGCCATAATACTCCTAAATACACAACTCCTTTGACCTGGGAACCTCACCCCTATCCCCAACAGCAGCTGCAGCAAGACCTGCCCAAGGAGAGTCTGAGCTCAGAGATGCCTAGTCCTGCCCCCACCTGATAGCCTTTCCCTACCCAACTTCCGAGGACAAAAGGCATATACTCTTGGGAGTTCTAGGGCTCCACTCACTGCTGGTTTCTCTCCACAGCTGATGCTCTCTAGAAAGTTCCACCCCCAGCCAGGAGGCCAACCAGCACAAAAATAGAACATTAAACCACCAAAGCTAAGAACCCGCATAGAGTCAATTTCAACCCCCTGCCAACACCACTGGAACAGGTGCTGGTATCCATGGCTAAGAGACCAATAGACAGTTCAAATCACAGGACTCTGTGCAGACAATCCCCAGTACCAGCCCGGAGCCTGGTAGACTTGTTAGATGGCTAGACCCAGAAGATGGCAGCTCAGCTCTCAGGAAGCCACATCCCTAGAAAAAGGGAGAGAGCACTCCATCAAGGGAACACCATGGGACAAAATAACCTGAACAACAGCCTTTAGCCCTAGACCTACCCAAATGAGAAGGAATCAGAAAACCAACTCTGGTAAAATGACAAAACAAGGCTCTTAAACAACCCCCCAACATTACACTAGCTCACCAGCAATGGATCCAAACCAAGAAGAAATTCTTGATTTACCTGAAAAAGAATTCAAGAGGTTAGTTATTAAGCTAATCAGGGAGGCACCAGAGAAAGGCAAAGCCCAAGGCAGGGAAATAAAAAATAAAAATTGATACAAGAAGTGAAGGGAGAAATATTCAAGGAAATAGATAGCCTAAAGAAAAAGCAATAGAAACTTCAGAAAACGTTGGACACACTTATAGAAATGCAAAATGCTCTGGAAAGCCTCAGCAATAGAACTGAACAAGTAGAAGAAAAAAATTCAGAGCTCAAAGACAAGATCCTCAAATTAACCCAATCTAACAAACACAAATAAATAAAGAAAGAAAGAACAAGAAAATATGAACAAAGCCTCCAAAAAGTCTGGGATTATGCGAAATGACCAAACCTAAGAATATTTGGTGTTCCTGAGTAAGAAGAGAAATCTAAAAGTTTGGAAAACGTATTTGGGGGAATAATTGAGGAAAACTTCTCCAGCCTTGCTAGACAGAATCAGACATGCAAATATAAGAAGCACAAAGAACTAATGGGAAATTCATCTCAAATAGATAATCGCCTAGGCACATTGTCATCAGGTTATCTAAAGTTAAGATGAAGGAAAGAAGCTTAAGAGCTGTGAGACAAAAGCACCAGGTAACCTATAAGGGAAAACCTATCAGATTAACAGAAGATTTCTCAGAAGAAACCCTACAATCTAGAAGGGATTGGGGTCCCATCTTCAGCCTCTTCAAACAAGACAATTATCAGCCAAGAATTTTGTATCCAGTGAAACTAAGCATCTCATATGAAGGAAAGATAGTCTTTTTCAGATAAACAAATGCTGAGAGAATTCACCATTACCAAGCCACCCCTACAAGAACTGCTAAAAAGATCTCTAAATCTTGAAACAAATCCTGGAAACACATCAAAATAGAACCTCTTTAAAGCCTAAATCTCACAGGACCTATAAAACAAAAATAGAATTAAAAAAAGAAAAAAGAAAAAACAAAAAACCAAGGCATACATGTGACAAATAGCATGATGACTGGAATGATACCTCACATCTCAAGCTAAGAACCTTGAAAAAACGTTAGAGGAATTGCTAACTAGAATAACCAGTTTAGAGAAGAACATAAATGACCCGATGGAACTGAAAAACACAGCACGAGAACTTTGTGAAGCATACACAAGTATCAATAGCCAAATTGATCTAACAGAAGAAAGGATATCAGAGATTGAAGATCAACTTGATGAAATAAAGCGAGAAGACAAGATTAGAGAAAAAAGAATGAAAAGGAATGAATACAGTCTCCAATAAATATGGGACTATGTGAAAAGACCAAACCCACGTTTGCTTGGTGTATCTGAAAGTGATGGGGAGAATGGAACCAAGTTGAAAAACACTCTTCAGAATACTATTCACGAGAACTTCCCCAACCTAGAAAGACAGGCCAACATTCAAATTCAGGAAATACAGAGAGCACCACAAAGATACCCCTCAAGAAGAGTAACCCCAAGACACATAATCTTCATATTCACCAAGGAAAAAATGTTAAGGGCAACCAGAGAGAAAGATCGGGTTACCCAAAAAGGGAAGCCCATTAGACTAATAGCAGGAAAAGCATTTGACAAAATTCAGCATCTTTTTATAATTAAAACTCTCAGCAAAATTGGCATACAAAGGACATACATCAGTGTAATAAAAGCCATCTATGACAAACCCACAGCCAATATAATACTGAATGGGGAAAAGTTGAAAGCATTCCCTCTGAAAACTGGAATAAGGCAAAGATGCCCACTCTCACCACTCCTCTTCAGCATATTACTGAAAGTCAAACTGTCACTGTTTGCTGATGATATGATTGTTTACCTTGAAAACACTAGAGACTTCTCCAGAAAGTTCCTAGAACTAATAAAAGAATGCAGCAAAGTTTCCAGATACAAAATTAATGTACACTAATCAGTTGCTCTTCTATACACCAACAGAGACCAAGTGAAGAATCAAATCAAGAACCCAACCCCTTTTATAATAGCTGCAAAAATATTAAAATACTTAGGAATAAACTAACCAAGGCGGCAAAAGATCCCTATAAGGAAAGCTACAAAACACTGCTGAAAGAAATCATAGATGACACAAACAAATAGAAACACATCCCATGTTCATGGATGGGTAGAATCAATATTGTGAAAATGACTATACTGCCAAGAGCAATCTACAAATCCAACGCAATTCCTATGAAAATAACACCATCATTCTTCACAGAATTAGAAAAAACAATTCTATAATTCACATGGAACCAAAAGAGAGCCTGCATGGCCAAAGCAAGACTATGCAAAAAGAACAAATCTGGATCTTTATTTGTGACATGCACAGATCAAGAAACTGGAAAATGTGAAGAAATCTTTATTGGGGTATCATCTTATCATTTTAGAAAAACCAAGAATTTTTAAAAATGAGAATATCAACATTTGGTTTTGTGTGAAAGTGGTGTTTGTATTAAAATACTTTTTCAATGAACTGTATAAGCTATGTTTTTATTAAACTGCAATATATTAGTGTTGCAAAAAAAGAGACTTCCTCAAGGATTTTTAATAGACTCCCAAAAGCCAACGATAAAGAAAAAATTCTTTTTTTTTTTTTTTTTTTTTTTTTTTTGAGACGGAGTCTCGCTCTGTCGCCCAGGCTGGAGTGCAGTGGCCGGATCTCAGCTCACTGCAAGCTCCACCTCCCAGGTTTTACACCATTCTCCCGCCTCAGCCTCCCGAGTAGCTGGGACTACAGGCGTCCGCCAACTCACCCGGCTAGTTTTTTGTATTTTTTAGTAGAGACGGGGTTTCACCGTGTTAGCCAGGATGGTCTCGATCTCCTGACCTCGTGATCCGCCCGTCTCGGCCTCCCAAAGTGCTGGGATTACAGGCTTGAGCCACCGCGCCCGGCCAAGAAAAAATTCTAAAAGCAGCCAGAGAAAAGGAACAAATAACATGCAGTGGAGTTCCTATACATTTGGTAACAGACATTGCAGTGGAAAATTTAAAGACCAGGAGAAACAAGCATGATATATTTTAAGAGCCGAAGGAGGGAAAAACCCTTTTATCCTAGAGTAGTATTCCAGCGAAAAAATAGCCTCAAATATGAAGGAGAAATAAAGACTTTCCTAGAAAAACAAATACTGAGAGATTTCATCACCACCAGACCTGTCCTACAAGAAATGTCAAAGAGATTTCTTCAATCTGAAAGAAAATGACATTGATGAGCAGGAATACATCATCTGAATGTACAAAATTCAATGGCAAAAGTAAGTACACAGAAAAACACGGAATAGTATAACCCTGTAATTGCACTGTAATTATGGTGCCTAAACTACTTGTATTTTGAGTAGGAAGATTACAAGATGAAACAATAAAAAATAATGAATAAATTTCAGACATGGAAAATACAATAAGATATAAATAAAAACAAGAAAAGGTTAAAAAGCCAGGGGACAAAGTTACAGTGTAGACATTTTATTAGTTTTCTCTTTGCTTATTTGTTTATGCAATTACTGTTACAATGTCATTGGTTTAAAATTATGGGTTAAAGATATTATTTGCAAGCTTCATGGTAACCTCAAATTGAAAAACATACAACAGGTACACAAAGAATGAAAAGTAAGAGATTATAACATATCACCAGAGAAAGTCATCTTCACCAAAAGGAACACAGGAAGGAAGGAGAGAGGGAAGATAATACCACAAAACAACCAAAAACCAAATAACAAAATGACAGAAGTAAGTCTTTTTTTAAAATCAAAAATAACATTTAAGGTAAATGAACTAAACTGCCCAATCAAAAGACAGAGAGTTCCTGAATGGATTAAAAACAGGACTCAATGATCTGTTGCTTACAAGAAATCCACTGTATTTATAAAGATACACAGACTGAAAACAAAGGGATGGAAACAATATTCTATGCTAATGGAAAGTAAGAAAGAGCAGGAGTAGATACACTTATCAGAGAAAACAGATTTTAAGGCAAAAGTCTAAAAAGAGACAAAGAAGGTAATTATATAATGATTAAGGGCTCATTCAGCAAGAGAACATAACAATTGTAAATATATACACACCCAGGTATATAAAGCAAATATTAATAAAGAGAGAGATAGATCCCAATACAATTATATTAATAACTGGAGACTTCAACTTCCCACTTTCTGCAATGGACAGATCATCCTGACAGAAAATAAACAATGAGACATTGGACTTAATCTGCATTGTAGAACAAATGGACCTAATAGATACTTATGAAACATTTCATCCAATGGCTGAAGAATACGCACATGGATACTTCTTAAGGATAGACCATATCTTAAGCCACAAAACAAGTCTGAAAAAAGTCATAAAAATTGAAATTATATCAAGGGTCTTATCTGGCCACATGGAATACAACTAGAAATCAATAACAAGAGGAATTTTGAAAATCATATCAACATGTGGAAATTAAACAATATGCTCCTGAGTGCAAGTGGGTCAATAAATAAATTAAAAAGGAAATTTAAAAGTTTCTTGAAACAAATGATAATGGAAACACAACATATCAAAACCTATGGGATACAGCAAAAGAAGTACTAAGAGGTATATTTATAGCTATAAGTGTCTACATCAAAAAAGTAGAATGAGTTGAAAGAAACAACCTCATGACGCATCTTAAAGAACTGGAAAAGCAAGAGCAAACCAAACCCCAAATCAGTAGAAGAAAATAAATAATAAAGATTAGAGCACACATGGATAGGAAGAATCAATATTGTGAAAATAGCCATACTGCCCAAAGTAATTCATAGATTCAATGCTATTCCCATCAAGCTACCAGTGACTTTCTTCACAGAATTAGAAAAAACTACTTTAAATTTCATATGGAACCAAAAAAGAGCTCATATAGCCAAGACAATCTTAAGCAAAAAGAACAAAGCTGGAGGCATCACGCTACCTAGCTTCAAACTATACTACAAGGTTGCAATAACCAAAACAGCATGGCATTGGTACCAAAGCAGATATATAGAGCAATGGAATAGAACAGAGACCTCAGAAATAACACCACACATCTACAACCATCTGATCTTTGACAAACCTGACAAAAACAAGCAATGGGAAAAGGATTCCCAATTTAATAAATGGTGCTGGAAAAACTGGCTAGCCACATGCAGAAAACAGAAACTGAACCCCTTCTTTACACTTAATACAAAAATTAACTAAAGATGGATTAGATACTTAAATGTAAGTCTAAAACCATAAAAACCCTAGAAGAAAACCTAGGCGATACCATTCAGGACATAGGCATGGGCAAAGACTTCATGACTAAAACACCAAAAGCAATGGCAACAAAAGCCAAAATTGACAAATGAGATCTAATCAAACTCAAGAGCTTCTGCACATCAAAAGAAACTATCATCAGAGTGAACAGGCAATCTACAGAATGGGAGAAAATTTTTGCAAGCTACCCATCTGACAAAGGTCTAATATCCAGAATGTACAAGGAACTTAAACAAATTTACCAGAAAAAAACAAACAACCCCATCAAAAAGTGGGCAAAGGATATGAACAGACACTTCTCAAAAGACAACATTTATGTGGCCAGCAAACACGAATAAAAGCTCATCATCACTTGTCATTAGACAAATGTAAATCAAAACCACAATGAGATACCATTTCATGCCAGTTAAAATGGTGATCATTAAAAAGTCTGGAAACAACAGATACTGATGAGGATGGGGAGAAATAGGAAAACTTTTATACTGTTAGTGGTACTGTAAATTAGTTCAACCATTGTGGAAGACAGTGTGGCGATTCCTCAAGGATCTAGAACTAGAACTAGAAGTACCATATGACCCAGCCATCCCATTACTGGGTATATACCCAAAGGATTATAAGTCATGCTGCTATAAAGACACATGCACACGTATGTTTATTGCAGCACTATTCACAATAGCAAAGACTTGGAATCAACCCAAATGTCCATCAGTGACAGACTGGATTAAGAAAATGTGGCACATATACACCATGGAATACTAGGCAGCCATAAAAAAGGATGAGTTTGTGTCCTTTGTAGGGACATGGATGAAACTGGAAACCACCATTCTCAGCAAACTATCGCAAGAACAGAAAACCAAATACCACATGTTCTCACTCATAGGTGGGAATTGAACAATGAGATCACTTGGACACAGGAAGGGGAACATCACACACCTGGTCCTATTGTGGGGAGGGGGGAGGGGGAAGGATAGCATTGGGAGATATACCTAATGTAAATGACAAGTTAATGGGTGCAGCACACCAACATGGCATGTGTATACATATGTGACAAGCCTGCACGTTGTGCACATGTACCCTAGAACTTAAAGTATAATAATAATAAAAATAAAAAGAAACTCTCGACAGAGTAAACAGACAGCCTACAGAATGGGAGGAAAATTTTGCAAAGTACGCATCTGACAAAGTTCCATCATCTATAAGGAACTTAAAAAATTTACAAGAGAAAAACAAACAACCCCATTAAAAAGTGGCCACAGGACATGAACAGACACTTCTCAAAGGAAGTACAGCCAAGAAGCATATGAAAAAAGCTCAGTATCCCTGATCATTAGAGAAATGCAAATCAAAACCACAATGAGATACCATCTCACACTAGTCAGAATGACTATTACTAAAAAGTCAAAAAATAACAGATGCTGGCAAGACTCAGGAGAAAATTGAACACTGATACACTGTTGATGGGAGTGTAAATTAGTTCAAACATTGTGGAAAGTAGTATGGTGATTCCTCAAAAAGCTAAAAGCAGAACTACCATTCAACCTATCAATCCCATTATTGGGTATATACCCAGAGGAATATAAATCATACCATAAAGACCATGAATTATTGGAATTTCACACACTCATGTGCAATGTTCCACATTTCACATGTACACAAATGTTCACTGCAGCACTATTCACAATAGCAAAGAAAAAGAATCAGCCTAAATGCCCATCAATGACAGATTAGATAAAGAAAATGTGGTACATATATACCACGGAATACTATGCAGCCATAAAAAAGAATGAGATCATGTATTTTGCAGGAACATGAATGGAGCTGGAGGCTATTATCCTTAGCAAGCTAATGCAGGAACAGAAAACCAAATACCACATATTCTCACTTATAAATGGGAGCTAAATGATAACAATTTATGAACACAAAGAAGGAAACAACAGACACTGGGGTCTACTTAAGGGTGGGGGTGGAAGGAGGGGGAGGAGCAGAAAAGATAACTAGTTATTGGGTACTAGGCTTAATACCAGGGTGATGAAATAATACGTACAACGAACCCCCATGACATGTCTTTACCTGTGTAACAAACCTTCACATGTACCCCCAAACCTAAAAGTTAAAAAATGCATTAATTAATTAAAACCAATAAATTTGAAAGTACTTCATTTCAAGAGGAAGCATAAGGAGGGGAGGGATGGAAAGAATAAAGGGGAAGAATGGTTAATTGAAATAGTTGAGTATGTGAAATTCCAATAATTCATAATAACATTCAAAAGAGAAAAGCTAATACAAAGTATGCAAAAAGGGGCGTTACAAATATCAAAATTAAAGGTGAATGATTAACTTTTGTTGATTTAAAACAAGCAGAAGATTTTTTTCTTCGAACTTCTATTTTATTTTATTTTCTTAATCATGCAGGGAGACTGCTTATTCCTAAAGTTTTGCAATAAACACAGTAAATAGGCTCCAGGTTGTTTTGTTTCTCCCCCTGCCCAAGAACCTGCAACAGTCCCTGGACCCTGCTGATGAGAATAGTTGCACTCACCGACGCAGCAGCAGAAACAACCCCTGTCCAAGAACCCACAACGGTTCCTGGACCCTGCTGATCAGAACAGTTGCACTCACCGACACAGCATCAGAAACACTAGTTTTCCTCCCAGACCACAAGGAGGACCGAGGAAGGTCAGATTTAGTGGCCCTTACCGATGCATTCTCGAAAACCTCCACCCCTGGCTGTCCTCGTAGACCACAAAGAGGACCAAGAAAAATTGGATTTAGTGGCCCTTACCAACACATTCTCGAAAACCTGTTAGAGTCCTAAGCATTCTCCTGTTAGTACTGGGACTTTGCCCATGTCCTATAAAGATGTTATGCCCCAAAAGCGAAGTGGAGGGCCATACCCTGAGGGAGGGAAGAGATCTCCAGGGTTGGAAGAGTGACACCTTTGGTCCTCACTTATATGAATAGGAAGGATACAATTTCTGAGGCTCCCGATATCCTAGCTTCAGGAATAGCTTTTGTTAGGCCTGCTTGTCTGAGAAGGGCTCCTAAAATTCTGGATAATTCCCCCTACGATGGGGCTTTGGGCAAAAATTATGTCTTTCTGATTGGTGACTTTGGGTACCTAAAGAAGGTAACAGAGTCCTGAAGTTTATACTAGAAATCATTCTTATAGGAGAAATTAGAAAAGTACCAGAGACAGGGAGTGATTTTTAGAAGCAGGACTAGTCTTGGAGAAGAGAGGCAAGAGGAAGTTTGTCTGACAGGCGTTAGGACCCAGGAGGCAAGGGTCAGGGTAGATAGAATAGATGGGTGAGTCTCGCTTGGGCAACATGACTTTGAGAGTTCCGCTCAAGGCCACAGGGTCAACCAACTTGTTGTCAGGACCCCGGAGCTCAATGGTTTTCCTCTCTGTTGACCCTCGGCTCAGCCCAGAAGTATAGGAAAAGCAGAAGCTGGTTCCAGGCAAACCAACGCTCCCAACTCCAAAGAGTCAGGGGTTATTAGACAGCCCTTTGCCAGAAAGCCTGATGTCCATGTCTTTAGTCTGGCAGCCGCACTAGTCGCTTTTAACTAGCCGACAGGTGCCCGGTATTTAGCCCCCAAATTCTAAGGAAAAATAGGACATAATAGCAAGTGAAAGGTGGCGTGGAACCAAAGAGTGAGCAGCAGCAAGATTTATTGCAAAGAGCAAAAGAACAAATCTTCCACAGCATGGAAGGAGACTGGAGAGGGTTGCCCCTGCTGGCTGGGGCAGCCTGCTTTTATTCCCCTATCTGACCCCACCCACATCCTGCTGATTGGCCCATTTTACAGAGAACTGATTGGTCCGTTTTGACAGGGTGCTGATTGGTGCATTTACAAACCTTTAGCTAGACACAGAGTGCTGATTGGTGTATTTACAAACCTTGAGCTAGACAAAGAGTACGGATTGGTGTGTTTACAATCCTTTAACTAGAGGCAGAGTGCTAGACAGAAAAGTTCTCCAAGTCTCCACTAGATTAACTAGACACAGAGCACTGATTGGTGCCTTTACAAACCTTGAGTTAGACACAGAGTGCTGACTGGTGCATTTACAATCCTTTAGCTAGACATAAAAGTTCTCCAAGTCCTCAGGGGACTCAGGAGCCTAGGGGGCTTCACCTAGTGGATCCCACGCAGGCGCGTGAGCAGAGCTGCCCGCCAGTCCCGCCTGCTCCTGCACTCCTCAGCCCTTGGGAGGCTGATGGGACTGGGTGCTGCAGAGCAGAGGGCAGTACCTGTCGGGGAGGCTCGGGCAGGAGCCCACGGGTGGGGCATGGTGGGCTGCAGGTCCCGAGCCCTGCCCCACCAGGAGGCGGGTGAGGCCCAACAAGAATTCGAGCGGCATGGGCGGATGGCACCGCTGGGGGACCCTGGGCACCCTCCGCAGCTGGTGGCCTGGTTGCTAAGCCCCTCACTGCCAGGCTGGCGGCGCCTGCAGCTGCTCCGAGTGCGGGGCCCGCCGAGCCCACGCCCACCCGGAACTCGCGCTGGCCAGGCCGCTGGCAGCCCCGGTTCCCACCCGCTCCTCTCCCTCCACACCTCCCGGCAAGTGGAGGGAGCCGGCTCTGGCCTCCGCCAGCCACAGAGGGGCTCCCACAGTGCAGCGGGCTGAAGGGCTTCTCAAGCAGGGCTAGAGCCGAGGCCGGGGAGGTGCCCAGAGCCAGCGAGGGCTGCTAGCATGTTGTCACCTCTCACTAGTAGATGAAACTTCCAGATGGCACTACTAAATATAATAAGATGCTAATAAGGCAAACAAAAGTTTTTAATAATACTAACAGACCAGTTTTGCATAATCAAAATGATAGGACACCAGCTATAGGGGATTCTAAAAGTGCATCCCTCGGGGAGTTTCCAGGCTATAAAATTCAAAAATCTAGTTGACATAACAAGTTAAGTTTAACTACAAAGAAGGAAGCAAAGCCTGATGGCCAGTGGCTTGGGTCTGAATCACCTTGGAAATCCCTTGCCGTAACAAAAGCCCAGATTACTTAGCTCAGATTTTTTTTTTTTTTTTTTTTTTTTTAGACGGAGCTTTGCTCTTGTTGCCCAGGCTGGAGTGCAGTGGCACGATGTCAGCTCACTGCAACCTCCACCTTCCAGTTTCAAGTGATTCTCCTGACTCAGCCTCCCGAGTAGCTGGGATTACATGCACCCGCCACATTTTTGTATTTTTAGTAGAAACAGGGTTTCACCATATTGGCCAGGCTGGCCTCAAACTCCTGACCTCGTGATGCCCCTGCCTCAGCCTCCCAAAGTGCTGGGATTACAGGCATGAGCCACCGCGCCCGGCCGTAACTCAGATTATTTAACCTCAGCTGGTTTAAGAATTTGTGGCAGAAACTGCCAGTTAACTTCCAATATCCATTTTCCCATTCTTCCATAATAGATTTTTGGCCACCAAGAAAAAAAGGCTACATTTCACAATCTTTCTTATAGGGAAGTGTAGCCATATGACCCTTCAGCAAGCAGTATTTTCTGGACAGTGAGATGTGAGCAGAAGTAATGTACATCACCTCCCTCTCCCTCCCCTTTTTAACCCAGGCAGCCTGCCTTTAGGGGGCAGGAAGGAGGGGCAGGGGGTACTAAGTTCTTAACCATAGTGATTTTTGTGTTATATGGCCATTTGATCCAGCTTGCTCTTCTGCCATCCCTAGGTGGTTGCCCTCATATCATCACAGTTCAAAATGATCGCTGCCCTCTCTCCAAAATGATTCTTGGAAGGGAATAGATGGCAAGGCAGTCAATGGCGTCAGATCCCAAACTTTAACACTATATTCTACTGCCCTCTAGTGGAATGTTCCGGTACTTGACACAATCATTGCATAACTACATTGGCAAGAATGAAAGCTGTACGTGAAAAGGGCCACCAAGCCATGGATTGGTGTGCGAAAAGAACAATATTGGGACACACAAAAGGCTATCTGCAGAGCCTAGAAGAGAAGCCACAATGATTCCCTCCAGCTCAGGACTCTTGCCCATTCTTTGGTGAAAAGAACTGAAAGTCGGTATCAGAACTGAATACAGAAAACCCACGGTTGCTTGCCTAAATTTCTGTCTCTGCCATTTGCATTATAAACATATTGACTGAGCATCCACCTAGTGCCAGGCACAGCCCTGTCTCTATGATCGAGACAAACAAGGCCCCTTCTTTCAAAGGTGTACATTCTAAGGGGAGAGGAGGGTAAGGGTGGGCGAAGGAAAAGACAATAACAAGAAATGAACCAACACGAGGTTGGGCGTGGTGCCTCACACCTGTAATCCCAGCACTTTGGCAGTCAGAGGCGGGTGGATCACCTGAGGCCAGGAATTCAAGACCAGACTGGCCAACATGGCAAAACCCTGTCTCTATTAAAAATACAAAACTCAGTCGGGCGTGGTGGCATGCGCCTGTAATCCCAGCTACGGCAAGAGGTTGAGGCAGGAGAATCACTTGAACCCAGGAGGCAGAGGCTGCAGTGAGCCAAGATCATGCCACTGCATTCCAGCGTGAGTGACAGAGTCAGACTCTGTCAGAAAAAAAAAAAAGAAATCAACACAAGTGGTGTCAGATAAAGGTAAACAGGGGCCAGATTGTGGAGATTTTTAAATGCATTGGAGAGTTTTAACATAGAGATAACATGCTTGGATTCAGGTTTCTAAAACACCACTCTGGCTTCTAGGTGGAGGATGAATTGTACAAGACAGGGATGGAGGAGGGAGACCAGCTGGAAGATGGGTGTAGGGGTCCGGAGGAGCGGTGATGGTAGCTTGAATTAGAAAGGAAGCAGCAGAGAATGAGGAGTGAAAAGACTGGTTTCCATTGTGAAAGTAAAGCCAACAGGCCTTAGTCTGTTCATGCTGCTACCATAAAAATACAATATACCGGTGGCCTATAAAAATCAGAAATGAGCCGGGCGCAGTGGCTCACGCCTGTAATCCCAGCACTTTGGGAGGCCGAGACGGGCGGATCACAAGGTCAGGAGATCGAGACCATCCTGGCTAACACGGTGAAACCCCGTCTCTACTAAAAAATACAAAAAACTAGCCGGGCGAGGTGGCGGGCGCCTATAGTCCCAGCTACTAGGGAGGCTGAGGCAGGAGAATGGCGTGAACCCGGGAGGCGGAGCTTGCAGTGAGCTGAGATCCGGCCACCGCACTCCAGCCTGGGTGACAGAGCGAGACTCCGTCTCAAAAAAAAAAAAAAAAAAAAAATTCAGAAATGGATTTCTCACAGTTCTGGAAGCTGGAAATCCGAGATAGGTGCCAGCTTGGTCAGGCTCTGGTACGAGCCTTTTTCCAGGTTGAAGACTACTGTCTTCTCATTGTCTCCTCACATGACAGACAGAAAGCTGGAAAGCTCTCTGTGGCTCTTGTTCAAGGGCACGAATCCTATTCATGAGGGGTCTGCTCTTATGATCTAATTACCTTCCAAAAGTCCCACCTTCTAATACTGTTCTACTGAGGGGTAGGATTTCAACATAAGAATTTGTGGGGGATGCAAACATTCAGTCCATTGCAGGGGAGTTGAGGGAAAGGAAAAAATCCAGGAGTTATATATAGCTCTCATTTCAGACCAGGAGTTCCATCATTCTCACTATATCCTCTTTTTTTGCTTAAAAAAATTCCAATTGGCCAGGCACGGTGGCTCACGCCTGTAATCCCAGCACTTTGGGAGGCCGAGACGGGCAGATCACGAGGTCAGGAGATCAAGACCATCCTGGCTGACACGGTGAAACGCTCTCTACTAAAAATACAAAAAATTAGCTGGGTGTGGTGGCGGGCGCCTGTAGTCTCAGCTACTCGGGAGACTGAGGCAGGAGAATGGCGTGAACCCGGGAGGTGGAGCTCGCAGTGAGCGGAGATCGCACCGCTGCACTCCAGTCTGGGGGACAGAGTGAGACTCCATCTCAAAAAAAAAAAAAAATTCCCAATTTAAGGAAATGTCTAGGTGACTGGTCTGGATGGATCCCACCTAACGCTGAAATGATTCTTGATTCAGGAATAGGCAAAACCAGATAAGAAGCCCTCTTCTAGGACTCATTGCAGCTGTGCAAATGACTCATTGAGCTTCTTCAGTCCCTAGCCTGGAGCACAGTAGGAAGAGCCAGCTCCCAGTGGCCCAGCATCCTCCAGGCATGCAGGGTGTGTCAGTCCTCATCCCAAAGCCCACTGCCCAAGAGGCTTTAGAGACAGCTTGGAATAAGCCCTCTACAGGAGTCCTAAGGATATCCCCTCTTCCCAGCCTCAGTCAACAGCTCAGTATTTTGTCATAGGAACACTTGCTAAAGGAAAAACCCCTCCAGCCTCCAGGTCCTTAATCTACACCTGAGGGCAAAGAAGGGTGCAGGTGACATGACTGACGTGCGGCTAAAACTGGGATAGCCTTTAACCCATCAGGCAAACCCCAGAGTCAACAGTTTTTAAAAACATGAAAGCTGAAGGGGCAACTTCAAATACCTCCTTTATTAGATAAACAAAAGTAGTTTTTCTAACTGCTTAGAAATGTAATGTCCCAAATTCTACTCTTTTCATCTTTCAGGGGTATGTCATGGGTTGAATTGCGGCCCCAAAAAAAGATATAGTGAAGTCCTCAGAACGTGACCATGTTTGGAAATAGGGCTGTTACAGATGTGATTCGTCAGGATAAGGTCCTACTGGAGCAGAGTGGGCCCCTAACCCAATATGACTGGTGTCCATGCAAGAAGACACAGACACACAAGGAGAACACCATGTGGAGATGGAACACTGCAGAGATGCATCCACAAGCCAAGGAATGCTTGGGGCTACCAGAAGCAAAGAGAGAGGCATGGAACAGATGCTCCCCCAGAACCCTTAGAAGGAACCCACCCTGCTCTGATCTATATTGATAAGGAGAATGGAGAACCAGGTATCCATGCAGCTCCTAAAGATAGGCTGAAGCTGGGATCTGGACCTTCAATCAAAGGCTTAAAGGGGAGATCTCAAGTTTCAACACCATGTGTTGGCAAAATGTCCGGTGCTTTACCAGCCTTACCTAAAGCTACCAGAAAGGCTTTTGGAACTGTCGACAGGGCTACAGAAACGCGAGTGAAGACCAACAGACTCCTCAAACTAAAACACCGAAATTTCTCTGCCAAAAAGATGACCAGGGAGACTGTTAAAGCAAAAAGCTCTGTTCCTGCCTCAGATAATGTTATCCAGAAATAGAAAAATTCTTTCACTTCAGTCTTCTAGATTTTGAGAGTTTTAACCAACCTGAAGAGCACCAGATTACAGGCCTCCCCTTGAGTGGAATGCCTCTTATGATCCTTGATAAGGAGAGAGAGCTTGAAAAGCTGTTTCAGCTGGGCCTGCCTCCACCTGTGAAGATGCCCTCTCCATCATGGGAGCCCAATCTGTTGTAGTCTCCTTCAACCCTTCTGTTGACCCTGGATGTGGAATTGCCACCTGTTTGCTATGACATAAATATATATATATATATATATATTTTTTTTTTTTAGACGGAGTTTTGCTCTTGTTGCCCAGGCTGGAGTGCCATGGCACAATCTCAGCTCACCGCAACCTCCACCTCCCAGGTTCAAGCAACTCTCCTGCCTCAGCCTCCCAAGTAGCTGGGATTACAGGCATGCACCACCACGCCTGGCTAATTTCGTATTTTGAGTAGAGACAGAGTTTCTCCATGTAGAGGCTGATCTCAAACTCCTGACCTCAGGTGATCTGCTCACCTTGGCCTCCCAAAGTGCTGGGACCACAGGTGTGAGCCACCACGCCCGGCCATGCTATGACATAAATATTTAAATTTCTTGATGCTTTAGGGTTTATGTGTGTTTCTATTAATAAAGCATTCTTTTTCAACAAGAAAATAAAACTCACCCTGCTAACACCTTAATTTTGCACTTCCAGCCTCCAGAACTGTGAGACAATAAATTTCTGGGTTTTTTTCATTCACACAGTTTGGCAGACCATGTTACAGCAGCCCTGAGAAACTAATATAAAGTCAACTGAGTGGAGAAGCTGAGCACTGACGCACGGTGGCAGGTCACTCATAAAATCTGCTCTCCTGTCAGGAACCTGGGCATATCTAGGATGTGAAACTGGGGAGATCTAGGGTTCAATGCTAGCATACTCTTGGGTTTACTCTAGAAATGTTATTAACTTCTCTAGGCCCTTCTTCTAGAAAAACAAAGGGAGAAGGGGATCAAGCCATCTAACTCAAAATCCTACTGAGACATTTATGTCAGTTCCATTGATGATTTGGGAACATACACATTAGTTTTAAGGTGTTTAAGGTTTTTTAAACTAATTTATATGGGTCCTTTTGGTTTTTTGTGTTTTTGGGTTTTGGGGTTTTGTTTTTTGTTTGTGTGTGTGTGTGTGATTTTTTTGTTGTTGTTGTTTTGTTTTGTTTTTTGTTTTATTTTGTTTTTGAGACAGTGTCTCATTCTGTTGCCCAGGCTGGAGGGCAGAGGTGTGATCACAGTTCACTGCCACCTCTGCCTCCCAGGTTCAAGCAATTCTCCTACCTCAGCCTCCCGAGTAGCTGGAACCACAAACGTGCACCACCATGCCTGGCCAATTTTTTGTATTTCTTGTGATAGAGACAGGGTTTCACTATGATGCCCAGGCTCATCTCAAACTCCTGAGCTAAAGCGATCCACCTGCCTTGGCCTCCTAAAGTGCTGGAATTACAGGCATGAGCCACCACACCTGACCTATTTTTTTATTTTTAATTTTTGTGGGTATACAGTAGGTGTATATATTTATGGGATACACGAGATGTTTTCATACAGACATGGAAAGTGAAATAATCACATCATGGAGAATGGGGTCTCCATCCCTTCAAGCATTTATCCTTTGTGTTATGAACTATCCAATTACATTGTTTTAGTTATTTTTAAACATACAATCAAGTTATTATTGGCTATAGTCACTCTATTGTGCTGAAAATAGTAGGTCTTATTCATTCTTTCTAATTTTTTTGTGCCCATTAACCATCCCCATTGTATTAATTGTTTTCACATGACTGATAAAGACATACCCAAGACTGGTCAATCTACAAAAGAAAGAGGTTTAATGGACTTACAGTTCCATGTGGCTAGGGAGGCCTCACAATCATGGCAGAAGGCAAGAGGCACTTCTTACATGGCGGCGACAAGAGACAGAATGAGAGCCAAGAAAAACGGGTCTCCCCTTATCAAACTGTCAGATCTCATGAGACTTACTGTCTACCAACAGAACGGTATGGGAGAAACTGCCCCCGTGATTCAATTATCTCTTACCAGGTCCCTCCCACAACACACGGAAATTATGAGAGTACAATTCAAGATGAGATTTGGGTGGAGACACAGTGAAACCATAACACCCATCTCCCCCACAGCCCCCCAATGTTTGGGTTTATTATCATAAATTAGGAAATAAATCTATGATTAACCTTAAAGGTAATTCAATTCGTTTTATGTCTTACGTATATTAGACTTTGGGGGCTGTGGTAGGCAGCTTCTAAGGTGCCCCAATGATCCCCACTTCCTGGTATTGGAACCCTTATGTAATCCCTCCTTCTTAAGTGTGGATTGCATTTACTGCCTTGCTTCTAACAAATAGAAAACAGCAGGGGCGGGGCGCAGTGGCTCAAGCCTGTAATCCCAGCACTTTGGGAGGCCGACACGGGTGGATCACGAGGTCAGGAGATCAAGACCATCCTGGCTAACACGGTGAAACCCCGTCTCTACTAAAAAATACAAAAAACTAGGCGAGGTGGTGGGCGCCTGTAGTCCCAGCTACTCAGGAGGCTGAGGCAGGAGAATGGCGTAAACCCGGGAGGCGGAGCTTGCAGTGAGCTGAGATCCGGCCACTGCACTCCAGCCTGGGCGACAGAGCGAGACTCCGTCTCAAAAAAAGAAAAAAGAAAACAGCAAAAGTGACGAGCTCCCAAGATTCCATTATAAAAGGACTGTGGCTTGCATCTTGAGAGTCAGAGTGGCTCTTTCTCACGGCTCACTCCAGAGGAAGCCAGCTGCCATGCTGTGAGGTAGCCATGCAGAGAGGCTCATACAGTAGGGGACTGAAACCTGGCAATGACCACATGGAGTTGGATCATCTGCCCCAAAAAAGCCTTTAGATAAAACTCTGGGTCTAGCCACCAGCTTGACGGCCACCTCATGAACGACCCTGGGCCAGAGACCTCCAGCTAAGCCAGGTTCAGAATCCTGACACACAGAAACTGTGAGCTAGTACAAAGGTGCTGTTTTAAATCACTAAGCCAGGGTTGGTGGAGGGAGTCATTTGCCACACAGTAATAATGAATAGAGAGATGTCCTATGGGAATCTGAGTTTTTGCAGCAGGGTCTGAAATGGGTATTCTGAAGACTGGAGCTTGGATTTTCCTCTAATGGCATGCAAATTAAGAGAACAGACTGAAGTCAGGGTCAATTTCAGCACAAGGGATGAAACACACACTTTGGGTCTGTGTGCTTCATGACAAACCTCCACCCCCAGGCTCTCCCGGTGCCTGCTTCCTCCCATATCCACACTCTTTTTTTTTTCTAGGGGTACAAATGCAGGTTCGTTATATAGTAAAATTGTGTCATGAGGGTGTGTTGTACAGATTATTTCATCACCCAGGTACTAACCCTACTGCCCAATAGCTATTTTTTTCTGCTCCTCTCACTCCTACCATCCTCCACCCTCCAACAGACCCCACTGTGTGCTGTTCGCCTTTATGTGTCCATGTGTTCTCATCATTTAGCTCCCACTTATAAATGAGAACATGCATATTCGGCTTTCTGTTCCTGTGTTACTTTGCTAAAGATAATGGCCTGCAGCTCCATCCATGTTCCTACAAAGGACATGCTCTCATTCTTCTTTTATGGCTGCACAATATTCCATGGTGTATATGTACCACGTTTTCTTTACCCAGTCCATCACTAACGAGCATTTACCTTGATTCCATGTCTTTGCTATTGTGAACAGTGCTGCAATGAACACACATGTGCATGTGTCTTTATGGTAGAATAATTTCTGTTCCTCTGGGTATTTGCCCAGTGATGGGATTGCTGGGTCAAATGAGAAAACAATCCTCATCCACATTCTTTCTCTCCTTCCACCTTTACAAAATTGATGGAGGTCAATCTAGCTTTCCAAATCCACTTGTAGTGGACTGAAAGGCAGTTCCCAAAAAGATATGTCTTCATTCTAAACTCCAACACCTGGGAATATAACTGTAAATGATAAAAGATGTGATTAAGTTAAGGGTTTTGAAATATATGAAACAATCCTCAACATCACTAATGATCAGAGAACTGCAAATCAAAACCACAAAGCGATACCACCTTACTCCTGCAAGAATGGTCATAATCAAAAAATAATAGATGTTGGTGTGGATGCAGTGAACAGGGAACACTTCTACACTGCTGGTGGGAATGCAAACTAGTACAGCCGCTATGGAAAACAGTGTGGAGATTCCTTAAAGAACTAAAAGTAGAACTACCATTTGATCCAGCAATCCCACTACCGGGTACCCAGAGGAAAAGGAGTCATTACACAAAAAAGATACCTACACACCCATGTTTATAGCAGCACATTTCACAATTGCAAAAATGTGGAACCGGCCTAAAGGCCCATCAATCAACGAATGGATAAAGAAACTGTGGTATATATATACAATGGAATACTACTCAGCCATAAAAAGGAATGAATTAATGGCATTCACAGCAACCGGGATGGAACTGGAGACTATTATTCTAAGTGAAGTAACTCAGGAATGGAAAACCAAAATCATATGTTCTCACTCATAAGTGGGAGCTAAACTATGCGAATGCAAAGGTGTAAGAATGACACAATGGACTTTGGGGACTCAGGGGGAAAAGCTGGGAAGGAGGTGAGGGATAAAAGACCATAGAGTTCACTATACACTGCTCGGGTAATGAGTGCACCAAACTCTCCCAAATTACCACTAAAGAACTTATTCATGTAATGAAATACCACCTGTTCCCCAAAAACCTATGGAAATAAAAATTTTTAAAATCAATTAATTTTTTTAAAAAAGGGTTTTGAAGGGAGGAGCTCATCCTGGTTACCTGAGAGGGCTCTAAGTTCAGTGAAAAATGTTCTATGATCATGAGGCAGGGGGAGATTCCACCCACAGCAGAGTAGACAGTGTGACCACAGAGGCAGAGATTGGAGAGTGCAGAGAGTGCATCCAGAGGTCAAGGAAGACCCAGAGCCACCAGAAGCTAGGAGAAAAACAGAACTGCTTCTGCCTGAGAAAGCTTCCAAAAGAAGTGCAGCCCTGCCGACCTCCACCCCCATCCCAGCCCGTTGTAACCCTAACCCTAATCCTAACCCTAACCCTGACACTAACCCTATCCCTTCATCAGGGACCAAGCAGGGCTCAGGAAAGTCCACTGGACTATACCTTGGTGTTGAGGAATGTCACATGATCGCTTCTGTTTTTTTCCCAGCCTCAAGGGCAGATCTACACAAGGCCATGGGAATCCACCTCTCATATCAGTGTGGCCTGAATGTGAGACATGGAGTCAAAGGACATCATTTTGGAGCTTTAAGATTTGACTTCCCCACTGGATTTTGGACTTGCATGGAGGCTGTAGCCCCTTTCTTTTGGCCAGTTCCTCCCATTTGAAATGGGTGTATCTACCCAATTCCTGTACCCCCACTGTATCTAGGAAGTAACTAACTTGCTTTTGATTTTACAGGCTCATAGGCAGAAGGGACTAGGCTTGTCTCAGATGGCACTTTGGACTATGGACTTTTTAGTTAATGTTGGAATGAGTTAAGACTTTGGGGGACTGTTGGGAAGGGATGATTGGTTTTGAAATGTGAGGACATGAAATTTGGGAGGGGCCAGGGGTGGAATGATATGGTTTTGCTGTGTCCCCACCCAAATCTTGAATTGTAGCTCCCATAACTCCCACGTGTCATGGGAGAGACCCAGTAGGGGATAATTGAATCACGGGGTTAGACATTTCCCATGATAGTGATTTCATGATAGTGAATAAGTCTCACAAGGTCTGATGGTTTTATAAAGAGGAGTTCCCCTGCACACACTCTCTCCTGCCTGCTACCATGTAAGACGTGACTTTGTTTCTCCTTCATCTTCCACCATGATTGTGAGGCCTCCCCAGCCATGTAGAACTACAAGTCCACTAAACCTGCTTTCCTTTATAAATTACCCAGTCTTGGGTATCTGTATTATCAGCATGAGAACAGACTAATACACTGTCTCCTCAATGGGACCTCACCCAAGAAGGCTACCTGCGGGCAGAAGGTGACCCCAGCAGAAAGAGACTTTGTTGGTAGTACTGGGCAGAGTGTGAGAGATCAGCTGGGCATCACTCACATCCACAATGGTGTGGGGGCCGGGTGTGGTGGCTCACGTCTGTAATCCCAGCACTTTGGGAGGCCGAGGTGGGCAGATCACCTGAGGTCAGGAATTCAAGACCAGTGTGGCCAACATGGTAAAACCCCATCTCTACTAAAATACAAAAATTAGCCGCATGTGGTGGTGCACACCTGTAATCCCACCTTCTAGAAAGGCCTAGGCAGGAGAATTGCTTGAACCCAGAGGTTGCAGTGAGCCAAAACTGCACCACTGCACTCCAGCCTGGGTGACAGAGTGAGACTCCATCTCAAATAAATAAGTAAATAATATAAAAATAATAATAATAATAATAAAACAATAGTGTGGGCAGAGTTCCCGGAGGGGGACACCCAGCAGTACACCCCACATGGATGACATGAGCACAGTTGAGGAGCCCTCTCCTTTTCCTTTCCTCCCTCCTCCCTTCCCAGACCCTGAAGGAGCTGAAGCAGCTGCTAGCATGGGGAGAGGAGGTAAATCCAAGAGAGTAAGGACATTGGCCATACACCCACTGCCCATCCCCGCAACCTTCCCTACTGCAGAAAGCCAGGCCTGGGTCAGCTTGAATAGGAGAAGCTTTATATTCGATGGGAGATAAATATTTTTATTTAGATAGGACTGGGTTTATTTTCTTAACTTGACAAAAGCAGTTTCCTTTTTGCCCAACATTTTATAAGAATTTTCAAGCATACAGAAAAGTTGAAAGAATAGTATAATAAATACCTATATATTCACCACCTAGATTCAAAAATTATTAACATTGTGTGTATGTGTGTATACATGGTCTTGCTAAACCACTTGAAAGCAAGCTTCAGACATCATGACTCTTCATTCTTAAATCCTTCAATGTACAACTTCTAAAAGAATCAGACTTTTAATGTCTAAAATTGAAATTGCTCTAATACCTGAAAAAAATGGGTAAACTATACTTAGCTGAAACATTTTCAAGGAGGGGTGCTGTGGCTTGAATGTCCCCTTCAAAACTCATGTTGAAATTGAATTGCTATTGTGATGGTATTAATAGCTGGGGGCCCGGCGCAGTGGCTCACACCTGTAATCCCAACACTTTGGGAGGCCAAGGCAGGTGGATCACCTGAGGTCAGGAATTCAAGACCAGCCTCACCAACATGGTGAAACCCCATCTCTACTAAAAATACAACAATGAGCTGAGTCTGGTGGCATGCACCTGTAATCCCAGCTACTTGAGAGGCTGAGGCAGGAGAATCGCTTGAACCCAGGAGGTGGAGGTTACAGTGAGCCAAGATCATGCCACTGCACTCCAGCCTGGGAGACAAGAGTGAAATTCCATCTGAAACAGGTGGGAACTTTAAGATATGATTAGGTCATGAGGGCTTTGCCCTCATCAGTGGGTTAATGCTGTTATCAGAGGAGTGGGTTAGTTATCCTGGAAGCGGGCTCCTGGTAAAAGGATAAGTTCAACCCCCAGTTCTCTCTGTGTCTCACACTCTCTCACCCTCTCTCACCATGTGATGCCTGCCACCATGTTATGATGCAGCACTAAGGCCATCACTAGATGTGGTGCCATGCTCTTGGACTTCCCACCCTCCAGAACCATGAGCCAAATGAATCTCTTTTTTTATTTTTTTAAATTACCCAGTCTGTGGTATTCTGTTATAGGCAACAGAAAATGGACTAAGACAATGTGGGGAAAGAGAAGCAACAGAACAAGTGCAAGGATGGAGGCAGAAGAAAAATAAAAACTATATCCTACTTTACACTCTACAAAATCCAGCCCATAAAATGACCCAGTTTCACAGAGGTAAGACAATTTCAGATCATGACAGGTGATATGAAGAAAATCAAACAAGATAGAGGTGATAAGAGTCAGGCTAGAAGGTAAGACAACATTGGAGTGGCTGGTAAGAAATGAAATCCCCAGAAATAGAAGGTGACATTTGAGATGAGACCTTGATGACAAGGACAACCTGACAATATAAGACAATCAGGAAAACAGCATTCAAGTCAGGGTAACCAATGAGGCCAAAAGCCTGGAGGCAAAAGGAGCATGGAGTAATATTTTGGTGAGGGAGAGGTGGCAGAAAGCACTGAGGGAGGAGAGGTGATCATAGACCAGATCCTGTTGGTCAAGAAGAAGAGTGTGGGGAGAATTTTAAGCACGAGCGTGACTGATTTGACCTAGGTTTCTAGATGTTATGGCTGCTTAGTAGAAAAAGACTTATTGGGGAGGGCCAAAGTGAAGCCAGGAGACCATCAAGGAGGCAGTTTTCAATCCTCCAGGTGAGACAGTAAGGTGGCTTGGACCAGGGTGGTGGCAGTGGGGTAAGCATTATTGCTCTCCCTACTTTACAGATGAGGAAAGAGAGGCCCAGAGAAGTTAAGTGACTTAATAAACCTCATGCAGCCGTTATGTGGCAAGATAGTTAAAATGGTAAATTTTGTGTTACGTACATTTTACTACTTTTTATTGTAATGAAATATATATAACACAAAATTTACCATTTTAAGCATTTTTAAGGGTACAATAAGTGGCATTAAGTATATTCACGATGTTGCGTGACCACGATTATTATCCATTTCCAGAACTTTTTCATCATCTCAAATAGAAACTCAGTACCCATTAAACGATAACTCACCTTCTGTTATTGTTTAAGGTAACTTCTGTTCTACTTTCTATCTCTGAATTTACCTGTTCTATGTACCTCCTATAAATGGAATCATAAAATATTTGTCCTTCTGTGCCAACTTATTTTCTCTTAATGTTTTTGGGACTCATTCAGGTGTCATCGTTTTCTTCCATTTTAAGACTGAATAATATTCCACTGTATGTTATATCACACTGTGTTTATCCATTCATCTCTTGATGGAGAGCGGGGACTTTTACCAAGATGTCTGATTCCAACGCTATTCTGGTTGGCTCTGTTGAGCCCAGTGCAGTACCCCCTGTAGCCACCAGAGGGAGCAGAGGGCACACCAGGCGGGCACACTGCAGGCACCGGGCGGTTTCTGGGAAGAGGAGGAACGGATCCAGCTTTTGCACACAAAATCTTACACGCAGAAACCATGCAAATAGAGGCAAGCTGGCCGCCAGGAAAGCACCCAGACTATAGAATCGGCCACAAGTGGAGAAAAGGAGAAGGGAGTGTTAGGGCTGGAAGGAGCTGCCCCTGTGATCCTGGTCCAACCCCTAAAATGGAAACAGACGCCTCTGGCCACCCACAGTTTCCCTGCCAGCTGTCCTCAGCGTGAACAACCTCCGTGCTGAAGAGCTCAGGAGGGAGGCGGAGGGGGGCTGGGTCCAGTAAGGCTCGGGTTCCCATTCCTGCCCTTCTCCAGCAGCGGCATGACCTCCAACCTGTGGCTTGCACCTTTTACGGATGAGGAAACTGGGACTTGGAGCTGTTGATTGTCCAGAGCAAGTGGAAGAGGCAAGATCCGAATGCCGCCACGTGCCTTGTGATTCTCTTCTCCAAGCTCAGTGCCCTGGTTTCTTCAGCCGTATCTCATGATATGTGGTCTTTAGGGCTCTTCCCTACCTCATCTGTTTGGCCAGCCTCCCTACAGGCGAAACGTACAAGGGTCTGTGGCTCTTGAGGCTGATCTGACCACTGTGGCCTCCCTCCTCTGAGCACCCAGCCTCTAATAATGCTACCCAAGTTTGCCGTGGCTGGTTTTGGCAGCCACCTCATGTTGACTGAATTTCTGTCAGTTTCAATCCCTCGGCTTTTCTCACATGTGCTGTTGCTAAGCCATTTCTCCCCCACTGCATCCTTGTGCAGCTGGGTCTTTGGATCCGAGTCCAGGAACTGACATTTATCCCTGTCAAATTCATCTTGTTCATTCATCTGACAAACATTTGTTCAGTGCCCACGCCATACCAGGCACCAGGAATACAGGAACGAAAGACAAGGCTCCTGGCCTAAGGAGCTCACATTGGTATTCATCTCAGCAGTAGCCACCAGTGAGTGAGGGACTACTGTGTGCCAGGCATACAGCCTCTGCTGGGTGCTGTATTTAGGCTATCTTCTTAACCCTTACAGCACTGCAGTGTCGGTGGCATTGTCCCCATTTTGCGATGGGAAAACCAAGGCTCAAAAACTTTGAGACTTGTCTGAAATGACATTGCCAGAAGGAAGCAGGCCCAGTATTCAGCCTTCCAATTGCTTTGGATCTTGATTCTGTCCTCCTACTTAAGACACCTTGTATCCCAGCTTTGGGTTCTCTGCAAACCTGATAAACTTCTCTGAATTTCATCAACAGCACCGAGGAAGCTAAGATGAGATCAGAGCTCTGGGGTGGGCCACCCGTGCCCCCCTGCCCAAGATAAACAGTCATCTATGATTCTGAACCCTGTGGGTTCAGCAGATACAAATGCACCCAACAGTGAACTCCCGCCCTCACCCCCAGCCCCAGGTTCCCTCCCCTGACAAGCAGCTATGTATATGGTTGCTGTCATCTTTATCATCAAACTGGTCCCTGCTGCCGAGTCCTCTACGTGTAGGAGCTCAGCTGTGACTGGCCCTTGACTTCATCATGATAAAGTTTCATTTGCCAATCCCCTCCCCAGGAGGGACACTCCAAGTCCAAGGACAAGGTTGGCGAGAGGCCGCTGAGGGGATTTCACAGGCTCTGAGTATCTTCCTTGTATCTGTGACTTCTCTCCCACGCTGTCTGCTCCTGGAGGCTCAGCCCAACTTTATCATTAAGCTCTTCTGCCACGCTGAGGGAGACCAACTGCAGAGCAGGCCTGTGCAAGCGCCATGGGCAGGAAATAAGGCAGGCAGAATACATGCACTGCTTGGTGGGGGTAGGTATAAAATGGGCTCCAAGCTCCGAGGCAGGACCCAGGGGACACCATACTTCATGACAGAGTTTGGGGTTACCACCTCACAGGACAACGTGCCCTCCCCTCCTCACACCCCTACGAGCTTGCAACAGTTATCCTTCCACCCATTTTTGCAGGCGAGAAAACTGAGGCCCAGCAAGTGTGGTCTGGGGCAGAGCACTACCTCTGCTAAGAATGTTTCCTGAAAACAGATCTGGGATTTCCAGGGCCCCAAAGGACAGCAAAAAGCAGGGCCCTGCCATGGACACACCAGTGGAGGTAAAAGGACTACAGATGATGGAGGTGACTCCGGAGTTTTAAAGACCCTTAGGACATTGTTGAAAACCTCTAGTCTAGCTTTTTGTGCCTGAAGAGCATCTGGGGAATATAAATTCTCCAACTCCTGCCAAGGGTTCAGAGAGTAGCAAACACATCCTTCAGGAAGGCCATGCCTTTGTGACCTTAGAGTTCGGTGGGGAGAGGGCAGATAATAAGCAAGCGTGTCATTTCAGAGTCATGAGTGCTATAAAGAGTGTACGGCAGTATAGAGAACGCTGCTCTAGCTAGCACGGTCCAGGAAAGCCTCTCGGAGGAGGTGTGATTTGAGGAGCCAAGAAAGACCCAGCCTTGGAAACAACGAGCAAAGAGATGCTGAGTGAGAACGAGGCTCTCCACCCAAAGCATGGATGGCATAGCAGGGAGAAGACCTCATAGCTCAGATAGGAGATCCCAGTGGGGAAGTGGTGGGAAGGTGTCCCAGGGAACCTGACACCTGGCCCCTCCATTCTTCCTTCATTCTCCAAAGCAATGCTCTGTGTCTTCTCCATTTCCTCCCATCTTCAGAATCCATTTCTGTACAAGGCTTAGCCCAGAGCAGTTGCTGGATAAATGTTTGCTGAGTGAATAAACTCCTGAAGACAAGCAAGGAGGAACTGTGAGGACGAATCAGAGGAGATCCTACCTTCCTCTGCAAGGAATCACTTGATGGAGCTGATGGCCTCTTTAGGTGGTTCAAGCAGAAAAGACAAAGGGATTCCAGAAGGTGGGAGGAGGGGTCGCCTACACAATTGGAAAATTTCACACAAAAGTCCAGATTTCAAGCTATTTTTAAAATATCTGAAGATCTGGCAACCAAAGCCTGCACATCCCCATGGCAACACCGGCTGGTGCTGAGCGGGCGCTGCCCCCTTCAGACTGGACATGCGCTCTGCAACTCCTCACGGCCCCGCGCTCCCTTTCGCTGGCACTCTGCCCACCTCACTCGGCCACATCACCTGGCCCCCTGGGATGAGTTGGCCAACCCTGGCTTAAGACATCCCATGAACAGAAAGCCATGCTGGGACATGGGGACAGTGGCATGTGTCCCCTCCGCCTGCTGCTAAGGAACGTCAGCCTGGGGTCCCGCCCTCGAGTTCTTAGGCAGGTGTCTGGTGTGAGGGAGCTCCGGGAACCACATAATCCGTTCCCTGTGCTGGATTCTTTGCCAGGTGACGCGAGGGCTCCAAAATGCAGCGACGCCCTCTTGAGGAAAGAGGTGTCGTTCCAGTGCACACCAGAAGGGGGCGACTCTCCCAGCCGTGCCTTCAGAGCTGCCCATGAGGGCCATTCCTAGCCTTGCCCTGGCAACTGGAGCACAGCCCTTGGAGCGTCCTGTGTCCCTGCCCTGTGCCACCTGACGTGGCAGCTGAGGCCCAGGCTGCCTGGCAACATGATGGGCTCAACCAGAATTGACTGGGCCAGGGCCGCCTCCAGGGACGCAGGGAGGCCCTCAAGAAACCCACGCAGGCCGGGCGCGGTGGCTCAAGCCTGTAATCCCAGCACTTTGGGAGGCCGAGACGGGCGGATCACGAGGTCAGGAGATCGAGACCATCCTGGCTAACACCGTGAAACCCCATCTCTACTAAAAATACAAAAAACTAGCCGGGCGAGGTGGCGGGCGCCTGTAGTCCCAGCTACTCCGGAGGCTGAGGCAGGAGAATGGCCTAAACCCGGGAGGCGGAGCTTGCAGTGAGCCGAGATCCGGCCACTGCACTCCAGCCCGGGCTACAGAGCAAGACTCCATCTCAAAAAAAAAAAAAAAAAAAAAAAAAAAAAAAAAAAACCCACGCACCTGGAAGCGCTTTCAGCCTGTGCCCAAGGGCTGGAGAGCACACCTCCTGTCCTGGCCTCTCTTCCTCCTCTTCTTCCGGGAGTGTCCGGCCTTCCTGAGGCCTGTGCCCTCAGGGCTGACCCTGTCACTAAATACTGTGTGCTTGGCACTGTGCTCAGGCTTTATACACTGTTATTTAAAACCCCAACAATCCCATAGGTAGGTTTTATTCCCCATTTGGCAGTTACGAGTGAGGAAACTGAGGCTCAGGCGGGCATCACCTGGCCAAGTCCACGCAGCTAACAAGAGGTGGAGTCGAGATTCAAATTCAGGCCTGCGGAATCCTCATTCCCTGAACTGCCTCACTCCCATAAAGGAAACTTTAGCATCAACCTGTGAAGGGAGAGAGATTGGGGTTTAAGGGCAGAGGGCTCTTCTGGTCACTTTCTCTCTCACTTTAGCCGGAGCATCCCCCCACACCCACAGAGCCCACGTTAGCCAGAAGACCGCCATTGTCTGCTTTATACACTGATGTTATGAACCAATATATTGTTTGGATAAAAGGTTTCTGGTGCTTTTTTTTAAAAAAGCCACTTAACTAATGAAGAGAAACAAGAGGCACACAGAGAGAGTGATCTGGCCAAGGTCATATAACAAGTGCATCACACAATTCCTGATATCACTAATCCAATCGCATCCATTAGGGGTTGGGGGCGCTGCCCGGATGCAGCTGCCCCTGGCTGGGCAGTTTAGATATGTATACTCTGGCTTTACTCCAGCAGCCTCAGTGGGGAGTCGCCAGGCTCCTTTAAACAACATTCCACTAGGACAGGAACAGATGGATAACCCAAGCCAATTAGGAACCACAAAATCTCCAAGAGGGCGAATGCCCAGAGCAGGGGGAGCTCGGGGCAGCAGCCCAGCTCACTGCAAGCCTCACAGTCGAAAACCTTCCTAAAACAACCCCTTGGCTGCCTTGGAGCATAATTTAATCTTCCTTTGATGACTCCGGATCTCGCCCTGCCTCAGGCCCCTCTGAGAGCATCAATAACCGCTGGGCCCAGGTGGGAAGCCGAGGGGCAGGGCGGGACCCAGCTTGACCAGCTGACCCTGACCTGCGGTGGGAGGGAAGCTCAGTCTGGACCCTGCGGGCTGGATGCTGCCTTGGTGGAGAGGGGGGCCCGGGAGGAGAATGGAAAGCCGTCCCTAACCAAAAAGGGGAGCCCTAAGGGGGACCCTCCCTAGCCCCCAGAGCAGGTGGGAAGGGGCAGCTCCCAGGGGTTTCTGGAGGTAGGAACAGAGAGGTAAAAGGAAGCAGGAGTGATATTGAAGACCAGCCTAGGTGACTTTTTTTTTTTTTTTTTTTTTTTTTTGAGACATAATCTCGCTTTGTCACCCAGGCTGGAGTGCAGTGGCACAATCTTGGCTCACTGCAACCTCTGCCTCCCCAGTCCCAGTGAGTCTCCTGCCTCAGCTTCCCAAGTAGCTGGGAACTATAGGCGCACGCCACCATGCCCGGCTAATTTTTGTATTTTTAGTAGAGATGGGCTTTCTCCATATTGGCCAGGCTGGTCTCGAACTCCTGACCTCGTGACCCATCCACCTTGACCTCCCAGAGTGCTGGGATTACAGGCGTGAGCCACCACGCCCAGCCTTCTAGGTGACTTTTTAAGGGAGAGGCAATATATTAATAGTACAGTGCCCACATAGGCTTCATAGAAAATGTTGGTTCTAAGGGAGGGAATGGGCTTAGGGCCACCCTGCCCTGCCCTGTGCTTCCTGGCTGGGGCATGGTGAGGAGGTCACTTAATCTCTTTGCCTCAGTTCCCTAATTATTAATGCTAGACTAGTCACAGGGCTGCCGTGAGGGTTAAACGAGTCTAATGTTGGTGGCTAGAAGTCGGGGTCTTAGACCGAAGTCTGCTGAGGAAAAGACCAGAAGAACAGATAGGCTCTCAGGTGAGGCTGGACATTTTGCTTTGTTTTGTTTTGTTTTCTTTGGCTTGTCTGTATTTCCCACATTTTATGCAAGAAACACACATTATTATATAATTAAAATAATATTCAGAGTGAAAATAAAACAGTAGGGACGGCACTTGGTCCCCAGGGGGAAGCGGCTGATCAGGAGAGAGGCCTGTCCGTTGAGGGTGGGATGGAAGGGGACAGTTCACCTGTGTCAGAGAGATGGCAGCCCTGCATCCTGGCGGATAGATGAAAGTGACATTTTCTGTCTGGGTATGCCCTAACACGTCCTGAGAGGCAAATCCCCTTCCCCTACTCAGGAGGTGCCAGGCAGGGGAGGCAGCACAGAGGAGAATGCTGCCTGCTTACGGGCACCCGTGTGTTTCCCATTGGTTGTCCTCAGCTCCAAGTCCTCTGAACATCAGTTGAGAAGAACCTTGAACCCTCAGCGGTCAGGCCAGATTCCTTCCCAGACTCTCCCCTCGGTGAGCCTGCCTGGGCTGCTCGCACTGGGTGGATGTACAAAACGGAGGCACCCCTAGGGCTTCCCATTTGGGCCCATGGTGTCCATCCAGCAGCCCTGCTAGGCTCAGCCACGCTGCCCCACCCCCACCGGCCTTCGCTGAGGCAGCCCTTTCAGGAGAGCTGGGCTTGGTGGGTCCACAGCACTCTCCCTGCCAGTGATGTTAATCCGCAAAAGAAAGTCAAACATTAGCCCGGGAAACAGCTTATGCCTTATATAAGCCCCCCTGGGGGAGGCACAAACACAGCTTGTTAGAGCTGAGCTGCCCAACTACAGCAGCAGCCGGGCCCTAGGACAGAGCAGGGACCTCAACTACACTGATCACCAGCCCCATCGGACCCAGACCCAGCCACCAGGTGAGGAGGGACGGAGGGCCCCCAGCCCAGGCGCCCAGGAATCCCCGGGAATCTCCCACGGCCAGGCTCTCATTGTGACTGGCCAAGCCACTAGTGCCCTCTGAGACCCACTTCGGGCTTTTACAGATACCCCAGCATGGTGGGCCCAGCCCCAGGGAACTGCCAGAAGCCAGGAGGCTCTGGGCTTGGGGAGGCCTTTCCCACCAGGCAACCTGTACTCTGCTAACGCTGTGTATCTGCCTGGAGCAACTGGGGACATCTGCCACCCACCTCGCAATCCATCCTTTGTAGCCAACATCCAAGGCCAGGCCCCTCGGCCCCTGCTATGTGTCCTGCACTGCTCTGTGCATGCAGCATGTGCGACCAGCCTAGCTGAGCACACACATGCTCGTACCCGCAGGTGCACACACACGCAACACACACGCGAGTTCACACAGCTGCGTCCTTATGCTCCAGCCTAAACGAGCACATACCTATAGATACCTTTGTGTCCACACACCTGGACACACACTTACACCTTCGATCCCCTAGCCCTCCATGCAGCCGGGTTCTTCCTCGGGCATCCGCACAAGAATCTGCGGCTCCACACGCCTGAGCTTCCACATCCTTACACAGTCACACACGCACCGCTCCACACACCTGTGCTCGCATAGCCACCTGGTTCACCCTCTCACATATGGTTCCATAGGCCCACGCACCACCGGGCACACACAGACCTCTCCCGGGCCTATGCCCTGCCCACAGCTCTGGCTCATCTTGCCCCAGTGCCATGACCTTCTCGGAGATCCTGGACCGTGTGGGAAGCATGGGCCGTTTCCAGTTCCTGCATGTAGCCATACTGGGCCTCCCGATCCTCAACATGGCCAACCACAACCTGCTGCAGATCTTCACAGCCGCCACCCCTGTCCACCACTGCCGCCCGCCGCCCAATGCCTCCGCAGGACCTTGGGTGATCCCCATGGGCCCAAATGGGAAGCCTGAGAGGTGCCTCCGTTTTGTACATCCGTCCAATGCCAGCCTGCCCAATGACACCCAGAGGTCCATGGAGCCATGCCTGGATGGCTGGGTCTACAACAGCACCAAGGACTCCATTGTGACAGAGGTATGCCTGGGCAAACCCTCTCCCTCCACTTACCCACGTGCCCCATACCCTGGCGGGCAGCAGAGGACGCTAGGGTCTGGTATTCCCAGGAACTGAGGACAGGCCACTGGGCAGGCAAAGAGGAAGGACCTGAGTGCAGAAGCGCCAAGAGCCTTGGCTTCTTCCCACTCAGAGTCCAAGCAGTGCTTCAACGAACTGCTACCGAGGGCCTGTTCTGTGACAGGCACAGAGCTCAGCTCCGGGAATACAAAAATGCACCATGCCTGCTCCCAGGGGTCTACAGCCTGGTGGGGATAGCACCCATTAAGAAAAATACCACACAAAGAAGTGTAAAATCGCAACTTCAAAGTGACTTTGCACTATGACCTACCCCTGGGGTAGGTGTGAGAGTGAGGGCGTGGGGAATGGGCATTGAAGGAATCCTCCCTACACAAATGCCCCTGGAACTGAGATAGAAACATCAGTCAAGGGCCAAACAGGCAGTGAGGGAAAGGAGGAAAATTCCATCTTGTGCAAAGGCCCCAAGGTGCGAGGGCTGTGGAGGAGGGACCGCACAGGCTTGAAACACTCCACAGCAGACCCAGAAAATGTCTCATCCCCACGCACAGGCACTCGTGGGTTCACCTCTCATTCCCGCAGCCCTTCACTGATTCATTGACTGTCTCACCTGCCACCTCAGGGAAATCCAGAGTTAAATCGGACTCTTCAGGGACCTGACAGGCCAGTCAGGAGCCTATGCTAGGATGAAGATGAGAAATTGGGAATTGGCTTGTATTGGACATCACTAACCGCCAGGCACATTTGGGTGCTTTGTTTGTAGACACTGTCTTGCTTGATTCCAACGTGATGCTCTGTTGAAGGTGAACTCTATCTCCCCTCACAGAATTTTTAAAAATAAAAACCTAAGACTCAGAGAAGGGAAATGATTGTCCAGTGCCACATGGCTGGTCAGTTTCAGAACTGGAATTTAGAGCTAAAGCCCATCAGAGGTACAGGGAGACAAATGTTTATGGGAGTCCAAAAGAGGGAGAAACCGTTGGATTCAAGGGAGGCTTCATGGAGGAGGTGGCGTCTGAGCGGTGAGCAGGGACTAGTGTTTTCATCCTCCCTCGGGAACCATGAACCCCTCAAGGGCAGGATCCCGTTTTTCCTCATGAGAAGAGATGTGTTGCAAAGCCCTTACCTGCTGCCAAGCACTATATGTCTGTGGGCTCCTGGAGGCCCAGGAGATGTAATCTCTTTAAGAGAAGTATTATCTCCAGTTCACAGATCAAGAAACTGAGGTTCAGCTTGATTCCATGACCTGCCTATGTTATACATGGCTACAACCTGGCAGAGGCAGGATTTGAATTTAAGGCTATGTTCAGAGTCTGTGTGATTGCTATTCATTTGTTTAACAAATATTTTTATATAAAGTGTTCACTATGTGCCAGGCATTGTTCTAAGAGCTTCACAGATATTAATACTTTTAACCTTCCTGACAACACGATCAGATAGTCTGTATTGTCATTCTCTCTCTCAGATGGGGAAACCGAAGCACAGAGAGGTTAAGTAGCTTGCTCAAGGTCACACAGCTAGTAAGTCGCAGATTCGGGACCCAAACACACACACCTGCACTCCACACCACCACATTTGCTGCTCTCATATCCCTAGATTATATCCCCTCCCTGTCATGTTTGCTACTGTTTCCCCCCCAGCACCAAGCATAACGCCTGAAACCCATCAAGTAGCCATTTATGGACACCCAATGCATAATACTAAGGACACAAAGTCAAAGAGCCGCTAGCCCTGCCTGCCCTCCAGGAGCACACCACTAGTGAGACGCAGACCCACTCTCAAGGATCATAGGCAGTTCGGTGGAATACACACGTTTCCCAAGGCAGGGATTTTCTGCTGCTTTGTTTACTACTCGATCTGCAGCAGCTAGAATAGTGCCTGGTACAGGGGAGGTGTTCTGTGGAATGAATGAATGAATGTGCGCTTTGTACACTCAGAGTGCTCTGAGGCCCAGGGGAGGGTTATCTAACCAGCCTGGAGTGAGGATCAAAGTCAGGCTGGAGTCAGCAATGCCCACACTGTTCATGGAGAGGTGGGAGTCAGTGAGCAGTGCACCCCGGGCAAAAGGAAGGGTGGCGGGGGAGAAGGGTTAAATGCAAAGGCACAGAGGCAAGAAGAAAGACCCGGCACAGTAGCTCATGCCTGTAATCCCAGCAGTTTGGGAGGTGAGAGTTAGTAAGCAGTGAACCCTAGGCAAAAGGAAGAGTGGCGGGGAAGGAGGGTCAAATACAAAGGCACATAAGCAAGAAGAAAGGCCGGGTGCAGTGGCTCACACCTGTAATCCCAGCTACTTTGGGAGGCCAAGGCAGGCAGATCACCTGAGGTCAGGAGTTCAAGACTAGCCTGGCCAATATAGTGAAACCCCGTCTCTACCAAAAACATAAAAATTAGCCAGGTGTGGTCGTGCCCACCTGTAGTCCCAGCTACTCAGGTGGCTGAGACAGGAGAATTGCTTGGACATAGGAGGCAGAGGTTGCAGTGAGCCAAGATCGCACCACTGCACTCCAGCCTGGGTACAGAGCAAGACAACCCCGTCTCAAAAAGTCAAGACTGCAAGGGCCAGGGGAAGGCTGGAGGAGTGAGCAGTAGGATATGGGGGTCCCCAGACACAGAGCTGGAGAGGACAGCAAGAGGGCCCATCTTAGATGATACAGAGGTGAAAGTGTAGCCTCTGTCCTAAGGGCAATGGGGAGCCAGTGACTGTGGTGGTGTTAAGCAGGAGAGTGGCACCACAGGTCACCTTCGAAGGCTTGTCACTCTGACTGCCCCTTAGAGTAGTTTGTGGAGTCTTTTAGTCCAGCAGCGGGGAGACCCATTAGCAAGCTGCACAGGGATCCAGGACAGAGATGACAGATAGAAGGGACAGTCAGAATAGACACCAGGAAGGTCAGGAAGTTGGAATCTCTGGGACCTGGTAACTGAATGCAACTGAATGATGTAGGGAGTGAGGGACAGGGAGGGAGTCAAAGATGCCTCAATAGCAATAAGTGAGTTTCCAAATGTACTTGCCATGCACCTGCGACCTGGGAAGACAAACAGGAGTACAACTACCCAGGTCCTCCAAAAACACAGAACCTAGCCAAAGAAACAAAAATCTCACAGGGAACAATTAAATCACCATCAATAACATTTACTGCATGCTCGCACTGTGCCACATGGTTCTAAGCACTTCGGCCACATAAACTCATTTCATCTTCACAATAACCCTCTAAGGTTAGCACCTTTATTATCCCATTTCACAGATGAGGAAACTGAGGGACAGGTCACCGGCCCAAGGCCTCATGTTTCATACAGGATGGAGTGAGGAGTCAAAGTCAGGAGTCAGGCTCCAGAGCCTAAGCTCCTCAGGAATGCACAACCCCCAACCCACAATCCGTAAGGCTGACTGTGTACCCTGCTGCCCAGGGCATCACAGATCCTCCTTCCCTGCCTCCGGTAGCGTCTCCAGGGCAGGGACCATGCCTCTCTCACCCATCTCTGTCATCACGGGACTAGATACATGGCAAGCGCTCAATTAACACTGAATGAAGGACCTGCCCCCTCAGAGCCTGGTGGGAGAGGCAGACGGGAGGGATGCAGACCCTGCTCACTGCGGGGAAGTGGCTTCCTTTCCAGAAAATCCCTCGAGCAGCCTCTAGGAAGGCCAGACGGAGAGAGAGGTTGCAGGCCTTGAACCCAGTCAAGCATCAGTTCACGCTTGAGCCAGTTCCCAGTCACCATTTCAGCAGCTGAGACAGTGTGAACCGCCATCCCAATAGGACACCAGAGGTCGCCAGGCCTCAGGGCATGCACCCTTCTCTGGGTCAGGTCTGGCCCAGGCATTCATCAGGCGCTGGATCCCTAGGACTCTCAGCTGTGAGAGCCCTTAGGAAGCATCCCTGCCCAGCCATTAATGCATCAGTGGCTGGACCCAGCCAGCCACACTGGTACCGGCACAGCAAGGGCAGACCCTTTCATCTTTCTGTTCTGGTTCAGCCATAACAAGTCCAGCTCCATGTGCTTGGGTCAGGTTCTGGCGCCCCTTGGCTAGAGACAGAGCAGTGGCTGGACCTTACCTAGAAGTAGGTCTCTGACGCAGAGGCAGGGAACCGCTGCGTTGGCTCCAGGTGAAGAGGGTGGTAATGAGGAAGGCAGGGTATTTGGCGAAGAGCAAGGTCAGTCCAGGTGACACCCGTTAGTAGAAGCAAGGAGTCATCCCGCAAACAGTGTGGGATCGTGCACCAGAGCTCACAACCTCCCTCTGCCAATGATCAGGAATGTCATGATCCCTAGAAGTCTCGGATTCCTCATCCGTAAAAAGGGCTAAGAAAGCAAGTGTGAGGGTTAACGGGGATGACGCAAGCACAGTACTGAGCCCAGGGCCTGGCACACAGCATTCCATTTTCATGTTAGCTGCACTGCTTGCTGGTGCCATGCTTTTTTGCTGTTGTTGTTAATAGGGATGTCTGAGAACTAGCGGGTTTGTCCCCATCAGAAGAGAAGGGGGATCCCCCAGTAAAAAAGGGTAGCCAGCTCTCGCAGTTGTTTCTGGCTCGCCCAAGCCCTGACTTTGCCTCCCTCCTCAGCCTGGCCCTCCTCTTCTGCTCAGATCCAGCTCCTCCCCTACAGTCAGCAACCTGGCAAGTGACCTCGCCACTCCAGCTTCAGTCCCCTCATCTGTAGAATGGGGATTTTAGGGATCCTCCCTCTTGGAGTGGGCAAGAGGGCTGGAGGACTGAGCTGGTGGAGTGCGCAAGCCCAGCACCGGGTCTGGACAGGAGTGGAGCCAGTCTCCCTCCCCCTTCTGATCCCCTAAGCTTTCCTGGCAGGGGTGACCACAAATTCCTTTCTCTTGGTGCAGCAGAGAAGGTCAAGATTTTTCAGAATGAGCTTTATTAGAACATTAAGAGAAAACAAAGGCCTTTAAGTCTGGAAAGCATGGGAACACGAATTCTGGACGCTGGGCTCCCTGGAGAGGCACGTACCCCATAGTCCACACCACTGAACCTCAGCTTGTGGGCCTCAGGGCCTCGGCCGGGCCATGGATGAGCAAGACTCATCTCTCTAAGGGCCCTGGGCTTCCTCTCCGGGCCTTGAGCCTCCCTGTCTTGTCTCCAGGGCTGCAAGAAGCCCGTCTCCCACCCTCTCCAGGGGGGAAGACTGCTCCAAGGGGCCCTCAGGTCGGCTGCTGGAGAAGCAGAGAGGCTGCCCAGTGAGGCCTCCGGGGAGCAGACTTCCACCCCGGGGAGGGTCCCCTGCCGGGTCTCTGGTCAGCCACCTCTGACACTCCTTCATCCCAATCCCCAGTCCCCAGTTGCCCATCTCTCATCTCCAGCAGTACTTCCGCTTCACACCCCCATTTGCCCACCCTCAGCCCTGCCGGGGGCTCATCCTCCCCCATCTCTTCCCTCGCCTCCAATCTGACTCCTGGGAAAAGGCCTGAGAGCCCCCACCCAAACCACTTTTCAAGCCAGCCTGATCCCTATTGACAGCCCTGACCTAGAAAGCCCCTGATTATGTGCACAGGAGGAGCCGGGACCTTCCTGTGAGCTCTCCAGGATCAGGAACTCACCAGTAAGCACCCACTGTATGCAGGGCCCTGGGCTGGCGTTTGCATCCCTTCTCTCGTGACCCTGCAAATCAGGCACCATTGTCCCCATTTTACAGAGGGATACACTGGGCTCAGTACACTGGGCTCAGATCCAGAAGGTGGCCTTCCCAGCCACACTGGTGGGTCAAGCTTTTATAGAAGAAGGGGGGTGTTGGGAGGTCCTGACTACAGAATCCATGCCCTTTCCACTGCATTACCTGTTCTTGTGAGCGCAGGCCTTACAATGACTTAATGACATTAATAGTGACAAGAATAATAAGACAGCTATTGTGAATTGAGTGCCTGTTTTCCAGGTATAAGTGCTAGATGCTTTTCATTCCTATGTCATTCACAAGCCTGAGAAGCAGGTACTAGGTACCTGTGGGTACTGATGAAGAGGCTGAGCCACACAGAGGTTAAGTAATTGGCCCCAGAACACATAGCTCCTAAGTGGCAGAGCTGGAAACTGATGTCTTTTTGACTGTCCCCAAGATACCTGGCTCATCCTTTCTGGTCCTTGTGCCCCAGCACAGGTTCCTTCCGGGATCCAGGAATGCACACGGGCAGCAGCAATTCTCCCCTAAGCTAGATCTGACCTAGCTCCAAAAGGCCCCTGAACGAAGGCAGGCTATTTCCTTGTTCCTGCTCTAGGGGGTAGGGACCACATATGTGGTTCCAGGCAGAGCCAGCTCCCCACACACATAGCAGGGCCCCATCCCGCTGATCATGGTCCTGATCACAAACGGCTCATCCTGACTCTCTGCAGCCCACTTTCTGCCTCATGCTCTGCAGGGGCCACCTGGCCTCGCTTCTTGCTGCTCACTCTTTGGATACGATGTCAGAGCAGCTCATCTGGCTCTGACCTTGACTGCCTCCTTGACCACAATCCCAGCCTATGCTGGGCTCTGCTGTCTTACAGTGGCCCACAGTAACAGCTCCCGTGTATGGTGCATTTCCTTCAGCAGCCCAGGCCTCAGAGCATGGCACGCAGGAGGCATCGAGGAGTTGTGCTCAGGGCCAAGGGCAGCATCTTGGGTCCAGCAGACCTGAGTTTGAGGCTCTTTCTTGAAATGAATTAAGCTATGCTTGAGCAAGCCACTTACCCTCTGAGCCTCAGGTTCTTTGTCTATAAAAAGAGATAACAATAGTACCTACTTTATAAGGTTATTATGGCGCAAATTGCAAAGCTTTCTCCTGAGCATAGTGCTTTTCTCTTTCTTCCCCACCACCTTCCTGATGCATCAGCCCACACAGGAAGGCATGGCAGTGAGTTTCCTACCCTTCCCTTCCAGAACCCAGCTCCCTCGGGGCTCGGCTATATTCCAAGAAAGGAAAAAGATGGTCAAGAACACTGAGCTAGGCCAGGCGCAGTGGCTCATGCCTGTAATCCCAGAATTTGGGGAGGCTGAGGTGGGTAGATGACCTGAGGTCAGGAGTTTGAGACCAGCCTGGTCCAACGTGGTGAAACCTCATCTCTACTAAAAATACAAAAACTAGCCAGGCATGGTGGCGGGTGCCTGTAGTCCCAGCTACTCCAGAGGCTGAGACAGGAGAATTGCATGAACCTGGGAGGCAGAGGTTGCAGTGAGCCGAGATTGCGCCACTGCACTCCAGCCTGGGTGACAAGAGTGAGCTTCCATCTTAAAAAAAAAAAAAAAAAAAAAAAGGCCGGGCGCAGTGGCTCAAGCCTGTAATCCCAGCACTTTGGGAGGCCGAGACGGGCGGATCATGACATCAGGAGATCGAGACCATCCTGGCTAACACGGTGAAACCCCGTCTCTACTAAATAAATACAAAAAGACTAGCCGGGCGAGGTGGCGGGCACCTGTAGTCCCAGCTACTCCGGAGGCTGAGGCAGGAGAATGGTGTAAACCTGGGAGGCGGAGCTTGCAGTGAGCTGAGATCCGGCCACTGCACTCACTCCAGCCTGGGTAACAGAGCGAGACTCCGTCTCAAAAAAAAAAAAAAAAAAAAAAAAAAGAACACTGAACTAGAATATTGGGAGCGAGAACATTATGTGGAATTGCCAAGTTGATGAGACGGATCAGCCACGGTCATGTCAAGGACTAGACAGAAGCACCAGGAAGTTGAGTAACTAGCTCTGTTCAGCAAGTTGCCTTTCTTCCCTCTCTGGGCTTCCTCAATGAAATAAGGGTAATTAAATCCAAGGGCTCCAAGTGGCACAGCCTATGCGTGGAGACACAGTCCAGGGAAACACAAGTCACACTCAACACTTTGAGTAATAAGCAAGACATCTGCTATAGGTTTTCTTAACAGAGCCTCCTTAGGGGCTTTGAACAGAAAGCATGCCAAAATTCTCCCAGCCCTGTTCACTCATTAATTATTTGCTGAGGAAACGTTAACATATACTACGTAGCAACTACTCTGCTAGCCATTAGAGATAAAAACTCAAGGCCAGGCGCGGTGGCTCACGCCAGTGTAGTCCCAGCACTTTGGGAGGCCTAGGCAGGTGGATCACGAGGTCAGGAGGTCGAAACCATGCTAGCTAACACGGTGAAATCTCACTTCTACTAAAAAAAAAAAAAAATACAAAAAATTAGCCAGGCGTGGTGGCGCATGCCTGTAATCCCAGCTACTCAGGAGGCTGATGCAGGAGAATCACTTGAACCTGGGAGGCAGAGGTTGCAGTGAGCTGAGATTGCGCCACTGTACTCCAGCCTGGGTGATAGAGTGAGACTCTGTCTCACAAAGAAAAAACTCAAATGAGACATTCTCTGTCCTCAGTAAGATTACAGAATACAAGAGAGCAAACAAGTGAATAAGCAGCTAGAATGCCATGTAATAGGTACCCTACTGGAGGTAAGAACAAGAAAGGGAAATGAGGAGCACCTTACCTACCCTGGGTGGCTAGACACTCTTCTCCTCCATTTATCGATCTGACAAACGCTTACTGACCACCTGTTTGTACCAGACAACCATAAAAGAAGTTCCTGGTTCTCCAAAAAGATGATACTGACATGAGTTTCAAAAGACTGCCAACATTACTAGAATAAGGGGATTATAACCAACACCAAAGCAAAGAGAAATGCAATAGCATGGAGCTTCTGTAGTGTAACCTGATTAAATCCAAGGACTCCACATGGCTCAGACTATCATGGAGACACAGTCAAGGGAAACACAAGTCACACTCTTGACACCTTGAGTAATAATTAAGACATCTGCCATACGTTTTCTTAACAGGGCCTTCTTAGGGTCTTTGCACAGAAAGCATGCCAAAATTCTCTCTAAATACCTTCCTCTCTCCCAGAAATTCCAGGATGCCTTTAAAAATCTCTCCCATTTCCTCTACATCTGGTTCCCTATTGCCATGCTTGTCTAGTCCCAATCCGCTTCCGATCACCCTTTATAAAACCAGCAAGTCCTTCAAACATTCAGGAATCATGCCGTATATTAGTTTCCTAGGGCTGCCATAACAAAGCACAACAAATTGGGTGGCTCAGAACAACAGAGATTTTATTGTCTCAGATCTGGAGGCTAGAAGTCCAAACTCAAGGTGTCAGTGTGTCCTCTCCAAAAGCTCTAGGGAAGAATCCTTGCTTGCCTCTGCCAGCTTCCGGTGGTTGCTGGCAACCCTTGGCATTCCCCAGCTTGTAGATGTATCACTCCAACCTCTGCCCCTCTGCATCATAACATCCCCATGTGTCTCTCTCTTTTCTTATAAGAACATGAGTCATGGTGAATTAAGAACCTGCTCTACGTAGTTCAGTATAATCTCATCATATTATAACTTAGCTACTTACATCTACAACAACTCTATTCAGAAATGAGGTCATATTCTGATCCACGAATTGTTAAAACTTACATGTATTTTTTGGAGGGACACAAGTCAGCCCATCACAGTTGCAGATCTCAGATCTGAGTTTCAGTCTCTGTCCTGAACCACGCCATGCTTGGGGCAAGTCACTTACCCTGTGAGATCAGGTTCTTTGCCTATAAAAAGATATAACATGAGTACCTACTTTATAAGGTTATTATGGCATTATCTGCAAAGCTTTCTCCTGATCTTCAGGGAAGATTTGTGTTGGTCTTCAGGGAAAATAGATTTGTGTTGATCTTTAGGGAAGCCATGGCCACATTTTTCTCATCAGTTCTGATGTGCTTCATTAACCATGAAATCTCTGGAGCAATTTAGAGTGCAATTGAAGTTCAATTTTTAAAAAATATTTAACCACAAAGCACTCCTCCTTCCAAGCTTCAAAACTTCACTGAAGGATGATAATCCTCCAGTAGACAATTTTTCCATAGAAGGTTTTCCAATCTGACTGTGAAGAAAAAATACTTCTTTCCTGCTCACTGGCGTGTGGTTATATCCTCAGCACACACAGCCTAGACACTATCCATCTTGACGTGCGCTCATTCTGGTGAAATGAGGCAGTTCTCCACATAGCATTTGGAGTGTGGGCCCTATGACCGACCTCTCATGTAGACATTGGCAGATCTCTAACTTCTAAGGCTTTCAATCCCTCTGTTCTTTCTGTGGAATGTTCACACATTCAATTCCACAAGTATTTATTGAGTGCCTACTATGTGTTGGGCGCTGTTCTTGACAATGAAAGTACGGTAGTAAACAAAACAGACTAAAAGCCTTATCTTCACCAGGCTGATATTCTTGGAAGAGGAACATGCAAGAAACCAAAAAGAGGGAAAATTTTGCAGCATTCTGATGGTATAAGTACTGTGGAGAAAATTAAGTAGGGTAGAGAGGTATAGGCTACTGGGGGTTATAATTGTAAATAGGGAGGTCTCACTGAGAAGATAACATTTGAGCAAAGATCTGAAGGAGGTGCAAGCCAAGTAGCTATCTGGGAGAACATTCTAGAAAAAGAGAACAACATACGCCAAGACTCTGAAGTAGAAGCATGCTTGAAATGTTTACAGAGCAGCAAGGCAAACAATTCAACAAGAGTGGAGTATGTGAGGGAGAGGGCAGTAGCAGGTGAGAGCAGAGAGGTGACAGGGATAAAGATGTTAACTGATTTTCCAGGGCCTCCTAAGCCATTGTAAGGATTCAGGCATGTTCTAAACAGGACTCAAAGTTTATTCCAGGAATGATATTTTCTATAAATTGATCAATTTTCTGGTAGAAATCAGCTCGTGACAGTTATTCTAAAGCCTACATGATCATGAGCATCATGGTAGAAACCAAGACCCAGCATATCTGGTCTCAGGCGGTGGCGCAGGACAGCAGCCTGAAACTATTCCAAGCAGGTCTGACAATTGACCTTCTCGTGATCCAAACAGATGATTGATTTCTTAAGGCACTAATTATCATGGAGGTTGGGATAAAACTCTAATTTCCATTTGCAACTTCTTATGGGATGTATCATGATAGGCTAGGTTATTATAACAACAATAATTCATGGTTTGAAGAATATTGAAGTGTTTCTCTTTCTCATGTAACAGTTCCAAGGTGAGTAGCATTTTAGGCCTGTGGGTGGTTCTGCTCCACAGGGTCATTCAGGGACCCAGACTGACAGCAACTCTCCAGAGTTGTTCTAGTTGTCAACCATTCCCACCAACAGGAGGGGAGAAAGCGTGCAAGTCCAGACTAGGGAATCCCTCTTAAGCAGATGAAGTGGAAGTAACATACATCTCTTCTACTCACATTCCATTGTCAAGAACTACATGGCCCCACCCAGTACGAGGTCATCAGTGAAATGTGCTATTTACTATAGAAGAAGGGGTGAACGAATTTAGGTGAACGGTAGGTCTGTCCTTTAGATTTTCCTAAAGGGACTTTACACAGCATGCCACAAAGTACCAGAAGTCTCTCTAGATGCCCACTTGCATATTCCACCTCACACCCCCTTGCTTTTTCCTTTGCCTTTTTCCCTCCCCCATCTCCTCCCAACACACATACCATGCAGGCCCCCTTCCCAACTAAAAGGGACCACCAGGCTTGCTGGCCATGCTGGGCCACTCTGAGACAGCTGCAGGACCTGGAGACTCCTTCCACCATCATCCTCCCTCACTTCCAGCTGAGGAAAGTGGGAAAGAGTTCCCTGGAATGTGTGGTTCTTCACCTTTTGGAATGTTTTGCTTCCAAAACATTCTTGTGAGGCATTTCTATTGAATTAAATTCTCCACTTCATTGCACAAGTAATTCAGATGGCTGGAGCAAAGGGTGCATGTTGGGGATTAGCAGATTAGACCAGACAGGTAGGCAGAGGCCAGAGCATGGAGGGCCTCATAAACCTGTGTTAATGGGGCATTATCTTTACCCAAAGGGCAAGGAGAAGCCAGTGAGCACTTTAGGCAAGACAGGCACCTGATTTGAGTGACGTTTTAGCCCTTCAGGTTATCAGTGAAAGCATGGCTAGGAAGGGATGAGGCCAAAGGCCAGTAGACCTGTCAAGAGGTTGCTGCGGCAGCCTCATCTGGGCCTCAGTTTCTTTATCTGTAAAATAGGGTGATATTAGCACCTACATAATAAAGTTATTGTGAAGATTAAAGTTAAAACATGTAAAGAGTTTAGAACAGTGCCCAGTACCTAGAATGCCCTCAATAAATATCGGCTGTTATTATTAATCTAAGTGCAAGATGATGAGGCCTACACTAAGGCAGTAGTAGTGGAAATAGAAGAATCCACATTCAAGAAATACAAAAAAGCTAGAATCTTGAAGATCAAGTGATTGTGGAGTAGGAGAGGGAGGAAGGAATCAAGGGGGTTATCAGCATGACCTCACTTATATATGGCATCTTTAAAAAAGTCCAGTTCACAGAAGTAGAGAGTAGAATGATGGTTACCAAAAGCTCGGGGGGAAGGGGCTGGAGCAAAGGAATGGGGAGTTACTGATCAAAGGGTACGAAGTTTCAGCTAGATAGGTGGAATACGTTTTGAGATCTGTTGCACAGCATGATGGCTACAGTCAAGAACAAGGATGTATTGTTTATTTCACAATAACTAAAAGGGTGACTTTCAAATGTATCACCACAAAAAATGTCAAGTAAATGAAGTGATGTTAATTAGCTTGATTTCATCACTTCGCATTGCATACACATGTCAAAACATCACATTGTTTTCATACATGTAAAATAATTATGATTTGTCAATTAACAATAATATAATTTTTTAAAAATAAAAATAAAAAAGAGGCTGGATGTGGTGACTCACATCTGTGATCCCAGTACTTTGGGAGGCCGAGGCAGGCAGATCACTTGAGGCCAGGAGTTAGAGACCAGCCTGGGCAACATAGTGAGCTCTCGTCTATATAAAATATCCAAAATTAGCCAGGTGTGGTCATGCACACGTGTAGTCCCAGCTACTTAGGAGGATGGCTTTAGCCCAGGAGATTGAGGCTTCAGTGAGCCACGATCATGCCACTGAACTCAGCCTGGGCAACAGAGTGAGGCCCTGTCTCAAAAAAAAAAAAAAAATGAATGTAATTAATTAATTAAAAAGAGAATGTTACCAGTCCCTGAGATTGGGACTTTAATAAGAAGTGGGGTAATAAGTCCTATTGAATCTGGGATGTGCCTGTGACTTTATCCAGGTGGAGTTCTCAACTGGGACCACTGAATCTGCTCCTCTGGGGGTCAGAAGAGAGGTTGGGCTGCAGGTAGAGATTTGGAATCTTCAGCATAAAATAGGAATTGAAGCCATAGGAACAGATGGCATCGCCTGGGGAAAGTGGAGAGAGAGGAGGATTCAGGAAGAGCCCTGGGAAACTCCAAGGGCTAGGCAGAGAGAAAGGAGCCGTGAAGGAGAGGAGCGCAGAACGGCAGGAAGCCCGATGGAGGGTGAGATCAGCAGCGTCCACATCTTCCAGAGGGCAAGCCAGGCCAGGATTCGGGACGCTGCGTTGTGGACTGTGAAAACGAAGCTTCAGTGACCTTGATAGGCACAGATTCAGTAGACGGGTTGGGGGCAGGATTGAAACATGAAAAGGAGATGAGGATGGAGTGATACCAAGTACAGCTCCTCATTCAAAGGATTTGGCTTTGAAGGGAAGAGAGAAATGAAGTGAATGGGAAAGGAAAGAGGTGTTAAGATGGAGAGATTTGGACACACCTAAATACTGATGAGGAGGAGCAGAGAGAGAGACTGGATCTGAAGGAGGAAGAGAGGTGGCAAGGATAGAGGAACGTCCCTGTAGAGGAGAGAAGGCAAGGTCAAGGGGGTAGGCAGAGGGACTGGCCTGGGCTATGTGAGGGGCAGGGAGGAGGCAAACAGGGATGCAGGCAACTTGGAGAGGAGGAAGAAGTTGAGGTCAGACCTGGATGTGGCAGCTGAGTAGACTTTGAGACCCATACGAGAGGCCACACATGCCTGAGGGATGCAGGTCAGGGGCCAGAGTACCACAGACAAACCAAGAAGCTCCGAGCCAGGCTGAAAAAGGAAATGGTCCTTGGGAGGTAGGGGTTGAGTCAGGATGCTGGGAGAGGAAGCCCACATGTATGAGGGCACAGGCTGAGCATGGCTGAGCAGGCTGTCTACACTGAGTCAGGCTAGCCCTACCTTTCTCTCGTGCAGTGGAACTTGGTGTGCAACTCCAACAAACTGAAGGAGATGGCCCAGTCTATCTTCATGGCAGGCATACTGATTGGAGGGCTCGTGCTTGGAGACCTATCTGACAGGTGAGACGTGGGGGCACAGCCCATGGAGGCATGACCCATGGAGACCCCTCCCTACTCTGCTCCACCCATGCACCCCCAAAGAGGCAAAGAGCTGGGGGAGGGTGGGATGGCGCTTGCTGTGTGGCCTTGGGCAAACCTCACTACCTTTCTGGACTACAGCCTTCTCTCCACCCCAAGGCCCTTACGACTGGAATCTTCTAGCCTTCCTTGTTTTTTGTTTTTTGTTTTTTCTTAAGACAGAGTCTCACTCTTGTTGCCCCGGCTGGAGTGCAATGGCACGATCTCGGCTCACTGCAACCTCCGCCTCCCAGATTCAAGTGATTCTCCTGCCTCAGCCTCCCAAGTAGCTGGGATTACAGGTGTGTGCCACCACGCCTGGCTAATTTTTGTATTTTTAGTAGAGAAGAGGTTTCACCACGTTGGTTAGGCTGGTCTCAAACTCCTGACCTCAAGTGATCCTCCAGTCTTGGCCTCCCAAAGTGCCCAGATTATAGGCATGAGCCACCGTGTCTGGCCTCCAGCCTTCCTTTCGTCCAAGGGAAAAAATCTCCAGGTTTTGGGACACAGCGTAGTGGCTGTGTAGCAGTGGAGGCAGAGAAGATGGACTGCTTAGAGATGGGTGGTCCTTTGACCCCTGCTCAGTCAGCTAAGCTGAGGCGGATGTAGAGGAGATCACTCATTAACTCAAACCTCTAATTGCAAACTTGTCAAAAATAGCAATTACCAAGAAAGCTCTGTCCAGGGAGGGAACTTCATGTGCCCCACAGGAAAAGGTTGGGGGTCGGGTCCAGCCCTTTGCCCCACAGCCTGCAGAGTCACTCCTCTTGGCAGGCACACTGTGGCTAACTCGGCCCCTCCTCTCCTTTGAGCCACAGGTTTGGCCGCAGGCCCATCCTAACTTGCAGCTACCTGCTGCTGGCAGCCAGCGGCTCCGGTGCAGCCTTCAGCCCCACCTTCCCCGTCTACGTGGTCTTCCGCTTCCTGTGTGGCTGCGGCATCTCAGGCATTACCCTGAGCACCGTCATCTTGAGTGAGCTGCAGTGGGGCAGGGAGCTGGGCTTTGGGGAGCACCATCCAGAAGCCAAAAGAGAATGGGGTCTGGGTCTGGCTCAACCACAGGCTCCCTGTGACCTTGGTCAAGGTGCTACCCCCTCTCAGGACCTCAGAGGCCTCACTTAAACTTAACAGTGACAACAAGCGTAGTAATAGCAGCTATCAGTACTGAGGACTCACCCTGGGTCTGATACTCTGCTGGGTACACAATCTCCTTCAATAACACCTGCAAGTCAGCGACACTGTTATCCCCATTTTACAGATCAGGAAACTGAGGCAGAACAAGGAAAGTCACTTGCCACTGGAGAAGCAGTGGTCAAGAGCGTGAGTTTGGAAACAGACACACCTAGGTTTGAGTCCTACCCCCTTGAGCCACAGCTGTGGCATCTGTGAAATGGGGATGATGAACTTAGGGTCAGCCTCAGAACAGCAGGAAGCCCCAATGGAGGGCAATATCAACAGCATCCGTGGGGAGGATATCAGTAGCCATAGGGATGCAGAAGCTGGTGCCCCTTCACGGGGAGGTGCCTGGGACCTAGCAGAATGCTAATCTGATCCTTGGACTCCTCCCACAGATGTGGAATGGGTGCCTACCCGGATGCGGGCCATCATGTCGACAGCACTCGGGTACTGCTACACCGTTGGCCAGTTCATTCTGCCCGGCCTGGCCTACGCCATCCCCCAGTGGCGTTGGCTGCAGTTAACTGTGTCCATTCCCTTCTTCATCTTCTTCCTATCATCCTGGTATGTGGCCCTCTCCCCTTCATCTGTTTCCTTAGGCACCCCAGGGCCAAAAAGGGGAGCCTATACCTGCCCAGGCTGGCCAACTCTGTGTCCCCGGGCACCCTGTCCCAGAGTCAGGGACGGGCACTCCAGGAAGGAGGAATGACATAAACAAATGCATGCTGCAGGAGAGAGCAGGGATGGGGGCACGTGGGGAAGCAGGGCCTGCCTGCAACTGAAGAAGAGGGTAAGTGGAGGTGGACAGGATGGGGACCGGCTGGGAGAGCACAGAAAGCTGGGGGAGGCTGGCCTTCATGTGGAGGGAGGTAGAAAGCCACGGAAAGAGTCTGTGGTGCTACAGGCCTGACCAAGTTTCCAGTTGTGACATAATAGCCCAGAAGGACAGACCCAACTGAGTGGGGACAACAGACAGATGGGAGGGGACGGTGCAGAGAGGGGGATTCTGGGAGACTAATCTGGGATATACCTTGAAGGAAAAATCTGGAGAATTTGGGACTGCTGGAGTTGAAGTACAAAGGAAAGTTCAAAGAGGAGCCTGAGCCTGGGAACCTGGGAAAATAGAGGTGCCTGGGTCAGAGACCCAGGGTGGGCCGAGAGCTCATTACCAACATGTTGAACCTGAGGCCACACTGAAGGACAGGAAATGGGTCTTTAGAAAGTAGTCAGAGCTGGCCGGGCGCGGTGGCTCACGCCTGTAATCCCAGCACTTTGGGAGGCCAAGGCGGGGGATCACTTGAGGTCAGGAGTTTGAGACCAGCCTGGCCAACATGGTGAAACCCCGTCTCCACTAAAAATACAAAAGTTAGCCGGGCATAGTGGCGCATGCCTGTAATCCCAGCTACTCGGGAGGCTGAGGCAGGAGAATCGCTTGAACCTAAGAGGTGAAGGTTGCAGGGAGCCAAGGTCACGCCCAGCCTGGGCAACAAAAGCAAAACTTCGTCTCGAATCACAAAAAAAAAAAAAAAAAAAAAAAAAAAGAGTAATCAGAGCCAAAGAGCAGGAAATCCCCACAGGAGCTCAGGAAAAGAAATGAAGTCTTGGAGTGACCTTTTATTGAGTATCTGCTACGTGCAAGGCCCGTTTGGGGCATCGACCTACATCGTCTGTGATTCTCATGGCTTCTCTGAGTGAGGGAGACATTATTGTCCCCATTTTACAGATGAGGAAACTGAGGCTCAGAGATGTGAAGCAATTCCTCAGAGTTACATGAAAAGATGCAAAGCTGGGATGGAACATCAGCTCGGAAATGAGAATAGTAGCTCCCAGAGGGGATGGGCAACCTGGGCCTGAGAGCACTCAGAGTCAGGAGGCAAAATGAGGGTGGGCGATTGGCAGAGTACAGTTGAGAGCTTGGGCCAATTCACTGTGTGACTTGGGGCAAGTCTCATGCACTCTGAGCTTCCAGATTGTTCTAGGTAGCCGGGCACAGTGGCTCACGACTGTAATCCCAGCACTTTGGAAGGCCGAGGCGGGTGGATCACGGGGTCAGGAGTTTCAGACCAGCCTGGCCAACATAGTGAAACCCATCTCTACTAAAAACACGAAAAATTAGCCAGGCGTGGTGACACGTGCCTGTAATCCCAGCTACTCAGAGGCTGGGGCAGGAAAATCGCTTGAACCCGGGAGGTGGAGGTTGCAGTGAGCAGAGATCACACCATTGCACTCTAGCCCAGGCAATAGTGCAAGACTGACTCCGTCTCAAAAAAAGAAAAAAAAAAAAAAAAGAAAATGATTTTTCTAGGTAAAATGAAGATAATGTTGCCTGTCACCCAGAGTTTCATGGGTCTGGTACACAGGAAGGCTCACTAACTGTAAGCCATTCCTGCCATAATTCGCGGGAAGAGGAGGATAGAGTCCAGGCCTTGCCATGGTTTTGGGAGGAAGTCACTGATAATCTTGGTAAGAGCAGGCTCAGAAGACCGTCAGGGCAGGAGGAGGGACAGCAATGGGCCCAAGAAGCTGCCACCATCAGCTGGGGCAGTGGCCTGAGGCCAGGCGACCAATATCCACTCCCTAAGGGCCTCACTGGATCCAGGTCACCCACAGGGGCTACAGCTAAAGCTGACCCCGCCTTGGACCAGACTTCTCCAAACACGACTCCTTTCTCCCCACATCTCAGCCTCTTCCTTTCCTCTTATCCTAGTGACCCTCAGGGACTGCTCAGAATGAGCCAACCTCAAAAGCATAGCCTGGGGGCAAGGGAGAGTGGGGGTGACTGCCCATTTATCAATCCCAGGACCCCATGTTGTGCTCACTCCCTCCCCACAACTCCCCCAGCAGAGTTAGTCCTTTGCAGGGAGAATCTGAAGCTTCCAAAGCCTAGTCCCTAACCTCACCTTAGCCTCCATCCCCCTCTCAAGCTGCGGGAATGCAGCCCAAGGAGGGCTGGGGAGGTGGATGTGCAGGACCCTCCAGCAGTCCAGCCTTGAACATGCCGTCCCCTCCCCAGGCCCCACCTGCCTTGGCCTAGAGCCTGGGGCTCCTAGTTAAGGAAGACACCCAACAATAACAAGCGGCCCAGGTCGGGGGTGGAGGAAAGGCTCTTCTGGAAGGGGAAGAAGAGAACACTGGAATTTGTGCTGGCTGCAGGCAGCCCAGGTGCAGAGTTTGGCCAAGTTTAAATTCCATGAAACCTGCAGTGAGATAGCTCAGGTTTCTGGTCTTCCTACCCCTTGGCCCTGGCTGTTGATGTTCTTCCAACCTCTCAAAAGGGGCTCTGGAGTGGGAGGAGCCACTGTGACTGGTCTCTGGCCCCCAGGTGGACACCAGAGTCCATACGCTGGTTGGTCCTGACTGGAAAGTCCTCGAAGGCCCTGAAGATACTCCGGCGGGTGGCTGCCTTCAATGGCAAGAAGGAAGAGGGAGAAAGGCTCAGCTTGGAGGTACGGGCTGAGAAGGACTATAGCCTGGGAGCAGAACCCCTGTGCTCCACTCTGGGGCTGGCCCCTCCCCTTGCCTCTGTTTCCCTGGCTCACACCTGATTACATCTGATTCCCTGAGTTCCTCTAGAGGCACCAGGCCTGCATCTCCCTCTCTTCTTCCTGCCCACCAGCTGGTCATTAATGGCACCCCTCCCCCTCCTCTGCCCCAAGGAGCTCAAACTCAACCTGCAGAAGGAGATCTCCTTGGCCAAGGCCAAGTACACCGCAGCTGACCTGTTCCGGATACCCATGCTGCGCCGCATGACCTTCTGTCTTTCCCTGGCCTGGTAACCCACCTCCTCCCTGCCCACACCCTGCCAAGGCAGGGGTGATAGACAAGGCCTCCAGCAGGCTCACCTAAGGGCAAGGCCTACGGCATCTGAAAGAGAAGTCAGGGGATCCCCTCTCCTAGGCCACCACAGCCCAGCCCCAACCCCAGAAATCTGCTGCATTCCTGCCCCACACTCAGGTCCAGCCATCAGGGTCTGCTTCCCTCTGGGGTCACAATGCCCCACTCTTCACCCCCAGGACAAATGCTCCAGACACCTTCCCCAGCTCACATCCCTGCTGCTCAGTGTCCCCACGCTCTCCCTCTCTGTCACTGCCCCACTCTGGGTCAGCTCTGCCCTCTGGAACCCCACAGAGCAAGGCTAGACCAATAGGTTTCAGACTTGAAGACAAAAATTATATTTCTCTCAAGTTTTCTCCTCTGTCTGACTTTCTCCAGCTCCCTGAAAGCCCTTTCTGTGACCTGGCTTCTGCTTTCCATCCTGGCCATTTATTTGTGAATAGGATTCAATTTGTCCAGGAACCCTTCAAAGGGATCCCACAGTTCAGAGAGAGGAAGGAAAACATGTGACCCAGGCATACAGCTCTATGCTCACCTCCCCAGTCTGGATGTTAAACTGCTACCCAACCAAGAGAGATCATTTACTGCCTCCTTTGGTCTCCGAGATTCCCTTCAGTCCCGATCTTCTCTAGAGTCAGTTATCAGCACCTTTGCCACCACACCCTGGACCATGCCCACGTCAGACATGACCAATCAATCACAGCGCCTTCTCCCTGAGCCCAGACACGATCTCAGAGACCTCAAAAGGACACTCAAATAGCCCCTATCATCAGATGCAGTTGGCACAAGAAGTGAAGCTATTCATCATCCTGGTGACCCAATGACCAGCATGGGGAGTGGCCTCTGCCTGGCTGCAGGTGCTAACCAATCCTTCTCTGCCTCTCAGGTTTGCTACCGGTTTTGCCTACTATAGTTTGGCTATGGGTGTGGAAGAATTTGGAGTCAACCTCTACATCCTCCAGATCATCTTTGGTGGGGTCGATATCCCAGCCAAGTTCATCACCATCCTCTCCTTAAGCTATCTGGGCCGGCATACCACTCAGGCCGCTGCCCTACTCCTGGCAGGAGGGGCCATCTTGGCTCTCACCTTTGTGCCCTTGGGTGAGAGACTGGGGCTACCCCAGAACCCTCTGGAAGAGGCTGCCAGGTTGGGCACCAGGGACTTCACTGCTAGCTCTGCCGCTAAGTCACTGTGTTACCTTGAGCAGGTCACTGCACTCTCTGGGGCTCAGGGTCTCTAATCTAGAAAATAACTCAACTGGGCTAGATGACATCAAAGCTTCTTTCCAGATCTGACCTGGACTGGGCAAAGTACGGTGATATCTGGATAGTGTGAAAATTTTTGAAGTATTGAGAGTGTCCTGAGTGATATCACTGTAGAGGATAAACTGAAATGGTAAAATGACAGAGCTCATGCTCAAGAAAGACCCCACAACCTACTCCATCATGACCCTGGAAAAGCTATGCTTATTTTATATGGGTGTTAGTTGGCTGATACACCTATATCCTTCCAAAAGAACTTGAGGTATTTTAAGACAAGAACAAGAACATATACAACAAAATATAAATGGAAATAGAGGATCAGAGGCAGGGGAAAACACAAACATAGCAGGATACAAGCATGCAAAGCATTAGGAATACCAGAAAGACTATTACTCAGCTTTAAGTTTGGATCTGAGCTTCCTGGAAGCCAAAGCAAAAAGGGAGACAAGATCAGCTAAGGAGTGAGAACTCATAGGTGCTCCTGAACCCCGAGGCCCACCACATTTTCTTCCCTCTGCAGACTTGCAGACCGTGAGGACAGTATTGGCTGTGTTTGGGAAGGGATGCCTATCCAGCTCCTTCAGCTGCCTCTTCCTCTACACAAGTGAATTATATCCCACAGTCATCAGGTAGGTGCTGGACCTGGGGCCAGGCCCAGCCAGAGGACACAAGTCAGGTGGGACTGTGGCATTTTCCTGTCCTCTGCCCAGGGGAGCCATCCTTTATGAACCCCACACACAGGCTGCCAATCCCTACTCTGAACCCTCGCAGGCAAACAGGTATGGGCGTAAGTAACCTGTGGACCCGTGTGGGAAGCATGTTGTCCCCGCTGGTGAAAATCACGGGTGAGGTACAGCCCTTCATCCCCAATATCATCTACGGGATCACCGCCCTCCTCGGGGGCAGTGCTGCCCTCTTCCTGCCTGAGACCTTGAATCAGCCCTTGCCAGAGACTATCGAAGACCTGGAAAACTGGTCAGTCACTGCCTCTGGCCCCATCAGTGCTCCTCCCTGGGGAAGCAGGTCTGGGCCCAGGGCTTTTCCTGAGCTCTCTGTCCCTAGGTCCCTGCGGGCAAAGGAGCCAAAGCAGGAGCCAGAGGTGGAAAAGGCCTCCCAGAGGATCCCTCTGCAGCCTTATGGACCAGACCTGGGCTCCAGCTGAGGACAACGGAACCCCCTTTCCCTGCCCTCCAGAGACTGATCCTAGCCAGGCACCTTAGGGGTACAGGGAGGCCCCAGATAGGTCCACCCTCCTGGGATGAAGCCTTCTGAGAGCTTGGTGAAGGTGTCTCCATCACCACCACCAGAGCCTCCTGCCCAGCCCTGGACAGTTCAAAGGTTCAGCCATAGACCTTTCCATACCCATCCCTGCCCTTGTTCTCCCTGCAACCCAGGCCCTGCCATTCTTCTGTCCAGCCCTTCCCCACTGGCCACCTTCCTCCACTGTCCTGGTTCTCTTCCCCTGAGGTCCCCTGATGTCCCCCTGGCTCAGTCCTAACAAGACTGAGTCTTAACAAGATAAGAAGTCCTCCCCTTCTTGACTCCCACACTTTTCTTTGATGGGAGGTTTCAATAAACAGCAATAAGAACTCAAGCCATGATGTTCAGGAGTGGGGGTGGGGATGGGAGCTGGCCACTGTGTGGACACGTGAGCATGCACATCTGTCCATCCACACTTTCATGTACGACAGGCCTGTGTACAGGCACCACAGGTACATGCAAGCTGGACTGATGTGAACATGAGCAAGCACGTGTGAGTGCTCTGAGGTGTGTACACCACACCTGTGCATGAAAATACATGTATGTGTCTACATGTCCCAGTATGCATGTGAGCAGATGACTGACCAAGCCCAGAGTGGCTGCAGACAGAAGCCAGAGCCCCACCAATCCTGATTCCCTTCCCCTGGTCACCCCAAACCTCTGACTTATATCTCAGCCCCATGCCCAACAGAGAGTTTTTCTCCTGTTAACTGAGAAAACTACAATGGTAGTTGACCGCTGTCAGTGTCTGCTGCCACGTTCCCGGTTCCCTCCAGCCGCAGGAGAACAGCCAGTCCCTCCACATCCAGCCTCTCCCACCGGCAGCCATCCCTTTCCCTCTGGGGTATCTGCCCATTCCCTCTACCCTGGCTGCTGCCCATCACCAGTTAAACAAGCTTAGGCTTCTCCCAACTTAACAAAAATCAAAGCAAACACATGCCAGGCTGCTGTATCTCCTTCCAGGGGCCACACTGGCCCTTTCTCCCCTTCGAAGCCAGACTTCATAAAGGAACTGTCTGCCTCCCTGTATCCACCTTCTAGCCTCATACATCTCCCCCACTGCACTCCGGCCCCTACCCCTTCTCTCCTCGGAACTGCTTTCACCAAGAACGCTCATCACCTCCCTGTGCTGAATCCATAAGTCACTCTTCAGCCCTCCTCTTACTGCCCTTTCGGCAGATTTGGTCCTACTGGTCACTCTCTTCTTCCTTGGTTTCTGAGAGGCCACGTGTTTGCAGCTCCCTCCCACACACTGGCTACTCCTTCTCAGGCCCCTCTGGGGTATCCTGTAAATGCTGCAGTGTTCACTTTGCCTATCCTGCCCCAACCCCTTCTCTAAGGATCTGCATCCCCAGAATCTGCCAACTGAACAGTTCCATGACCCACCATCTCTGGTAGTGACCAACTAGACCAGAGGGCACTCCAGATCCAAATCTCATTGATCACATACTCTTTCCTAGGCTAGGATTTGAGATCTTAGAGGTTCTTATCCATGTCTTTGTCCTTGCCCTGGGAAGGCAAGCTAGCATGAGGCTAGGCTGGCCCAGACGCAGATAGAGCAGACAAGGCCAGTTGCAGCAAGAGAGTAAGGCAGGTGCACAGAGAAAAAGAGAACAAGAGACCACATGGGCCCAGATGAAAAGAGCTGGTGAGGTGACTTCCACTGGTTCTTAACGAATTCCAGGTCTCGGTTCCTCATCAGCCCTGGATGCGCTTTTTACCTTGGGATTCTATGAAATATCCCTGAATTCTCCAAATAAATTCCCCTTTCTGTTTAAGCTAACTTGATGGGCTGCTCCTTGTAACCAAACAGCTCCAAAAGCAGATCCTCTCCCCCTATCATCTCTTCAACACTGATGTTCCCAAGAATCTTTCCTAGGACCTCTTCCTGTAACATTCTTCCCCAGCACTGTCCAAGGGAAATAGAGGATAAGCCACGTATGTAATTCCAAATCATCTAGTAGCCATTTCTAAAAAGCTAAAAGAAAACAGGTGAGATAAATCTTGAGTATATTATATATATAATATAATAATATTTGTTTGGCCCAATATCTTCAAATATTGCATTTCAGGATTAATCAATATTAACATTATTAATTAGATATTTTATAACCTTAAATTCAAACTAAGTCTTCAAATTCTGGTGTGTATTTTCCACTAGCAGCATATTTCAGTTTGGACTAACTCAATTCATTTTTTTTTTTTTTTTTTTTTTGAGACGGAGTCTTGCTCTGTCACCCAGGCTGGATTGCAATGGCCAGATCTCGGCTCACTGCAAGCTCCGCCTCCCGGGTTCACGCCATTCTCCTGCCTCAGCCTCCCGAGTAGCTGGGACTACAGGCACCTGCCACCTCGCCCGGCTAGTTTTTTGTATTTTTTTTAGTAGAGATGGGGTTTCACGGTGTTAGCCAGGATGGTCTCGATCTCCTGACCTCGTGATCCGCCCGTCTCGGCCTCCCAAAGTGCTGGGATTACAGGCTTGAGCCACCACACCCGGCCTGGACTAACTCAATTCAAGCACTCAGTAGTGGCTACTGGCTACCACATTGGACAACTCAGACATACTACAGGGCTTTAATTATCAGACACAGAGCTAATTACTCTCAAATCTATATTTAGATATTTGAGAGACAGCTTAATAAATATGAAAGGGGTCATATTGTACCCCTGCTTCAACATTAAAACATTTAGATTTTAATCTAAAGTCTTTCACAAGGCCTGCCATGACCAGGCCCAACCTGCCCCAACAGCTTTGGTTTTTAACACTCTCTACCTTGTACCCAGAAATCCAGCCTCCACTGACTTTTTTCAGATCCTAGACTGCCTCTGCTCTTCACCATGTCCAGCGCTTGGCTTCTCCCCATCCAACTCCACGGCACTTGGCTCACACCAACTCATCCTTAAGGCCTAGCTTGGATGGATTCCTCTGAAAAGCCTTCTGGGACTCCCCGCCTGCCCCAGAGCCTGGGTTGGGTACCTGCTTATCAGACAATGAACTATGATCACAGTCGTGTCTTAGTGGGTGTTTGCCTGGAAGCAGACTCCAAGACAAGAATTTGAGTCCAAGTACCATAGATGATTTGGCAGGAGATCCTAGAAAGCATAAGTAGGGGAAGTCAGGGGTAAGTCAGGGAAGAGAATCAAGAGGCAAGAAGAAAAAGAATGAGAAGGGCAGAAGGGTCTCCCATCCCAGCCCATCTGTCACCCAGCCACGTGGGAAGCTGCTGGGACTGGTCATTTGTGATCATTTTGGACGCAGGACTCCCTCGTGCGCACCTGGGGCTGGCACCTAGGACCAGCCTTGTGCCACACTGCCCCCTGAGATCTGGCCCTTATGCTGAAAGTGCTATGGGGTTGAATGGGGAGAAGCCACCTAGTTTCTATCTTGGAACCTGGTTTCTACCTATAGAGTTTCTACCTTGGAGCCTAGGATCAGCTGACAACAGAGCCAGCAATGCCTCCCCTTCGTTTGACTGGGTCTCAACCTGGAGGGAGAAGGACTAGGCTCAGGGAGGAACACTGACCCTGCCATGCCCCCATCTTTCAGCTGTCCAGAATTCAGAGTGGTTGCCGGGATGTCCCGGCCATGACTATTCCTGTGCTGCTTCGGGGTGCTTTTTGCAAGGACATGCATGACGGGAAGGGAAGACACCCAGGAAAATGCTTTCCAGGTACATGGTCAGGACTCATGGTGAACTGGGATGTTGGTCAGGACAAACCGGCCACTCACAAGACCGGTTCTTCTTGCAATCCCCAAATCCCCATTCTGGATTCTTCCTTCTCTCCATTGCTGCTTATTCCTCTACAGCCCCAGCTCCGCTTGCTTTTTCTACTCCCTCCCTTCTGTCTCTAAGCAGGGACTCCACCTGGCTCGATGCATGGAGATCCAATATGGAGCACCACTTTTGGGCAGAGTCCTCATGCTGTGTCAACTCACAGGTCACTGGCCTCATGTCCAGTCTATAAATGGAAGTCTTTGGAGGAATTTCTAATTTCTGCACCATCCATCAGCCAGGATAATCAGGCCACAAGGCACAAAGCTCACAGTGTATCTCAGAATTCCTTACTCAGAATGTTGCGAGGGGCCTGGCACACACTTGGAATCTGCTGGACTCCTCCCCAAGTCAATCATTGCAAACCCATGGTTAGGGCACGTGATCTAAGCAAGACTGTTTTATATGATCTGTAAATTATTTATTTGAAACGTCTCACAAAAGAATAAAAACCAAAATCACAGGTAGTCCCACACTTTAAATCCCATTTATATAATGGAATAAAGTTATACAAAATCAGGACTTCTCCCAGAAAATCTGGGATATGTGATGGCTGCTGGCATGGTAGGAAGAACAATGGAGTCCAAAGAGTTGAGTTCCAGACTTGCTTGCTGTGTGATCATGGACAAATCCTTTGCCCGCTCTGGGCCTTGGTCTCCTTATGTGTACAATGAGACGTTTTTACCTGAGTGATGGTGTTAAACTTAGATGGCATGTGGTTCTATGGCTCTGGGCCAATCACAGATTCCCAGATTTGACCCTTTCTCAGTAAGTATGACCAGAATTTAAGTCTACATTCCAGTCAGCACAATGAAGTGCAATTGTGAGGTTTCAGTGGCCCAGAAGTTTCCCCTAAGGGACAGTTCCTGGCTCTGGAAATCACTTGCCATGCGAGTATGCCCATCCAGAAACTCTCCATGAGCCAGGAGGCTGCTGGGAAACCCTTGCCACTCAGATGATCCCAGGACCCAAACACAATTCAGGGCCCAGAGTCTCCAATGGAGGTTTTTCCAGACTCAGCCAGGCTCGGAGCTCCTCAGGCAGTCAGGAGGGAGCTCTTCTCCAAGGCGGGGTTGGCACAGGCTTAGAGAGGGAGGGTGCTTGTAGGGGCCCACCATCCCCTGCTGCCCTCAACACTCCACCCACTCCCCCATGAGGGCACCAGGTCCTAGCAGGAGACTGGCCCCACAGTCCCCAAGCTGTTTGTCCAGCTGTCCTCGCAACCCCAGACCACAGGACTCTTATGTATCTTGGCCTGGAGAATGTTGTCAGGCATCTGGATACCCACTGGGTCCCAGCCCAGAACCAACACCAGGTGGGAGGGGGAAGGCTGGGTTGAGTTGCATCCCTTTCTGGGCCTCCCCTTTTCTCTTTTGTACAAATGAGCCCAGATAATTTCCAAAACCCTTTGGGCTGGGCAGTCTACACCTCAACAGCAGCAGTTAAGAACTCAGCTTTGGCCGGGCGCGGTGGCTCAAGCCTGTAATCCCAGCACTTTGGGAGGCCGAGACGGGCAGATCACGAGGTCAGGAGATCGAGACCATCCTGGCTAACATGGTGAAACCCCGTCTCTACTAAAAAATACAAAAAACTAGCCGGGCGCGGTGGCGGGCGCCTGTAGTCCCAACTACTCGGGAGGCTGAGGCAGGAGAATGGCGTGAACCCGGGAGGCGGAGCTTGCAGTGAGCTGAGATCCGGCCACTGCACTCCAGCCTGGGCGGCAGAGCGAGACTCCGTCTCAAAAAAAAAAAAAAAAGAACTCAGCTTTGAAGTTAGACAGAATAGGTCTGAACCAATCAAAGACTTCATGGATCTCAGGGTCCTGATGAATGATAAATACCCTCCCAGCTTCATGCACAAGACTGAAGTTTGCATAAACTACACAACATGAACAGGGCATCTCGACTTCTAACAAGAGAAGTTGGACATCAAACTACATCCCTTCAACAGCAAGACGGAGAGAAACATCCTTTCTTCTCATGACCCTTGGCATTGGCTCATTTGTATAGGACCTAGAGTGCTTTCTGTAAAACGATGGAACCCTAATCATCCATCATGTTTAGACACATGCCAAGAGAATGACAAAGCTAGGTGGAGGGGCAGTCAGCAGGAGCCAGGTTACCTAGAGGGACAGTTAGAGACTCAGAATGGAAACACACCATAAAGGGCAAGGAAGAGTCCAGCATGGTAAGCCAAGCTCAACAGTCAAGCTAGGACATAGTGGAGAAGGGTGTTAGAGCAGACACAGGAAGATCCGTTTCCTGATTCAGCCACCCCAGTGGTGGAAGTGGCTGGGTGGGCCCAGGCTGGGGAAGAGCTGCAGGCCTTTGGAGGCCAGGTTATCCAGCTGTCCTCCAGCAGAACAAGGAGGAGGAGGATTTCTCTTCCTTGCCTTCCAAAACATTTTCTTCACAAAATGAGATCCTGGGGGTTCCTGGAAATATTTTGATAGGAGTCATCTTTCCTTGACCAAGCAGGTATAAGATTGATTACTAAACACACAAACTCTGCAACATCTTTTTTTTTTTTTTTTTTTCCTTTTTTAATGAAGTCTCACTCTGTCGCCCAGACTGGAGTGCAGTGGCATGATCTCAGCTCACTGCAACCTCCACCTCCCAGGTTCAAGCAATTCTTCTGCCTCAGCCTTTTGGAGTAGTTTGGATTACAGGTGCGCACCACCTAATTTTTGTATTTTTAGTAGAGATGGGGTTTCACCATGTTAGCCAGGATGGTCTCAAACTCCTGACCTTGTGATCTGCCTGCCTCAGCCTCCCAAAGTGCTAGGATTATAAGCATGAGCCACTGTGCCCGGCCTGCAACATCTTTTAAGGTAGCGTTTCTCAATCTCAGCACCACTGACATTTGGGGGTCTAGATATTTCTTTGTTGTGGGGGCCTGTCCTGTGCATTGCAGGATATTCAGCGGCATCCCTAACCTCTACCCGCTAAAAGCCAGTAGCACCACCACCATCCTGAGTCGTGACAACCAAAAATATCTCCAGACATTGCCAAGTGTCCCCTGGGGGGCAAAATCACCCCCAGTCAAAAATCACTCTTCTTCGGATAAGATGTACTTAGACACATTTTCCTTCTAAAATCAATGTGATAGTCTCACCTTTTCACCAGAAACAAATAAGAAGAGTCAGTAACCACTGAATTACAGGGCATCTGAGCTACTTTAAGCTTCTTATCTATATTAGTTCATTTAATGCTCCAAAAACTCAAGGCAGCAAACGTAGCTATTATCCCCATCTTGCAAATGAGGACACTGAGGTACAGAGGAGTTTAGTCACTTGCCCCTGGTTCCACAGCCAATAAGTGTGGAGTGAGGGTGTGGGTCCAAGTAGACTGACTCCAGAGTCTATGTTTTATATAATATGAATTGCACAAGTTAATAACAAGAAGCTGCCACCTACTGTCTCTCAGTGTCCCCAATCTGGGATCCAACCAACTGGATCCCATGGAAGCCCATCCAATCAGAGCTCCACACTTCCCTGATCACATGTAACTCAGGAGCCAAAACTCTGTTGGAGGAATTCATGTCATTGAATTCATGTCATCTTAGAGTTGTGGCTAAAAATACAGTAAGTTCATGCTCATTGTTTTAAAAAATAACACTATGGCTGGGCGCAGTGGGTTACTCCTGTAATCCCAGCAATTTGGAAGGCTGAGGCAGGTGGATTGCTTGAGCCCAGGAGTTCAAGACCAGCCTGGGCAACATGGCAAAACCACATCTCTTAAAAATAAATAAATAAATACATGTGTACTGGTGCGCACATGTAGTTCTAGCTACTCAGGAAGCTGAACTGGGAAGATCACCTGAGACCAGGGAAGTCAAGGCTGCAGTGTGCCAAGACTGTGCCACTGCACTCCAGCCTGGATGACAGAGTGAGACCCTATCTCAAAAATAAAGCAAAGAGGCCAGTCGTGGTGGCTCACGCCTGTAATCTCAGCATTTTGGGAGGCCGAGGGGGGGCAGATCATCTGAAGTCAGGAGTTCGAGACCAGCCTGGCCAACATGGCGAAACCCCATCTCTACTAAAAATAACAAAAATTAGCTACGCGTGGTAGCACATGCCTGTAATCCCAGCTACTCAGAAGGCTGAGGCACAAGAATCGCTTGAACCTGGGAGGTGGAGGTTGCAGTGAACTGAGATTGCACCATTGCACTCCAGCCTGGGCAACAGAGTAAGACTGTGTCAGAAAAGAAAAGAAAAGAGAAAAGGAGGTGAGGGGAGGGGAGATTGCACCATTGCACTCCAGCCTGGGCAACAGAGTGAGACTGTGTCAGAAAAGAAAAGAAAAAAAGAAAAGAGAAATGAAAAGAAAAGGAAAGAGACACTTTGGACAGAAGACAGTATGACTAGGGGAAAATCCAACCCTTGGAAGGGCCAGAAGAGCCACTGCAGAACCACCCCACGTTGTGTATGACATTGGTCTTAGGTCCCACTCCAAGAGCAGCCTCTGACCTCTGTTGTTTCTTCCAAATGAACAAGCCCGTGGTTCTATAAGATGCGAGCTGTCCCCAGAAGAACAACGACTGGGGCTGTCACATTTAGCAAATAAGGATACAGGGTGCCCAGTCAAATTTGCATTTCAAATCAATGAAGAATTTTTTAGTATAAGTATGTCCCATGCAATATTAGAGACATACTCATACTTTTAAAAATTCTTCATTGACCTAAAATGCAAATTTGATTGGGCACCCTGTAATTTCCCTGGCAACCCTTCCCAAAGGCAGACTATTTGGATCTCATCCACTAAAAAGGGCAGAAACTCCTCAAGAGGCCACCACACTTCCCAGAGCCCAGTCTCATTCTTAAAAGGAAGACAAATAGATCCAATAGATCCTACTCTGGCTCCTCCTACCCCCAGACGCCCAGATGCCCCCCCAATACACCCCCTCCCCACTCCTGCTTCAGTCCACCCTCTCCTGCCCTTTATAACCACTTGGAGAAATTCCACTGACACAAGGAATCCTTGGAGGGTTAATCCTTCTGATACCAAGTCACACTTTAACTCATTCCCTCCAGGTCAAGGATTAAAAACTGCCCATGCAAGGGTCAGGCCTCCAGCCGACCCTGAAAGCCGAGCTGCCCTGACCCCCGAAGTGAGGAGAAGCTGCAAGGGGAAAAGGGAGGGACAGATCAGGGAGACCGGGGAAGAAGGAGGAGCAGCCAAGGAGGCTGCTGTCCCCCCACAGAGCAGCTCGGACTCAGCTCCCGGAGCAACCCAGCTGCGGAGGCAACGGCAGTGCTGCTCCTCCAGCAGAGGACGGCAGGCAGGCAGAGAGGCAGAGGTCCTGGGATTGGGAGGCCTCAGCCCCCAGCCGCTGGGCTGGGCCTGGCCCAATGGCCTTTAATGACCTCCTGCAGCAGGTGGGGGGTGTCGGCCGCTTCCAGCAGATCCAGGTCACCCTGGTGGTCCTCCCCCTGCTCCTGATGGCTTCTCACAACACTGTGCAGAACTTCACTGCTGCCATCCCCACCCACCACTGCCGCCCACCTGCCAACGCCAACCTCAGCAAGGATGGGGGGCTGGAGGCCTGGCTGCCCCGGGACAGGCAGGGGCAGCCTGAGTCCTGCCTCCGCTTCACCTCCCCTCAGTGGGGACCGCCCTTTCCCAATGGCACAGAAGCCAATGGCACGGGGGCCACAGAGCCCTGCACCGATGGCTGGATCTATGACAACAGCACCTTCCCATCTACCATCGTGACTGAGGTGAGGACCTGGGGCTCCCCATCCAGGGGCCAAGATGGGAAGATGGGGGCCTTTGTTAAAAAAAAAATGTACATGGAGAAGTTAACTGCTGAGTTTTTAAATTGCTGAGTTAAAAAGAAAAACGCTCTCAGCTGTCAGGACTAGAGAAGCAAAGGGCAAAGTGCCAGAGGAAGAGGGTGACATGGACCCCAGAGGACCAGCTGAAGGAGGGAAAGGGGATTCTCTGAAGCCAGGCTCATCTCTGCCTGACCCTTGCTCCTCTCCCCACAGTGGGACCTCGTGTGCTCTCACAGGGCCTTACGCCAGCTGGCCCAGTCCTTATACATGGTGGGGGTGTTGCTCGGAGCCATGGTGTTCGGCTACCTTGCAGACAGGTCAGTCCTGGGTAGGGTCAAGGGGCTGGGCTGGGATTAGGGGCTCAGCTGGGCTCAGGGGGTCTAGGTGGGAGCTTGGCATTGCCAGCCGGGGCTGGTTTGAGAATCTACAGCACCAGTCTCATAATACCACAGAGGTCCTCAAAATACCCCAGCCTAGGCATGATCCAGTGCGAGCCCTCCTCTCCTGGCTCAGCCTGGCCCCCATCAGTCTCCAGGGCCGTGTTACAGGTCTCCCCTCCTCCCACAGGCTAGGCCGCCGGAAGGTACTGATCTTGAACTACCTGCAGACAGCTGTGTCAGGGACCTGCGCAGCCTTCGCACCCAACTTCCCCATCTACTGCGCCTTCCGGCTCCTCTCGGGCATGTCTCTGGCTGGCATCGCCCTCAACTGCATGACACTGAGTGAGAGACGCTTACCAGCCCACTCCCCTCTGGCCACCCAGCCCAGCAACCCCTTTCCAGCCTCCCCTCCCAGCCTGCCCCTCCTGAGCCCTGCCTGCCCTCCAGCCTCTCTCTTGGGTCTCACCTTCCTGCCAATACAACAAGCTTTTTCTCAGGCTCATGCCACCCTGACCCCTCATTTAAAAACAGGATTGCGAACTCCATTGTTAGAGCCAGCAGGTCATGCAAGAGGCCAAGCAGGCCAGGTGCAGGAGGCATTAGGGAATGGTGAGAACTGTATTCAAAGGAGAGACACATTCATCCAGAGACACCCCAGGCACACCGCTGCTCCAGGCAGGAGATCCTAGGGCTGTCATAGCTTCCCCCTCCTCTTTGATTAATGTAAAATGTCCCAGTGTTTTCAATGTTTGCAATTAACTCTAATAATAAACATAGGGTGAGGCAGCATCGTGCAGACAAGACACATTCGTGGACTGAGTGTGGTCTCTCCATGGGCCATGGATGTGCATCCTCTGATAGATAACCCCCCCTTACCCCATGTTTCTCAAATGAGGAATCTGAGGCTGAGAAGAAGGGAAAGGATTTACCCAAGGTCATTCCTCAACCATAGAAGGAAATCCAAGGATTTGGGATTCTCTGGACTAGACGAATTAACCGGGACTGGGCTAGAACCTGGACAAGACACCTAAGAAATCCAGCCCCCAAGTCCAGCCTAAGTATCCAAGTCCCTGTCCCAGCAGCCCAATGGGGAGCCCACCTGGACAGGAGGTAGGCCTCTCCAGACCACACCAGACAGGTGGTCCCACTCCTACCTCAAGACTCCGGGATGCAGAAGAGCCACTGCCTCCTCCAAGCTGCTCTGGCCAGTGAGAGTGGAATCCAGTCCACAGCTGAGGAAGGCCAGAAGAATGGTTGCTGTTGAAGACAGACCAAGTGGCCAGAGGTGCTCTCAATGGAGAAGGAACTCTAGTCAGGAGAATGGGTTGAGGAGGAGCAGAAAAAACAAAAAAATCAAGAATGTGGAGCGGGCAGTTCCCAGATATTCTGAACCCAATTCCCCATCCATACCTCCACTGAAATTGCCCCGCTCTCATCACCCCGGCACTCAACTTACTCGATGCATTTTCCACTGAGCCTTGGGACAGGCCAAGGTTTGGATGGAGGGAGGGTCTTTACTAGCCCAGCAGCCCAGGTAGTTGCAGCATCCTGTCTTAACCCTCTTTCCAGATGTGGAGTGGATGCCCATCCACACGCGGGCCTGCGTGGGCACCTTGATTGGCTATGTCTACAGCCTGGGCCAGTTCCTCCTGGCCGGTGTGGCCTATGCTGTGCCCCACTGGCGCCACCTGCAGCTGCTGATCTCTGTGCCTTTTTTTGCCTTCTTCATCTACTCCTGGTGCGTGGGGCCTAGGGTAGGACATGGTTGCCACAGGAGCCCAGAGGGCTGTAAGGGACAGGACATCTCCCAGAGCTCAGCACACATCCCATCCCACAAATGGAGAGAAGGTCAAACCCAGTACAATGCCTCTGTGTGGCAGACAGGGAAACCAAGGCTGCGGGGAGAAGGCTTTGCCCCAGGATATTCCAATTCTCTGGCTTCCCCTACTCAGTCAGCCTGCCTGCTCTGCTCCCCCTACCAGCAACCAAGAGCTGAGCTTCTGGATTGGGGAATATGTCATTACCAAGCTGGGCACTGCCTCGTGGTCCTAGAGAGAGGGATTTGGCAAGGCCCCTGGGTTCCCAACCTTAAATAAAATCCCATCGCAGGCCCCTGGAAAGCCCAGCCCCAGCCCCCCACCCAGCTGACTGGAACTGAAGCCATGCTGACACCCACCCCCACCCCTGCTCCCAGGTTCTTCATCGAGTCGGCCCGCTGGCACTCCTCCTCCGGGAGGCTGGACCTCACCCTGAGGGCCCTGCAGAGAGTCGCCCGGATCAATGGGAAGCGGGAAGAAGGAGCCAAGTTGAGTATGGAGGTGAGATCCCCTGAGACTTCCCATGATAACCTCCCAGGGCTTCATCCTCAAACCCCAAACCCAGGGCCCAGGGAACTCCTCTGAGTAAGCGATTAGGGAGGAGCTCCTTGGGAAGATCCCGGGCTCTGAGCTCTGCCGGTCCCAGCAGGTACTCCGGGCCAGTCTGCAGAAGGAGCTGACCATGGGCAAAGGCCAGGCATCGGCCATGGAGCTGCTGCGTTGCCCCACCCTCCGCCACCTCTTCCTCTGCCTCTCCATGCTGTGGTAGGCCCAGAAAGACGGACAGACTGAGACAAAAGGCTGGCTGGGGCGGGAGGAGACACAATGGGTGGAAGAGGCCAGACAAGAGGGCAGGAAGGTCAGCAGACCTGCTGTGAGAAGCAGTAACCCCATACTAGGGATCACCCTTAGGAACCAAATGCCCCCCAGCCTCGACTCAGTCCCAGTCTCCACACAGGACACCAGTCTCCCCATCTTGTCCTTTCACTAGCCCTGTTCCAATATGGAGACACCTCATCAGGACCAATGGGCTCCAGAGTCAATAGACTTACATCATGAAGGCAGAGACCAGTCTGGCTTGCAAAATATTCATAGATTTTACTGGCTTGATGGTGCCTGCCAGAAACACAGGCACAGGCAACAAGATGACTAAAATTCATCTCCAAAGAACACTTTGGCCAAGGCCAAAGAAAATCTTCCTTTCCCTTTGCAACACTCCCCATTATCCTTCCTTCCCATCACCATAGCAATCCCATGACAGTTAAGGGAAACATGATCAGAAGGAACAATCCTGCCAATGAATTATTTGCTTCCAATTTGGGATTTATTCTCAGTCATGGGCTCTAGCCAATAATCTTGAGCTTTGTTTTTTGGGCTCTTGACATCTTAAAAAGCACAACACTCATCCCAGGACCATGGACAGGTCCCAGAAGGCTCTGTACTCTCCCAGCTGCCTTGGCCCTGAAGATGGCTTGGATATCCACCTGCCCTCCCTCAGCCCAGCATCAACTGCAAAGATGAGAACTAGACCTATGTAAATCCTACACAGCAACTAAGTGAAAATTCCCCCAATTAACTGGGACCCTAGTTATCAGAAGATTGAGAAATCTGGAGTATTAGAGGACAACCTCAATACTTAAACCCTGCAGTTTGATTATATGGTTAAACGAAGAAATATTAGCCAAGACAGATTCCAGCTCCTTAAGCAGGGTACCCAATGCAACTCCCCCGCTTTTGAAAAAGGACCCCACTTTAAGCCTCCCTAACAAACTCCATATCCCTCTCTTCTCTCTGCTAGGTTTGCCACTAGCTTTGCATACTATGGGCTGGTCATGGACCTGCAGGGCTTTGGAGTCAGCATCTACCTAATCCAGGTGATCTTTGGTGCTGTGGACCTACCTGCCAAGCTTGTGGGCTTCCTTGTCATCAACTCCCTGGGTCGCCGGCCTGCCCAGATGGCCGCACTGCTGCTGGCAGGCATCTGCATCCTGCTCAATGGGGTGGTACCCCAGGGTGAGCACCCAAGAGCACCTTGGCCCCTTCTCCTCAGTCCCATCCCCACATATAACCCAACGTCTCAGAAGGGAGGGGGCCAATTCCTCCTAGCCTCCACTCCCAAGCTCCAGCTATCCCTCCTTCTTTCTCTCTAGACCAGTCCGTTATCCGAACCTCTCTTGCTGTGCTGGGGAAGGGTTGTCTGGCTGCCTCCTTCAACTGCATCTTCCTGTACACTGGGGAACTGTATCCCACAATGATCCGGTGAGTGGGAGGCTAACAGGAGAATGACAGCCTTTTCTTGGAGAGGCTGTTCTCCAAGAGGAGAAAGATTTCTCCTGTGCACAGGTCGGACCCCAGAGCTAAATCAAGTACATCCCAGCCCAAAGGCCCCTCCCAACACTCACCATTGCAAGGCACATCGTAGCCACTCAGTACACACCTCATGGCCTAGCTAACACAGGTGTTACTGTCCTCTAAGCCCTTACTAGACCCTAGAAGAAGATCTCAAAAGGAACCACCAACTGGGGCAGGGTAAGGAACCAAGAAGGCACATTTCAGAGGCAACAAATTGAAGTCCTCCCTTAATCTCCAAAACACAAATTAGAAGCTGCCACCAAACCTACATTCCATCTATAAACCAAGTGATACATCTGAAAGCAAAGACCACAAACGTGAAAGCAATTTCCTATCTCAGGATTCACTCCTGATAATATCCCAGCAGTAGGAATAAATATAGTATTGCTCATTTGAGTCCTAAGATGGGGGGCAGTATTTTTGCATTAAGAAACAAGAATGGGGGCCGGGCACGGTGGCTCATGCCTATAATCCCAACACTTTGGGAGGCCGAGGCAGGCAGATCACGAGGTCAAGAGATCGAGACCATCCTGGCCAACCAACATGGTGAAACTCCATCTCTACTAAAAATACAAAAATTAGCTGGGCGTAGTGGTGCACACTTGTAGTCCCAGCTACTTGGGAGGCTGAGGCAGGAGAATCGCTTCATCCCAGGAGGTGGAGGTTGCAGTAAGCTGAGATTGTGCCACTGCACTCCAGCCCCAGCAACAGAGCGAGACTCCATTTCAAAAAAGAAAAGAAAAGAAAAGAAACAAGAATGGGATGCAAAATTTACATGAGATGTCAAAGAAATGTCAGGCTTCCCTGGGCTACTTGGAGTGGGCCTGTAAAGTCTGCAGAGTGGAACCCTGAGGGTCATGGTCCTGTGCCCTTATCCGATTTCAGATGAAAGAGCAATAATCCGAAGCACTCACTATGTACCAGGCAGTGTCTTAAACTTTTCACAAACATTAATTCATTTAATCTGCATAACAAGCCATTGTGGTAGGCACTATCATTATTCCCATTTACAAACATGAAAGCTGAGGCAAAGAGAGGTTAAGTGACTTCTCCAAGATCACACAGCTAACAGATGGTGAAGCATGCATTTGAACCCCAAGCAGTATGTCTCCTGAGTCAATGTTTTTAACCTCTTCTGTCATGAATAATGTTCTTAACATGCAGATTCCAGCTCCCTCCCACTAGGGATTCTAATCCAATAGGTGTATGTTGGCTGGTTGCAACTATAACACAATTCCTCCAGGTGATCTGAGAACCATAGTGTAACACAACTGAATCATTTGACAGCAGAAACTGAAGCCCAGGGAGGGAAAGGGGCTTGCCCAAAGTCACACAGCAAGTTAAGGGCAGAGGCAAAATTCAATCTTAAGTCTCCTTATTCTTTGGCCAGAACCCTTTCCAATTTCTCTTTTGAAAAAGATCACCAACAGCTGTGGTGGGGGAGGACCATTTGAGCCCACGAGTTTAAGACCAGCCCTGGCAATGTAGAGACCCTATCTCTACAAAAAAAAAAAAAATCGCCAAATTGGTTTGCTAATTAAATGGGGAACAGAGGAGGTACTGGGAGTGTCCTGGGGGCTGAGCCTGAGCTGCCACCCTCCAGATGGGACCAGAGCCTGGGCATTCATGCCAGAACTCTAACCAACACCCATCCGCTGCGGGCCCTGCAGGCAGACAGGCTTGGGAATGGGTAGCACCATGGCCCGAGTGGGCAGCATCGTGAGCCCACTGGTGAGCATGACCACCGAGCTCTACCCCTCCGTGCCTCTCTTCATCTACGGTGCTGTTCCCGTGGCCGCCAGCGCTGTCACTGTCCTCCTGCCAGAGACCCTGGGCCAGCCACTGCCAGACACGGTGCAGGACCTGGAGAGCAGGTGGGCCCCCACCCAGAAAGGAGCAGGCGTCTATCCCAGGTCACACATGCAGGGCGAGGTGGCATGGAGACTCAAGTCCAGGCGTCCTCTTCTAGCCCAAAGCTCTGTGTCCCTTTGTCCCCAATTGCCTGAGCTTCTCCTAGAATCCTTCCTGGGGATCCCAGCTCCGGGGAGCAGTAGGCATTGGGGGCAGAGAGCAGGTGGCCAGGCACAGCTGAGTGGAGACCCCACAGGAGCCCCCATCTCCTGGCCCTGGCCTGGAGGCTACGTACCCAGAGTGCCATTCTTCTGCCCCCTGCAGGAAAGGGAAACAGACGCCACAGCAACAAGAGCACCAGAAGTATATGGTCCCGCTGCAGGCCTCAGCACAAGAGAAGAATGGACTCTGAGGACTGAGAAGGGGCCTTACAGAACCCTAAAGGGAGGGAAGGTCCTACAGGTCTCGGGCCACCCACACAAGGAGGAGGAAGAGGAAATGGTGACCCAAGTCTGGGGGCTGTGGTTCAGGAAAGCACCTTCCCAGGGGTCCACCTCCCTTTATAATCCCCACCAAAACCACATCATTAAAAGGTTTGACTGCACACCATCTCTCCATGTCTCTCTTGTCTCAAATGGAATGGCCACTCCATTTTCGTCAGCTTCCAGCCCCGGAGGCCATACAGTCCCCTCCCACCCACTCCATCCCCAGGATTTTCCAAACCATCCTAGACAATTAGAAAAGACTCTTGCCTTTGTGCCTCTGAATCTCTCCTTTCCTCCCTCTCCCCTCCCCCATCCTCTAACCTATTCAAATATTCCTGTGAGGTTTAGCTAAATATCTAATGCTCCTCCCCTCCCTGTCAGGCTAGAAATTGACAAGAGCTGAAATGACTGGCTGAAATGAAAGCAGCCAATCAGAGGCTTTGTTTCAAGCTCCTCCCCCTCTGTGACAGCAGGTGGGAACCTCTGACAGCAAAGCAGAAGAAAAAGGACAACAGCTGGCCAGGTGTGGTGGCTCACACCTGTAATCCTAGCATGTTGGGAGGCCGAGGTGGGTGGATCACTTGAGCCCAGGAGTTCAAGACCAGCCTGGACAACATAGCGAGACCCTGCCTCTATTAAAAAAAAAAAAAAAGAAAGACAACAGCTGTGACTTCAGGAAGTTGGCCCCTCTAGCAGCATGGTCAGGATGATGGAATCTTTAGATTCCAACAGGGTCTGGACTCAAAGCCCACTCTAGATTAGCCTGCTAGCTAACCTAATCCTGCCTGCTGCACTACCTGAGCTCTCTTGGTTGCTCTGCCTCCTGTGGGCTCTGGGCTGGTGGAGGGAAGAGAAGAGGGAAGGGGTTGTGGGGAACGCTAACTATGTGCCAGGCACTGTCCTAAACCATTTGCCTATATTAACTCATTTACTCCTCCCAGCAACCCTTGGAGATTACTACAATTATTCCCTATCTTACAGACAAGAAAATCAAGACACAGAGAGGTTAAGTAACCTGTCCAGTTCATACAGCTGGTACATTGTGGAGTCAGGATTAGAATCCAGACAATCTGGCACCAGGATGTGTGCGCCTGACCCCTCTACTGCCAGGAGCTGTGAGGCACTGAAACTTTAGCCTCTTTCACCCCCAGGACCCTTCTCCTCCTTCCTTCTGGGCTGAAAAGGACGAATAGGGGAAGAAGGGAGATGATCATGGGAGGAACCATGTGAAATGAGTTAGGGTAAGGCAATTTAAGGGTTACAGTCAGGAAAAGACCAGGATGTCCAGCATCTGTGTCCTCAAAGGAGCTCACTTCAGGGAAGCCTGGGGCAGCCCAAGAAAGGCAGCCTTATGCGCACCCACAGGCGGCAGGAGTGAGGCCTGCCACGCCCTGCCATAAATGCCCACTGGCACTCTGCCTGGAACCCTATCCCCAGTAGCCAGTTTATCCCCGGGGGAAAGTCCGCATTCCTTGAGCTGTACACACTGCCTTGCAGGTAGGACCCCGGGGGCTCGGGTTGAGTTAGGGCAACCTGGAAAGAGGGGTTGGCCTGAAGATCCCCTGAAAAAAAACCACACAGCCCAGGGGGAGCTCATAGCAATTCAGACAACAGGACTCTCAGGGCAAATCTGGGCACAGCAGAAATCACCACAACCCACCTCACCTCCTGGAACATCTGGAGCCTTGGTGTTCCCCCTTGGTGCTGAAACTCCTCATGCTCCCATTGGTTGCTTGAGGATCACCAGCCCCACTCATCCTGTAGTTTCTCAGGCAGCACTGCCCTCATGACTGACCCTCATGGGGCATCTGGACTGAGAATGGGAGACGAGACACGTGGATTTAGCCCTGCTTCTGCAGATCCGGGGTTTTGAGACCAGTGACTTGGCCTACTACTGGCTCCAGACCCTGCCAGCAACTCTGACATGCCCTGGTTCCTCCTGCAAGTCTCTCATCTCTGCTCATATCACCTGGTATCTGCAGATGCCTCAGCAAGGCTGCCCAGAGCCAGCCGTAGCCTGCCTCAGCTGCACCCCAACTGGTACAAGTCCTGGGTGCTGATTCAGCCAGCTCAGACCATGCACACAGAATCCATTCTCCCAGCTCCTGGCCGGGGACTTCCTATACTCATCCTGTGTGCTTGACAAAAGAGAACCCTAAACCATAAACCTTCCTCCCACTTCTAAGTCACCAGTAAGTGACTTCTGACTTTGCCTCCCCAAGGAGTCAGCCCCAAACACAGGCTCAGATCCTATCCTCTAGCCTTGGCCCTGAAGCTGAGTTAGGACACTGTCATGCCCCACCATAGTGACCTCAGATGCTCTCCCCATTTTTTTCTTTTTTTTCCTGAGACAATGTCTTTCTCTGTTGCCCAGGCTGGAGTGCAGTGACATGATCTCAGCTCACTGCAACCTCCGCCTCCTGGTTTCAAGCGATTCTCACTGCAATGTCAGCCTCCCAAGTAACTCAGATTACAGGCACACACCACCACACCTGCCTAATTTTTCTATTTTTAGTAGAGACAGGGTTTCACCATGTTAGCCAGGCTGGTCTTGAACTCCTGACCTCAAGAGATCCGTTTCGCCTCAGCATCCCAAAGTGCTGAGATTACAGGTATGAGCCACCGCACCTGGCCTATCTCCAGTTTTGACCGTAGGTCCTATCCTCAGTCAGCCTGGCAGGGCCTTGTAGCCACCCTCAGTTTCCTGGCCAGGATGGCACACTCAGGAGGATCCTCAACTGCCTGGTCCTGTAGAGTGCTCACCAGAAGCCACATTCTCAGGGTTCCATGCTATCATCCCAGGTGCCACCTTGACAGCCCCAGTTTCACACCACTCCAAGCCCCTCCCTCAGGCTCTTCTCTCCCCTTTCCCAGGAGTTTGCATGACCCATTTGGGTCATGTATAGAACAGATGCCCAAATAGCTAAATTTCATATCATGTGGGAGGCTGAATAATGACCCCCAATATGCCCACATCCTAATCTCTGGAACCTGTGAGTATGTTACCTTACATGGTAAAAGGGGTTTTGCAGTCCTGATTAAATTAAGGATTTTGAGATCGGGGGTATGTTATCCTGGATTATCTGGGTGGACCCGACGTGGTCACAACAGTACTTATAAGAGAAAGGCAGGCGATCAGAGTGGGTAGTAGTTGAGACAACAGAAGCAAGAGTGTGCAGTGAAGCAAGAAGGGACCAAAAAGAATTTTCAAAAAACACATTCAAGTCAAAACAGAGACCATAAACCTCAATTCATTCAATAACTTATCATTCAAACCACTAAGTAAACGCATATGGTGATGTAAAAAAAAAAAAAAAAAAAAAAAAAAAAAAAAAAAAAAAGAAGGAACCACCAGCCAAAGAATGCAAATGGCCTCTAAAAGGCAAGGAAATGGATTCTCCCCTAAAGCCTGCAGCAGAAACGCAGCTGGGTTGACATATTGATTTTCTTTTCTTTTTTTTTTTTTTTTGAGGTGGAGTCTTGCTGTGTCACCCAGGCTGGAGTGCACGGGCATGATCTCAGCTCACTGCAACTTCCACCTCCTGGGTTCAAGCGACTCTCCTGCCTCAGCCTCCCGAGTAGCTGGGATTACAGGCATGTATCACCACGCCCAGCTACTTTTTGTATTTTTTGTAGAGATGGGGTTTCGCCATGTTGGCCAGGCTGCCTCCCGAGTTCAAGTGATTCTCCCACCTCAGCCTCCCAAATAGCTGGGACTACAAGAGTACACCATCACGCCCCGCTAATTTTTGCATTTTTAGTAGGGACAGGGTTTCACCATGTTGGCCAGGCTGGTCTCAAACTCCTGACCTCAGGTGATCCGCCTGCCTTGCCCTCCCAAAGTGCGAGAATTACAGGCATAAGCTACTACGCCCCGCCGACATATTGATTTTAGACATCTGGCCTCCAGAATTATAAGAGAACAAATCTATACTGTTTTAAGCCACTAAATTTGTGGCAGTTTGTTAACAACAGCAATATGAAACTGATATGCATCCCTTGTTCCTAGATTCCTCCAGGGAGGCCCCTAGAGAGTTTCTTTTTCCCATGCACCACAATTTTTGTAGGGATGGGATGTAATGTCTGGATCATCATAGGCCTCACCTCTCCCTATTGTCTTATAGCTTGTCAGATTCACAGAGTTTAAATTAGTCACTAGCCCTTGTAGACACTTAAGTTTGGGACTCCTAGACTTCCCTGTGCTACCCTCCCACCACTACCATTCCTTATGTTTAAAAACTGTGGAAGGAAAATTGTGTCATAGGTGCAGGAAACACAATGAAAACACTGACCGGGTAGACTCCACAGCCCCACTGCACCTCCTCTTTCAAGAAAATCATTTGGATGTTCTCTGAGATGTGACTGTCTCCATGTGGTTCATGTCATAGCCATAGAACAGTCTACTGCAAAAATGCTGTAGTAATGGCCGGGTGTGGTGGCTCACGCCTGTAATCCCAGCACTTTGGGAGGTTGAGGCAGGCGAATCACCTGAGGTCAGGAGTTCAAGACCAGCCTGGCTAACATGGCGAAACCCCATCTGTACTAAAAGTACAAAAATTAGCCAGGCGTGATGGCAGGCACCTGTAATCCCAGCTACTCAGGAGGTGGAGGCAGGGAAAGCTTCAACCCGGGATATGAAGGTTGCAGTGAGCCGAGATTGCACCACTGCACTCCAGCCTGGGCGACAAGAGCAAGACTCAGTCTCAAAAAAAAAAAAAAAAAAAAAAATGCAGTAATAAGCTAGATTAACTTGAGGCTCAACTTCCCTGACCCATTCTAGTGAGGTCTGCTCCTCCTGAAACCCTCCCCCAAGAGAATCCTGCACTTCAGTAGCAACAGCAAGTGCCATGTAAACCACACCCATAGAAGAGACCAAGCAGCCTATAAGGGCTGAATGTAGGGTTTAGATGTAAGTGGCAGACAACGTTGAGTCTGGACGGATGTCCAGAACTGTGGCAGCCATCTTGTAACCCAGAAGGAAACCAAAGCATGGACTAAGGCAACCAATGAGGATAATATAATGGAAAGATGGAACTAATCTGGGTGTTTGATGATTTAACCCCACCGATTTAAGCAATACTGGCACCACCTACCTCTACTCTGATTGTTAAGGGTAACAATTTAAATTTAAGTCCTCCTTATACTTTAAGCCAGTGTGAGTTCGTTTTTCTGTGATTTGCAGTCAAAGATATCTTATATTTTTACAGCTTTATTGAAATACAACAGACAGACAGTTGCTCAGGTGGTGGTGGTGGTGGTGGTATTGTTGAGACAGGCTCTTGCTCTTGGCCCCAGGCTGGAGTGCAGTGGTGCAATCACAGCTTACTGCAGCCTCAACCTTCTGGGCTCAAGCAATTCTCCTGAATAGCTGGGACTACAGGCAAGGGCCACCACTCCTAGATAATGTTTGTATTTTTTTTTTTGAAGAGACACAGTCTCGCTACAATGCCCAAGCTGAGTTGCTCATATTTACAGTGTAAAAGTGGATGCATTTCGACACATGCATGAAACCATCACTACAATCAAGACAATGAACATATCCATCACCACCAAAAGTTTTTTCATGCTCCTTCTTCGTGTGGACATAGGTTTCTACTTCTCTTGAACCAGATTCTCTTCCCCAGATTAGTTTCATCTTTCCATTATATTATCCTCAAATATCAAGGAGTGGAATGGCTGAGTAGTATGTAAGGTGTAAGTTTAGCTTTTTTTTTTTTTTCGAGACGGAGTCTTGCTCTGTCGCCCAGGCTGGAGAACAGTGGCGCAATCTCGGCTCACTGCAAACTCTGCCTCCCAGGTTGACACCATTTTCCTGCCTCAGCCTCCCAAGTAGCTGGGACTACAGGCACCCGCCCCACCCAGGTAGTTTTTTGGGGGGTTTTGTTTGTTTGTTGTATTTTTAGTAGAGATGGGGTTTCATCATGTTGGCCAGGCTTGTCTCAAACTCCTGACCTAGTGATCTGCCTGCCTCAGCAGATCCCAAATCCCAAAGAGCTGGGATTATAGGCATGAGCCACTGAGTCCAGCCATATGTTTAACTTTTTAAGAAATAGCCAAACAGCCGGATGTGGTGGCTCACACCTGTAACCCCAATAACTCAAGAGGCTGAGGCAGGAGAACCCCTTGACCCCAAGAGTTCAAGACCAGCCTGGACAATATACCAAGACCCTGTCTCTAAAAAATAAAAATAAATTAATAATTTTAAACCATGTTTTTAGTAGAGACAGGGTCTTGCCATGTTACCCAGGCTGATCTCAAACTCCTGGCCCCAAGTGCTGGGATTATAGTCATGAGTTGTCACACCAGCCAAAATTTTACAAAAGAAATAGCCAAACAATTTTCTTAACATTTTATATTCCCACCAGCAGTATATGAGAGATCCAGTTGTTCCACATCTTTGCCAAAACTTGTATGATTGCTTTTGTTGTTGTTGTTGTTGTTGTTGTTTGAGATGGAGTCTCTCTCTGTAGCCCAAGCTGGAGTGCAGTAGTGTGATCTCTGCTTACTGCAACCTCCACCTCCTGGATTCAAGCAATTCTCCTGCCTCAGCCTCCTAAGTAGCTGGGATTACAGGTGCACACCACCACACCCAGCTAATTTTTTTGTATTTTTAGTAGAGATGGGGTTTTACCATGTTGGCTAGGCTGATCTGGAACTTCTGACCTCAAGTGATCCACTCGCCTCGGCCTCTCAAAGTGCTGGGATTACAGGCATGAGTCACCATGTCTGGTCTGATTGCTGTTTTTAATTTAAGCCATTCTAGTTAATGTGTACTGGTATCTTATTGTAGTTTTAATTTACATTTCTCTGAAGACTAATGATCTAAAGCAACTGTTCACGTGCTTATTTCTGTCTAGACCTCTTCTTTGGTGAGGTGTCTATTAAAAAATTTGCACATTTTTAAATTTTGATTGTTTCATATTGTTGAGTTGGAAACTTTTTATATATTTCAAAAACAAGCCCCTTGCCAGATATGTTTTGCAAATGTTTTCTCCATGTTTACAGCTTGCCTTTTCAGTTTTATAACAGTGACTTCTGAAGAACAAAAGTTTTTCAACTGTGATGAAGTCCAGTTTGCTGATTTTATAGTTAATGCTTTTTATGTCTTTTTTTTTTTTAATCTTTGCCAAACCCAAGGCCACTAAATTTTTCTCCTTTTTTTAATAGAAGTTTTATAGTTTTAACTTTTATATTTAGGTCTATGATCCAATTTATTTTTGTAAATGATGTGAGGTATACAGATTGTGGTTCATTGCTTTTTGCATATGGATATCCAATTGTTCCAGCACCATTTGTTGAAAGATTTTCTTTTCCTCATTGAATTATCTAAACATCTTGGTTGGAGATCAATTGGCTACATAGGTGTGGTTCTATTTCTGGACTCTATTTTGTTCCATTGATCTATTTGTCTTTACATAAATCCCACACTGTCATAATTTTTTTTTTTTTTTTTTTTTTTTTTTTTTTTTTTTTTTTTTTTGAGACAGAGTCTCGCTCTGCTGCCCAGGCTGGAGTGCAGTGGCGTGATCTTGGCTCACTGCAAGCTCCGCCTCCCGGGTTCACGCCATTCTCCTGCCTCAGCCTCCCGAGTAGCGGGGACTACAGGTGCCCGCCACCTCGCCCGGCTAGTTTTTTTGTATTTTTTAGTAGAGACGGGGTTTCACTGTGTCAGCCAGGATGGTCTTGATCTCCTGACCTCGTGATCCGCCCGTCTCGGCCTCCCAAAGTGCTGGGATTACAGGCTTGAGCCACCGCGCCCGGCCCACACTGTCATAATTGATGCAACTTTGTAATTAGCCTTGAACATAGTATAGATTCTCTAACTTTGTTCAACTTTTTCAAAGTTGTTTTGGCTAGTCTACATGCTTTGCATTTCCATATAAATTTTAAAATCAACTTGTACATTTCTACCAAGAAAACTTCTATGATTTTTATTTGTATTATGTTGAATCATAAATCATCTTGGGAAAAACTGACATCTTAATAATATCGAGTATCCCAATCCATGATATAGTTCTCCATTTATGTAGGTCTTCACAATGATGGTTTGTATTTTCATTGCATAGGTTTTGTACATCTTTTGTCAAATTTATCCCTACAGATTTCATATTTTTAATACTATGTTGAAAGAAAAACTTCTGACAAAATAAATGTAACAGATTTTATTGGAGCATTAAAGCATTAATGAATTGGGCAGCACTTGAAATCAGAAGAGGTTCATGTAGCTGCACTTAAGCACTACAAGCAGATCTTCATAGTCTGAACACAGAAGTAAAGAAAAAAGAAATAACTTAATTGGCTGTAGGTAGGCATTTGTTTTGTTTTCTTTGTAGAGACAGGGTTTCACCATCTTGACCAGGCTGGTCTCGAGCCCCTGGCTTCAAGTGACTCCCCCACCTTGGCCTCCCAAAGTGCTGGGATTACAGGCATGAATCATGCTCAGCCACTATTTGTCTTATTTTGGTACCATCTGGTGGAAAGTTCCTAGTTATATAACTAAAGACTAACCGGCTATTTGTGATTGGCTGAAGCTTGGTATCTGTTTTGGTTTTGGTTTTTCAAAATTAATTAGTTACAAAGAATGCCTCTAGGTTAAGTTTCAGTTTGCTTGTGTAAGGGTTTCTGGATACAGAAACAATTCCAGGCTAATAACTTCCTGCTTATTTTGCTTTAACAGTTATTATGAATGGTATTCTTATTTCAATTACCAATTGTTTGTTGCTAGTATATAGAAATACCACTGGTTTTTAATATATCCTACTTGCATCCTGAAAACTCACTCAAATCATTTATTAGTCCCAATAGCTTTTTTGTAGATTCCTCAGGATTTCTGGTACAATCATGCTATTTGCAAATAAAGGTATATTTCCTTTTTTCTTCCTTTCTGGAATTCTTTCATTTCTTTTTGTTGCATTATTACATTGCCTAGAATCTCCAGTACACTGTTAAATAGAAGTGGTGAGAGTGAATACCTTTGTCTCTGAACTTAGGGGAAAAACATTGTCTTTCACAATTTAGTATAATGTTACCTATATTTTTTCCATAGTTGTCCTTTATCAATTATTTTTTGGGATGGGATCCTCCCATGTTGCCCAGGCTGATCTTGAAATCCTGGGCTCAAGGGATCCTCTTTCCTCAGCCTCCTGAGTAGATGGGACTACAGGCATGTACCACCACACCCGGCTTATCTATTTTGAGAAGTTCCCTTTATGCCTAGTTTGCTGAGAAGTTTTATCATGAATGAATATTGAGTGTTCAAATGTTCTTTCTGCATCTACTGAGATGATTATATGGTTTTTCTTTTTTTAGTCTATTAGTATGGTGAATTATATTAACTGATTTTTTTTTTAATGTTAAACAAATCTTGCATTTCGGGAATAAACCCCACTTGGTCAAGATATATTATCCTTTTTATATGTTTTTGTTAAATTTGATAAAATGATATTAAGAATTTTACATCTATTCCAGCACTTTGGGAGGCCGAAAAGGGCGGATCACGAGGTCAGGAGATCGAGACCATCCTGGCTAACACGGTGAAACCATGTTTCTACTTAAAAAAAGAAATACAAAAAACTAGCCGGGCGAGGTGGCGGGCACCTGTAGTCCCAGCTACTCAGGAGGCTGAGGCAGGAGAATGGCATGAACCCGGGAGGCGGAGCTTGCAGTGAGCTGAGATCCGGCCACTGCACTCCAGCCTGGGCGACAGAGCGAGACTCCATCTCAAAAAAAAAAAAAAGAATTTTACATCTATATTCATGAGAGATACCTGTCTCTAGTTTCCCTTTTTGTAATGTTTTGTCTGGTTTTAGTGTCAGGGTAATTTTGGCCTCATAGAATGAGTTGTGAAGTATTCCCTACTTTTCACCTTTCTGTAGGTGTTTGTGTTGAGTTGGTATTATTTCTTCCTTAAATGTTTGACAGAATTAATCAGTTAAGTCATCTGTTCCTGGAATCTTCTTTGTGGGGTGGTTTTTAAGTACAAATTTAATTTCATTTAACATTTCTTGCAGTGCAGGTCTGTCGCTGCTGTTTTTTTTTCAACTTTTGTATGCCTGAAAAGGCATTGATTCTATCATCATTTTTGAAAGATATTTTTGCTGGCAGAGAGCTTTAGGTTGACAGATTTTCTCTTTCAGCTTTTAAAGGTATTTCTCCATTGTCTTCTGGCTTACATCATTTTTGACAAGAAATCTGCTGCTATTCTTCTACGTTTTGCTTTATATTAACGTGTCTTTTTTTCCTCCAGCTGTTTGCAAGCAAGATTTTCTCTTTATCCCTGGTTCTAAGCATTTGATTATGAAGCACCTTGTAATTTTTATAATATTATCATATCAGAGTTAATTTACCTTCTTGGATCTGGGATCTACAGTTTTTATTTTGAACTATTTTGTTTGTTTGTTTGTTTCCTTGAGACAGCGTCTTCACCAGGCTGGAGTACAGAGGCGTAATCATGGCTGACTGCAACCTCCGCCTCCTAGGTTCAAGCGATTCTCCTGCCTCAGCTTCCCAAGTAGCTGGGACTATAGGCATGTACCACCACACCCAGCTAATTTTTGTATTTTTTGGTAGAGACGGCTTTCACTATATATTGGCCAGGCTAGTCTCAAACTCCTGGCCTCAGGTAATCTGCCCTCCTCAGCCTCCCAAAGTACTGGGATTACAGGCATAAGCCACCACACCCGGCCTATTTTGAACTTTTTTCTGGGTCACAGTAAGTTACTTTTCAAGGCTTGCTTTTAGGCTTTGTGAGGTGAGAGCAGAGATGCTGCTAATTTTTCCTCTCAAGTGATCTTTCTGAGTTTGCTATGCCAGTGCCCTGAATACTATGAGTTTTGTCGTCACTGTGGCTGGTGGGAAGATAAACTGTTCCTGGCCTGTGTGAACTCTGAGAATCATCTAGGTTCTTGCACCAAATGTATGCATCAACCAATACTCACCTGGGCCGGGCGCGGTGGCTCAAGCTTGTAATCCCAGCACTTTGGGAGGCCGAGACGGGCGGATCACGAGGTCAGGAGATCGAGACCATCCTGGCGAACACGGTGAAACCCTGTCTCTACTAAAAAATACAAAAAACTAGCCGGGCGAGGTGGCGGGCGCCTGTAGTCCCAGCTACTCAGGAGGCTGAGGCAGGAGAATGGCGTAAACCCGGGAGGCGGAGCTTGCAGTGAGCTGAGATCCGGCCACTGCACTCCAGCCTGGGTGACAGAGCGAGACTCCGTCTCAAAAAAAAAAAAAAAAAAAAAAACCAATACTCACCTGAAGATTCTGTTAATAACAAAAACCACCTACAAATCTCCAGTGCTCTGTGCAGCTTTCTCCTCTCCAGTCCTCTGCTCTGTAAACTCTTGTCACCGGGGTCTCCCCAGACTCCCAACTTTGTTTCCTCAATGCAGGGAGACTTCTGGGCTCTGAGTAGATCCCCTCTCCCTGCTCTGCAGCCTGCAGAGTTTGTCCAGGAAGTAAACTGGTTCATGAGGCTCATTCTGTTTGTTTCCCTCGCTCAGGAACAACTGTCCTGAACTGCCTATTGTCCAATGTCTAAAAAGAGTTACCATACAAACCTAATGTGTCAGGTTCTTTTATTAAAGGCAGGATAGTATTTACTATTTACTTGTCCCTGTTCCTCCATCTTGGTTGGAAGCAGAATCCTAACAACTGATATATTATTGTAGTCTCACGACTTCTTGCCAAATACATTTCCATAAACAGAAATGATTGAAGACATTAAAGACAATATTTTCTTATTTCTATGCATAGCGTAACAACGGCATTGCAACAGAACTCAAGAAGAAGACATCACTCAGAAATCTTTAACTTGGTTCCGGCTGTCAGAGGCATTCAAACCAGAGCAACACCATCTTTAATAGGGGCTGGGTAAAGTAAGGCTGAGACCTACTGGGTCGCATTCCCAGAAGGTTAGGCATCCTTAATCACAGGATGAGACAGAAGTTCGGCAGGATTGGTAGCACAACATACAGGTCATAAAGACCCTGCTGATAAAATAGGATGCAGTAAAGAAGCCCACCGAAACCTACCAAAGCCAAGATGGCAATGTAAGTGACCTCTGGTCATCCTTACTGCCCATTATATGCTAACTAACTATAATGCATTAGGATGCTGAAAGACACTCCCACCAGCACCATCACAGTTTACAAATGCCATGGCAACATCCAGACGGTACCCTAAAAGGTCTAAAAAGGGGAGGAAGCCTCAGTTCTGGGAATTGCCTGCCCCTTTCCTAGAAAACTCATGAATAATCCACTCCTTGTTTAGCATATAATCAAGAAATAACTGTAAAAATAGCCAACCAGTAGCCCTCAGGGCTGCTCTGACTATGGAGTAGCCATTGTTCTGTTTGCTTATTTCCCTAATAAAATTGCTTTCACTTTATCCTATGAACTCACCCGAAATTCTTTCTTATGTAAGGTCCAAGAACCCTCTTTTGGGGTCTGGATCAGGACTCCTTTCCAGTAACACAGCTACGTGGAGGCTGAGGTGACAGGATGGCTTGAGCTCAGGAGGTCAAGGCTTCAGTGAGCCATGATCGTGCCACTGCACTCCAGCCTGGGTGATAGAGTGAGACCCTGTCTCAAAAACAAAGAAAAAAATGCATCTCTTCTGCACCATATATGGAACCAACTGAGAGACACAGCAGCCAAATACCTTACCATGTGGTCAAACACAATAAAAAACACAAGCTCGCTGAAGGTAAAGAGTGTCCAAAATAAAAGAAGAAGGTAGCTATACATGCCCTGTTCTTTCTCCCAAATTCACCAGATAACCCACTCCTTATTCCATAAGGAAATAAGAAGCCAGAGAATGGAAGTTTCTCCCTCTACTCGCTACCCAGCATCCCCCTCTAGAGAGGAAGAAAGGCACTTTCAATTATACAAGGAACACTGTTGTTTTAAATGCATTCAGAATGGAAAAGGAAAAGTTCCAGCCATCAGGAAATAACAAACTTTCCCAACAACTCTCCCATTGTAAAAAACTAGAAAACTGGGTCAGGCATGGTGGCTCATGGCTGTAATCCCAGCACTTTAGGAGGCCGAGGCGGGTGGATCATGTGGGCAGGAGTTCGAGACCAGCCTGGCCAACATAGCGAAACCCCGTCTCTACTAAAAATAAAAAATAAAAATAAAAAAATTAGCCGGGTGTGGTGGCAGGAGCCTGCAATCCCAGCTACTTTAGAGGCTAAGCCAAGGAAAATTGCTTGAACCCGGGAGGCGGAGGTTGCAGTGAGCCGGGATCATGCCACTGTACTCCAGTCCAGGCGACAGTGTAAGACTCCATCTCAAAAAAAAAAAAAAAAAAAAAAGCTAGAAAACTGAAGGAAATGTGGAAAATAATGAGATTCACACATTGGACAACAGGCAGCAGGCAGCGCAGGACTGTAATTTCTGTGAGAAGGCAGACAGATTATTTAAGGCCTACTATTAGGTTGATGCAAAAGTAATTGTGGTTTTTATCATTACTTTTAATTGCAAAACCTGCAATTACTTTTGCATCAACTTTTATCACCCAGGCTTTCTTCCTGGGAGAAACTTCTGGACTGCAGTGTGGAGAGGCAGAACCCAAACAGAGCCAGCAACCTCACTGAGCTGAGGAGAATAAAAGAGAAGTTCAGGATAGCCAAGATTTCTCAGGAGAGGAGAGAGCTGTGCAAACAAATCTGCAGAATATAAAAAGTACTCCTACAACTCAATAAAAAGAAGTCAAACACCCCAATTCAAACACAGGCAAAAAAAATTACACATACGCTTCACCATGGTAGGTATATGAAGAGCCAATAAGCACATGAAAAAATGCTCAACATCATTAGTCATCAGGAAAATGCAAGTTAGACCACAATGAGATGTCTCTTCATATTCATATAAATGGCTAAAACGTAAAAGACTGGCCATACCGAGATGTCGACAAGAATGTGGAATAACTGGAATTCTCATCCATTGCTGGTAGAAATGTAAAATTTGGAAACACTTTGAAAAACAACTTGACAGTTTCTGATAAAGTTAAATATATGACCCAGCACTTCTACTTCTAGGTGTTTACCCAAGAGATATGAAAGTACATGTCCCCTCACTATACACAAATGTTCATGGCAGCTTTCTTTATAAAAGCCAAAAACTGGAAACAACACAAATGTTCATCAACAGGTGAATGAACAAGCAAACTGTGGTTGTACATAAAATGGAATACTATTCAGTATTAAAAAGGAATGGGGCCAGGTGTGGTGGCTCACACCTGTGATCCCAGCACGTTGGGAGGCCAAGGTGGGCAGATCACAAGGTCAAGAGATCGAGACCATCCTGGCCAACATGGTGAAACCCTGTCTCTATTAAAAATACAAAAATTAGCTGGGCGTGGTGGCATGCACCTGTAGTCCCAGCTATTCGGGAGGCCGAGGCAGGAGAATGTCTTGAACCCGGGAGGTGGAGGTTGCAGTGAGCAGAGATCGCGCCACTGCACTCCAGCCTGGCAACAGAGCGAGACTCCGTCTCAAAAAAAAAAAGGGAATTAACTACTGGCATCCTACAAGGTGGATGAATCTCAATAACATTTTGCTGAGCAAAAGAAGCCAGACACAAAAGAGGATACACTGTAGGATATCATTCATTTGAAACTCCAGAAAAGACAAATCTATTGCCTAGGGTAGAAGATGAGAATAGGCTGGGATACAGTACTAGGGCATTGCTGTGGTGGGAGAGGCAGGAGATGAAAATGTTCTATATAGTGGTTATGTGGTATAAAAATTTATCAGAGCTGACTGTAATCCCAGCACTTTGGGAGGCCGAGGCAGGTGAATCACCTGAGGTCAGGAGATTGAGACCAGCCTGGCCAACATGGTGGAACCCCATCTCTACTAAAAATACACAAATTAACCAGGTGTGGTGGTTCACACCTGTAGTACCAGCTACTCAGGAGGCTGAGGCATGAGAATCTCTTGAACCGAGGAGGCGACGTTGCAGTGAGCCAAGATCGCACCAACGCACTCCAGCCTGGGCAACACAACGAGACTCTGTCTTAAAAAAAATTGTCAGAACTTGTAAAAATGTACCCCTAAAATTGATGCATTTTATTGCATATACTAAACCCTAATAAAGTTTTACTCAGGTGCATGAACCATTTGCAAATAACCAGTACTCCCACCTAGGGCCTTGACTCTTGCACTAGAACACAAAGCCGCAGGAACATTTGGGAAATGACACACAACAGCATGTGAGGGTCCAGGGAGGAATGGAAACCTCCAGGGAATACTCCAGTGGAGTCCTAGCCAAACTGTTTCCTGGCCACCCTCAGCTCCTGCCCATTTCTGAGCCAGATTCTCATCAATTCCATGAGCAGCCCATTATCCTTCCAGTGATTTTTCTACAGCTTACATTAGCCACAGTCTGTTTTTGTTGTTTACACCCGACAACCCTGACTAATACAGCCATTCTATCACTCAGCCTAAGAGGCTTCCCTGGCTTCAGTTTCCCTGACTTCAGTTTCCCTGGCTTCAGTTTCCCTGTGCTTCCGGTTTATGGCTTTTTCTTTCTTTTTTTTTTTTTTTTTTAGTAGAGTGGAGTTTGGCTCTACTTGCCCGGGTTGGAGTGCAGTGGTGTGATCTCGGCTCACTGCAACCTCTGCCTCCTGAGTTCAAGCAATTCTCCTGCCTCAGCCTCCCGAGTAGCTGGGATTACAGGTGCCCGCCACCACGCCCAGCTAATTTTTTGTATTTTTAGTAGAGATGGGGTTTCACTATGTTGGCCAGGCTGGTCTCGAACTCCTGACCTCATGATCCACCCACCTCGGCCTCCCAAAGTGCTGGAATTACAAGTGTGAGCCACCACGCCCAGCCCAGGTTATGGCTCTTATGATGGAAGTATCAGCCAGGACTCTTTCAGTTGTAAGTGACACAAAACTAACTGGCTTAAGCCCCGCCTCCAAAAAAAAAAAAAAAGCAGATTCGTTAGCTTCCATGATTCAGGCACCCAACATCATCATGGATCCAGGTTCTTTTCAACCCTCTCCTCAGCAGGTCAACAATTTCCCTAATGACAGCAAGAGGGCTGCCATGGCTACAGGCATCATCCCCTCACACAGCATCCAAAGGCAGCAAAGGAAATGACTCCTCACATATCTGTTTAGAAGAGCAAGACATCTCTTTTGAAGACCTTTCCCAAAAGCCACCTCCCCCACAATGGGCCTCCTGCCACATTTCTTGGCTAGAATTGTGTTACATTACAGATATAAGTGACAGCCTTGGGCTGCCATAACAAAATACCACAGGCTGGGTGGCTTAAACAACAGAAATTTATTTTCTCACAGCTCTGGAGGCTGGAAGTCCACAATCAAGCTGTCATTAGGTTTGGTTTCTCCTGAGGCCTCTCTTTGGCTTGCAGATGGCCGCCTTCCCACCACGTCCTCACATGGCCTTTCCTCTGAGCACGTGCCTCCCACCCTGCTGTCCCTCTCTCTTCTTGTAAGGATACCAGTCACCCTGGATTAGGGCCCCACCCCATGATCTCACTTAACCTTCATTACCTCCTTAAAGGTTCTGTTTCCAAATATAGTCACATTGGGGGTTAGGGCTTCAACATATGAATGAGGGGGACAGAATTCAGTCCATCACAGGGGCCAAGATACCAGAACACCTGGATTCGCCTGGGCCCTGTTCACGGCGCAGACCCCAATATGCCCAGACCCTTGAAGAATGTGAAAGCACCGGATGGCTATTTATCATGTCACATATACTGGTACAATTCTGGAAAGGGGAAAAAGAATGGGAGTGGATTAGAGAGGATGTTCTAACGAGAAAAGAGACCCTGCCGACACAAACCTCTAACAAAGACTTCCTCCTGCAAGTGAAGGCTGAGCTGTGGCCTGGCCCTCGACTAGGGCTGCAGGCCCAGGCTCCGGGATCCGCGCAGAGGCGATGCTCGCAGGTTAAGGGATGCCAAAGCCCATGCACCACAGCATTTCTACATGGGCTTTTCAGAGCCTCCCCAGTTCAGTCTGGCTCAGAGTGAGGTAGGACCCGGCCCTGAGACAGGAGAGCTCAGCTCAGGCTTCATGCTCACACCATCTTGAGCTCTGCTTCACCCTGGGTGCTTTCCCTTCCTCCCTACCTGGTCCAGTGTGGTGAAGAGGCTCAAACACGTCCCTCCCTCACAGGAGGGTACTTTCTTCCGCCAGAGCCAACTTTACTTGCCCATTTGACTTCCTGGAACAAACAATTGACGTGATGAGTCTTATAATTAAATGTCTGACTCTTGAGTCAGTTTAACTTGGTGCTTCAAAAGAAATTATAAAAACTACTGGGCTGGGCACGGTGGCTCACACCTGTCATCCCAGCACTTTGGGAGGCCGAGCCAGGTGGATCACCTGAGGTCAGGAGTTCGAGACCAGCCTGGCCAACGTGGTGAAACCCTGTCTTTACTAAGAATACAAAAAGTAGCCAGGCATGGTGGCAGGTACCTGTAATCCCAGCTACTTGGGAGGCTGAGACAGGAGGATCACTTGAACCCAGGAGGCGGAGGTTGCAGTGAGCCGAGATCGCGCCAGTGCACTCCTGCACTCCAGCCTAGGCAACAAGAGTGAAACTTCATCTCAAAAAAAAAAAAAAAAACCTACTGCTAGCCATTAGGGGGCCTAGGGCTACAGCAGACCCAGGAACTGATGAGTGCAGGAAACAAAGGCAGCCCCTCTCCTCCCCCTCCACTGGAAGAAAGGAAACAGGTTGCTTGATTTGCAGACCCAGCCCCCAGTCACTTGACCAGGCCTAGTTCCATGGCCTTCAATGACCTCATGCAGCAAATGGGGGGTGTCAGCTACTTCCAGCAGATCCAAGTCCCCCTGGTGGTCCTCCCAGTGTTCCTCCTGTGTTTGCACACTACTCTGCAAAACTTCACTGCCACTGCCTCTCCACACCCAACCCCTGCCACCCCCACCTGCCGCCCCCACCCTCAGCAAGGACAGGTGGCTGGAGGCTTGGCTGCCGCAAAACTGGCTGGTGTGGCCTCAGTCCTACCTCCACTTCACCTCCTCTCAGTGGGGACCACCTTTTCCTAACGACACAGAGGCCAACAACACGGGGCCATAGAGCCCTGCACCAATGGCTGGATTTATGACAACAGCACCTTCCCGATGACCACTGTGACTGAAGTGGCCCATTGTCCATTAGTCACAGTTGTGCAAAGAAAAGATGCCCTTGGCTGGGTGTGGTGGCTCACACCTGTAATCCCAGCACTTTGAGAGGCCGAGGCAGGTGGATCAGTTGAGGTCGGGAGTTCGAGACCAGCCTGACCAACATGGAGAAACCTCATCTCTACTAAAAATACAAAATTAGCTGGGTGCGGTGGTGCTGGGCCTTCTGCCCCCTTCCAACCCCTGTGCCCTCATCTTACCATCCCACCTACAGACGCAGACTGTGCAACCTTGACCCAAGTTTGTCTGAATTTGGGAAGACCCTGGAGCTTCGAAGAGTTTTACCCAGCATGGAGCTAGGGAACTTCCTGGCAGAGGAGACATGAAGTCCTCGCAGAGAGCTGCTCCCTGCCTCCCAGCCCCTACTAGAGAGAGACACTGCTGCAGGAGTTTAATGTTCTACTTCATTTTCTCAAAATGTCAAAAAACCCTGAGGGATAAGACAATTCCATAAGGTGAAGAGGTGATACAGAGAAAGGGAGAGAGGAAGAGTGCACGTGGTGAGGGCAAAGGGGACATTCCTGAGCAGGGGATTCTGGACTCAGAGTCTTAGAAACAGTTTGCTGACTTCATCTAGAAATAGCTCTTAGCAGCTGGGGCCAGGAGATGGAGAGCAGCCAAGGAACGAAGACGGGAAAGAGAAGATGGTTATGTGGGGGGGGGGGGGGTCCTTTCATCTCTAGTGATTTAGCGCCCCTCCCCGTAAACATACACACACACGTGCAATTGTAGCCACCCTGGCCTGCTGAGTGGTTCATCAGGCTGCTTTCTGTACTTAGTAGCTGTCACACTCATCATGTTCTTAACATCTGTTCTAGTCAATGGTCTTTTGGTCATAAAGAAGAGAAGCCCCGTCGAATCAGCTCTTGGGAAAAGGGGGCATGACTGCAAGGATACACAGACTACAGGGAATTCAAGAACAGGAAACAAAGTGTGTTCAGGCCTCATGGAAACCGGAACCAGGAACCGGAGCACGAGAGGCATCTCTGTACACTGACTCCATTCCTCTCTCCTACTCAAATCCGTTTCAACCGTGTGCTCTTCTTAAGGGATGACTACCAGTCCCAGCTCTGATTCATTATTTCTCAGATTTAGAACCCAGCAGCAACCAGAACATTTCTGTGTATCTTAATTCACATTCCTAGAACAGGCTCTGATTGGCTTAGTGCCTCATATTGATGCACCAACCCCCCACTCAAGTCATGTGTCAACACTTTATCTCATCAGTGTACCAAAGAGGAGTGTAGTGGGATTTTGTGGCCCATTGTCCATTAGTCACAGTTGTGCAAAGAAAAGATGCCCTTGGCTGGGTGTGGTGGCTCACACCTGTAATCCCAGCACTTTGAGAGGCCGAGGCAGGTGGATCAGTTGAGGTCAGGAGTTCGAGACCAGCCTGACCAACATGGAGAAACCTCATCTCTACTAAAAATACAAAATTAGCTGGGTGTGGTGGTGCATGCCTGTAATCCCAGCTACTCGGGAAGGGGAAGCAGGAGAATCACTTGAACCCAGGAGGCAGAGGTTGTGGTGAGCCAAGATCGCACCATTGCACTCCAACCTAGGCAACAAGAGGAAACGTACGTCTCAAAAAAAAAAGAAAGAAAAGATTACCTGAGAAGGGCTGCAGTCAGGCATAGCCCCCACAAACCTGCCTCATGCAGCAACTCTCTGAAACTGGTAAAAGTTAAGCAATATTCCTACTAGAAAGACCCAAGACACAGAAGCAGAAGGTAACCAATGTGGCTAGTCTTCCTCTGATGCATGTAGGCATCATATGCAATCCCCTCCATGCAGAGTTACGGACACTTTCTTCATTATTTGCTAGCCTCAACCCAAGTTCTGAGATATCTTTGTCCACCCACCTTAACTTGTATGTCATCCTCCCAATTCGGCTTCCCTATTTGCCTTCTTAAACTCTACGCTCTGTGTTCCAAGGCCAACAATACTCCAGGAACTATCAACCCAGCTGTTGCTCTTCTGTTCAAAACAGCAGGCAGTTCCATCCAAAAGCCTAGATTCCTTGCTGTCCAGAGAATGTGGGTGAGTGAGCATCTTGGATTTCCTCCTAAATGGAGACTCGGTAGTAATCTCCTTACCATTTTTGGTGTTAGTAACGGACCACATCAGATGCACACAGTTATTTCATCAGGATAACTGTGTACATCTGATGTGGTCAGTGACACTAAATTCCAAATATGTCTATATGTGAAATGCCAGAAATAATCCAATCCTCTTCCAGTAGGCACTGGGGATGGTACCACCGTCCACTACCACATATAGGCATGGAGCACTAAACGGCCTATTTTATGATCACAGCCAAGAAACCTCTTCCTTGGGCCAATAATGTCAAAGCCTATGGCTACATCAGGAGAACATCTCCTTAGGAGGATGGGTAGCTTGCATGCATAACCTAATGTGAAGCTGGATTGTTAAGCGAATGAAATGGCTCATAAGCCAACAGGGGTTACTTAAGAACAAAACATTCAGGCTGGGCACAGTGACTCACGCCTGTAATTCTAGCACTTTGGGAGGCCAAGGCGGGTGAATTGCCTGAGCTCAGGAGTTCCAGACCAACCTGGGCAACACGGTGAAACTCTGTCTCTATTAAAATACAAAAAATTAGCCTGGTGTGGCGGTGTACACCCGTAATCCCAGCTACTTGGGAGGCTGAGGCAGGAGAATCACTTGAACCTGGGAGGCGGAGTTTGCAGTGAGCTGAGATAGTGCCACTGCACTCCAGCCTGGGCGACTATAGCAAGAGTCCATCTCAAAAAAAAAGAACAAGACATTTTATCGTTTCATTGCAATGAAGACACCCCTGCCCCAAGGCCACATGGCTGTAACTGGTAAGCACAACACAGGTAGGTCACCAAAGAAACACAAGCCCCAGGCCGGGCGCGGTGGCTCAAGCCTGTAATCCCAGCACTTTGGGAGGCCGAGACGGGCGGATCACGAGGTCAGGAGATCGAGACCATCCTGGCTAACACGGTGAAACCCCGTCTCTACTAAAAAATACAAAAAACTAGCCGGGCGAGGTGGCGGGCGCCTGTAGTCCCAGCTACTCGGGAGGCTGAGGCAGGAGAATGGCGTGAACCCGGGAGGCGGAGCTTGCAGTGAGCTGAGATCCAGCCACTGCACTCCAGCCTGGGCGACAGAGCGAGACTCCGTCTCAAAAAAAAAAAAAAAAAGAAAGACAAGCCCCTGGATGCCCCTCAGCAGGAACTCCCAAAGACCCCAGTATCCCAAAGGGACACTTCAGCACTCTGAATACAAAGCAAAACATTAATAAATATAACAAGAAAAACATGTAGGCCATGGGTTTTAATAAAAAGCCTAGCCAGGTGCAATGGCTCACTCACGTAATCCCAGCACTCTGGGAGGTTGAGGTGGGAGGACCGCTTGAACCCAGAAGTTTGAGACCAGCCTGGGCAACATAGTGAGACCCTCCTCTATTTTTTAAAAAATTCAATTAGCTGGGAGTGGTGGTTCATGCCTGTAGTCCTAGTTACTAGGGAGGCTGAAGTAGGACTGCTTGAACCCAGGAGTTCAGGGCTGCAGTGAGCTTGTTACTACAGCAACCTCAATTCTTGCCTCCTCAGAAGAATTCGACTGAGGGACATAAGGCAAAAGAGATTGAGGCAAGTTTTAGAGCAGGAGTGAAAGTTTTTTTAAAAGACTTAAAGCAGGAATGAAAAGAAAATAAAATACACTTGGAAGAAGGTCAAGCAGACACCTTGGAAGTCAAGTGTCCCATTTGACCTGGGACTTGGGGTTTTATATGCTGGCCTACCTCTGGCGTCTTGCATCTCTTTTCCAGTGGAATGCCCCCAGAAGGTTATACACCAGTTAAACTCCACCATTTTGCCTCTTAATGCGCATGCTTGACTCACTCACCCAGCTCCTGAGATCTTGTTGAGAAGTTGCCGATCACCAGTTACAGGTGTTTTTAATCTATTGTGAAACTGCCTTTCCCTGGCGACGACTGCGACCAATTATTACGTTAGAGAGGCAGCGTGACAACTGCCTGATCATCACCTGATGGTCGCCTGACATTGCTGGTGGGGTGGGGGGACCCTCTCCTGCCCCACTCATGCCTGGCTAGCTACCTACAGTAACAAGCTATCATCGTGCCACTGCATTCCAACCTGGGTGACAGAGGCATCCCATCTCAACAACAGCAGCAACAATGAAACCCTGCCTGATCCCGCCTGTTATTTTCTTTTGAGTTAAATATCCTGGGTGATATGGTTTAGCTGTGTCCCCACTCAAATCTCACCTTGAATTGTAATAATCCCCATGTGGCAAGGGCAGGGCCAGGTGCAGATAATTGAATCATGGTGGCAGTTACCCCCATACTTTTTCTCATGGTAGTGAATAAGTCTCCCGAGATCTCATGCCTTTATAAATGGGAGTTCCCCTGCACAAGCTCTCTTGCCTGCTACCATGTAAGACATGGATTTGCTCCTTCTTCACCTTCTGCCATGATTGTGAAGCCTCCCCAGCCATGTGAAACTGTGAGTCCATTAAACCTTTTTCTTTATAAATTACCCCATCTCAAGTATGTCTTTATTAGCAGTGTGAGAACAGACTAATACACTGGGCAATAACTAGCAACATCTATCTGAACCTGTATCCATAAGGACTCTTGTTTGCAAGTGGCTGTAATTCAATTCTAGCTAATTTGAGCATAAAGGGGGTGTATAAAGGCTCCCATTACCAAAGTAAAGACGGATAGAGGTGGAGTTGGCTCTAGGGACATTGAGAACCAGGGTCATGTCATCAGAATTCTTGTGTGCTCTCATCTTTGCTTGTCTTTCCATGCCGGGCATGTCTGTTGTGCACAGGATCCTTCATACGGTGGCCACTTGCCATTCTGGGATCACCCCTAATAACCTTGTAACCAGGGAGAAAAAAATAAACGTTTCTGTCTCCCTCCTCCAACTTTGAAATATCCCCCACCTCCAACTTCGAAACACTGATTGGCTAGCCTGAGTCATGTGCCTACACATTAGTCCACTGACTGTAGGGCAGGGGTGTGAGTTATTATGAATGACCCAGCCTAAGTCTCCTGTTCACTCCCACATTGCAGATGGATAACAAGCACCATTTCACCTCTCTGCTTCCTGGTTCCACTGTCATTTGTTTTCTCTTTTCCTCCTTTTCTTTCCTCTGAGGCCAGTCTCATAGCATCTGTCACTGATCACAGCTTTTATCAAGTTAGCAGTGCAGGGCTGTCCTGGGCAGTAATTCTCAGTCTCCCTCAAATCCACCCCTGTCTCTTCTTAGGTTTTGGTTCCTGTTAGTGATAAAGCAATTCTCTATACTTGAGGCCCAGGAATACACGGAAATATGAGATCCCCAGGGGTTTCAGGTGTACATGAAGAGAACTCAGATGGTGAAAGCCATTAATAACCCCAAGGTGGTGCAAGCCCCCATGCAACTATTACTTTTGCAGATGAGAAGCACCTTAGAGGAAACCAGAGGCTGACAGATTCTTGCTAAGTATTTTGTATGCATCAGTCAATTGTTAATCTGGACTACACGTAGATTTCATCGTTAGACTGCATATAGATTTTGTTTTCTTTGTACTCCTCTGACTTCTTGCCTCTTTCCTACATTCTCTTGCTTCTTAGCTTCCCATTCCTCAGTTCCTATCCAGGCTGTCCTCATCCCACGCACCATGGTGTGTCCCACAGGCATCTCCACAGCCATATTCCATTCACGTATTTCCATTAAAGTGCTGTCAAGTCAGCTCCCAGTCTTCTTTGATATAACCCCAGAATCTCTTTCAAATAAAAGTTTGGTGGCCAGGCAAGGTGGCTCAACCCTGTAATCCCAGCACTTTGGGAGGCCAAAGTGGCCGGATCACCTGAGGTCAGGAGTTTGAGATCAGCCTGGCTAACATGGCGAAACTCCATCTCTACCAAAAATACAAAAATTAGCCAGGCATGGTGGCAAGCGACTGTAATCCCAGCTACTTGGGAGGCTGAGGCAGGAGAATCACTTGAACCAAGGAGACAGAGGTTGCAGTGAGCCAAGACCGCACCACTGCACTCCAGCCTGGGCAACAAGAGTGAAACTCCATCTCAAAATAGCAGTTATATGAATAAAGTAGGGAAAAAAAGGCCATTCCTGTTTGGAGAAGGTGTTCAAATGCCAGTATCTCAAATTTTACATCATGTGGTATTTGCATCCACAAGATACTAAAAATACCACAGTAATAATTACATTCACAAATAAGGATTTCTTGCCACAAAATCAACATTATCAAGTAACTACACCTGAAGGATGAATTCATTTAGATATATAAACACATTTTAGGGCCATTCCCTAATCATTCTGGTCATTCCAGTCCCTTTTCCTTTTTTCTGTTAACAAAAGAAATGACAGTTTAAAAATCCATTCAAAAATCCATATATTTAATACAAAAATGAGTTATTAATTTTAAAGAAAATGCCACAACCATTTGTCATTTTAACTTAATTTTAATGGTACATCCTTCAGCACTATGGATTTTCTACAGGGTATGGAGCTGTTTTACTCCAGTTAGAGAGGAAGTACTTTCAAATCAAGAACATTTTCTTATCTAAATTTAAAAGAACAACAAAATTATTCAAGAAAAAGAAATGGGGGCCGGGTACAGTGGCCCACACCTGTAATCCCAGCACTTTGGGAGGCCGACGCGGGCAGATCACCTGAGGTTGGGAGTTCAAGACCAGCCTGACGAACTTGGAGAAACCCTGTTTTTACTAAAAATACAAAATTAGCCGGGCGTGGTGGCGCATGCCTGGAATCCCAGCTCCTCAGGAGGCTGAGGCAGGAGAATCACTTGAACCAGGGAGGCAGTTGCAGTGAGCCAAGATCACGCCACTGCACTCTAGCCTGGGCAACAAGAGAGAAACTCCATCTCAAAAAAAAAAGAAAAGAAAAAAAAAAGAAATGAGCTATCAAGCCATGAAAAACCTTGAAGGAAACTTAAAAGCACATCGCCAAGTGAAAAAAGCCAGTCTGAAAAGGCTATACACTGCATGGGTCCAAGTATATGACATTTTGCTTTTTTGTTGTTTTGAGGGGGGCAGGGATTGTTTGTTTTGAGACAGGGTCTCGCTCTGTCCCCCAGGCTGGCATGCAGTAGGATGATAATAGCTCACTGTAACCTCAAACTCCCAGGCTCAAATGATCCTCCCACCTCAGCTTCCCAAGCAGCTAGCACTATGAGCATGCACCACCACACCTGGCTAATTTTTTCTTTTTCGCTTTTTGTAGAGATGCGATCTCACTATGTTGCCCAGGCTGATCTCAAACTCTTGAGGTCAAACCATCCTCCCACCTCAGCCTCCCGAAGTGCTAGGATTACAAATGTGAGCCCCTACACTAGGCCCAGCTATATGACATTCTGGAAAAGGCAAAACTATGGAGACAGTACAAGGGTCAGTGATCACCAGAGTTCAGAGGGGATAAAGAGACAAATAGAGCACAGAGGATTTTGTAGGGCAGTGAAATTACTGTATGATACTGTGAGGGTGGATATATGTCATTACACATTTGTCAAAACATGTAGAATGGGCGGGGTGCGGTGGTTCACACCTGTAATCCCAGCACTTTGGGAGGCCGAAGCGGGCGGATCACAAGGTCAGGAGTTCAAGACCAGCCTGGCCAACAAGGTGAAATCCCGTCTCTACTAAAAATACAAAAATTAGCCAGGCGTGGTGGCACGCACCTGTAATCCCAGCTACTCGGGAGGCTGAAGCAGGAGAATCGCTTGAGCCTGGGAGGCAGAGGTTGTGGTGAGCCAAGATTGTGCCACTGCACTCCAGCCTGGGTGACAGAGCAAGACCCTGTCTCAAAAAAAAAAAAAAAAATATATAGAAGGTACAACACCAGGAGTGAACCCTAATGTAAACTCTGGACTTGGAGTTCAATGTAGGTTCATCAGTTGTAACAAATACCACTCTGGTAGTGTTGTTGATAGTGGAGGAGTGTGTGTATGTAGGGACAGGGAATATATGAGAAATCTCTGTACCTTCCAGCCAATTTGGCTGTGAACCTGAAACTGCTCTAAAAAATAAAATCTACTTTAAGAAAGAACAGGCTGGGTGTGGTGGCTCACGCCTGTAATCCCAGCACTTTGGGAGGCTGAGTTGGGTGGATCACTTGACACCAGGACTCCAAGACCAGCCTGGCCAACATGGTGAAACCCCATCTCTACTAAAAATACAAATATTCACCAGGCGTGGTGACGTGCACCTGTAGTCTCAGCTACTCAGCAGGCTGAGGCAGGAGAATCGCTTGAACCCAGGAGGCGGAGGTTGCATTGAGCTGAGGTCGTGAGATCATGCCACTGTACTCCAACCTGGGCGACAGAGCAAGACTCTGTCTAAAAAAAAAAAAAGAACAAGAAAATTTACATTATTGGTTTAGTGCCAATTGTTGTTTATTCAGGGTTACAGATAACCAAAACTCTCAAATATGCCTATGCAGAAATGAAAAGTTAATGGAAGGATGCAAGAGTATTTCACAGAACACAGGGCCAGGAACTTGAGCCTAGCCTCATGAATGACTAAGACCACTCAACTTGAATCTCCATCTCTACTGTCTGGTACTAACTGAATCCTGGTCCTGACTTCTCTCCAACTGGATTACTTCATTTTACCCTCCCCTCTCACCGCGGCCTCCTCTTCCTCCTCCTCCCTCTCTTCTGTTTTCTACTGTTTTCTCCTTTCACATTGGCCCCACTTTGGGTCCCACTCCAATGTTGGATGTCCTTATAAATCCCGCTTCTCTGAGTCACATTTCCTTTTCTTTTCTTCTTTTTTTTCTTTTCTTTTTTTTTTTTTTTTTTTTTTTTTTTTTTTTTTTTTTTTTTTGAGATGGAGTCTTGCTTTGTCACCCAGGCTAGAGTGCAGTGGAACAATTTTGGCTCACTGCAACCTCCACCTCCTGGGTTCAAACGATTCTCCTGTCTCAGCCTCCCAAGTAGCTGGGATTACAGGTGCCCACCACCATGTCCTGTTAATTTTTGTATTTTTAGTAGAGATGGGGTTTCGTCATGTTGGCCAGGCCAGTCACTCCTGACCTTAGGTGATCCACCCACCTTGACCTCCTAAAGTGCTGGGATTACAGGAGTGAGCCACAGCGCCCAGCCTATATTTCCAAATTCATAAAATAGACTCTCGTTAGCTCAGTCTAGCCCTGGGGTCAGGTGTCCTCAGTTGTGTTGGGAAGAGACAGCCTCAGGAGGTAAAATAAGACTTCAGGAGTCCTGAGGAGAATGAGGGGTTAGTGCTCAGAAAAGGAGAATAGGCTGAGCAGGCACCCCAAAAGCCATCTTTTCCATTTTGTAAAATAACTTGGCCAGGTGCAGTGGCTCACGCCTATAATCCTAACACTTTGGGAGGCCAAGGTGGCTGGATCACTTAAATAATCCAGTTGGAAGTGAGCTGTGGTCCCAGCTACTCAGGAGGTTGAAGTGGGAGGATCACTTGAGCCTGGGAGGCAGAGGTTGCAGTGAGCTGAGATCGCACCACTGCACTCTAGCCTGGGCAACAGAGTCAGACCCTGTCTCAAAAAAAAAAAAAAAAAAAAGAAAGAAAAGAAAAGAAAGAAAGAAAGAAAATAGTAACTTGAATAATTCTCACCAGGAAATAATGAGAAAGATTGGGTAGCAGGGGAGGAAGCCGCTCTTTATGTGCTAATCCCAATGTAAGATCCTCCTCTCCACCAGAAGAGACAGATTATTCTCCCCAGGCCTTGTGTGGGTGCCCATCAATGCCCTGCCAAGCCTACCTGAGGTCTCCCAAGAAGACAATGGCAATCCTTGGATTAGAACCCAGGACTCCTGGCCAGGTGTGGTGACTCATGCCTGTAACCCCAGCAATTTGGGAGGCTGAGGCAGGTGGATCACTTGAGCTCAAGAATTCCGGACCAGCCTGGCCAACATGACGAAACCCTGTCTCTACTAAAAATACAAAAAAATTAGCTGGACATCGTGGCTCACACCTGTAGTCTGACTCAACCCTTGGGATAAAGCTTAAAAGTGTGATTATCGGGTCAAAAGTCCAAAAAATTGGTAAGACTTTTCACAGATATTTCTGGAGATATTCTACTCTCCAGAAAAGTAAGATTTTGCAAAAGTGTATTAGATACCCTCATTAACACTGAATGTTCTTGCTCTGAGAAGCAGAAAATAGTATGTTGTGTTAATTCACATTTATTCGATTCTGGAAGGAGTTGGACATTTTTTTCACATGATTTTGATCTATTTATAAATCTTTATCCTATAAACTTCCCATTCATATCCCTTACCCATTTTTTCCTTTTTAATGATTTATAAGAATCATCTTTTACATGAATGATATTAACTTATTAGGGGTGGGCATGGTGGTTCATGCCTGTAATCCCAGCACTTTGGGAAGCCAAGGCAGGCAGATCGCCTGATGTCAGAAGTTCAAGACCAGCCTGGCCAACATGGTAAAACCCCATCTCTACTAAAAATACAAAAGTTAGCCAAGTGTGGTGACACACACCTATAGTCCCAGATACTCGGGAGGCTTTGGCACGAAAATCACTTGAACCCAGGAAGTGGAGGTTGCAGTGAGCCGAGATCACACAACTGCACTCCAGCCTGGGCAACAGAGTAAGACTCTGTCTCAAAAAAAAAAGATATTAGCCTATCACCATATGTGATCAATAATTTTTGCATTTTAAAGTGTCTTTTACATTTATTACTTTTTTAAAAATATTACTTTTTTAAAATAATGACCTTCTATTGCTTTATATAATCACATCTATCCATTTTTTTTCACATTCAGCTTCTGTGTTTTGGGTTACATTTAGAAAGGCCTTCCTCTCCCCCTAAGTATAAAACTATTCACCTAGATTTTCTTCAAGCACATATGTATTTGTTTGGGCTTTCATGTTGTATTATAGTTTCATCTGAAATTTAGTTTAGCATAGGGTAGGAAGTAGAATCCTATTTTTTTCTAGATGAGCTAATTGTCCCAAATACATTTAATGAATAGTTCCACCTTCCCTGGCTGGTGTAAAACACCACGCTTATCACATACTATTTCTGGACTATTTCATCTCATTGATTTGTCAGTCTCTTCTGGTGCCAATAGTGTTCAGTTTAATTCTTAATTACAGTGTGGCACATATATGATTGTCTTCTGTGGACAGCTTCTCACTGTGCCCTTCACCAGTGCTGAGGCAGGACACAGAACATGTCACATCTCAGAGCAAAGCTTCCCCACAAAGTGTCACTAAACACTGTTGATTTTTCCAAGACTTCATGGGGAGATAAAGGAGACGTTCACATCACATACCACACAGCATAAAAAACTTAACAGGCATTTCTGTTCTCCCTCAAATCCTTCCTCAGCTAACAGCCATACACGTTTCCTCTCTCTCCCGACTCTTCTCCCATTTAATCTCTGAGGTCTCCTCCACTGTCCTAAAAAATCATGTCTGGCTGTAAACTTGTATAAGTCACTCAGCAAAGCAAAACTCCTGCCATTAAATAAATCTTTACTTCTTAGAATTCATCAGTTCATCAGATCAGTTGTTACTTGAGCATTCCAGTGGGGAGGGATGGACACACACACACACGTACACACATAAAACTTCCCAGTACAATCAACTTACACATGCAAGCAATCATCAAAAGCTGGTCTCTTAGGACAGGGAATTAGGAGGGGAAAAGGGAGACCTATTGCTAAGTAAAAAATATTATTTTTCCCAGATAATTTTTTTTTGGGGGGACAGTCTCCCTCTGTCACCCAGGCTGGAGTACAATCAAGTAATCTCAGCTCACTGTAGCCTCCACCTCCCGGACTCAAGTAATTCTCATGTCTCACCCTCCTGAATGGCTGAGATTACAGGCATGTTCCACCATGCCCAGCTAATTTTTCTTTTTGTAGTTTTAGCAGAGACAGTAGTTACTTTTTGTAGTTTTCTTTTTGTAGTTTTAGTTTTGAACTCCTGGCCTCAAGCAATCCGCCCACCTCAGCCTCCCAAAGTGCTGGGATTACAGGCATTAGCCACCGCACCTGCCCTTTCCCAGATAATTTTTAAATGTTGTCTAATTTCTGGCCAGGCACGGTGGCTCATGCCTGTAATTCCAGCATTTTGGGAGGCCAAGGAAGACAGATCATTTGAGCTCAGGAGTTTGAGACCAGCCTGGCCAGCATGGTGAAACCCTGTCTCTACTAAAAACACAAAAATCAGCCAGGCGTAATGGCATGCACCTGTTAATTCTAACGACTCAGGAGGCTGAGGCAAGAGAATCACTTGAACCTGGGAGGCGGAGGTTGCAGTGAGCTGAGATCGGGCCACTGCACTCCAGCCTGGGTAACAGAGGGAGACGGTCTCAATAAATAAACAAAGAAATAGAATTAAGGGAAGATTTTCTCATCTGCAATTGAAAGATTAAAAACTCCACTCACACACAGCACAGGGCTGATGTAAGGTCTAAAGGAGAGAAGAGATGTGAGAGTAGTTTGCCAGCTGCAGTTGCTATATAGATGTATCTTGGCTCTTCCCCAGAGTACATCCTCTCTGCTCCTGCCCTCAGTCTGTATTCTTCTTCAGCTCCTGCCCCAGGTCTGTAATCGTCTTCAGTTTCTACAGTTCAGTCATAAGTCTGCAAAGTTTGGAAATCAATATCTACCTAAACCAAGTGTTCTTTGCAACTGTGAATCCACTATTTTATTTGTTGGGCTTTTTGGTCACCAGATTTCTGGGCCACAGGCCTACTCAAATGGCCTTCTTGCTGCTTTCAGAGATCTGTATTCTGGCTTGCGCAATGGTACTCCTGGGTGAGCAGCTGCGGAGCCTCTGCTCCTGTCCTAATTCTTACCCAGACCCAAATCTGCCCCAGGTCAGCTACCTAGAAGGGTGGAAAAGACCCAAGATTCTTTCAAACTTTTCCTAGCACCTTGCCATCATCTTCATTCCCTTCCATATCAGTTATTCCTCTGCATTACAATGGTCATGTTAGGAAAAGACTATGCTACTGGATCTAGAACTGCGTCTTCATCTATACAAGAGAACTATGCCTATGATAATGTAAGTGAGTGAGGTTTTAGGGGAGGGATCCTGGACAATCAGGCCCTAGAGCAGATTTCAAGTTGGAAAGGACACAAAGGTCAATCAACTGTTTCTTAAGGCAAGAAAGGAGGACAAAAACATGAAAAAATCAAGGTACATAAAAGACAAAAGGTAAGATGGTATCAATAACTCCAAACATCTCAGTCACCACAATAAATGTAAATGAATTAAATTTACCAATTCAAAGGCAAAGATATTCCAAATAACATTTTTTTAAAATCTAGTTCATGCTTTTTACAAGAAACTCATCTAAAATTTTGTATATATCAATGTTAAATGTAGAGAGATGGAAAATGATATAGCAGACAAATATTAACCAGAAGAAAGCGATTAGCTACACTAATAGTAGTCCAAATAAACTTTAAGATAAAAAAAAAGGTGCAATGGTTAAGAATTTGGCTCTGGAGCCAAAGTTTTTGGTCCTAATGCTCAGTTACCTTAGTTGTAAAACAACAACAACATCAACAATAACAATAATGCCATAAATAAATTAAATAGAAAACTAAGACATAATATAGAAGCTCAACAAAACAAAAAGTTGGTGTTTAATAATATCAATAAAATGGACAAATCTTGGGTAACAATAATCAAAAAATGAAGGATAGAGGACATAAGCAAATATTATGAATTTTAAAAAACCAGAACTAAAGACTGAGTCATTAGAAAGATGCAAAAAATCTATGAACAAGTCTATGCTGATGAATTTAATATTTTTGAATTTCAAATAACAGTGAATACTTTATTTTGTAACAGCTTTACTTACGTGTAATTCACATACCATACAAGTCATCCATTTCAAGTATACAATTGAATGATATTTAGTATGCTCATAGATATGTACAACCATCACCACAGTAAATTTTAGAACACTTTCATCCCCTCAAGCAGAAAACCTGTATCCTTTAGCTTTCAACCCCCAAACATTCATCTCTATCCCCTATCCAATCCTAAGCAACCACTAATCCTTTTTTTTTTTTTTTTTTTTTTACATGGAGTATCACCCTTTTAGCCCAGGCTGGAGTACAATGGTATGATCTGAGCTTACTGCAACCTCCGCCTCCTGGGTTCAAGTGATTCTCCTGCCTCAGCCTCCCAAGTAGCTGGGATTACAGGCATCTGCCACCATGCCCGGCTAATTTTGTATTTTTAGTAGAGACAGGGTTTCACCATGTTGACCAGGCTGGTCTCGAACTCCTGACCTCAGTTGACCCACCCGCCTCAGCCTCCCAAAGTGCTGGGATTACAGGCATGAGCCACTGTGCCCGGCCCCACTAATCTATTTTCTATCTCTATAGATTTGTCTTTTTTGGACATTTCATATACATGGAATCATACTATGTAGTGTTTTATGACTGGCCTCTTTTAGCATGATGCTTCAAAGTTCATTCATGTTGTAGCATGTATCAGTACTTCATTCAATTTTATAGCTGAGCAATATTCCATCATATGGAAATATCAATTTTGTTCATCCATTTGTCAGTTGATAAACATCTGAGCTGTTTATATCTTTTAGCTATTATAAATAATGCTGCTATGAACATTTCTGTACAAGTTTTTGCATAGACATATGTTTTCATTTCTCTTAGGTATAGATTGAAGTGAAATTGCTGAGTCAATTTGGTAACAGTATCTTTAACTTTTTGAGAAACTACCAGACTGGCCGGGCGCGGTGGCTCAAGCCTGTAATCCCAGCACTTTGGGAGGCCGAGACGGGCAGATCACGAGGTCAGGAGATCGAGACCATCCTGGCTAACACAGTGAAACCCCGTCTCTACTAAAAAATACAAAAAACTAGCTGGGCGAGGTGGCGGGCGCCTGTAGTCCCAGCTACTCGGGAGGCTGAGGCAGGAGAATGGCGTGAACCCGGGAGACGGAGCTTGCAGTGAGCCGAGATCCGGCCACTGCACTCCAGCCTGGGCGACAGAGCGAGACTCCGTCTCCAGAAAAAAAAAAAAAAAAAAAAAAAAGAGAAACTACCAGACTGTTTTCCAAAGTGGCTACCCACCATCAGCACATATGAGGGCTCTATATCCTGACCAACACTCATTACTATCTGATGTTTTTATTATAGCCATTCCTAGTGAGTGTGAGGTAGTATTTTTTTCTTCCAATTTTTATTTTAAGTTTGGGGGTACATGTGCAGGTTTGCTATACAGGTAAATTGCATGGCACTGGAGTTTGGTGTACAAATGATTTTTTTCACCTGGGTAGTGAGCATAGTACCTGATAGGGTAGATTTTTTTTTTTTTTTTAGATGGAGTCTTGCTCTGTCACCCAGACTGGAGTGCAGTGGTGCGATCTCAGCTCACCACAACCTCTGCCTCCCAGGTTCAAGCAATTCTCCTACCTCAGCCTCCTGAGTAGCTGGGATTACAGGCACATACCACCATACCCAGCTAATTTTTGTATTTTTAATAGAGACAGGGTTTTGCCATGTAGGCCAGGCTTGTCTTACACTCCCGACCTCAGGTGATCTGCGCACCTCAGCCTCCCAAAGCGCTGGGATTACAGGCGTGAGCCACCACACCTGGCCTATAAATTCAATGTGATTCTGATCAAAATCCCGTTGGCCATATTCAAGAAACTGGCTAAGCAAATTCTAAAATTTACATAAAAGTGCTAAGTGCCAAGTAGAATTAAGATGCTCTTTTAGAAAGAACAAGGTAGAAGAAATTGCCCTACCAGAAGTTAGTACATATTATAAACTCTTACTGTATCACTGTAGTAATTAGGACAGTAGATGATGGTGCAGGATAAACAAAATAGGCCAGTGGAGAAGATCAAGCCCAGAAACACATAGAAGAAACTTGAGGCAGGGCGTGGTGGCTCATGCCTGTAATCCCAGCACTTTGGGAGGCCAAGGTGGGCAGATCACGAGGTCAGGAGTTCGAGAACAGCCTGGCCAACATAGTGAAACCCCCGTCTCTACTAAAAATACAAAAAAAAAATTAGCTGGGCGTGGTGGCAGGCGCTTGTAATCCTAGCTACTCGGGAGACTGAGGCAGGAGAATTGCTTGAACCTGGGAGGTGGAGGTTGCAGGGAGCTGAGATCAGATCAGCACTCCAGCCTGGGTGACAGAGCAGGACTCCATCTCAGAAAAAGAAAAAAAAAAAAAAAGAACTTAGGAAGTAACAGAGGCGGCACTGCAGATCACTAGATAAAACATGGACTATTCAATAAGTAGTACCAGGACATGTATTTACCCACACAGGAAAGAAATAAAATGCAATCCATATTCCAACCTTGAACAAAAATGAATTCCTGCTGAAGGGAGGAGAATTTAAGACATAAAAAGTGCTAGCCAAAAAAAAAAAAATTGATAAATTTTTCTGGTTTGAAGTGTTTTAATTTGGGTCATCTGTTTTACTATATATAAGGTGAAAAGAGTAAAAGATGGAATTAAAAGGATTTGTATTCAGAATTTATAAAGAATTTCTGGAAATTGATTAGAAAAAGGATTTCTATTTCCATTAAAATAACAAAATTACACTGAAAATCATCCCCCCAAAAAAGGTATAAAGTATTTTTAAATAACCTTAAAAGAACCGAAGAACAAGAAAGATAGTAAGGAAAAGATAACCTTAAAAGCACCAAAAAGCAGCCGGGCGCGGTGGCTCACTCCTGTAATCCCAGCACTTTGGGAGGCCGAGGCAGGCAGATCATGAGGTCAGGAGTTTGAGACCAGCTTGACCAACATGGTGAAACCCCGTCTCTACTAAAAATACAAAAATTAGCTGGTCGTGGTGGCATGCGCCTGTAATCCCAGCTACTCAAGGCAGGAGAATCACTTGAACCCGGGAAGTGGAGGTTGCAATGAGCCGAGATTGCACCACTATACTCCGGCCTGGGTGACAGAGCACGACTCCGTCTCAAAAAAAAAAGGTTGGGCGCGGTGGCTCACGCCTGTAATCCCAGCACTTTGGGAGGCCAAGGCAGGCGGATCATGAGGTCAGAAGATCAAGACCACGGTGAAACCCCATCTCTACTAAAAATACAAAAAAATTAGCCAGGTGTGGTGGGGGGCGCCTGCAGTCCCAGCTACTCAGGAGGCTGAGGTGGGAGAATGGCGTGAACCCAGGAGGCGGAGTTTGCAGTGAGCCAAGATCGTGCCACTGCACTCCAGCCTGGGGCAACAGAGTGAGACTCCATCTCAAAAAAAGAAAAAAAGCACCAAAGAGCTAGAAAGACAGTAAGGAAAATGGGGCCGGGTGTGGCAGCTCACACCTGTAATGTCTTTGGGAGGCAGAGATGGGCAAACTGCTTGAGCCCAGGAGTTCAAGACCAACCTGGCCAACATGGCAAAAACCCATCTCTACCAAAAAATACAGAAATTAGCTAGGGGCGATGGCAGGTGCCTGTAGTCCCAGCTACTCAGGAGGCTGAGGAGCAGAGGATCACTTGACCCTAGAAGGTTGAGGCTGCAGTGAGCCAAGATCATGCCACTGTACTCCAGCTGGAGCAACAGCGTGAAACTTTGTCTCAAAAAAAAAAAAAAAAAAAAGGAAAATCTAGGCCAATCATCTAAGGAAAAGTGCAAACCCAGAGAGGTAAGCAAACACTATATATAATGAGAAAATATATATGCATTCACTTCAGCATCAGAATCAACTATTTAACACAGTACTGGGGGACATGACCAATACCACTGTAGTAGGAAAGAAAAGGATATAAGAAAATTAAAAATTAGGCCGGGCGCGGTGGCTCAAGCCTGTAATCCCAGCACTTTGGGAGGCCGAGACGGGCGGATCACGAGGTCAGGAGATCGAGACCATCCTGGCTAACACAGTGAAACCCCATCTCTACTAAAAATACAAAAACTTAGCCGGGCGAGGTGGCAGGCGCCTGGAGTCCCAGCTACTCGGGAGGCTGAGGCAGGAGAATGGCGTAAACCCGGGAGGCGGAGCTTGCAGTGAGCTGAGATCTGGCCACTGCACTCCAGCCTGGGTGACAGAGCGAGACTCCGTCTCAAAAAAAAAAAACAAAAAAAAAAAAAAAAAGAAAATTAAAAATTAAAAAAGAAAAGTTAGAAATCTCATTACTTAGAATATGTTCTAAAAATCTCATTATTTAGAATATGTTCTAAAAATCTCATTATTTAGAATATGTTCATCTACCTGGATAAATGAACAAAACCAACAAATAATTAAAACTAATAAGAGAGTTCTGCAAGGATGCTGGATACAAAACCAAATTACCAAAATATCAATAGCAATAACTTAGAAGCAATAATCTAGAAAATACTGTTTTGAAAAGTAAGACACCACTCAGAATAGCACCAAAAGATATATATCATTAGGGAATTAACAAAGGACATCCTGTTAAATTTGTTTACAGCTTTTCTTGATGCAAGAAGAAACAGAATTAAGAAGACAGCTTGGAAATAGACATGTAAATATGTAAATTTGATTATATCAAAAAGGATTTCTGCTTACCGAAGGACACAATGGACAAATTTAACAGATGACAGATTGAGAGGAGAGATTTGCAACTTTTTTTTTTTTTTTTTTGAGACAAGGTCTGGCTCTATTGCCCAGGCTGGAGTGTGGTGGTGCTATCTCGGCTCACAAAACCCTCCACCACCCGGGCTCAAGCCATCCTCCCACCTCTGCCTCCTGAGTAGCTGGGACTATAGGCACTCACCACCATGCCCAGCTAATTTCTGTATTTTTTGTAGAGACAGGGTTTTGCCATGCTGCCCAGGCTGGTCCCAAACTCGTGAGCTCAAACCATCCACCCGCCTTGGCTTCCTGAAGTGCTGAGATTACAGGTGTGAGCCTCTGCGCCTTTAACACGGACAAGACTCCTTCAACAAGAAAAACAAAGGAACACTACTAGTAGACACACGTGCAAAGAAAATGAATAGACATTTTACAGAGAAAGAAATCCGGAAGCTTAATCACCACATGAAAAACGAGATAGTGGCGGGGTGCGGTGGCTCACGCCTGTAATCCCAGCACTTTGGGAGGCTGAGGCAGGCGAATCACAAGGTCAAGAGATCAAGACCATCCTGGCCAATATAGTGAAACCCTGTCTCTACTAAAAATACAAAAATTAGCTGGGCGTGGTGGCGCATGCCTGTAGTCCCAGCTGCTTGGGAGGCTGAGGCGGGAGAATCTCTTGAACCCAGGAAGCAGAGGTTGCAGTGAGCCAAGATCATACCACTGCACTCCAGCCTGGTGACAGAGCAAGACTCCATCTCAAAAAATAAAAAGAAAAAAGAAAAATGAGATAGCACTTTACACCCATCAAACTGGCAGCATTAGAAAGTCAGGTAATGGCAAGTGTTAGTGGCCACGTTAGAATACAGGACCTCTATATCCTCACATGTCTCAAATGCACTGCTGGTGGGAGGGAAAGTTGGTACCACCATTCTGGAAAGCAATTGGCAACATTCACACCCATGAACATACACACTCCAGTAATTCCCTTCTTGGGCCTGTGTCTCAGAGAACTTCTCACAAAGGCCCTGATGGAGACATGTATAAGGACATTCACTGTAGTATTGTTTGAGGTCATGGGTGTTGGCAACAATCTAGATCCCCATAGCCAGGGGAATGAGTGTTTAGGTAAAATGTGGAGACAGGCACACCATGGCATAGTATGCAGCAGCAGGTAAACACCATCGACATAAAAATCTCTTTAAAACGAAGTGCTGAATGGAATGAAAAATAGAATAAGATCTATTGCCTATACCACTAAGGTAAGTTAAAATATCTGTACACAAAACAATATACATTTTTTTTTTTTTTTGAGACAGAGTCTTGCTGGGTTGCCCAGGCTGAAGTGCAGTGGCACAATCTCGGCTCACTGCAACCTCTGCCCCCCAGGTTCAAGCGATTCTCCTGCCTCAGCCTCCTGAGTAGCTGGGATTACAAGCACACACCACCATGCCTGGCTAATTTTTGTATTTTTAGTAGAGAGAGGATTTCACCACGTTAGCCAGGCTGGTCTCAAACTCTTGACCTCAAGTGATCCACCTATCTTGGCCTCCCAAAGTGCTGGGATTACAGGCATGAGCCACCAAGCCCAGCCAACAATACACATTTTATAAGAACATATACAAATAAAAGAGTGCACACCAAACACAATACACTAGTTGACTTTGGCAGGAAGGGAATTAGAAGTGGGTAATGGTGATAAAGGGGAATAAACATTCAAGGGTAAAACAAGGGGCCATTGCAAAGACAAAAATAGAGGGTCATGAAATGAGGAGTATGATTAATTCAACCCTCTGCACCTGACATTAAAAGAGAAGTACAGAGAAGGAACCATCAGGTAGCTAGTTTAGATAAAATGATCAGGGCAATCAGGGAAGTCTCCTCAGTAAAGATCAAAGGTAAAGACCAAGTTAAAGACCAAGTCTGGGCTGGGCACAGTGGCTCATGTCTGTAACCCCAGCACTTTGGGAGGCCCAGACAGGCAGATCACTTGAGTCCAGGAGTTAGAGACCAGCCTGGCCAACATGTCAAAACCCTCGTCTCTACTAAAAATACGAAAATTAGCCAGGCATGGTGGCGGGTGACTGTAATCCCAGCTACTTGGGAGACTGAGGCAGGGAGAATTGCTTGAACCCAGTAGGCAGAGGTTGCAGTGAGCCGAGATAGCGCCACTGCACTCCAGCCTGGGTGACAGAGCAAGGCTTCGTCTCCCAAAAAAAAAAAAAGACAAAGTCTGATGGTTTTAATGTGTAAACAAAGGGACAGGGCACAAGATAAGAGAAGAAGTAGGCAGAGACCAGTCACATAGGGACGTATAATAAGGTCAGATCGTATTCTAGTAATACAATGGGACATCACTGGATGGTTTTAAGCAGAGGGTGAAATGATCTGAATTATGGTTTTAAGAGAATACTTTGGCTTTTGCATAGAGAATGGGGTGGGACCAGGGAATCAGAGTCAAGGTCAACGGTAGAAATGGGAAGACCCGTCAGGAGGCTACTGCAATAGTACAGGCAAGAGGTGAAAATCACTCAAGTGACAAGTTTGTATTAGTTCATTTTCATGCCACTGATAAAGACATACCCAAGACTGGGCAATTTACAAAAGAAAGAGGTTTAATGGACTTACAGTGCCACATGGCTGGGGAGGCCTCACAATCATGGTGGAAGGCAAGGAAGAGCAAGTCATGTCTTACATGGATGACAGCAGTCAAAAAGAGAGCTTGTGCAGGGAAACTACTGGGTTTTTTTTGTTTGTTTTTTTTTGTTTTTTTTTTAGATGGAGTTTCGCTCTTATTGCCCAGGCTGGAGTGCAATGGCACAATCTCGGCTCACTGCAACCTCTGCCTCCAGGGTTCAAGCGATTCTCCTGTCTCAGCCTCCCGAGTAGCTGGGATTACAGGTGCCTGCCACCACGCCCAGCTAATTTTTCTGTTTTTAGTAGAGACAGGGTCTCGCCATGTTGGCCAGGCTGGTCTTGAACTCCTGACCTCGGGTGATCCACCCGCCTTGGCCTCCCAAAGTGCTGGGATTAGAGGCGTGAGCCACCACGCCTGGCCGAAACTACTGTTTTTAAAACCATCAGATCTGGTGAGGCTTATTCACTCTCATGAAAACCACACAGGAAAGACCCGCCCCCATGATTCAATTACCTCCCACCGGGTTCCTCCCATGACACATGGGAATTGTGAGAGTTACAATTCAAGATGAGATTTGGGTGGGGACACACCCAAACCATATCAGTGGTGGACAAAGGTTGTAGAGATAGAGAGAAGGGAACTAACCCTGTGAGTTTGGGAGGAACAGCTATCCAAGTTCCTATTTTGGATGTGGAAAAATAAGGGAACAGGAGGCATCAAGGATAATTCCTAGATACTTGAGCTTGAGCAAGTAGGTGGTTAGACGTGCCATTTACTAAGATGCGGGAGGAGCAAGCTTGGAGGAAGAAATGAAGAGTTCCTTGACCATACAAAATTTGAGAGGCCTTTTAGACATCCAAGTGAAGACGTAGAGTAGCTTGCTATGTAGCCTGGAGCTGGAGAGACAGGTTGGTTGGGAATTTGTTCAGTCACACAGTAAGTTCACATTAGAACTGGAACCCAGACTTCCTAGGTTCAAAATCATTTGCTCCCCCTTTCCTTTTAGCTAAATTAAATGCGATCATTTGACCCTGTAGCAAATGTGAAAAGAGGAAGCCAGGGTGGCAGGCACTTGTAAGGGCACCCACAAGTCTCACGGTCCTCACCAAGGTGCTCCTCCTTCCCATAGGCAGAGGGGTCCGAGCATGACAACAACTACGACCAATGGTGGCACCATCCTAAGCCTACTGGTGGACACGGCTGCTGAGTTCTACCCTTCTCTGTCTCTATTCATCTATGGTGTGGTCCCTGTGGCTGCCAGTATCATCCCTGTCCTCCTGCCAGAGATCCTTGGCCAGGCACTGCCCAACATGGTGAAAAGGTGGAGAAGGACCTGGAGAGAAGGTGGGCTGCACCCTCACCCAAGCTTCTTTTGTCAGAAAAGGTCAGACCAGGGGAGAGCAGGGACTTAGGCAGGGTCATGCAGCTGGTCCCTGATGGAGCCAAGGCTGAAATCCAGGCCCCCTGAATCCTATTCTCACACATTGGCTGAGTCCCAGGAAACCTCCCTGAGACTCTCAGCTCTTGGAAATAGTGGGTGGCTTTGGATATAAAGTAGGACGACTGAGCACAGATACCTAAAAAGAATCCCCCAACTCTACTCCTGAACGCTGTTTCTCATTCCCTCCCAGGTGGAAAGAGAAACTGGGGCAGCAGCAACAGGAACAGCAGATGGTCCCACTCCAAGCCTCCTGAGGACTGAGAAGGAGCAGAGGGTGGAGAGGAGGAGCGCTATATCTCTTGGATATCCACACCAGGAGGTAGATGGAGAAATGGCAGCCAGTAGAGGGCAGGGCCTGTAAGGTCTCAGAGAAATGCTTCCCCTGGGCCCCATACTCCTGGCCAGACCCACCCAAGACCACTTCATTAAAAGTAACTATGGAGCCAGGCCTCTAGTCCCAGCTACTTGGGAGGCTGAGACAGGAGGATCACTTGGGCTCAGGAGTTCTAAGCACTATGCCGATGGAGTGTCTGCACTAAGCTCAGCATGATGACCTCCTGCAAGCAGGGGACCACCAGGTTGCCTAAAGAGGGATGAACCGTTCCAGGTCAGAAATGGAGCTGATCACTAGTGGTATCACACCTGTGAACAGCCACTGCACTCCAGCATGGGCAACATAGCAAGACCCCATCTCTTTAAAAAAAAAAAAAAAAAGGCACAATTTATCCCATTGTTCCCCTCTGGCCCATACATAGTGGCCACTCCACATTAGCCAACCCTTGGTTCAAAACCTTTCAGTGACTATCTATGTAGAAAATCTAGTGGAATCTACAAAAATACTACTACAACTAAAACATGATATTAGCAAGGTTGCAGGTTATAAGATCAATATAAAAAAAGGAATTGTGGCTAGGCTCAGTGGCTCACGCCTGTAATCCCAGCACTTTGGAAGGCTAAGGCAGGCAGATCACAAGGTCAGGAGTTCAAGACCAGCCTGGCCAATATGATGAAACTCCATCTCTACTAAAAATACAAAAATTAGCCAGGTATGGTGGCTCATGCCTGTAGTCCCAGCTGCTTGGGAGGCTGAGGCAGAAGAATCACTTGAACCCAGGAGGCAGAGGTTGCAGTGAGCCGAGATCACACCACTACACTCCAGCTTGGGTGACAGAGAGAGACTCCGTCTCAAGAAAACAAAACAAAACAAAACAAAAAAAGGATTGTGGCCAGGCGCAGTGGCTCACGCCTGTAATCCCAGCACTTTGGGAGGCCGAGGTGGATGAATCACCTGAGGTCAGGAGTTCGAGACCAGCCTGGTCAACATGGTAAAACCCTGTCACTACTAAAAATACAAAAATTAGCCGTGCGTGGTGGCACGCACACCTGTAATCCCAGCTACTCGGGAGGCCGAGGCACAAGAATCACTTGAACCCAGGAGGCAGAGGTTGCGGTGAGCCAAGATCACACCACTGCACTTCAGCCTGGGCAACAGAGTGAGACTCCGTCTCAAAAAAAAAAAAAAAAATGTGCTTCTAAATATTAGCAGTAAACAATCAGCAATTGAAATTTAAAAAATAATACCATTTACAATAGCATCAAAAAATATAAGGAGACAGCAAAAAGATCAGTGGTTGCCAGGGGTTCAGAGGCAGAGGAGAGAGATGAGTAGGCCAGCACGGGGGATTTTTTAGGGCACTGAAACTATTCTTTATGGTACTATAATGGTAGATACATGACATTGTACATATCAAAACCCTCAATAACCTATAAGGCAAGTAATGCATTATTCTCAAGGTAAGGAAGGCTAGGAGATATACTTGAACCTGGAGAGTCAGCTTGGCAGAATTCGGGATGTGTATACACATACACACCCCTTACTCCTTACCTTCCTTGCCATTTTCTCTGCTCCCTTAAAGGTTTCCTTTGTTATGTGTCTTGCTCCTCCTCCTCCCACTTCAGTCTTTCCTGGAAAGGTAAAAGGAACTAAAATGAAGGCAGCCAATAAGAAGGCTTTCTTTGAGGCCCTTCCCCTCCCTGAGGCAGGTGCAAACATCTGGAAACAGGAGGAGAGAAGAATGCAGGGGCAGGGGGCAATAGCCCCTCCTCCCTAGGCCAGATCCTGGCTGCAAGAGCAGTTTGCCACCTTACATCTAGGCCCTTGCCCAGGAAGTTCAACCCCTCAGCTAACCTTAGCTCTTCTGTTGCACTTTTGGACTTTTCTGTAGCACTTCTGGACTTTACAGTAATCTTACCTCTAGAGAGCCCTAGGCTGGCAGTAGTGAGGCCTCGGAAGGAAAAGCACAGCCAGGAGAGTGACTGAGGTCTGATCTCCTCCAACCTCCATCCTCAGGTCTTGCCTCCTCCCCAACGCCTTCCTGCCTTTCCTGGGCTGGTAGGAGCCAGTGCTGATGGCACTGGGGAGACCACATGAGAGCAGGATGACGGATAGCCACGATCAGCAGTTCAGGACAGAACCCAGGATGCCCAGTGCCTGTTCTGCTGCTCACATCAGGAAGGACCTGAGGGTGCAGGCCATGAGGTGCTCTGGCAGGGACTGCAGAGTGGCCAGAGCGGGGTGGGATGCAAGCTGTGGCTGCCCAGCACAACAGTTAACCATTCACCAGGTCTATCTGCCCACCCAAGGCCTGCTCTGGTCTAACAGGACCCTGCCCTGGGCCTAGGAGCCTGACTCCAGCCACATCCAAAGACAGGCATGCACTGTCCCAGCCCCAAGGAGAGGGGGAAGAGGGCTGGCATTACCCGCACCTGGCCCTGCAGGGGAAGGAGGCAACCATGCTAAGGCTAACCCAACATGCAGGTCAGTCCTAGACGGGTGCTAGATTTAGTCTCCAGACCCACCCTTCTTCCCTGCCCTGATCCCGTCCCCTAGCCTTGGCCTGATGACCCCCAATCTACCAGCCCAGCCTTCAGACCCTGAATGTGGCTCTGACCCACCCCCCAACCCCTGACCTCTCGGCCTTAGTGCTGCCCCAAGACCTTGTTGCCAGGGTTAATCTCAAGGCCTCATTTCCCTGGTCCCGCCTCAGCTGAGAATGTGAAGATCTGCACAGCCTTCTCTCTCAGCTTCTCCACCTGCTGCAGCTACCCTTCCTGATCAGATGGCCGATTCAGGGTAGTCCTCAACGTGAGCCAAGTGAGTGTCCCTTCCTCCATGTGGCCCCACCCCTGTCCCTGATGCCCCGCCCTTCCCTGGTCTTTAACTGCCTCTCAGTCAAACTTGCACCACCATCAAGCACGGAGTTTCTGTCCATTACCTCACCAAGACTTGCTAATACCATTTCACAGGCCAGGAACATCTTGTCCAGCCCACTGCCATGCTCTGGGCCAGGCTTCTCCACCTAATTTCTTCCTGGCCCATTATTTGGTGTCCCTGTCCAGTCCATCCTCCCACAACTCCAGAAGGATCTTGAGTCACCAGCCTGCAGTCTACAGCCAAGACTAGCGTAGAGTGAGTGAAGCGTTGAAGCAATGGACTTCCCTCTCCTGTCTGAGCCCTGCCTGATCCAGCCTCTTTTTTCTGAGACGGAGTTTCACTCTTTCGCCAAGGCTAGAGTGAAGTGGTGCCAACTCGGCTCACTGCAACCTCTGCCCTCCTCCCCCCGCACCCAGGGTTCAAGCGATCCTCCTGCCTCAGCCTCCCGAGTAGCTGGGATTACAGGCACCCGCCACCACGCCCAGCTAATTTTTTTCTATTTTTATTTTTAGTAGAGAGGGGGTTTCACCATGTCGGCCAAGCTGGTCTCAAACTCCTAACTCATATCTGCCCGCCTCAGCCTCCCAAAGTGCTGGGATTACAGGCATGAGCCATCGCGCCCAGCCCTGATCCAGTCTTTAATTGAAAGTTTGATATTAGGCCGGGATTACACACCTGTAATCCCAGCACTTTGGGAGGCCAAGGCGAGCAGATCATGAGGTCAGGAGATCAAGACTATCCTGGCTAACACGGTGAAACCCCGTCTCTACTAAAAATACAAAAAATTAGCCAGGTGAGGTGGCGGGTGCCTGTAGTCCCAGCTACTCAGGAGGCTGAGGCAGGAGAATGGCATGAACCGGGGAGGCGGAGCTTGCAGTGAGCCGAGATCGAGCCACTGCACTCCAACCTGGGCAACAGAGCGAGACTCCATCTCAAAAAAAAAAAAAAAAAGAAAGTTTGATATTTTGTTCATCGTGAACTTTTGCATTAATTTTGGTTTTTAAAAGACTACATTAAAATATTATTTATCATAATTGTTGAGTTTTTTTGCATCCTCTTAAATTTGTACCTCACCTCACCCTAGTCCCAACCCTGCCCTGCACACACACCTTCCTTGGCTGCCCACTGCTTAAGGGACATTCGGTGACTTTCATGACTGGCTCCAGCCAGGCTCTCTGGGCCCCTCTCTATGTGCCCACTGCCCCAGCTCCCAAACCTTTGCATGATCTCTATCATAATCTTTATCCCGTAGAAACCTGATGGTTTGTTTACTATTACCTGGGCAAAGAGAACACTAGTACAAAGTCCTTGAGGCAGGAAAGTGCTTGGCAGGTTCTGGGAACCGAAAGGCCAGTGTGGCTGGGGCAGAGCAGTGAGGAGTCAGTGGCAGGAAATGAGGCTAAGGAGGAAGCAGGGCTGCTCCTGTGGGAACTCAAGCTTTACTCTGGGAAGGCTGGAGAGCTGTTAGAGCATTCTGCACAGAGGAGAGACATGATATAACATACATATCAAAAGGGCCCGAGACACTAATCCAGGTGAAATACAACACTAGCAAGATCGCAGTGGTTGCACTCTGGATGTATTTAAGGAAAAGACAAGAGGATTTTCTAATGGATTAGATTTGGCTCGTGAGAGAAAGAATGGAGTCAAGGGTGGCTCCAAAGATTTTTGGCCTGAGCTACTGAAAGGACAGGGTTGCCACCTGCTGAGATGGGCAAGGCTGCAGATAGAGCAAGTTTGGGGTTTGGGATGAGTCATGACTGAGATGATTCTACACATCCAAATGGAGCTGGCTGGCAGGCAGCAATAATGACAGTGGTAATAATAAGCATAGCTCCAGCCGTAGTGCTCACTCTGACTCAAGCATTTTTCCAACACTTTCCATGTCTAAACTTATTTAATCCTCATCATGGCCCTAGGATGTAGAGCTATTATTATTCCCATTTTACAGAGGAGGAAATATTGGATAGACAAGACTGGTGTTCAGAGGAGACTAGACATATACATTTGGGAGTCATCAGTGTGTGGGTGGCATAAGCTCACCTGGAAAGTGGGTATGAAGGTCCAAAGACCGAGCCCAGACGGGCGTGGTGGCTCACACTTGTAATCCAAAAACTTTGAGAGGCTGAGGTGGGTGGATCACCGAGGTCAGGAGTTCAAGACCAACCTGGCCAACATGGCAAAAACCCATCTCTACTAAAAATACAAAAATTAGCCAGGCATGGTGGTGCGTGCCTGTAATCCCAGCTACTCAGGAAGCTGAGGCAGAGAGAATTGCTTGAACCCAGGAGGTGGAGGCTGCAGTGAGCAGAGATCGTGCCACTGCACTCCAGCCTGGGCGACAGAGCAAGACTTCGTCTCAAAAAAAAAAAAACAAAAAAAATAGTTGAGCCCAGACACTCCAAAGTTCAGAGCAGGATGGCAAGGAACATCTGCAAAGGAGAATGTGGAACAACAGCCAGGGGAGTAGGAAGAGACCCAAAAGCGGGTGTCCCCAGAGGCTAAGCACAGCAAGGAGTTCTAGAAGGAGGAAGCGCTGAAGAAAAAGCGCTGTGGAAACTGCACATTGAGATCATGATATGAGGAGACAGTTTTGGGTTGGGCACTGGCCACTAACTAGCCTTTGGCAAATCACAGGGCCTCAGCTTCCCCATCTGTAAAATGGTTCTTTAGAGATTCCCCAGCTAGGACACCCTGTGGCAGGCCCTATCCTCAGCACCATCTCAGGACCACTGGTTGGACCAGGCTTACCACCCCCATCCCTCTCCTGTCTTCTCCTTATCCTGCCCTTGGCCCCAACCCCCACCTCCCACCATTTATCTCACTAGAATTTTCTGTTCATAGTCTGCAATTTTGCCTCTAAGGGGTTCCCTTACCTTGAACCAGGCTGGGGGTTTGAGGGCAGTGTTACTGTAAATAGTTGTCCTCAACTCCTGAGATTCATCCCTCACTCAGCCAGGGTGCTCAATTGCTCTCCTCTGGCCCAGGCTCCTGGCTCAGGCCCAAAAACCAAGTAGGTTGCAGCTGCAGCTGGAGAGAGGAAAGAGGCTGCCTATTAACCCCCTAGAACCCAGAATCTCAGAAACTGCTTTGGAGAGGAAGGCTGGGCGCCATGAATGGGCAGTGGGACTGGGGCTTGGAGCTGCAGATCGAGGTGCAGGAGCATGGAGCTGGGAGCCAGGAGACTTGGGGCTAGAGGCCTCATGTAGGGGATAGGAAATGAGGTCTGTTGATTGAGGGCTAAAGAGGGAGGCTTGAAGCTGAGCCTGGGAAACTTGGGACTAGGGTCTGGGATTAGGAACCAGAAAACCACGTACTGGGGCTGAGGGTGGCTGTCACACTGATGCTACCAGAAGAGCCCAGACAGCACCCCTTAGGTCCTCTGGGGACTGGAAAGGACCAGACAAGGGGCAGCAGGATGAAGTTGAGCCCTCTAGGGGACTGAGCCAGGGAGGTCACAGGAAGCCAGGCACAGGAAGGGCTCCCTAAAGAGAGTACAGTAAGGGGTCCAGAGGTGGGCAGTGTCTGGGAAAGGTTGGGGCCAGGGAAAGGAGTCCTTCAAGGGGGCAGGAGTAGAGGCCGAATGGGTGACGGGCGGTGCCTAAAACTATCACATCAGAGCTGGAGGTTTTCTAGATAAGCCAGTCCAGAGTGACCCACCTGTGTTCCTCAGAAGCCAGTCCTATGAGACGCTCCATGTTAAAAAAACATCCTGTGGAGAAATAAGTTTGGGAAATGCTAATCGTTCTCTCTGCCTCTCAGAGACTCTCAACACACGTTTGCCATGTATTTGCTTGGAGAGGTTCCTGCAGTAAAGAAAGCCTAATTAATTTCCCATTTAATCACAGAGGCCTTTTTTTTTTTTTTTTTTTTTTTTTGAGACGGAGTCTCGCTCTGTCACCCAGGCTGGAGTGCGGTGGCCGGACCTCTGCTCATTGCAAGCTCCGCCTCCTGGGTTTACGCCATTCTCCTGCCTCAGCCTCCCGAGTAGCTGGGACTACAGGCGCTCGCCACCTCGCCCGGCTAGTTTTTTGTATTTTTTTTTTTTAGTAGAGACGGGTTAGCCAGGATGGTCTCGATCTCCTGACCTCGTGATCCGCCCGTCTCGGCCTCCCAAAGTGCTGGGATTACAGGCTTGAGCCACCGCGCCCGGCCTTCACAGAGGCCTTTTTAAAAAGATAAATAAATAAATAACACCTACTAACATCCACAAAATAGACTGAGGAACACTAGGCTAGCCTGAGTTCCCGTTTTACTTTCAGAGACATTGAAGCTCAGAGGATGGAGGGATCTGCCAGGACACAGAACAGAGTCAAGTCCCAGGTGTCCCATCTTCAAGGAACATCAGAGCTGGGAGAGCCCACTGAGGCTACCAGGTCCAACTTTGCCTCCATCTCCACTCCCTGTACAGAAGAGTAGACTGAAGGTGGGAAAGAGGCCATGACTCCCCTTCTACAAGGTGCTAGACAGGGTCCCAGACGGACCAAACCCCAGACGGACCCAGCCCAGCTCCTGCCTCTCTCCCTGCATTGCTACCATTTCCTGTTGGGAGGTTGCCCTTTGGGAAAAGTCTTCCTTCCTCCTTCCTTCATTCCTTCCTTCCTTGGACAAGGTCTGGAGCTGAGACATGCCTGGCCCCACTATCGCTGTGGAAAGGGGGCGGGGCAAGAAGGACAGGGAAGGTTGTCTACATGCACCCTATACCCTCTGGCCGGGCACTACTCATTCTCCGTCTCCTCGGTCTCCTCAAGGGGCTTCTTGCAAACCCCCAAGATCCCCAGGGAACAGAAGCTCTAGGCGGCAGGCCCCTCTCCCTGCCCCCGGCCTCCAGCCGGCCTCCAGCCCCAGAGCTCAGGTCCTAACTCGATTGTGCACTGTTAATCACTGCGTGTGCCTGCCGGCAGAGTAAACAGGCGGCCTCGGAGATCCTCTCATTCTCATCAATCTCTGACCTGGTCAGGCCTCCATCAGCAATGGGGCTGGCAGGAGGCGCCAAGGGGGCGGGGAAGGGGGGCTGTGGGTCCACGATCATGTCAGGTCCTAACGAAAAGGCTGATTGCCCCACAGTGGGAGCCAGAAGGGGAGAAGGAGACAGGAGATGAGGTGGATACATCGCCATTGACATTTGAGGAACCTTTAGGATAGGGGTAAAGCAATGATTAGAAGTCAACTAGTCTGGCTCTGGCATGTACTAGCTGTGTGACCTTGGACAGGCTACTGAACCTCTCGGTGCCTCGGTTTCTTCATCTGTAAAATGGGAATAATAATTCTACCTGCTTTGTCAGGTTATTATGAAAATTAAATGAATTAAAGCATAAAACACTGAGAGGGAGACGGCACATTGCTGGTGCTATGCAAGTGTTTGTTAATATAATGGGGCCACAAAATGAAGGACTGCGGGAGACATTGATTTAGCAATTTCCCAAGAAACTCCCTCTTACACATAGCAGAGGGTGTTCTCAGCTAATTAGGCTCCAACTGGGGGCAAAACCTGCAAACTGGGAAGGGGTTAAGAGGGCAGATTGTTACCTAATCTCCCCGGGCCTCAGTTTTCTGTCTGCAAAATGGGGACCTTAACTGTGCCTACATCGCGGGGCAGTCGTGAAGATTAAATGAGAAACTGCACGCAAAGATGTTATGAATGCGGTAGCGAGGAACAAGCCCTCAATAAAGGGCAGCGAGCTCCTGTGCCTTTCTAGCGTTAGCTCTGCCCAACCCCTTACCCACCCTCGCCAACAAAAGGCCTGCACTGGGGCATGAAGGGGATATAAGTGCTGTTATTCCTTTCCCTGAGAAGGAGAGTGGGCGCTTGGCACCAGGCCCCTCTCCCAGCCCAGGCACTCCAGCCCCTCGCCGAGCCCCTCCTAGGCAGGGAGCTGGGTGGGCCCCTAGGGGCCACGGCAGGGGCGCGGAGGGCCGTGGGCGTCACCAGAGGGCCCCCGGGCGGCAGTGACTGAGGTGGAGAACCCCTGGGAGCCAATAAACAAAGGTTCTCGACCCGGCAGGCCGGGAGGATAAAGGGCAGCCCCCGACCCACCGACTTACTTGCGGCACCTGTGCAAGGGCGAGGGGCGAGGGGCGAGGGGCGAGGGTCTCGCGGAGAGGCGAGTACATTTGACATTGGGGGCACCTTTAGGATCCGGGCAAAAGCAATGATTGGAATTCTACTGGCCTGACTCTGGCACCTACTAGCTGTGTGACCTTGGACAGGTTACTGAACCTCTCAGTGCCTCGGATGTACTTCTGCGAGGGTCTCAGGAAAGGAACCGGGCTGAGGCTCCACTCGCCCGGCGCCTTCGCACCCATCCTTCGTCATCGTGGGCTTCAAGCTTTGGCCTTCGCCTCGTGGGGGAGGAGGGGGAGACTCGAGGACCCGGTGTCCAGGGAACTGGGGGAGGGAGCGGGCAAGGGAAGGAAGGGTGAAACTTCGCCGGGCTGGGAGCAGGGGATCCTGAAATCTGCACTGCCTCACCCGGGTCACGACCCTGGACGACCGGATTCCACTGTACAGAGTTAGGGGTTGTCTTGAGACCTGGACCTGCTCTGACCCCAAATTCCCGTTCGAAGCTCCTCGGGGCTCCAGCAGTTTCACGTGGGACCTACACTCGCCTGGGCCCGGGCGCGTACACCCTGTGGCGGAAAGCTGGGGAGCCCAATGTCCGCAGACCCAGCGAAGCAGGGTCGACGCCGTGAATCAGGTGTTTCGAGCAGCGAGTGGCGCGAGCTTCCATAGTGCGGGGGAAGGTGCCTGCTTCCTCCGTCGGGGCCGCAAATCCACGGCACGTCCAACTCCAAGGCGGCAGCCAGTGGCCTGGACTTCCAGGTCGTGTCCTCATAGGTGGGGACAGAGGACGCTTAGGGATGCCCTGTGGGAACGCAGTTCCTCTCCACGGCCAGGTCCAGCGGGAAGTCCGAAACGCCACGTTGCATTATCTCAGGTCCCAGCATTCAGTATCCCTGGCAGGACCCTGGGCGCCCAGTCAACTCAGCGGAGTCTCCGGCCGGGCCATAAGGACCCGGGAAGGACAGGAAAACACGCAAGGCGCCGCTTTCGCGACCGCCCCAAACCAACCTTTTCTTCGGGAACTGCCGGCAAGACTTGGGGCGGTAGAGTGGAGCTGCTTCTCCGCACTCCCCCTGCCCTCCGGCGCCCAGCACGTAGCCGGGCAGGAAAGGTGAGAGTCTACAAGGCCTCAACTTCGAAAGAGGACTCGGGAAATCCCGATTTCCTGTCCCAATAAGATGCCTTTGTTGTGGCCGCGTCCGTTCTCACCTCGGACGGCGGGGACTCTGGTGGCCTCTTGCTGGGCCTGCTCTATCCGCATCCCCGCCCTGGATTTCAGTTTCTTGTTTTTCATCTAGGAATTAGTGTCTCCTCGAGTCCTGGCGGGAAGGGGTGTGGGGGAGAGAGGAAGTTGAGGGCCTAAAGCCGTTGAAGGTGAAGGCGCGAGGAGGGGGCGCCCTCAGGTCGACCCGCTGCCTCCCACCCGGACTCAGAATGCACGCTCGAGGACAGAGGAAGCAGCACGGTAAAAGTAGCACTTTTAGCTGAGTTTGAGTTTCTGACACCGATTAAAACCGAGGGCGAAGACTTACACTCCAGGTCTGCAGCGCACTCCCGCAGCCTGCTCACTTCCTTCCTCCACCCACCTGCAGCCTTTTCGGACCCTGGGAATCTTAAAAATGCTGTCCCACAGTCCCTGCCGTCCCCGGAACTGCAACCGGTGCTAAGCCCCAGGATGGCTCCAGGCGCACTGACCGCAACCTCCATGAAACCACAGGGACCCAAGCCGCTTGCAAATCTACTCATCTGTAAAATGGGAATAATGGAACCTCCCTCATAGAGTTGTGAAAGTAAGTTAAAGAATATAGGCCGGGCGCTGTGGCTCACGCCTGTAATCCCAGCACTTTAGGAGGCCGAGGCGGGTGGATCACGAGGTCAGCATATCAAGAGTATCCTGGCTAACAAGGTGAAACCCCGTCTCTACTAAAAATACAGAAAATTAGCCGGGAGTGGTGGCATGCGCCTGTGGTCCCAGCTACTCGGAAGGCTGAGGCGGGAGAATCACTTGAACCCAGAAGGCGGAGCTTGCAGTGAGCCGAGATCGCGCCACTGCACCCCAGGCTGGGCGACAGAGCGAGACGCCATCTCAAAAAAAAAAAAAAAAAAAAAGATAGAGGCCGGCCGGATGCGGTGGCTCACGCCTGTAAACCCAGCACTTTGGGAGGCCAAGGTGGGTGGATCATTTGAGGTCAGGAGTTCGAGATCAGCCTGGCCAATATAGCGAAACCCTGTCTCTACTAAGAATACAAAAATTAGCTGGGCGGTAGTGGCGCTCGCCTGTAATCCCAGCTACTCGGGAGAATCGCTTGAGCCTGGGAGGCGGAGGTTGCTGGAAAGCCTAGATCACGCCACTGTACCCCAGTCTGGGTGACAGAGACCCTGTCTCATAAAAAAATGCAGAGCACTTAGCAGTTCCTGACACATAGTAAATGCTCAATAAGTATTATAAATAAGAACAGCCGGGCGCGGTGGCTCAGTAATCCGAGCACTTTGGGAGGCCGAGCGGGGCGGAGGCGGGAGGATCACTTAAGCTCAGGAGTTCAAGACCAGCCTGGCCAACATGGTGAAACCCCGTCAATAAAAAATTTAAAAAATAATAATGCCGGTGGGGTGGCGCGCGCCTGTAGTCCCAGCTACTCGGAGTGGGTGAGGGGATAGGGCTGCGGTGGGAGGATCGCTTGAGCCCGGGAAGCAATTACAGTGAGCTCTGATCGCACCACTACACTCCAGCTTGGGCAAGAGACCGAAACCGTGTATCCAAAAAAAAAAAAAAAAAAAAAAAAAAAAAACACCACAATGATGGCTTTCACTCTCTGCAGACGCACGTGCCACGTTTTACCTGCAGAAGCTCAACTAACCCGTCAAACAACCTGGTCGGGGAGGTATTTCTACCCTTCTTGTTATTGATGAAGAAACTGAGAAAAAAAAAAAAAAAGAAACTGAGACCTAGAGAGGGGCCTAGCTTGCTCAGGCCGCTTCGACTGGAAAAAGGCCAAGCTGAATCCGCACCCAGGGCACTCTCCTCCTGCACAGTAAGGGGGCCGAGACTGGGGCCGAGCCGCGCAAGGGCGACTCCACGTTCCCTCCGTGGCACAGAGGAGTGAATTCTCTACCAGGCGACCAAAAATAACAACCAGCAGGAGCCGAGACCCGAGAGTCAGCCCCCACCCCACCCAGCCAGAGATGGGGGAGAACTGGAGGGGGTCGCGCGGGGGCGGGGCCAAAGCCCCACGTGCACCGCCTGCAGCCGCTTCAAGAAGCCCTTTGTCGCTAGCAGCAGCGTTCGTGCCGCACTCGGCGGCTTAAAATAAAGACAATGTTCCCAGCCTCCCTGCGGCTAAATCGGGCGCGAGTGCGGGGGTGGTGAGCGAGCCGGGCGGGAGCGCTTCTCCGGGTCCTACCTCTCTTCTCGCCTCCTGCCTCAGTTTCCCCATCTGATAAGGGTGACCTAGCCAAGTCTGAGCAGGGAAGTCAGAAGAGTGATACAGTGGTGGGGGTGGTGGGGGGGGGCGTCATCCCCTTGCATCCGCGACTGCACAGACTTCAGAAGGAACCCGCGTGGGACAGAGGGGGGCACTCAGGAGGAGGCAGGGGAAAGCTGGACACCCTCCCCGCCCGCCCACAAAATAAGTGTTTTTATTTCTAAAGGGACGTGTGCAGAGGCGGTGGGAGAAGAGAAAAGGGAGACCAAGGAGATTGGGGGGAGGTGGCAAAGAGGGTGCCTGATTCAGATTCGGAAATGGATGTTGAGTGTGGAGGCCTAACACCCCCACACTCAGCCACGTGTACGCGCACAAGTACACGCAGCCCCACCGCGCAGCCCAAGCCGCAGCCGCAAATCCAGGGCAGCCCAGCAGGGGGCATCCCGAGTCCGCGCCCAAGGGTAGGGACTGGTCAAGTTCTGACCCAACCCTGACCAGCTGGGTGACCCTGGGATGAAGGGGGATGCTCACTTAGATTTCTGTCCAAGCTGCAGCGTCTGCTTGACTTCAGCAGGGAGGAGGACTGGGTGCCTGCTGGAACCCCAGCTGGCTTTGAGAAGCACAGATGCCCCCACATGTACCTGTCACGTGTGCCCACCAGTAGCTGCTGACCAAATCCCAGGAACTCCAGTTTCAGCTCCACTTGGTTCCATTGGCCAACTGGGCTCCTGGGTGAGAAAGCCCCAGGTTACCCTCAGGCACCAGCATTGGCGGGGTTGTTGGGGGGAGGGGGGCGCTCCGTGTGGGAATGAGTAGGGGAAACCCCTGCCCCAGACTCCAGAGCCCTGCGCTTAGAGCCAAGGGACCCGAGTCCAAACACCTGCCCACCACATGCTAATCATACCTCTGCTTTTCAGATTTCTCACCTACAAAATGGGGATAACTGATGCTCCCATTCCTTCCTGCCTCTCAAGCCAGGACTTTGACACAGCCCAGTGGGGCAAAGAACACAGCAGCCCCAGCAGGCAGTCCCTGCAGCCTCCAACTCTCCTCCCCAGTAAGCTCCCTGGGAAGTCTCTAGGGCCAAACGGAGGCGGTGCAGGACCCACATCTCTATGGCAAATGGCCCCCAGGGGTTCTATCTCTGAGGAAGCTCAACACAGAAGTCCAAACCAGCCTGGCAGGGAGGGATGCTGGCCTCACCCAGTAGGGCTGAGGGAGATGGGGAGGAGGACTCATCTCCTCCCAGGTACTCACCTGTGAGCCCTGAGTGGGAGTCAGGGGAGACAGAGTTTGACAAGCTGGGAGGAGAGCTGTCTGTCTGCCTGTCTGTCTTCCAAGGGGAAGCTTGGGGTGGAGCAGGCAGGTAGAGGCTGCCTCACTTGTCAGAATTAGCAAGTTCCACAGTTGGGCAACACTCAGCCACACATCAGATACAGACACACGTGTGCACATGCATCCTGCCTCCAGACTGACAGGGTCACACCTGCATTTACACAGGCTACATGATGACATGAGGACACAGGGACACATACATGCAGGGCACTCAGCCACACATGGGGCAGGCACCTAGCCCTCTACTCATCCCCGAAAAGCAGACACCCATATAACCTCACAACGGGCTATGCATAGCCCAATGCTAGTGCACACAGCCCAGCACGCGGGCACGTTCGCTCAGCCCCCCGGGCGGGTGCGCCAGCCCTCTGGGTCTGTTCCAAGTTGGAGCCTCTCACGTGAGGCCCAATGTGTCATTTCCAAACAGAAGGAATCTAGCTCTCTCGCAGCAGGGAGGAAGAGCAGGGTGTGTAGTTGGGTGGGTGGGCGCGTGGGCATGTGCAGGGGGGAGGGCGTGTGTGTGAGGGAAGCAGGCATGTGAATACCGGGGCAAGTGTGTTAGGGCATGGTGCACATGGGTTGGGGGCTCTAAGGTTGGGTGGGGGAAGGAGTCCAAGGAAACAGTGTGCCTTTGTGAGGGTGTGTGTGCCGCTGGGTCTGTGCAGTGGGTGTGGGTGTTTGTCTCCCTGTATCCGCCTTCTCTCCCGTCCTGGACTTTTAGCCTTCCTGGGCTCGCCTTCCTCATGTCCTTCCTCCTCCCTCTTGGGTCTCAAATTGGGTGCCCTGGTGAAGGAGGGGGGCACACTCCAGAACCTAGTCCAACCCCAGACGCTGCCTGAGGCTTCCCTCCAGCTCCCCTCCCTTCGTTTTCTCCCTTTCCTCCCTCCCTCTCTTTCTCTTTCTCCCTCCCCCCTAAGGCTGGCGTGCCAGGGGGTGGGACATGCCAATCACTGGCTGTGCCTCTCCCGCTGCCAGCACAGGGCGCAGCTCCCCCCGGGAGCCAGGTGTTTGGGTCCCTGGAGACGCCGCCGGCCCCCAGGGAGGCAGTGGGGCTGAGGACCCTACAGACCCCTCTTCAGCCCCATGGTGAGTACGTTTGGGAGGGCTTGGGAGGGGCTGCTCTGAGGTAGAGGGTAGGAGGGTACTGGGGAGCGGGGGAGGGCAGGGACCAGAATGAGATGGAAATAGGGATGGACTCCCAGAGATAGGAGGAGGCCAGGCAGGGGTCTAGAGGGCAAGGGGGCTCTGTAGCATTGAACACTGGCTGCTCCAAACACTCGGCCTCCTGGCTTTGAGTGGATATATCTGATGTTTTTCTGGGCTTCAGCTGGCAGAGGAGATGGAGACCCCCCTCAGGAAACTGGACCTGAGGCCCAGAATGGATTAGGCTGCCTGGTAGAGGCAGAGCCCCCAGCACCCTAGGGGCAGAGTGGGAAGGGCAAGGGGCCAGGAAGCAGCCCTTGCCACCAGCATCTTGTGGGAGGTTGACCCCCATCTTGATGGGGGTGCCAGTCCTAGAACCTCCTCCTCTCCTCCCTCAGGACACCCTGAAACCCACCACCCCCGTCCACCTCAGCTCCCCCGAGATGGACTGAATCAGTCTGCTGGCCAGACAGAGAAGCTGGAAGCCAAGGTGGGTGTCGGGCCAGAAGCCAGCAGACCAGGCAAAGAGCCCCAGGGCTCTTTGGGGACAAACGGGCACACGAATGGTCACACTGGCCAGGGAACGTGGCCCTGACGTGCGCAGGGGCCCAGAGGACCCTTCTTATATTTCTAATATCTTGGGTTCCCGCAGGGTGGATCTCAGTCCTATATCCAGTCAATGCATGGATACCAATGGGCACCCATGCCAGGTACTCACCCCAGTGCCCGCAGACTGCACAATGTAGGGATGGGCTAGGGGCCATGAACTCTGATTCTTGTACAGCTGTCAGCTCCTGGGCAGGCCAGCTGGAGAGGGGGTCATCAGCTCTCACTAGATCATCCAGACATGTGCAGCTTAGAGGTTACAGAGCCAGTGGAGACGGGTTCACCTCTTTGCACAAAACACACCTGCAGCTCCACCCAGACTGACCCAGGACCTCTGCCCAACTGGCTAGAAGGTGTCGGGCAGTCTCCGGTGGCCAGACGTCTCCTTTCTTGGGGTAATCAGCTGTTCACTGGGCTGTCAGATGAGAGTTCTCTGCCCTCTGACCTCAGCCACCTGGCAAGCTGAAGTCACTATCACTGCTGAGATATGAAAAGGAAGGAGGTAGTGAAATGGGCTGCAGAAGATGTGAGTCTTGGCTCGCAGCTGACAGCTGGCGGCTGGAGTTCTGAGAACTGGATTCTGAAGTGTAATGGGGAGTCCAAAGTGTCAAGAAGGGGCTAACCAGAGGTTAGAGGTCATATCAGACCTAGAAAGGAGGCTTTCATTGTATGGAGATACTGAGGCTGAGAAAGGGAAAGGGACATGCTCATGGTCGGAGAAGAGATATGTAGGGATCCACTTGGGGCTTGGGCTCCGCATCCTCAGCACAACGCTGCGCTGCCGCCTCCATGAGCAGGAAGATGGGGTGGGAGAGCAGGGGGCGCAGTAAGCTCTGAGACGCAGAAGCTTGGGCTCCCAGCAGGCGGGGAGAGGTGGGTGAATTGCACTGGGTTTCTGCTCTGCTGTGGTGCCATGGTGATGCCTACAAGGATGGAGGAGGGAGGGAGAGAGAAGAAAGGAAATGAGGAGGGGAGTGCAAGGAGCCAGGAGCAGGGGGCTTGCGGAGAGGAGGATGAGGGACCCAGCATCTCTGATGCCACACTGGCAGAGTGAAGTCTAGGGTCCAGCTGCTCATGCCCACGCTCTGGCATGGTCTGGCCAAAGTCAGGCAACTGCTGAAGATCCATCATGGGTGAGCAAATTTGGCAGTGATTCTAGGGCTCATGCTCCTCTTCTAGCTAAGTGGTGGGTTTTATGTAGCATTTAACTGATGACTGCTGCCCTTCACAAGGCTGGTTGGCCCTCCCAATGGTAACTGTTGAGCCTTGAAAATGTGATCAATTCTATCTGTTTACTCCCTCATTCCCAAAGCCAGGCATCAGGGGTGGAAGTTTTGTGCACCTTAATGGGTCAAGAGCTGCCGTCAAAGAAAAGTTAACCCTGAGGGGAGAGCTGCCCCATCTGGGCTGGCTTCTGGGGTCAGGCCCTAGCAGAAGGGACCAGTGAGTAGACCTAGCCAGAAGGAGCGCCCTCCTCATTGCATATGTGAGGCCTCAGGTGCCCAACCCCACAGCCCCCTCCACATACCTTCCACTCCCCAATATTATCCCCTCTCCCTAACCAGGACTCTACCAGCTTCCAGGCCCAAAATCACAAGATGGCTCCGCTCCTCCCTCCTAAATCTCTTCCCCAGCATCCCTCATTCTCTCCCTCCCCTTCCGTACTCCTTGGCCAGTGGTAAGTTCAGAAAAGCCTGGTGTTCAGGAATCCCTCTCCCCATTTCTCTTTCCCTGCCTCCCCCAGTGGTTCTCTCCCCTCCCAGTTCTTCTCACAAGCCAGCCCCTAGGGATTGGTCCTGGGCGCTGGCAGTCAACAGTCTGGCCTGCTGTAATAAAGGCTCTGACCTCATCGCTTAACCCTTTGAGCCCAGGCTAACATTTTCCTTTCCCCAGTGACAAATGCCTTGGCACGTCCATGTCTGTCCTGTCACCTCACTTAGCTTCCCTGCAGCCGGGTGAGGCAGAGTTTCCTTGGTCCATTTTACAGACAAGGATGCTCTTGGCTATTTTTCTCCTATGCTCTCCAGCCAGGCAGGGCCTCACTCAGGGGTGCAAGGACCTAGCAGATGAGATGTGGGAGCTCGAGGGAGAAGAGGGACCTCTGGACCATGCTCTGGACCTGGTCCTGACCCCCACAGGCTCACCTTCAGGCTCCAGGGTCTGAAGTTGAGTACACATGCGTACATTTATTCCACAGGTATTTACTGAGCAACTACTATGTGCCAAGCCCTGGGATAAAGCACTGAATGAGACAGACACATCCCCTACCCTGCCCTTTAAAGGGCTTCAGCAGACCCACCCTCTTCCCACAGCGCTGTCATCACACATCACACGGCTATACGACAGACACTGCCGCGCACACAAGGAGGCCAGATTCTGAAAGGCGGACCAATTGCTCATCGTTAACTGATTCAAAGCAGGGCTTGAGTAAGCTAGCTGAGGCGGGCAAGGAGGCTGGCGAACACCCGCAACCTCTCAAGAGCAGGAGTAGGTTTGGAGAGGTTGGTCTCGGAGGCAGACGGCCTGGATCCAAATCCTGGTTGCATCGCTGATGAGCTGTAAGGTCCTTCAGGTCATAATGCCTCAGGTTAGGCCTTTTGCAAACTGGGATAACAGGACCTACTTCACAAGGAGTTGTAACAGGTAGAGTAGATCAAGTTTATAATGGTTATGTATATAATGCTTAAAGCCATGTCTGGCATATAGTATGCAGCCAGTAAATACCAGTTACTATAATATTAGTAATTTTTCTTTGCTGCTATTTATGCATAAGGAGTATTAGTAATATTATTAAAGGCTTCTAACAGCTTTCATCAGGAGATCACAGTCCTGGAGAGAAGCCCCATCCCTGCTTTCTCACTATCTTCCTGAACTCCAGGCGAAACACCTTCTGAGGATGAGTCCCTACCCATCACACAAAGCTATGGGCCCACCTCCACCATTCCCAGCCTGCTCACCAATGCATATACCCTCACACACAAACACTCATCCTAGGAGTTCACCCCATCCCACCGAAGGGCCACCAGCTCAGGACGGTCTTTTACCCAAGGTCACATAGCAAGACAAGAGCTTGCAGCTAGGCAGAGGCAGTGCCAAGGACTGCCTCAGGGGTCTTCCTGCTGCCCACTACAATCCCCATTGACAAACTCACTGCATACGTGAGCCCCAGCCCCCATGGATGCCTTCACAGGACGTGACCTGCAAATGCAGCTTCAAGCCCCCTTTTCAACCAGCTGGCTGACCTGAGTCCCTCCTTTTTAGAGATTCTAGAGCTACCACTGAACCCCGCACCCTAACCCTCAGCCTAGGGCTGGTCTCCCCAGGGGAATCTGCCACAATCATGGGAAACCAGGTTCTTTCACAGTCACCATCTCACTGATCCCACAGGAGCCTTGGACAGGTAGAAGACTGCCCCACATCGACAGTTAAGGAGACTTGGACAAGGTCACACAGAAGGGACTAGAGCACATCTCCAGGAACCTTCTCCTGAGCTCTTTCTCTGTCCAAGAGAGGGCTGGGGGTGAGGACCTCTGCTTCTGATACAGAGGAAAGGCAGTCATTCATTGATGGGTCTGTTCTTGGGCTGCATCATAGGGGGCAGAAGATCTAGATGGTGGCAAGAATCAGGTTCCAATTCTCTGAAACCTCTGGTGACTTCTCTTCCTGCCACCTGTCCCAGGAGAGAGGCCTTAGCCCTCATCCGGCATAGGTGGGGCAGAGGGGTTTTGCCGAGGCGGAAAGGACACAGGGTTGGAGCCCACAGGTGTGGGTCAGAATCCCACCTCCACCACTTCTGTGGGACCAGCAGAAATCAACTTTGCACCCTGAGCCTCAATGCCCTTATCCATAATATAAAGATAGAGCACCCCATGGGATGTCACTGAGGTGTCCTGTGGTTAAGGGAAAGAATATATATTAAGTACCTACCATCCAGGAGGCATTAATTATGGTGGTTAGCAATATGACTATTAAAATGGAAGATTTGGAAGGGATTTCCAGACATCAAGGCAAGGGACTGCCGGCTTCTTCACCTCCAAGGACCCCTCTAAGAGAGGTCCTCACCTCCAGGGACTCCTTGAGTTACTTCTCACACGCCCCCTATTCTGAAAGCATTTTTTAATTCACCGAAGTTATAGCTAGCCTTGCGATGAGCACCGTGTTCCCACCCTGAGTTGATGTCATTTCCAGCCCCAAGTGAGATAATGTAAGTGAGCCTTCAGCCTTGCCTCAGGGACCTGGGTTCTTTCTGTTTGGCACCTTGAGATGTTGGTTTCTGTACTCTGTAAAATCTCCCCAGACACCAGGCTTGTCCAACTCCTCCATTACAAATGAGCAAACTGGGAACCAGAGCAGAGGCGTGCCTGGGGTCTGGAGGGGAAGGGGCATGGTGGGAAGAAGCTGGGCATTGGATCAGGAGAAGGAGTGGAGGATAACAACAGGCCTGGGCACAGTGGCTCATGCCTATAATCCCAGCACTTTGGGAGGCTGAGGCGGGCGGATCACTTGACATCAGGAGTTTGAGACCAACCTGGACAACATGGTGAAATCCTGCCTCTCCTAAAAATACAAAAATTAGCTGAGTGTGGTGGCAGGAGCCTATGATCCCAGCTACTCGGGAGGCTGAGACAGGAGGACTGCTTGAATCCAGAAGGCAGAGGTTGCAGTGAGCTGAAATCATATCACTGCACTCCAGCCTGGGTGATGGAGTAAGAGTTCATCTCAAAAAAAAAAAAAAAAAAGAATAACAATAAGGCTTTAACTTTTTAACTGAGTGTCTGTTTCAGTGCCAGGCACTCTGAACGGTATCATCCTCACAGCTGGGGATGAGGGCAGCAGAGGAATGAAAGATTGACTGGTTGCTGATGGTCACACAGCAAGGAAGGAAGGCTCAGCACCGAGCTTCAAACCCAAGACTGGGAACTACAAGGCCAGCACTAGGGTGAATCAAGCAAGGCACTCGCCTCGGAGCAAAATGTAAGAAGGAGACATAAAAATACTCACTAATCAAGAGAAATAATATCATAATAATATTTTTTAAAATCAAATAACAAATTCCAGCCCACAGGCTGGCTGGCTGTTTTTGTAAATAAAGTTTTATTGGAACCAAGGTCAGGATTAGGGTGAGGTGAGTGAGAAAGGGTTATGCAAGTACAGGGTAGACCCTGTCTTTATTTAACATGTTGTTCATCTTGGATTTTTTTTGCATTAAACTTCCATTTTTGTAAACATTACATTAAAATATTTTCTTGATTACTAAGTTTTGGGGCACCCCTTACATTCTGCATTGGAGGCAAGTGCCTGATTTTCACCTTACCCTAGTCCTAGTCCTAGCCTGCTGAGGTATAAGGAGTCAGGCTTTCTTTTTTTTGAGACGGGGTCTCACTCTGGCACCCAGGCTGGAGTGCAGTGGCATGATCGCGGCTCACTGCAACCTCTGCCTCCTGGGCTCAAGTGATCCTCCTGCCTCAGCCTCCCAAGTAGCTGGGACCACAGGTACCTGCCATCGTGCCCGGCTGATTTTTATATTTTTAGTAGAAACAGGGTTTCACCAAGTTGCTAAGGCTAGTCTCGAACTCCTGAGCTCACGTGATCCGTCTGCCTCAACCTCCCAAAGTGCTAGGATTACAGGCATGAGCCACCACGCCAGGCCTAAGGAGTCAAGCTTTAAAGGCTGCACCATGCCCAGGCAGATGAGAGGCGCCTGCAGCGGGGCAGGGTGCAGCCTCTCAGGCTGGCGACTTCCTCTTGTCTAACTCAGCCTTTGCAGGTCTTTGTCCAGGGCCCAGAGCTACACAGCTGATCCAAACTACCAGGAGGGTATGGCATGGGGGGCAGTACCCAATCTAGGAGCCAGGAGACCTTGGACTAGACAATGCCTTCTACTCCCTCTTCTCTGGGCCTCAGCTGCTCCCTGTGAGCAATGGGCATTAAGGAGCACTGAGCTCAGAAGATGACAGTGACGAGAATTGCACAAATTCTCAAATTCTCAAGGGTAGTGTTTACCAGTGGCCTCACTGGGGAGAGCACCAGCCTAATCCCAGCCTCCAGCCCAATGGCTGACTTTGTTTAAGGGAAAGGGTACGGCAAAACTCAGTAATCAAGACAAATCATATTTTAATGTAATATTTTTAGAATTCAAATTAGCAAACTATGATCCCCAGGCTGGCCTTCAGTTCTTGTAAATGAAGTTTCATTGGAACAAACTGCTTGGGCTCAAATCCTAGTTCCTACCTTCTTGCATGATCTCGTACAAATTCTCTTGCTTTTCTCAGCCTCAGCTTCCTTATCTATAAAATGGAGACAATAGCTGAAGTGAGCCGAGATCGCACCACTGCACTCCAGCCTGTGTGACAGAGTGAGACTCCATCTCAAAAAAAAAAAAAAAAAAAAAAAAAATGGAGACAACAGCAATCCCTTGATCATAGGCTCCTGTTAAGATTAAATGAGATTGGCTGGGTGCAGTGGCTCACGCCTGTAATCCCAGCACTTTAGGAGGCCAAGGCGGGCAGATCACAAGGTCAGGAGATCGAGACCATCCTGGCTAACACGGTGAAACCCTGTCTCTACTAAATATACAAAACATTAGCCGGGCGCGGTGGCGGGCATCTGTAGTCCCAGCTACTCGGGAGGCTGAGGCAGGAGAATGGCGTGAACCCGGGAGGTGGAGCTTGCAGTGAGCCAAGATTGTGCCACTGCACTCCAGCCTGGGTGACAGAGCAAGACTCCATCTCAAAAAAAAGAAAAAAAAAAACAGAGAGAGAGAGAGAAAAAAAAAAAGATTAAATGAGATTATGCATATAAACCGTTTAGCAGCAACTGGCACTCAAGGGGCACTCAATAACAACAATGAGCGTTATTATTACTAGTTGCTGTTGTCATCGTATCAGACATTTCTTTTTTTTTTTTTTTTTTGAGACGGAGTTTCACTCTTGTTGCCCAGGCTGGAGTGCAACGGCACAATCTTGGCTCACCGCAACCTCCGCGTCCTAGGTTCAAGCGATTCTCCTGCCTGAGTTTCCAGAGTAGCTGGGATTACAGCCATGTACCACCACGCCTGGCTAATTTTGTATTTTTAGTAGGGACAGAGTTTCACTATGTTGGCCAGGCTGGTATCGAACTCCCGACCTCAGGTGATCCACCCGCCTCAGCCTCCCAAAGTGCCGGGATTACAGGCGTCAGCCACCACGCCCGGTCAAGGAGTAGATCTTTCTAGGCAGCCTAGCACCCTCATCACTACATATCCTGAGAATTAAAGGAGACCTACTGTGTGCCATGTGCCAGGGCCATTCTAAGCACTTTACATGCATTGATTCATTTAATCCTTATCACCTGAAAAGAGGCAATGGTCTTGCTAATGGGTATTAATCCCATTTTTCAACTGAGGAAACCTAGGCATATGGAAGTTATATCACTAGCAATAATCACACATCCAGTGAACAAGATAGACTGGATTCAAATCCAGACAGTCTGGCTCCGGAGTCCAGGTTGCACATGCCCCCTCATGTGCAAACTGTCCCAGACACACAAGCACACACTGCCAGCCACAGTCCTTGCTCATTCTGTCCCCCACTGAACTCGCCACGCTGAAAGTGACTTGCGCACACTGAGGGTTCACGGCAAGCCATGGAGATGCCCTCAGCCACAAACCACCCAGGTCACCTATCACAGCAGCCTGTCACAAGCCAGGTGCCCAAGGAACACTGAGGCTCAGTGGACCCTTGCCCAACATCTCTCCCTTGGAATTTTCCCAACAGTATAGCCCCTGAAAGTCACAGCTGAGGGTCAGGGGACCATCAATCTCTTCAATGGACAGATGGACACCTGAGGCAGAACAGGAAGGGACCCACCAAATCACATGGCCGCAAAGCCCCTGGCTGAGCTGCCTGGACCCTCACCCTTCCATCTGGCTTCACTGTGGCTGTGGGGGCCTCCCGCCCAGCCAGCAGGTTGTTAAGGGCCGTGGCCTTTCTCTTTACCCAGCCTTAGTACCTGGACCAGATTCCAGATCCAAGAAAAGTCTGGGGGATCTTCCCATTCCCCTTGCTTCCCCCCACTTAGCTGGGGCCCAGGAACAGAGCCAGGAGAGGGAGGGAAGCCTCCCACACCCCATATGGGACCAGACCCCCCTGAGCTAGGAGCTGAGGCCCTCATTCCTGCTTCCTGCTTCTGCCCCAGACCTTCTTTTATTGTTGGTGGTGGTGGTTTTTTGTTGTTTTTTTTTTTCTGAGATGGAGTCTCGTTCTGTTGCCCAGGCTGGAGTGCAGTGGCACAATCTCGACTCACTGCAACCTCCGCCTCCTGGGTTCAAGCAATTCTCCTGCCTCAGCCTCCCGAGTAGCTGGGACTACAGACACCCGCCACCGTGCCCGGCTAATTTTTTGCATTTTTAGTAGAGACGGGGTTTCACCATGTGAGCCAGGATGGTCTCGATCTCCTGACCTCATGATCTGGCTGCCTTGGCCTCCCAAAGTGCTGGGATTACAGGCGTGAGCCACCATGCCGGCCTGCCCCAGACCTTCTTACTGCCAAGTGAGTGTCTGAGTCCAGCACAATTTTCCCTGCTGCCCTCATAGAGAATTCAATTCAGCCCCCAAAACCACCCACTACATACATATGTAAACCCACATGCACAGAAAAACGTGCAGAAAAAAATATACACAGGCACACACCCCTAAGGCCCCTCTATTCCCATCTCTGTTTATCTTCTCAGGAGCTCCCTTTTCTTCCCATCTCTCCTTATTAGTAGAAGAATCCCACTAGAGTACCACATACCCAGGGAGGGTGAGAATGGGTTCTTTGCTTTTTTTCCTCTTTTAGGACACATTTCTGTTCTTGCGGGTTCTATCATACTATCTCTGTCACCACGGCCAAGCCTTGCAGCTGCTCAGAGCCACAGTTGCCTCACAGCGAGATGGGCGTAATAAGAGCCCTTTCTCCTAGAGACGTACAACAGTTAAATTAGATAATTCGTTTAGGTGGCTAGCACTGTGTCTGGCATGCAGTGACTACTCAGTAAGTGAGGGCTTTAATGAAGTTGAGTGAAATGCTTGGAGAATTTGGCAGAACTGTACACAAAGTGAGTTTCCCAACTCCTGCCACCCGAGTTATGTAAGACAGGAATTTGCGGTAATTTCCCAGTGAGAAAATCGAGGCCCAGCGTCTGAATGGTAAAACTGGAATGAAGATTCAAATCCCTGGATCCCAAAGCCACTCCACACTGCTGGCAAATCCACTTATGGCTGGGAAAGTGCATGATAAATGACCATGAGTGGGCATCAGTAAGGGAGGGCGATGCTATCTGCTCTGAAGCTCTGCAAGGGCAGGAATTACATCCCCAGCATCTTCCAATAAGGGCTATCAGAGAAGTCCAGTGGCCCAACCAAAGCCCACGTCCTCTCTTTTCAGGTGATGACTTTCCTCTGAGGAAGCCCTGTAGTGTGCCTGGAGGAAGGGGCTCTCCAACCCCAGCCCCGCCTAGCCACCATGAACACCTCAGCCCCACCTGCTGTCAGCCCCAACATCACCGTCCTGGCACCAGGAAAGGGTCCCTGGCAAGTGGCCTTCATTGGGATCACCACGGGCCTCCTGTCGCTAGCCACAGTGACAGGCAACCTGCTGGTACTCATCTCCTTCAAGGTCAACACGGAGCTCAAGACAGTCAATAACTACTTCCTGCTGAGCCTGGCCTGTGCTGACCTCATCATCGGTACCTTCTCCATGAACCTCTATACCACGTACCTGCTCATGGGCCACTGGGCTCTGGGCACACTGGCTTGCGACCTCTGGCTGGCCCTGGACTATGTGGCCAGCAATGCTTCCGTCATGAATCTGCTGCTCATCAGTTTTGACCGCTACTTCTCCGTGACTCGGCCCCTGAGCTACCGCGCCAAGCGCACACCCCGCCGGGCAGCCCTGATGATCGGCCTGGCCTGGCTGGTTTCCTTTGTCCTCTGGGCCCCAGCCATCCTCTTCTGGCAGTACCTGGTAGGGGAGCGGACAGTGCTGGCTGGGCAGTGCTACATCCAGTTCCTCTCCCAGCCCATCATCACCTTTGGCACAGCCATGGCTGCCTTCTACCTCCCTGTCACAGTCATGTGCACGCTCTACTGGCGCATCTACCGGGAGACAGAGAACCGAGCACGGGAGCTGGCAGCCCTTCAGGGCTCCGAGACGCCAGGCAAAGGGGGTGGCAGCAGCAGCAGCTCAGAGAGGTCTCAGCCAGGGGCTGAGGGTTCACCAGAGACTCCTCCAGGCCGTTGCTGTCGCTGCTGCCGGGCCCCCAGGCTGCTGCAGGCCTACAGCTGGAAGGAAGACGAGGAAGAGGATGAAGGCTCCATGGAGTCCCTCACATCCTCTGAGGGAGAGGAGCCTGGCTCCGAAGTGGTGATCAAGATGCCAATGGTGGACCCTGAGGCACAGGCTCCCACCAAGCAGCCCCCCCGGAGCTCCCCAAATACAGTGAAGAGGCCGACTAAGAAAGGGCGTGATCGAGCTGGCAAGGGCCAGAAGCCCCGTGGGAAGGAGCAGCTGGCCAAGCGGAAGACCTTCTCACTGGTCAAGGAGAAGAAGGCGGCTCGGACCCTGAGTGCCATCCTCCTGGCCTTCATCCTCACCTGGACACCGTACAACATCATGGTGCTGGTGTCCACCTTCTGCAAGGACTGTGTTCCCGAGACCCTGTGGGAGCTGGGCTACTGGCTGTGCTACGTCAACAGCACCATCAACCCCATGTGCTATGCGCTCTGCAACAAAGCCTTCCGGGACACCTTTCGCCTGCTGCTGCTTTGCCGCTGGGACAAGAGACGCTGGCGCAAGATCCCCAAGCGCCCTGGCTCCGTGCACCGCACCCCGTCCCGCCAATGCTGATGGTCCCCTCTCCTGCATCCCTCTACCCCAGTCCCCAGGAGAGGCCGGTGGGAAGTGGGCAGGGGCTGCATCCTCAGCCCCAGGGCCCTGCTCAGGCCTCACCTGGCTTCCCAGGCCCCTGGGTCACCTTCCTGGGCAGCCCAGAGAGACCCTGCCAACTTTCCAGACTTCGCTATTCCCAGGCAGGGAGGGAAACCTGGGGAACTGGTTTTTCTGTTCCCTGCTGAGTGAGAATGGGCTCTTCACCAGGAAGAAGGCCCGGGAGGAGGATCCGGGCTTTGGACTCCTTGTTTGCCTTTAGGCAGGAAGTCAGGAGCCAGCAGGGCGGGCCAGGAGAAAGAAGGCTTAACATTAAGTATTCCTTGGCCCAGCGGCCGCCCGCCCGGATTGTGGTGTGAGATGGTGCGCCGTGGGGGGCACAGTCAGGAACTGAACCGGCCACTGGGAGAAAAGCCTGACTACAGGGAGCTGGGGAACCCGACCTGGGGATCCCCTCACTTCATAGGCAGAGCCCGACCACCTGGGCCCTAGGCATACTCTCCAGGATTGTCCAGACCCCCGACATATGTCCCCAGAGGGTCCCTAGGTGGGTCAACTCCAAGGCAAATGTCCAAACATCAAGAAGATAATGACACTGGAGGGGTCCGGCTTGGCTAGTCACACATCAAGTCCCAAGGCAGCAACAGGGCCGGGAGCCAGGTGTGCCGACTGTCCTACAGTATCATTTTCCTGGGAGCGGGAGTCAAGTGTGTCTGCTCTCCAGCCCCACATCCATACCCCTGCCCCAGAGAAGCCTCAGTCCCTCCCTCCTGGCTCACAGCCACCACCTGGAGGATCTGCTCCATGCAGATGTAGCCAGGCCTCCCGCATGCTGCCTGCCTCCGGCCCTGCCCCACACAGGCCTGGCCCAGCCAGCAGGTTCTCTCCTGTGAGCTCCCCAATCCAACCCGTGCATGGCCTCCCAGCCACCCGGATCTCCAGGCCCAGCCTGGCCCCAAATGTTCTTTCCTTCATCCTCAGCAAGTGCTGAGTCTGTGAATAAAGCCACATAACCAGCGGGCACTAAGGTGCCTTCCTCCCTGTGTTGGCTCAAGGCCTTGGTCTCAGGCCAGGGCTGGATGGGGCAGGGAGGGCCCAAGTACTTTGGAATGTGGGCCGTGGCCCTGAAAGTGGTTCTAGGAGGGACAGCACTGCATGGTTGGATCTACTAAAGCCTGGGGGACCCCGGCACCACAGAGTCCCTGGCTCAGGTGAGTGGGGCTATAAAAGGCAGACTTGACCTCTGAAAGTGAGGCAGCCAGGTGAAATAAACCACCCCGGCCCACATCCCTGCATATTCTCTATTGGCTCTGCCATACCCAGGGAGAACAGAACTCTTCCAAACCCCCACTTACACATGAGGAGATAAGGCCCAGAGATCCAGGAGGATTGTTCAGGGTTACCCCACAAAGCAACACCCAGAATTCCAGGCAATTCATAGCCTCCTGACCTCTGGACTCTTCCGTGAGTAGATGAGAGGCCTAAAGTATTTGGGCCAAAACACTCCATGAGGATGACCCTCAGGTCAGGTTATAAGGCACTTCTTTGGTGAAGGGTCCCCAAAGCCCAACGCAAAGGAATTCTAGAGAGGTTAATCCCATAGTCTGGAGTAGTGGTTTCCAAGACCGTCACTGGGTTCAGTGATTTGCTAGAACGATGCATAGAACTCAGCAAAGCTATTATCCTCACAGTTTATTACAGTGAAAGAACACAGAGCATAAAACAGCAACAGCAAAAGGTGCACAGAGCAGAGACGAGGAGAGACCAGATACAAACTTCCAGCTTTCCTCTCCCAGTGGAGTCGTGCAGACTGTGCCCAGTCTTCCAAGCAATGATGTATGACAACAAAATGAAGTACTGCCAACCAAGAAAGCTCAGCAGAGCTTTGGTGTCCAGTGTTCTTACTGGAGGCTGGTCATGTAAGCATGGTTGACCACCCACATGGCTGACCTTACTTAGTCTCCAGCCCTTCCAGAAGTTAAACTGATACCATGTGGCCCAAGGAGCAAAGGTAAGCAAAAACACTTACCAGGCAGGATATTCCAAGGGTTTAGTGTTATCTTCCAGGAGCCAGGCAAGGCCAAACCTTTCTTTGAAATGTGCAAATGTGCAGGGTTCGGATCATCCAGACCTGCTGAGTCAATCTTTCATTTCACAGTGGTTCTGATCAGTAGCCTCAGTATCACCTGGGAACTTGTTAGCTATGAGAATTCTCAGGGTCCCCCTAGATTCACTAAATCAGAAACTCTGTGGAACCCACCACCTGTTTTTAACAAGCCCTCTAGGTGTTGTGATGCAGGGTAAAGTTTGAGAATCCTTGGCCTAGAGGGATGAGGCCTGGGTGGAGCTAAGCCCTTGCAGAGGGAGGAGTGGGGATTCAGCCCACTTGTAGCTGTTGGGACTCCCAGGAGCCTTTGGAAGAAAGCTTCCAACACGATGGGAAATGGTATCCAGTGAAGATCTAAACAGGATAGGCTAGCCAAGAACTACAGCACTGTGAGAATGACCCTAGGATCCAAACCCCATATCCCCTTCCCACCAGCACAGCTTACTGGGTTGTGAGTTCAAGATCATAAGAGGGCCCCTCCCTTACCACTGCTCCCTCACAGCCCTAAGGCCCCTTTAAGGTTGAATGTCCTGCCCCGTGTTAAAGGTGTTGAAACTGAGGTCCTGGGAGGCAGAAGGACTGAGCAAGCTGAGCAGTGCTGGGAGAACAGGAACTTTGGGGTCAGATTAACCTGGTCTCTACTGAAGACCAGAAGAGGAGGGGGTCAAATCTGGTATTCACATCAGGAATGGGGCTAGCAGTTCACACTTGTCCCTTGTCCCAGATGCAGGTCTGACCTGCCATGTCCCTCACTGAACAACCTTAGACATGTCTCTTCTCAATGTCTTCATCTCTGAAATGGAAACAAGCCCTTTGCAGAAGAGTTCGGAGGATGAGAAAGACTGGAGGGAAATGCCCTCAATGGCTCTATGATCAGTGTTACCACAGGACAGGGCTGCTAGCCGGTAAATGCCAGAAACCAGGACTAGTTTCAGACCCAGCTCTGACCCTACACCTCCAGCCTGAGCTTTGAAAAGCCCATGCCCCCAGTCCAAGGAGAAGAAACTTAAGCCCCATCATGGCTTGGTTAAAGGAGTTTGGGGGAACAAGTTTCAGCGGGAGAGGGTGTGTGCATTCCAGGAAGGCTTCCCAGAGATGGGGTCTGTGCCCTCAGTCCTCTGAAGCAAGATTCCCGCAGGCCCAGCTGCCACAGAATTGGGGAAACGGGATAAGCCCAAAGAGAGGGTGGCTGGACATGGCAACAGTCCACCCCAAACACTCCACCACTACCCCGTTCTGAGAGTCCTTCTTGGCCCCAGAAACAAGGGCGACTACGCGCCTGAGCTGGAAATAGGGAAAGAATGAAGCGGTTTTGTGAATGCTGTCTTCCCCCCACTGCTACCGACCCCTTCTCCAGCCCTGAGAAGTTAGGATCCTCTCTCCTTCTGCGCCACCTTCCTTCCACTCCCACCGTATTGCTTTAGCGCCATCTGCTGGCAATCACAGGAGTAGCTCTGCCAAAACACGGCTCTTGGAACCCGCCTGGGCCTGCTCCTCAGATAACAAGACCACAGGACAAGATGGAGTAGGTGGTTTTGGCCACCCCAGTCCCTGCCCCCAAGTCTCAGCAGGTACATCAGACCCCAGAAGAATCAGCTTCCTTGGATACCACTATAAACTTGCAGAGACAGGCCCTACCTCTCTGGCCAGTATACCAAATTCACCAACAAGGAGATAGAAGGTAGGGGGCTTGGCGTCTAGGAACAGCTCCATCTTCTCTTAATCCCCCATGGCCCCAGGCCTCTGGAATCCTTGGTTTTATTCTTAGGACACTGGCTGGGATTTCACAGGACTCATGCTGACCCAACTGGAAATTTAGACAAGTACCCGCTCACCTTTAGAGCACGAAAGTCTTCTGAATGCCCAGGTGCCCTACACCAGCCTCACGCTCTAACGGGCTTGAGGGGGCTTGAGGTTATTGCTTCTGACATCGTTGTTGTTAGCATCTTTGGCAACACACACAAACTGGATAACCCCACAAATCAGACTGTCACACAAAATGGGCCTGAAAACGGTTCTCACTCTTCACTGTGAGCCCCTGTCCTTCCCCTGCCCTTGAGTTTCACTTTCTCTCTTGATATTCTTGGCCTGGCTAGCACCACCATTCACACAGTTGCTCAAACCAGAAAGCTGGGAGTCATCCCAGACTCCTCTCTTTTACTCCCTGTGCTCAGCCTATCTCCTGAATAGTTCCCAAATTCATCCAGTTTTCTGCATCCCGACTGCCTCTAAACTAGTCCAGGCTTCTTGCCTGAAGTGCCAAAACAATCCCTTAATTCAGGGATTAGCAAATTTTTTCTGTAAAGGGCCAGATAGCAAATATTTTAGTTTTAGACTCTGCAGACCAAGAGACAGAATCAAGAATATTATGTAGGTACTCCAATATTACACAGTCTCTGTCACTACTATTCCACTCTGCTGATGCAGTCAAAAGCAGCCATAGACAATACATACTTAAATGAGCATGGCTGTGTTCCAAAAATATTTTCTTTGAATATCACTGAGATTTGAATTTCATATAATTTTTCTTGTGTCACAAATACTATTTTTGTTTACTTTTCAGCCTTTTAAAAATGCAAAATTCAGGCCAGGCTTGGTGGCTCACGCCTGTAATCCCAGCACTTTGGGAGGCCAAGGTGGGCAAATTGCCTAAGGTGAGGAGTTCGAGACCAGTCTGGCCAACATGGTAAAACCCAATCTCTACTCAAAATAAAAATTAAAAAATTCACCAGGTGTGGTGGTGTGCACCTGTAATCCCAGCTATTTGGGAGGCTGAGGCAGGGGAATTGCTTGAACCAGGGAGGTGGAGGTGGCAGTGAGCCGAAATCACGCCACTGCACTCCACCCTGGGCAACAGAGGGAAACTCCGTTTTTAAAAAAAAAGCAAAATCCATTCTTAGCTAATGACTGGTACAAAAACAGGCCTCCCAGACATAGTCGGCCAACCCTGCCTTAATTGGTCCCACTCCCATCCATTCTCCATGCTCTAGCCAAAGTGATTTTGCAAAACACAGATCTGATGCTTTCAACTCCTTGCTTCCAGCTAGCCAATCGCTTAAAATAAAAATGCAAGCTCCTTAGCCTTCAAAAGCCTTCCCATTCAGCCCTACTTAATTCTTCAGCCTCTTCCGTGACGCCTCCCCCCACAGACCTTAGTCCCAGCCTCTGGAATTCTCCTGGTCCTCACACAGGTCCTCAGCTTTCTTCTTCATGGTTTTATTCCTTTCCGTTCCTTTGCTTGGAATAGTCTTTTCCTACTTCACCTGGGAAATTTATATACTTTCTTCAAGAGCCAGAGAGAAAAAAACAGCCCCCACCTGAGGGGGTTGCAGGGTGTCCTCGGGGGGACGGCGGGTTTCAGTTGAAGCCAGACGGTGGAGGGGATGGTCAGAGAAGAGGCTCAGATGCAGAGGCACTGGCAGACCACTGAACAGAGAGGGCACAGCAGAGAGGGCTGGGAGGAAGGGCCCAGGCAGTAGAGGGAGGGGCTGTGTGGGACACATGGGGAAGGGTAGGGAAATGGCAGTTAAAGCAGAGACAGGCCGGGCGCAGTGGCTCGCACCTGTAATCCCAGCTCTTTGGGAGGCCAAGATGGGCGGATCACCTGAGGTCAGGAGTTTGAGACCAGCCTGACCAACATGGAGGAACCCCATCTCTACTAAAAATACAAAATTAGCTGGGCATGGTGGTGCATGCCTGTAATCTCAGCTACTCGGGAGGCTGAGGCAGGAGAATTGCTTGAACCTGGGAGGTAGAGGCTGTGGTGAGCCGAGATTGCGCCATTGCACTCCACTGGGGCTACAAGAGCGAAACGACGTCTCAAAAAAAAAGAAAAAGAAAAAAGCAGAGACAGGTCGGGCGCGGTGGCTCAAGCCTGTAATCCCAGCACTTTGGGAGGCCGAGACGGGCGGATCACGACGTCAGGAGTTCGAGACCATCCTGGCTAACACGGTGAAACCCCGTCTCTACTAAAAAATACAAAAAACTAGCCGGGCGAGGTGGTGGGCACCTGTAGTCCCAGCTACTCGGGAGGCTGAGGCAGGAGAATGACGTAAAAACCCGGGAGGCGGAGCTTGCAATGAGCTGAGATCCGGCCACTGCACTCCAGCCTGGGCGACACAGCAAGACTCCGTCTCAAAAAAAAAAAAAGAAAAAAGCAGAGACAGACCCACATGAGCCCACTCCTCCTTCAGCAGTCCTCCCCGAAGACCCATCCTGCATCCTGGAGGACTTTTTGTGCACTGGGCCAGCTCCAAGGTCCTGGAGAGTACGGATAGTGTCTCGTTTTGTGGCAATCTCTACCATCGCCTCACTCCCAGTGCTATTCCAGGACACCTACTGTGGTCCTCTAAGTAGGTGTAGGTCCACCACACCTACTGTGGTTATCTGCAGAAACACCTCTGCTGAGGCAATGCTTAGAAAGGGATCATTCTGTGAGCAGTGGAGGTGCTTACTTAGAACCACTTTGGTAATGGCAGGACCAGGACAACCAGGGCTGTCCAAATCCAGAGCTAAACCAAGGTGTTATCTCGACACGAACTCCTCTGCTCACAAGCTGGATGACTTTTGGCAACTTTTTTTTTTTTTTTTTTTGAGATGGAGTTTCGCTCTGTTGCCCAGGCTGGAGTGCAGTGGCCGGATCTCAGCTCACTGCAAGCTCCGCCTCCTGGGTTCATGCCATTCTCCTGCCTCAGCCTCCCGAGTAGCTGGGACTACAGGCGCCCGCCACCTCGCCCGGCTAACTTTTTTTTTGTATTTTTTAGTAGAGACGGGGTTTCACCGTGTTAGCCAGGATGGTCTCGATCTCCTGACCTCGTGATCCGCCCATCTCGGCCTCCCAAAGTGCTGGGATTACAGGCTTGAGCCACCGTGCCCCGCCAACTTTTTTAACCTCTGTGAACTTTCATTTCCTTACTGGGAAAATACAGCTGCTATATTTTCCTGATGGGGAGTTCAGTTCAGATAAATATTTGCCAGGTCCCCACTCTGTTTCAGAGACTGTAGGAGCAGGGAACAGAGAAGTAAATAGAACATAGTCTCTGCCCTAGAGAAGCTCACATTCTAAGAGCTTTTAAAATGTGGGTTGTGACCCCATTAGTGAGTCATGAAATCAGAGTCATGATCAGCTTTTTTTTTTTTTTTTTTTAATGAACTTGTTTAAAATAGATTTTAAAATACTGGGGTGTGACACATAATGAGGGTAAGTAGTACTTTTTGAAACTTTTGTTTCACTTTAGAAAGAGAAAACAGATACATGTTTGCATGCACCAGATCATTAGGTAAACTATTTCTAATGGTGGAACGCGGTACTAGGAGTTTGAAATCCCCTGGACTGGGAGTCACTGAAAGGACTAAAGGAGATAAAGCATGTGGATTAGTTTCCTAGGGCTGCCATAATGAGGTACCACAAACTGGGTAGCTTGTAACAGAAACCCGTTGTCTCACAATTCTGCAGCCTAGAAGTCTAAAATCAGGAGCCTAGAAGTCTAAAATCAAGGTTTTGGAGCAGGCTCGCTCCCTCTGGAACCTGTAGGGAAGACTTTCCTTGCCTCTTCCACTTCTGGTAACCCCAGGCATTCCTTGTCTTACAGCTGCCACACTTCAATCTCTGCCTCAGTCATCACATGGCATTCTCCCCTCCTCTGTCTAAGTCTCTCTGTCTCTTCTCTTCTTTTTTTTTTTTTTTGAGATGGAGTCTTGTTCTGTCCGCCCAGGCTGGAGTGCAGCAGCGCGATCTCGGCTCACTGCAAGCTCCACCCCCAGGTTCACGCCATTCTACTGCCTCAGCTTCTCGTGTAGCTGGGACTACAGGCGCCCGCCACCACGCCCGGCTAATTTTTTTTTTTATTTTTAGTAGAGACGGGGTTTCACCGTGTTAGCCAGGATGGTCTCGATCTCCTGACCTCGTGATCCGCCTGTCTCGGCCTCCCAAAGTGCTGGGGTTACAGGCGTGAGCCACCACACCCGGACTGTCTCTTCTCTTCTAACAAGGATACCAGTCATGTTGGATTAATGGTCAACCCTACTCCATTGTGACCTCATCCTAATTAACCATATCTGCATTCTCTAGTACTGAGGGTTAGGGCTTCAATATATCTTTTTAGGGTACACAATTCAACCCGTAACATTACAGGACAGTGCCCAGCACCTCGTCAGGCTCTCAGGGAGAGTTCTTTGAGCTTGTCTCCTGCAGAGAGCCAGCCCAGGAGCCTTCAAGCACCTGTAAGTCTAGGGCTTCAAGTCTGGGTGCTTGAGTTGGGAAGTACTAAACCATCAGAACCTCTAGTTTCCTGTTCTTGAAACCCAATGCAGAAATCTTGCAAAGCCAAAAAATACTATGCCTCCACATATTTCTCAGAGCATACCAGATCTTGAGCCTCTCCTCCCTAATTCAGACTTCCCTAATGCCTGGAATCCCTCCCTCTTCTTTCCTCCTCTCTTCTCCCAATCCCCTCAAAGGAGATGATATGGAATATGGCAAGAGTTTGGGAGCCAGAGTTTTGTGAACATGGACGAGTCACTTCATTATTCCAAGCTTCAGTTTCCTCATCAATAAAAGGGGGACAAATCATGCTAAGCATGTTATATGTTAAACACTCAGAAAACACTGGTTTCCTTCCCCATTCCCTGCAGTCTTCACTTTCCCTTTATTCCTCTCTGCCTCTGCCCAACCAAGCCTAGGCCAGCACACTTCAGACCCTGACCTCTCAGGATCTGTAAGCACCTGGCACATTGTCTGTGACATAGTAGGCAAGAATTTTTTTTTTTTTTGAGGCAAAGCCTCACTCTGTCGCCCAGGTTAGAGTGCAGTAGTGCCTTTTCAGCTCACTGCAACCTATGCCTCCTGGGTGCAAACAGTTCTCCAGCCTCAGCCTCCTGAGTAACTGGGATTACAGGCATGAGTCACTGTGCCCAGCCTCCTCCTCTTAAATCTGGCCACTATCCTGGCTGGGTGACCCATTCAACTCAATAGTGCCAGTGTCATGATGTCTTCAGCCCCAAGGACCTTATCCTCTACCCTATGTCAGTCAAATCCAGAGCCCTCAACTGCTCCTGCTTCAAGAGCTAAAACCCCAATGTCTTCCCCTCTCACTCTCCCACCCGCTCAGCCTCTCACCTTCCTGCAGGCCCTGTCCTTGGCCATCCTCAGCAAGTGCTTTCCTTCCCTGAACAGCCTGGACCCTGGAATCTTTCCTCAGCACCACCAACACTCACAATCCCACGGCCCCTTGCTTCTACTAGAAATTCACCACCCTGGGTCAATGCCACCATCCATCTTCTCTGACCCGACACATGGGCATTCAAGCACTGCTGGAAAAAGCTCCCACTGTCTGGCAGATTGGCACCAGAACAAATGCAGGGTTCCTGACCTCTGCTCGGGAGCCTCACGGCGCCACCTCACATCTTTGTGCTTGTCCTCAGTCAACTCCCTTGCCTTATTCCCAAAAGTGCTTGTTCTCCACTTCCACCTCTCTTCATGGCCGCTATCTCTGGCTTGCTGCCTGCATGATTTTTTTTTTTAAGAGTTGGGGGGTCGGGTGCGGTGGCTCATACCTGTAACCGCAACACTTTGGGAGGCCAAGGCACATGGATAACCGGAGGTCAGGAGTTCAAGACCAGCCTGGCTAACATGGTGAAAACCCATCTCTACTAAAAATACAAAAATTAACCAGGTGTGGTGGTGGGCACCTGTAGTCCCAGCTACTCGGGAGGCTGAGGCAGGAGAATCGCGTGAACCCGGGAGGCAGAGGTTGCAGTGAGCCGAGATGGTGGCACTGCACTCCAGCCTGAGTAACAGAGCAAGACTCCGTCTCAAAAAGAAAAAAAAGAGTTGGGGGGTCTCGCTCTGCCACCCAGGCTGGAGTGGCTCACTGCGACCTCAAATTACTGGGTTCAAGGGATCCTCCCACCTCAGCCTCCCAAGTAGATGGGACTACAGGAGCACACCACCACACCCAGCTAATTTTTTTTATTTTGTAGAAACAGGGTCTCACTGTGTTGCCCAAGCTCGTCTCAAACTCCCGGGCTCAAACAATCCTCCTACCTCAGCCTCCCAAAATGCTGGGATTATAGGCGTGAGCCACCACACCTGGTCTCCATGTTGATTTAAATGAGACAATATTCTCACATTCTTTGTTTGATTAAGAAATCTTGCAGTGACTGGGTTTATTCTACCTCATGGGCGTGGGAGAAGAGGAATGTGTCAATGCTCCCCCTCTGGCTTAACAAAGAAAACTCACCTTCTAGAAAACAGAGATGTGAATTTAAATATTATTGCCAGGGCAACATATTATTAAGGAAGACAAGCAATCAGAACCACAAGCTTTTTAAAAGTTAAAGGTTACTTTCGCAGGACAAAGCAAGTCTCACAAATTTAATTGTCTGACAAGACTCCCTTGTTAGAAATAACGTTTGCAAAGATGGTTTCACATGCACAAAAGAATCTGCTTTTTATTTCTGCTGCTGTAGAAGAACAGGGCACATTTTCTCTTTCTCATACTGAGGTTATTTTTTTTTTGTCACCTCCAGTTAGAAGGACCTGGAGTCTTCAAGGCAGCACCAAGAGAAACAAAGGCAGGCTGAGAGGTTGATCTCAAGCCAGTTGTTCCCACCACCCACTACATGGCAATCAACTTGCAAATGTCTCAAACAGTGGCTCTCCCACACTCCTACATCAGAACTTGTCAAATTTGAGTGTGCATAGGAATCACCTGGGATCTCATTAAAATGCAGATTCCGGGCCAGGCGCGGTGGCTCACGCCTGTAATCCCAGCACTTTGGGAGGTTGAGGTGGGTGGATCACCTGAGGTCAGGAGTTCAAGACCAGCCTGGTCAACATGGCAAAACCCCGCCTCTACTAACAATACAAAAATTAGCGGGGCGTGGTGGCACGTGCCTGTAATCCCAGCTACTGGGGAGGCTGAGGCAGGAGAATTGCTTGAACCTGGGATGGTGGGGATTGTGGTGAGTGAAGATGGCACCACTGCACTCCAGCCTAGGTGGCAGAGCAAGACTCCGTCAAAAAAAAAAAAAAAAATGCAGATTCCAGCCAAGCACAATGGCTCACATCTGTAATCCCAGTGCTTTGGGAGCCTGAGGTGGGAGGATTGCCTGAAGCCAGAGGTTTGAGACCAACCTGGGCAATGTAGTATGATCCCATCTCTACAAAAAGTTAAAAAAAAAAAAAAAAAAGCCAGGTGTGGTGATACATGCCTGTAGTCCTAGCTACTCAGGAGGCTGAGATGGGAGGATCCTTTGAGCCCAGGAGTTCGATGCTGCAGTAAGCTATGATGGCACCACTGACACCAGCCTGATTGGCAGCAAGACCCTGACTCAGTAGGTTTGGGTAGACCTGAGAATCTGCATTTCCAACAAGTAAGTTGTTACTGTGGTTGCTACTGGTCGCCAGACAGACACTGTGAATAGGAAGGTCTGAGGTGTTTATTCACAATTTCTCCTTTCTCCCCAAACCTCCGACACTTGGAGGTTTATCACACCCTGTAAATCTATACAATTATTATTAATTCTCTATTAATTTTTTGTTTTTTGAGACAGAGTGTCACTCTGTTGCCCAGGCTGGAGTGCAGTGGTGCAATCTCGGCTCACCACAACCTCCGCCTCCCGGGTTCAAGCGATTCTCCTGCCTCAGCCTCCCGAGTAGCTGGGATTACAGGCATGTGCCACCACACCCGGCTAATTTTGTATTTTTAGTAGAGATGGGGTTTCTCCATGTTGATCAGGCTGGTCTCGAACTCCTGACCTCAGGTGATCCACCACCCCCCCAATCCCCGCCTCCCAAAGTTCTGGGATTACAGGCGTGAGCCACTTCGCCCGGCCCCCTCAGCAGCATTTGACAACATTCACCCCTTCCTCCTCACTTGGTCCCCAGGACCACATCCCTCTGCCCATCTCACTGTCCCCTCACGCTTTGTCTGTATTGCTGGCCCACCCCCATTTCTCCAACCTCTGAAGAGCTGAGTCCCTCTCTGCACTTACTCCTCTGACCACCTCCTATTATCTCATGGCTTTAAACACCAGCTGTGCAGAGGACTCCTAAATTCACTTCTCCAGCCCAGGCCTCTCCGTGAACAGCAGAGCAGTATGTCCAGCTGACGCCTTCACATTTCCACTTTAATGTCTAAAATTTCAAAGGCATTAAAGGCCCAAACTCAGCTGCCTATTTCTCCTTTTAAGTCCACTCCTTCTGCAGTCTTCCCCATCTCATTAAATGGCAAATCCAATCTTCCAGCTGCTCAAACCAAAAATCTTAATCACCGTGGGTGAGGCAGAGTTTGCCGTGAGCCAAGACTGAGCCACTGCACTGCAGCCTGGGTGACAGAGCAAGACTCCATCTCAAAAACAAAATTAAAAAATAAAATCAGGCAGGGCTCGGTGGCTCACACCTGTAATCCCAGCACTTTGGGAGGCCAAGGTGGGTGGATCATGAGGTCAGGAATTCGAGACAAGCCTGACCAACATGGTGAAACCCCGTCTCTATTGAAAATTCAAAAATTAGCTGGGCACGGTGGTGGGCGCCTGTAATCCCAGCTACTCGGGAGGCTAAGGCAGAAGGAACGCTTGAACTCTGGAGGTAGAGGTTGCCAAGATCGCACCACTGCACTCCAGCTTGGGTGACAGAGCGAGACACCGTCTCAAATAAGATAAAATAAAACAAAATCACCATTGACTATTTTATTTCTAGGGCCAGACTGACCACATCAGCATCATTGTGTGAATATTAAAAGGGTGTCCCAGCAGAGCAGTGACAGAATCATGGGTGCATGATTTGGCAACTGGATGGAGTCGTTTGTTGTTTTTTAGATTTAGGGACTCACTCTGTCGCCTAGGCTGGAGTGCAGTGGTATAATCATGGCTCACAGCAGCCTCAATCTCCCCAGCTCAAGCAATCCTCCCACCTCAGCCTCCCAAGCAGCTGGGACTACAGGCATGTGCCACCATGCCAGGCTATTTATTTTATTTTATTTTATTTTTCTATTTTTATTTATTTTTTTTTTGAGACGGAGTCTCGCTCTGTCGCCCAGGCTGGAGTGCAGTGGCGCTATCTCGGCTCACTGCAAGCTCCGCCTCCCGGGTTTACGCCATTCTCCTGCCTCAGCCTCCCTACGTAGCTGGGACTACAGGCGCCCGCCACCTCGCCCGGCTAATTTTTTTGTATTTTTAGTAGAGACGGGGTTTCATTGTGTTAGCCAGGATGGTCTCGATCTCCTGACCTCGTGATCCGCCTGTCTCGGCCTCCCAAAGTGCTGGGATTACAGGCTTGAGCCACCGCGCCCGGCCTATTTCTTTTATTTTTTGTAGAGACGTCGTCTCGCTATGTTGCCCAGGCTGGTCTCACACTCCTGGCCTCAGACAGTCCTCCCACCTCAGCTTCCTGAGTAGCTGGGATTACAGTGGAGAGAGCCCTTTGTAAGAAGTAAAAGGTGATCCCCCTTTGTCCTTGAACTCGGGACACGCAAGGGCCATTGCAAATGGAACATGTTCTGAATTTCAGCACCACCCACATCCCACCCAGGGTGGCCAATACCTTCATGCAGCACGCCTTTGTGCCCAGCCACACACATCTTGGCAGAATGTCTCCTGGCGACAGCATCCCAGGCTGTTCCAGTTAAAAGACAATTGTACTTCCTGCTTCTTGGCGCTTGCTTCCTGCCCATTTTCCAAGTCTGGTCCTGCTTCCTCTTGGCAGTTCCTGGTGGCCTTCCAATAAATTATTTTGCTGCTTCAGAAAACCAGGTGCTCCGGCTGGGCGCGGTGGCTCGCACCTGTAATCCCAGCACTTTAGGAGGCCAAGGCAGGCGGATCACGAGGTCAGGAGATCGAGACCATCCTGGCTAACACAGTGAAACCCCGTCTCTACTAAAAATACAAAAAATTAGCTGGGCATGGTGGCAGGCGCCTGTAGTCCCAGCTACTCGGGAGGCTGAGGCAGGAGAATTGCTTGAACCCAGGAGGTGGAGCTTGCAGTGAGCCGAGATCGCGCCACTGCACTCCAGCCTGGGTGGCAAAGCGAGACTCCGTCTCAAAAAAAAAAAAAAAAAAAAAAAAAAGAAAGCCAGGTGCTCCAACTGATACTATCTAGAAACATGTACAAATCCCTCTCACCCCTCAAATTAAAAAAATCAATTTCTCCACGTTCCCTTGGAAGTGCTCTGGAGAAGATCACCCGGAAACCACGGATGCTCTCCTTGTCAGCAAATCTGAAGGCCACCTGGGACAGTTCTACCAATACCAACTGGCCTCTTCTTGTCTTCCTAGCCCTAGTCCCAGGCTCTGTTCTCTGCCTTCTATATGGGTCTCTCTTCAACTGTCTCTCGTCTATAGATGTTGCCAGTCCTCAGGGCTCCAATCTCACCCTTCCGCCCTTCTCCACCCACACACATCATTTATCCTCATGGCAAATCCCCCACCTCTACCCCCAGGGCTCCCAGATCTTGCCCTCTGCTGAGCTGTAGACTCTACCCTGCTGGAAACCTCCACCTGCAAGGATAAGGGCACCCAGCGTATCTGCACGGAGCTGATCAGCTTTTTCCACCCTCAGCTACTTTTTTTTTTTTTTTTTTTTTTTTTCTTCTGAGAGGGAGTCTCGCTCTGTCACCCAGGCTGGAGTGCAGTGGCACAATCTCGGCTAACTGCAAGCTCCACCTCCCAGGTTCACACCATTCCCCTGCCTCAGCCTCCTGAGTAGCTGGGACTACAGGAGCCCGCCACCTCGCCCGGCTAATTTTTTTATATTTTTAGTAGAGACAGCATTTCACCATGTTAGCCAGGATGGTCTCGATTCCCTGACCTCGTGATCTGCCCACCTTGGCCTCCCAAAGTGCTGGGATTACAGGCGTGAGCCACCGCGCCCAACCTCTTGTTCTTTTTTTGTTCTTTCTCTTGTTCTTATCTGAGCTTGTTACATAGATTCTAGTGTCCCATCCCAGACCTTCTGAATCAGAACATCCAGGAGAAAAATTCAAGACTTTCTTTCTTTCTTTTTTTTGAGATGGAGTCTCGATCTGTCGCCAGACTGGAGTACAGTGGCACAATCTTGGCTCACTGCAACCTGCAACCTCCGCCTCCAGGGTTCAAGCATTTCTCCTGCTTCATGCTCGGCTAATTTTTGCTATTGTAGAAGAGACAGGGTTTGACCATGTTGGCCAGGATGGTCTCCATCTCTTGACCTCAGGATCTGCCCGCCTCGGCCTCCCAAAGTGCTGGGATTACAGGCGTGAACCACCACGGGAGGCCAAGGCTTTTATTTCTAATCATTGCCCTTGGGCATAACTCAGCAAACTTGGGAAACACTGACCTGCTCTAAGAATAATTTGGGGAAGGTGGCTAAAAATAAACTTTCAGCCAGGCGCAGTGGTCCATGCCAGTAATCCCAGAACTTTGGGAGGCCAAGGCGGGTGGATCAGCTGAGGTCAGAAGTTTGAGTGAGACCAGCCTGAACATGGTGAAACCTGTCTCTACTAAAAAAATACAAAAATTGAGTAGGACATGATGGCAAGCACCTATAATCCCAGCTACTTGGGAGGCTGAGGCAGGAGAATCGCTTGAACCCGGGAGGCAGAGGTTGCAGCAAGCTGAGATTGCGCCACTGCACTCCAGCCTGGGCGACAGAAGACTCCTTCTCAAAAAGAGTAATAAAATAAAATAATAAAATAAAAAATAAAATAAACTTCCAAGCTCACACCCTTGGAGATTCACGGCATATCCCCCTTGAAAATTCTGATTTGGTGTAAGTTGGATGGGAAAATTTTTTCCAGAGGATTCTGCATAACCAGGCTGGGGACCACTAATGTGGTTATGATGGGGTAAAGTACAGACAACTTGAGCCATGGCTGTTAAAGCCCTTTGTGCTTCAGCCTCTGGTTGGCTCTCACCACTCTCCCAAGTTGTCCAAAATCATGCTTTATGTCCCAGTTACAGTTCCTCACACTCATCAGGCTGTCTCAACTGAGCAGTGGTGCATAATGTTGCCTTACCCGGTGGCCTTTTCCTTCACATGCATAACGTCAATGCCTACTAGTGCCTCAATCTCAGCTCACATGAAGGCTCCAAGAAGCTTTCCCTGATCCCTCTGGGGTTAAACTCCTCCTCCGTCCATCACGGGGCCTGGTGCTCTACAGCCTTTTTTTTTTTTTTTGAGACGGAGTCTTGCTGGTCACCCAGGCTGGAGTGCAGTGGCACGATCTTGGTTCACTGCAAGCTCCGCCTCCGGGTTCACGTCATTCTCATGCCTCAGCCTCCCGAGCAGCTGGGACTACAGGCGCCCGCCACCACACCCGGCTAATTTTTTGTATTTTTATAGAGATGGGGTTTCACCGTGTTAGCCAGGATGGTCTCGATCTCCTGACCTTGCGATCCGCCCGCCTCGGCCTCCCAGAGTGCTGGGATTACAGGCGTGAGCCACCACGCCCGGCCGCTCTACAGCCTTTATCTCAGCACCGATTACTTACACATCTGCTTTCACTCCCCATCAGTGAAGGTCAGATCAGCAGGACAGTATTTTAGGTTCGTTTATGTCCCCAACATGTAGCACATCAATTGGAACCAGAAGAATGGCTCAGGCTGACAGAGATGTCCACCCTGACCCATGATCCAAAGGCAGGTAATTGGCCACAGATCCCAGGAAGGACCAAGTCCATTGGCACATGGGGCTTGACTGTGGTACTAAGGCCTGGGTCCGAACAGCAGCTCCACTGCTGTGTCTAGAAAGGTCCCTTTACTTCTCTGAGCCCTCAGCCTCCATAAACAGGGTCCCCACAGTCCTCCTAGGTGTGTCATAATGACTTAAAAGTGAAAGTCATTAAACCAATGACTTGTTACATTGTTCTCAGTTTGTGATGCCCTTAACCCTTAAGAGAGGGTCTCAGTGCTTGTCACGTCAAGCATTTGGTCCTTTGGAGGTTGGAAATCGTGGAATTACAGGCATGAGTCACTGCGGGAGGCCAAGGCTTTTATTTCTAATCATTGCCCTCAGGCACAACTCAGCACACTTGGGAAACACTGACCTGCTCTAAGGTTAGAAAACAGGGTCTTGTTCACCCCTGTACCCAGAAAGTTGAGGATGGTACCAGAGACAGAGCAGTAACTCAAACATGCTTGCTAACGGCTGGGCACAGTGGCTCATGCCTGTAATTCCAGCACTTTGGGAGGCCAAGGAGGGTAGGTGAGGTCACAAGTTCAAGACCAGCCTGGTCAACATGATGAAACCGTCTCTACTAAAAATGTAAAAATTAGCTGGGTATGGTGGCGGGCACCTGTAAATCCCAGCTACTCAGGAGGCTGAGGCAGGAGAAGCGCCCGAACCCGGAAGGTGGAGGTTGCAGTGAGTCCAGATACCACTGCACTCCAGCCTCGGTGAAAGAGCAAGATTCCATCTCAAAAATAAATAAATAAATAAAATAGTAAATTTTATGTCATGTATCTTACTTTTTTTTTTTTTTTTTTTGAGACAAGAGTCTCACTCTGTCACCCAGGTTGGAGTGCAGTGGTACAATCATACCTCACTGCAGCCTCAACCTCCAAAGTTCAAGTGATCTTGCCGCCTTAGCTTCCAGGGTAGCTGGGACTACAGGCACATGCAACCATGCCCAGCTAATTTTTTTTTTTAAATAGAGACAGGGGTCTCACTATGTTGCCCAGGTTGGCCTCAAACTCCCAGCCTCAAGAAACCCTCTGACCTCAGCCTTCCAAAGTGCTAGGATTACAAGCATGAGCCACCACCTGGTCTTACTATATTTTTCTTAAGTGAAAATCTCCCTGGTGGTCTAGTGGTTACGATGAAAATTAAATAAGCATATAACCATAACGAGGCTCCATCCATAACAGCACCATGATAAAAACTGTCTAAGAGGGGAGTCCAGGAGGCAGAGGAAGGAGAAAAGGGAGGGCTGGAGCTGGGACCCTGGGAAAGGACATGACCAGGGAAGGGTGGGGAGCCTCAGGAAGAGGCCCAGAGCGGGGAAGAGCCAGAAGGTGGGGCAGTTACTGAGAGAAGGGAAACCCTAGGCAGAGGGAAGCCAAGGCCCAGCAGGCTGGGTGTCTTCTCAGGAACTGTGCTCTGACAGCCTCAGGATCCTGGGCCTTAATTTGGGTCTTTTAATGTCTTGATCTCTCCCCTACACCAGGAAACCCTCAGAGGCCCAGGCCCACTCCAGGACACAGCCCATGGAAAGTGAAGCCTGCACCAGTGACCTGCATTCTTTTTTTTTTTTCCCCCCCAGGACTGAGTCTCGCTCTGCTGCCCAGGCTAGAGTGCAGTGGTGCGATCTTGCTCACCGCAACCTCCACCTCTCAGGTTCAAGTTCTCCTGTCTCAGCCTCCCGAGTAGCTGGGATTACAGGTGCCCACCACCGCGCCCAGTTAACTTTTGTATTTTCAGTAGAGATGGGGTTTCACCATATTGGTCAGGCTGTTCTTGAACTCCTGACCTCAGGTGATCCAACTGCCTTGTCCTCCCAAGGTGCTGGGATTACAGGCATGAGCCACTGCGCCCAGCCGGCTTTCTTTTCTGTGAGAAAGCTGAGAGCCAAACTAACCCCAAGGGCCACGAGGCCTGCGCAGATCACTAGTACTGCAACAGGATCCCACAGCAAATACTGCGGATCTGCTTGCAAAATAAATGCAGGACCAGCCGGGTGCGGTGGCCTGTAATCCCAGCACTTTGGGAGGCCGAGGCGGGTGGATCACAAGGTCAGCAGATCGAGACCATCCTGGCTAACACGGTGAAACCCCATCTCTAATAAAAATACAGGACCCAAATACTTCTTACCACCTGCACTACTACCATCCTAAAAAGTATTCTAGGTTGCAGGAACAAACCATCTTAACTGGCCTCCCTGCTTGCTGGCTAGTAACAGCCAGTGAGTCTGTTAAATTCCAAGTGAGACCATGTCACTCCGCTCAAAACCCTCCAACAACTCCCATTCCACTCCCTCAGACCCTATGGGTAGTGAAGAATTAATCTTACTTGGAAGTCTGGCCTTTACCCTCGGCTACTGGTAAGTGCCTTCTAGACCCATGGAATGTCCTAATAGAAGTGAGCTTTGGGGACAGGCAACCTCTGGGGGAAATGGAGACAACTAAAGGCCTTAGCCCAAAATCCCCGCAGGGGCTGAAGACTAAAGGTCAGCCACAGAGCACTATGTGATTAAGCACCAAGGGAATTCGGCACACCCAAGGATCAAGTGAGCTTCCCTGGTTGTACCTCCATCATGGCCGGGAAGAGGTACCAGGACTCCATTGCAAGAAGACAGCAGGAAGCTTCCTGTTTACCTCCCTCCGACCCTGCCCCAGGCCTCTCATCCTTTGGCTGGTTCTGGGCATGCTTTTGCTGTAATAAAACCATAATCCCGATACCTTCCTGAGTTCTGTGAGTCACTCTAGTCTATTACCTACTGAAGGTGGTCATGGGCAGCCCGAACTTGCAGCTGGTATTGAAGTGAGGACAGACTAGTGGGGACCATGCCTTCCAACCGTGTAGGCTGCCAAACTCTCTGCACCCTGTGTGACCACCTTATTACAACTGTCATGATCTGCCCACTCCGACGAGACTTCATCCCTTACTCCTCTTCTCACTCATATCAGCCAGGCTCCCACCCCTCGGTCCCAGGAAGCCCCTTCCCCAGATACTCACCAGGTGAACTCCCTCACTTATTAGGCCTTTACTCACACATCACCTCCTTGGTGAGGCCTCCTCTGGCCCCCCTCCACCCTGAAACACCTTTCCTGTTTTACTTTTTCCTCCATAAAAACACTGTCACCGTATCCACCGCACTACAACTGCTGTGTTTTTTTCTTTGCTCCCCACAAGAGTATCAGCCTCAAGGAGGAAGGAATTTTTGTACTGTGTTCCCTGCTGTGACCCCAGAACAGGGATAGTTTCTGACATGTGCTGAGTGTTCAACAAATTCTTGAACGCATGACTTCTAGTATCCTTTAGAAATACCTTTTAAAAACCAGACCATCACACCCCTACCCTCCGTGAAAGGCCGAGTCTGCAAAAACAGGAAAATTAACTATGTTTGTCTAGATAGAGCCCTTTGCTGAGGGAGATGAAGTTAACAGTCGGCAAGACCGAGGATGTCCAGAGAGCCCTGTGGCCCGGCGTGGGTGAGGCACGGGTGCTATCCCAGCCCTGACACCTCCATGCTGTTGACTTTGGGAGGACCCCCTTCTCTGGGCCTTGGTCCCTACGTAAATAACGAAGTAGTTGGAGCAGCAGACTCATGGGAGGGGAGGAAGGAGAGAAATCCCTGCTATGAGAGATGCAGAGGGAAGACAGGACCTCACCAGGCAGGGGTGGACTTTTATTTGAAGGCAGAAAACACCCTATTTGGGGGTTCATTTATCATCTGCAACCGTTTTGTTGTTGTTTTTTAAAAAAGGGGAAAAAAGAGAAAAACCAGAACCCAAAGGGTCTAGGAAGGAAAGGAGGGTAGTGGGTCCACGTCAGGCTGGGGTCAGGCCACATAGGGGAAGCGGAGCAGCAGCCCTTCGTGAGGCTCCAGTTTCAGGCGTTCCAGCTCAAGCGGGGAGCCCTCCTCACGGCCTGGCTGGGTGCTGAGCACAAGGTCAGCCTTGGTTGGCAGGCTGGCGCTGGCGGGCAGGTCGGAGGCCTGCAGCCCAGCCGAGAGGCCCACATCCCCAAAGTTAAGCACTACCAGAAAACGCTCATTCTGGTCCCAGTGGCGGATATAGGAGAAGAGTCCAGGCCCAGAGGAGAACGTATGGAAGTCCCCATGCAATAGGGAGCGCTCCTTACTCCGCTGGTCACTCAGCTGCCGGAACAAGGAAAGGAGGGAGCCAGGGTCTTCACTCTGGCCCTAAGAATGATAAACACATAGCGGAAGCATGTGAGAGGTTCCCCGGTACAGACCTCTACAAGCCCGGCCGCCTCCCCTGGTCATGTTCTACCCATCGAAAACTCTTACCTTCACAGTCATGTTGGCACTTACAGCCCCTGGGATGTCAGGGAAGCTGGACTCATCCCACAGCATGACTGGAGCCTCCACAGGCTGAAATGCAGAGAAAATAGGACTTAAAAAAGGCCTGGGGTCAGGCATGGGGGCTCACATGTGTAATTCCAGCACTCTGGAAGCCCAAGGCAAGAGGATCGCTTGAGCCCAGGCATTTGAAACCAGCCTCAGCAAAATAATGAGCCCTGATCTCTACTACAAAATTTTAAAAAATTAGCTGGGTGTAGTGTCCCTATAGTCCCAGCTACTGGGGAGGCTGAGGAGGGAGGATCACTTGAACCCAGGAATTTGAGCTTGCAGTGAGCCATGACTGCACCACTGTACTCCAGCCTGGGCAACAGAGTGAGACCCTGTTTCAAAAAAAAAAGCCCTGGGCCCACTGTCCCTTATCCCTCTTCCCATTCCCATCCTCATCGATATATAACCTCCCCTACTCATGTCTGGCTTTTTTTTTTTTTTTTGAGACGGAGTCTCGCTCTGCTCAGGTTGGAGTGCAGTGGCTCGATCTTGGCTCACTGCAACCTCTGCCTCCTGGGTTCAAGCGATTCTCCTGCCTCAGCCTCCCGAGTAGTTGACTATAGGTGCTCGCCACCACACCCCGCTAATTTTTTTGTATTTTTAGTAAAGACAGGGTTTCACCATGTTGGCCAGGCTGGTCTCGAACTCCTGACCTCAGGTGATCCACCCACCTTGGCCTCCCAAAGTGCTGGGATTACAGGCATGAGCCACCACGCCCAGCCTGGCTAACTTCTGCTGCATGAGTGAGGCAGGCTCCCACCTCAGGGTCCTCACACATACACTGTTGCGCCCCAGCCGAGAGCTCCCAGATGACTGCCAGCCAGCTCTCTCACTTCCCTCAGGTATCTGCTTGGTTATCTTACCAGGTCTCCCATGGCTGCTCTCTATAAAACAAGCCCTATCATCCCCTAGTCTCTAGGCTACTTACCCTGCCTTCTTTTGCATAGCACTGATCAGCAGCTGGCATTTTATTTAGGCATATCTAGTTATCTAACCACCTCCAGCTCTCTTGTGCAATGCTGTATCCTCAGCGTAACAGATAAAAATTATTCTATAAACATCTGTGGAATAAATGAATAACTGGTTCTATAAACATCGTGCTGATGGCAGGGTGCAGTGGCTCGCACCTGTAATCATAGCAGTTTGGGAGGCCAAGGTGGGAGGATCACTTGCGCCCAGGAGTTTGAGACCAGCCTGGGCAACACAGTGAGACCACACCTCTACAGATTTTAATAATTAGCTGTGGCCAGGCACAGTGGCTCACACCTGTAGTCCCAGCACTTTGGGAGGTCAGGGCAGGCAGATCAATTGAGCCCAGGAGTTGGAGACCAGCCTGGGCAACAACAGTGAAACCCTGTCTCTACAAAAATTAGCTGAGTGTGGTGGTGTGTGCCTGTATTCCCAGCTACTTGGGAAGCTGGGAGGCAGAAGTTGCAGTGAGACATAATCGCACCACTGGAATCTAGCCTGAGCAACAGAGCAAGACCCTGTCTCCAAAAAAAGATTAGCTGGGCATGGTGGCACACACCTATCTATGGTACATATCCCAGCTACTCAGAAGGCTGAGGTGGGATGATCACTTCAGCCTGGGAGGCGGAGGCTGCAGTGAACCAAGATCATGCCACTGCACTCCAGCCTGGGCAACATAGTGAAATGCTGTCTTTAAAAAAAAAAAGTCGGGCATCAACAGTAACCCTGTGTCCAAAGCTTGCGAATGCCTTTGTAGTAGTATCCCACCATGTATTTCTTTCTTTTTCTTTTCTTTTCTTTTTTTGAGAAGGAGTCTTGCTCTGTCACCCAGGCTGAAGTGCAGTGGCGCAATCTCAGTTCACTGCAACCTCTGCCTCCTGGTTCAAGTGATTCTCCTGCCTCAGCCTCCTGAGTAGCTGGGACTACAGGCATGCACCACCACGCCTGGCTAATTTTTGTATTTTTAGTAGAGACTGGGTTTCACCATGTTGGCCAGGCTGGTTTTGAACTCCTGACCTACGGTGATTCACCCGCTTTGGACTCCCAAAGTGCTAGGATTACAGGCGTGAGCCACTGTGCCCAGCCACTGCCATGTACTTCTCTACTTATTTGTCTGGCTCCCTCACTAAGCTATGAGCTTCCGAGGGCACAGAGTCTAGCACAGTACCCACTGTCCAAAGAATAAAGGAATGAATAAATGAATGGTGACTACCATAGCAAACATCTGCCAGGTACCAGGAATTACCATTAAAAACATGCCCTCATTTAATGCTAATCACCCTTCAAGAAATGCAGTAACACAAGGGATGACCAAAATTCAGAAAGGTAAAATAATCTGCCCAAAGTCACACAGCTACCCAAATACTGACTAGGAATCAAATGCGTTTTCACCCCAAGGCTCACGTCTATCTGCCGCCATCCCCAGAATCATCATAAGATGGAGAAACAACCTCCCTGTGATAGACAGACAACAAGCAGTACCTGTCCAGGAAGGGCAGCTGCCTTCAGGCCAATCTCATCCCCGTAGCTGAAAACAGGGGTCCCTGGCAGGGTGAAGAGCATCAGCTGGTAGAGTCGGAGAAGTTGAGCCGGCAAGAAGGAAGTCAGGAGCCCTGCCTGAGACAACTACAGGGAGAGACACTCCGGTGAGCCCCATAACCCACCTCTGCCTCCGTCTCCCAGCAACGCTTTCTTCTCCCATCTGCCCCCTTTCCCACCAGCATGGTACTCACACTCCAGCTGCACCAGCGATTGCCAGTGGCATTCAAATACTGTGTGACTAGGGATTTTGTATGCTCCCCAGTAAAGCTGGAATCAGACAGGTATGAGCTGGTCAACAGCAAGTCTTTGTTGGATTCGAGTAGGCTCACGATCTGCTGAAGGTCGGAGGAGTTAGTCCCTGCAATCAAGAGCCTGCAGAAGGGAGGGAGGGGGTCAAGGTTAGTATAAGAAAGAAAGAATGGGGCCGGGCGCAGTGGCTCACGCCTGTAATCCCAGAACTTTGGGAGGCTGAGGCAGGCGATCACCTGAGGTCAGGAGTTCGAGACCAGCCTGACCAACATGGAGAAACCCCGTCTCTATTGAAAATACAAAAATTAGCCGGGCGTGGTGGCACATGCTTGTAATCCCACCTACTCGGGAGGCTGAGGGAGGAGAATCACTTGAACCTGGGAGGCGGAGGTTGCGGTGAGCTGAGATCGTGCCATTGCACTCCAGCCCAGGCAACAAGAGCGAAGCTTCGTCTCAAAAAAAAAAAGAAAGAAAGAAAGAATAAAGGTAAAGAAAGTTCTCTAGACTAGGAATCCCCCCTTCTTAGGCCTAGCACTCCACTGAGGGGTTCCCACAATGGAACTCAGTCAGCAGAATGGCACCCGCACCCACCTATCTTCACTGAAGCCCTTGGTGATGTTTTCCCACTCAGCCAAGAATGAGGATGCATCCTAGAAAGAAAAAAGTAGAATCAAGGAACAGGGAATATTACTAGGCTCTGGCTGAGTCCCTCTGTTCTCGCCCAAGCTTTGTCCCTAATGTGGAAAGGGAACTCACCTTCAGATTCTCTATGTCCCGAACCTGGAACCCATCCACGCCAGCTTGCAGCCAAAACTCCAGAGCATCCTATACGGGACAGAAGAATCGAGGACAGACATCAGTTCTTAGGAAAAGGCTCAGAAAATTCCAGCCCACACTAAACCTCACCCACCCCACACTTCCCCGGGAGCTGGGGAGAGCTCTGTCTTCCCCACCTGCACTACAAAGGTTTAGCCTTTGGACCCTTCCAGTTCTACCCTTCCACTGATTTTCTTAGTGCTACAGCATTTTAGTTCTCTATTCTTGCCTCTGGCAAATCACACAGCTTCACCTTTGAAAGCTACAGAAAAGGAACCAGAGAAAAAGTACATCCATAAACAAAACTTCGTTTAACACTTAGCATTGGAATGTTAGTGTATCTATTTTAGAGATGAAGAAACAGAGAAGCAAGGAGACACATCCACGGTCATTCACAATCAGTGAGCAGCAGACAGGATCTAAAATGTCAGTCAAGATGGCCCCTCTCCCAGTTTCCTGAGGTCTGGGGAAGGTGTGAGCACAATAGCTGCTCAGAGCAAGGCCAAGGATGAAAGATTGAAATTCAAAGCACAGCCCCAGGGCAGTTTAGATTTGACAAGAGGCCAGTGCTGCAGAATGGAATCCTGGCAGTCATCCTGCACACACCACAGAACTTCACCCTCACTCTCCTATTCTTCCCTTTCTCTGGGCCATGTACCCTCTCCTCTGGTCTCCATTTCCATCTGAGACCCTCACGCCAAACCATCCAAAAACATTCCCTCATCAGCATCTTTTAACAGGTCCCCTAGTAAATGGCAAGGCCTAAACTGGATGATCCCAGGGTCCTACCCAAATGCTGGGAGTCTAGACTTCTATCTTAGAATCACAGCTACCAGCAGGGTCAGTATCTGCTTCCATTTTTGTTCTACCCATGCGGAACATGTCAGTGTCCGAGCACCCAGACATCAGGAGCTAGGGTAACATTCGAAGTCCTACTCCTAGCCTGCTGAGCATAGATCTGAGCCTATGGCAAATTAGATACCTTGCTGGTTATACAGGGAATTGGAAAACATCTATAAAATCCTTGGCACAGTCCCAGACACAGAGTACCCCAGTGCTTATCATTTCAGACTGGGCTCTATTCCAAATACATCAAACAAGAACTGGGAAACCAGTCAGGACAGGATTCCCACAGAGAAAGGGCTTCCTCTCCCAAAAGAAAGAAAAATCAAACTTCCAGACTGACATCTGAGAAGGTCCCTTCCTGTCACTGTCTCATCCTCAGAGTCAAGGAAATAAGAAAAATAAGAGGTCAGAAAAGGAACAAGAAAAACAGATGTGCTGTTGGCCTATCCTTTGGCTATAGGAGGAGGCATTCCTGCTTGGTCCCAAGGAGCAAACGGACCCTCAGCTGCAGCCAGGCTGGTTCTACAGGGCTTGCTGTGAAAGGACCATTCCAGCCCCAGCATCTGACTTCCACCAGCCATCAGCTCCAACACTCACCTTCACCTTGGTGGCCACACTGTCAACCTGGGTGGAGAACCACAAGTTCTCACCCCGGTAGTTGGGAGTGAGGTCCAGAATGACACGGATGCCTAGAATAATGGAGGAAGACGCAGTTATGAGACAGTCTATGAGTTAAGGGGAAACAAGGAAATCACAAATGTAAGTCACTGAGTGTTTCCTATCTATTATTTGGTACAAAAACTTGAATTTAAACCCTGGCAAAATTCATTCCATTGAAACAGATGTGAGCAAGGGCGGGCCTTAAGATACTGGAAGGCAGGCCAGGCGAGTTCAAAACCAGCCCGGTCAACATGGTGAAAATCGTCTCTACTAAAAATATAAAAATTATCCCGGTGTGGTGGCACATGGCTGTAGTCCCAGCGACTCAGGAGGCTGAGGCACGAGAATCGCTTGAACCCCAGAGGAGGAGACTGCAGTAAGCTGAGATCGTTCCACTGCACTACAGCCTGGGCGACAGAGTGAGACTCCATCTCAAAAAAAAAAAAAAAAAAAAGATATTGGAAGGCAGAAAGTTTATAGTGCAGAGAAGTGGCCCCTGTGTTCCCCACTCCCAAAGTGAACCTTTTTAAACATGTGTCTATACTGAGTTGTAAAACAATATTTGGGATTCTTCCCCCGCAAAGAACCTACTGTTTTACAAGTTTAAAACCACTGGTTTAGTAAATATCTACATTTTGCAAATAAAGGCACTAAAGCCCGGAAGTTAAATGACCTGCTCAAGATCCCACAGCCAAATAGAAAGCCCCCAAACGACTGGACAAATCCATTTTGGGCTGAAGACTAACAAATCTCCCCTCTACCTGCTTTAGGAAAACTCAGAGCTAGTTAGGAGGAAACGAGACAAAAGTTCTATCCTACTTTTCCTCTGGCCAAGTCCTTTCTAGCTGTTTCCTTGGGAACCCCAAGATACCCACTCTTTTTTTTAGCCGATTGCAAGAGACTGTCAAAATCTTCCTTGGAGCCAAAATTGGGGTCGATCTGCAGCAAGTCGGTCTGAGCGACATCGTCCTTCTGGTTCTTGTGAAGTGGGCCCAGCACAAGGCCCTTCACCTTCAGAGAGCTCAGGTAATCGAGACGCCCCTTCAGACCTGAAATGGGGGGCTGGGTTAACAGGTGAGGCCCCTCTGAGGGGCCCCTGACCTCTCTACTCTCCCTTCTCCCAGAGCCTAAGGATGGGACGGGGAGCGGGGAGGGGGGAGAGGGGGTGACGGGGAGGCGAGGCTGAATCACGAGACTCAGAGGAGCTGATGTAAGGACTCCTGCACATTACTTGAGAAACCGGTTGCAACTGGCTTCTGGCGCCGCGGGGAGGGAGGACGCTGAGTCACCCACCCTCGTGACAGAGTGAGGGGCGGGTCGGCTTTCTTCAAAGAAAGGAGGGAAGGGCAATGTGCCGGGGAGGGGGTGGGGGAAGAGGGAACGGTCGTCGGTACCGGATGGAGGGGAGAACCATCTAGATCGTCTGGGGACAGGGGAGGGGGTCGGTACAGGCCACCAGATTCAACCCGGGGCACCCGGGGCGGCGGCGCGCTGCACTCACCCGCCAAGTTGCCCGAGCCGTGGCCCTGGAAGGCCTGAAGGTCGCCGATGCGGTAGAGGGCGCCCGTGTGCCACCACTTCTGCGCCGGTAGCTCGCGACAGCGCGGCGCCCGCACGATTATGACCACGGCACCCGCCAGCATGCCGAGCCAGCCGAGCCAGAAGAGCAGCAGCAGCACCCAGCGGGTACGTACCCAGCCGGGACTGCCCGCCACCTTCAGCAGCTCCTCCTTGGACAGGCCCGTGAACTTAGCGGCGGCTGCTGCCTCCGCCTCGTCTTCCGCCACCTTGATCTTCACCAGACCATTCTTCTCGGCTCCCACCACGGCCATGGCAGCCCCAGACGCCGCGTTCATCGGCTGCTTCTCGGGTTCTAACTCATTCAGCTCCACCTCCTTCATATCCACCTCGGTGTCCTGGCTCATGGTGCCTGCAGAACCGGCGACACGACGAAGCTTGAGGTCAGATGGTGGCTCAACCCCTGCCCGGACCCTCGGACCCAGAACGGTCTCCCGGCCTGTGTGCCTCCGCGGAGCTTCGGCTACTGCATCTGCTCAGCAACAGGCGCGGCCTCTGGGAAGGGGCAGCGGAGCCCCGCCCCGGCCCGCCCCTTAAGGTGGAACCTCGGGGACTGCCCCAGCAGTGGGCGGCTCAGGGTAGTAAAGTCAGGAACACGCCTCCGACAGTACTTCCTGCGTCGTCCAATTTCTCATCTCCAACTTGTCTAAACCTAAGGTTCTTTTCAACCTGACTCTAGGAAGGCTTGGCACGGAGCCACCTTTAAGTGGACGAGGCCTGTGATCCTCGCCCAAATCCCGAGGCCCCTCCAGTGTCCTTTAAGCCTTACCGCCCCCAGAGGCCCCTCTTCTTCCGTTCCGGCAGGCTAGTAACTACCCCAACACCATCCTCCATTTGCCCCTGGTTCACCGCCGGGTTTTCCCAACTTCGCATGGCTCCTTGCGCTGTCAGAGGCAGCCAGTCGCAACTTCTGCCTTTTCTCCCACCAAGGCTTGCCCTCTCAGGCCTCTGGGACTTGGCGCTAGACCTCTGCTTCCATACACGGCTTACTCCCACTCGTTTTTCAAGACTCATCTTGAATTTATTTCAAGTAATTCCTCATGCAGCAACTATTTATTGTGTACTCACTACAATACTTTGCTTTGTTAACTTTATTGAATTAACAAGAATCCAGTCTTCTTCACAGTACTTTAAAATGAACTGTTTGGGCAGGAGAGTTGAGGTAGACACCCCGCTTCTTATCCTACCCCACCCCAGCTGCTAGCACGTAGATGTTTGGCACCTAGGAATCCAGAAGAGACTGATAGGGCTGTAACGAACATAACAGAGCTAGAGCTAGGTCTCAGAGGCATCCACCTTCTTCCTAGAATAGACCAGAAGATGCCATGGCCAGACTCTTTCCCACCTTGCAAGGTCTATCACGGTCATCCCAAACTCCACCACGGTCCTGTCTCCCTATCACTTCACTATGTTAGGCCTTGGAGGCAGCTGATACTGCAAAGGCTTTGAAGAAGCCTAGAATTCCCTCCACAGGGTCCTTGGATTGAAGTGGGGCAGAGAAAAGGTTCACAGCAGGAAACCACCGGACATCAACAGCATGAGGTGCCAACACTCTCAGGAACTCCTCGTTCCTAAACAGTGCCAGCTGGGCTACTTTCAGAGAGGAGCTGGAGGAGACCGGTTCTTTCGCCCTTTCCCACCTAGGCTGGAAGCCAAGATTGCTGTGTATTTGGAAGAAAGCAAAAGCCAAGGTCTTAAGTAATAGCACAGAGAAAAGGATCATCTTCTGCTGGTCCCCTCCGCAACCCCAGGCAGCCATCCTCATCCCCACCCTAGGAACAAGGGGTGCAGGGGGCAGCCCCTGGGAGAAGGCGAGCAAGTGCGTTCAGATCAGTGCTCAAAGATGATAAGAGGTCCAAGGTGCCCTGCATGTGCCGGATAAGAAGTGCCAACCAGAGGTTCTGAATGGACTTTATCTCGAGCACAAATGCTCAAGGCTGGGCGCAGTGTGACTCATGCCTGTCACCTAGCCCTTTAGGAGGCCAAGGAGGGAGGATTTCTTGAGGCCAGGAGTTTAAGACCAACCTGGACAACATATTGAGACCCAATTTCTAAATAAATAAATAAATAAATAAATAAATAAATAAATAAATACATTTTAAAATTATCTGGGCCTGGCTGGGCATGGTGCCTCACACCTGTAATCCCACCTGCTAATCCCTGTAATCCCACTTCTTACACTGTGGCATGAGAATCCCTTGAACCCAGGAGGTAGAGGTTGCAGTGAGCCGAGAATGGGCCACTGCACTCCAGCCTGGGTGACACAGCAAGACTCTGCCTCAAAAAAACTAACAGGCCAGGTGTGGTGGCTGACACCTGTAATCCCAGCACTTTGGGAGGCTGAGGGTGGCAGATAACTTGAGGTCAGGAGTTCGTGACCAGCCTGGCCAACATGGTGAAACCCCATCTCCACTAAAAATACAAAAATTAACTGGGTATGGTGGCACGCGCCTGTAGTCTCAGACTTGGAGGGGTGAGGCATGAGAATCGCTTGAACCCGAGAGGCAGAGGTTGCAATGAGCCAAGACTGCGCAGCTGCACTCCAGCCTGGGTGACAGAGTGAGACTCTGCCTCAAAAAAAAAAAAAAAAAAATCTGTGACTGGTGATGTGTCCCTGTAATCCCATGAGGTACCAACATTCAAGGGAAGCAAAAGCAGGAGGATCACTTGAGTTCAGGAGTTTGTGAGGCTGCAGTGAGCCATGGTGGCACCACTGCATGCCAGCCTAGGAGACAGAGCAAGGCCTCAGAACAAGGTTGAGAACTGTGGGGTCAGAAGCTGTCTTTGAGATGGTCCAACATGACACAGTATCTCACTCACAGACCCTCATGGCTCCAAATGACTCAAGTCAATTCCTTTATTTTTTGAGACAGGGTCTCACACTGTCACCCAGCATGGAGTGCAGTGGCGCGATCTCAGCTCCCTGCAACCTCTGCCTTTCAGGTTCAAGCGATTCTTCTGCCTGAGCCTCCCCAGTAGCTGGGATTACAGGAGGCGTGCACCACCACACCCGGCTAATTTTATATTTTTAGGAGAGACGGGGTTTCACGTGGTTGGCCAGACTGATCTTGAACTATTTCAGGTGATCTGCCCACTTCAGCCTCCCAAAGTGCTGGGATTACAGGCATGAGCCACCGTGCCCGGCCTGAAGTTAATTCCTTCTGCATGCATAAAGAGGATAACAGCTTGCCTCTCCAATCTTATAAGCTACCACCGCTTCACAGGCACTATCCTCCAGCCTTATCAGCCTTGAAACACCTGCCAGTCTCACAACACACCAGGCTTTTTCAGGCCTCTGCATCTTGTACATGCCCTACCTCTGCTGTTGGCACTTCCTATTCGTCCACTCAACCTCATGAGTTCCTATTCATTCAAGATCTAGCTCAAGTGACAGCTTTTCTCAATTCCCCAGACAAAATTACTTTCCCTCCACCATGCATCTGCCTCTGCTACAATCATGTCCCATTTGTTTATTACATTTCTTTGTCTGGATGTCTTTTTGTCCTTGAAGACAAGTGGCAGGCGCCTTGTGCTATTGTCAATGAACCTGCCTATTCCCTGCCCATTCAGAGGCAGCATATAATAGGCACTTCGCAAGTGGTTGGTAAATAAGTGGATGAACTATGTCAATCAAAACCAATATCTTCCTTCTTAGAAACAACTAAACAGGCTAGGCGTGGTGGATCACACCTGTAATCAGCACTTTCGGAGGCCAAGGCAGGCAGATAATTGAGGTCAGGAGTTCAAGACCAGCTTGGCCAACGTGGTGAAACCCTGTCTGTAATAAAAATACAAAAATTTGCCAGTTGTGGTGATGGGCACCTGTAATCCCAGCTACTCAAGAGGCTGAGGTGAGAGAATCACTTGAACCCATGACGCAGAGGTTGCAGTGAGCCCAGATCGTACCACTGCACTGCAACCTGGGCAACACAACAAGACTATCTCTCAAAAAAAAAGAAAAAAGAAACAACGGAAAAAAACTAGCATGTGAAGACAAAGGCAGGAAAATGGAAAAGAATTTAAATAACACTGTATCATATCAAGATGAACCTGTTACTGCAGGAAAACAAACCAAGACTTGTAACTGTTCAACCAAAATAAAACAAACTGCCAGGCACTGTGGCTCACGCTTGTAATCCCAGCGCTTTGGGAGGCCAAGGCAGTCGGATCAATTGAGGTCAGGAGTTCAAGACCAGCCTGGCTAACATGGTGAAACCCCGTCTCTACTAAAATTACAAATATTAGCCAGGCATGGTGGCGCCTGCCTGTAATCTCAGCTACTCGGGAGGCTGAGGCAGAAGAATCACTTGAACTCAGGAGGCAGAGGTTGCGGTGAGCCAAGATCGCGCCATTGCATTCCAGCCTGGGCAACAAGAACAAAACTCCGTCTCAAAAAAAATATAAAATATAATAATAAAAACTAATAAATTAGGAGATAGAGGACAGGAAAACAAAAAGACTACAGAGAAAAAGACTAGAGAAAGGGACCGGAGGTGACTAGAGAGCCTCAGATCCTGCCATATGTGTTGACATAAAGCTTTATATTTACTATAGGAATGCAAAGAATATAATTTTTCAAGAGTTTAGCCTTTAAGAGAAGGCTGGGACAAAGCAAAGGAAAGAAAGCAGTTTGGCAGTCCAGATGCCAATAAGGTCCACTTTACACTCAGACAGGCAGATGGCGGTGGAGCCCTGAAATGCAGAGGGCCAAGTATACAAAGAAAGTTCCTTTCTAACCCTCTGCGGCAAAAATCCGTCACATGCTTCCTAACACATTATGATTACTTGATCTTAGCCTGAAAATAGCACATTTATTTTTCCTCAAACATGTAAAAAGGAGTGACCAGGTATGGTGACTCATGCCTTTAGTCCCATTGCTCTGGGAAGCCAAGGCAGGAGGATCACTTAAGCCCAGTAGTTTGAGACCAGCCTTGGCAACATAGGGAGACCCCATCTCTACAAAAATTAATAAATTAGCCAGGCATGGTGGCTCACCCCTGTGGTCCCAGTTACTCAGGAGGCTGAAGTGGGAGGATCACTTGAGCCCTCAGGTCGAGACAGCAGTGAGCTATGATCAAAATCACACCATCGCATTCCAGCCTGGCTGACAGAGTGACCCTATCTGAAAACAAACAGGTCAGGTGTGGCAGCTCATGCCTGCAATCCCAGCACTTTGGGAGGCCGAGGCAGGTGGATCACCTGAGGTCAGGAGTTTGAGACCAGCCTGGTCAACCTGGTGAAAGCCCGTCTCTACTAAAAATACAAAAATGAGCTGGGCGTGGTAGTGGGTGCCTGTAATCCCAGCTACTGAGGAGGCTGAAGCAGGAGAATGGCTTGAACCTGGGAGGCGGAGGTTACAGTGAGCGCCTAGATTGTGCCATTGCACTCCAGCCTGGGCAATAAGAGGGAAACTCCATCTCGAAAAACAAACGAAAAAACAAACAAACAACAAAAAACATCTAAAAAGGATTTCTTTTTTGAGACAGAGTCTCACTCGGTCGCCCAGGCTGGAGTGCAGTGGCACGATCTCAGCTCACCGCAAGCTCCGCCCCCTGGGTTCACGCCATTCTCCTAAGGACCACAGGCACCCGCCACCACGTGCAGTTAATTTTGTTTGTTTGGTTGGTTTTTGTATTTTTAGTAAACACACGGTTTCACCGTGTTAGCCAGGATGGTCTTGATCTCCTGACCTCGTGATCCACCCGCCTCGGCCTCCCAAAGTGCTGGGATTACAGACGTGAGCCACCGCGCCCGGCCCATGTGTTACTTTTATAATTAGAAAAATTTATATATCTTGGCTTACTACAGCCTTAACTTCCTCAGCTTAAGAAATCGTCCCACCTCAAGTGGTTCCTCCCACCTCAGCTTCCCAAGTAGCTGGGACCACAGGTACTTGCACTATGCCCAGCTAATATATATATATATTTTTGTTTGTTTGTTTTTCTTTTTTTTTTTTTTTGAGAAAGAGTCTCAAATAATTTATGTAGATCTTCCCTCTGCCCAGAGATACAGAGTTTAACTCTACCTTTTGAGTGTGGGCTGCGCTTCGTGACTCTCTTCCGAAGAGTGTGATGACAGAGTTTTGGAGGGCCAGGGGAGGGAGAAAATGAGGATGCAGTATTGTGTAATCATGACTGCAGAAACAGCTGGTGTTGGAGGGCCTCAGTGATCATTTTAAGGTCTCTTATTGCTACTTAGCTTTTTTGATGAGATTAAGTACTGCTGTCTCTGATCAGTTGAATATCTGATGTCATTAATCCAAGGATAACATGTTAAAAGTACTGCCCCATCTTTTCCACATATTGACCTGCTATTTCTCTGGTGTTTATCTTTTAGTATTTGGTTGCATTTGAGAGAATGGCTTGCTGCAATGTTGTTCATTCGTCTAACTTACTTGAATACTGGATACTTTTCAGATGGTGCATTTATTTCTCTTCTAAGAGATGACTTTGGTTCTATTTCTTTCACTCTTTCTGGCTTTTATCCCCACTTTGCATTCTTCAGCCTTTTTACTAAGACAAGCCTGATAGTTCTCTTCTTTAGCAGCCAGTGTCGCTCCTATAGGATTCATAGGAACAATTAATAGTATTCTGACATCGGTTCTTCAGATAGTAACTGCCAAGTGAACTGCTTTGGTTGGAGTCTCTTTCTCTGCTTTAATTTCAGCCATGCTTTGACTTCCAAATGCTCAATTCCTTAACCTCACCCGTCTTTCATTTTTCTTTTTCTTTCTTTTTTTTTTTTTTTGAGACAGAATCTTGCTCTGTCACCAAGGCTGTAGTGCAGTGGTGCAATCTCAGCTTACTGCAACCTCCGACTCCCAGGTTCAAGCGATTCTCCTGCCTCAGCCAAGTAGCTGGGATTACAGGCACCTGCCACTGTGCGTGGCTAATTTTTGTATTTTTAGTAGAGATGGGGATTTGCCATGTTGGCCAAGCTGGTCTCGAACTCCTGACCTCGTGATCGTCCCACCTCAACCTCCTGAATAGCTGGTATTACAGGAGCATGCAACCATGCCTGGCTAATTTTTGGTTTTTTTGGTAGAGACAGGGTTTTGCCATGTTGTCCAAGCTGGTCTTGAACCCCTGGGTTCAACTGATCTGCCTCCCAAAGTGCTAGCATTAGAGGCATGAGCCACTGCACTCAGCTAATGAATTCTTTTTTAAAAAAACTGAAATGCGGTGGGGCTCATGCCTGTAATCCCAGAACTTTGGGAGGCCGAGGCGGGTGGATCACAAGGTCAGGAGTTCAAGACCATCCTGGCTAACACAGTGAAACCCCGTCTGTACGAAAAATACAAAAAATTAGCTAGGCGTGGTGGCGGGCACCTGTAGTCTCAACTACTCAGGAGGCTGAGGCAGGAGAATGGTGTGAACCCGGAAGGCAGAGCTTGCAGTGAGCTGAGAGTACACCACCACACTCCAGCCTGGGCTACAGAGCAAGACTCTTATCTCAAAAAAAAAAAAAAAACTGAAATGGCTGGGCATGGTGGTTCTTGCCTGCAATCTCAGCACTGTGAAAGGCCAACGTGGGAGGATCTCGTTGTTTTTTTTTTTTCTGAGACAGTGTCTTACTCTGTTGCCAAGGTTTGAATGCAGTGGCGCGATCTCAGCTCACTGCAAGCTCCGCCTCCTGGGTTCACGTCATTCTCCTGCCTCAGCCTCCAAAGTAGCTGAGACTACAGGCGCCCGCCACCACGCCCAGCTCATTTTTTGTATTTTCAGTAGAGACGAGGTTTCACCGTGTTAACCAGGATGGTCTCGATCTCCTGATCTCGTGATCCACCTGTCTCGGCCTCCCAAAGTGCTAGGATTACAGGCGTGAGCCACCATGCCCAGCCAGGAGGATCTCGAGTCCAAGAGTTCAAGACTAGCCTGGGCAACATAGTGAGACCCTGTCTCTACAAACAAACAAACAAATAATAACCCAAAAAACCCCACATATATTCATGAGTAGAAAGATTTCATGGGCATGGTGGTTCACGCCTGTAATCCCAGCACTTTGGGAGGCCAAGGTGGGTGGATCACAAGGTTAGGAATTTGAGACCAGTCTGGCCAACATGGTGAAACTCCATCTCTACTAAAACTACAAAAATTAGCTGGGTGTGGTGGCAGGAGCCTGTAATCCCTGCTACTCGGGAGGCTGAAGCAGGAGAATTGCTTGAACCCGGGAGGCAGAGGTTGCAGTAAGCCAAGAAAAGGGCCAAGAATAGTAAAGATATCTTTAAAGAAAAAAAAAATCGGCCGGGCGCAATGGCTCACACCTGTAATCCCAGCACTTTGGGAGGCCAAGGCAGGTGGATCATGAGGTCAGGAGATTGAGACCATCCTGGCTAACACAGTGAAACCCCGTCTCTACTAAAAATACAAAAAAAAAAAAAAAAAATTAGCCGGGCGTGGTGGCGGGCGCCTGTAGTCCCAGCTACTCGGGAGGCTGAGGCAGGAGAATGGCGTGAACCCGGGAAGTGGAGCTTGCAGTGAGCTGAGATCACGCCACTGCACTCCAGCCTGGGAGACAGAGCGAGACTCCGTCTCAAAAAAAAAAAAAAAAAAAAAAAAAAGAAAAAAAATCATATTTTTAAAGACAAATTCTACCAGATAGCAAGCATGTTATTTGCTAAAATAATAATTACCTGTAACTTCAGCATTCTTGGAAGCTGAGACAGGAGGATCACTTGAGGCCAAGAATTGAAGACCAGCCTGGGCAACACCGTCAGACCCCGTCTCTACAAATAATAATAATAATAATAATAATAGTAGATAAAGTATGGTTGGGCACAGTGGCTCACGCCTGTAATCCCAGCACTTTGGAAGGCCGAGACAGGCAGATCACCTGAGATCAGGAGTTGGAGATCAGGCTGGTCAACATGGCAAAACCCTGTCTCTACTAAAAATACAAAAAATTAGCCAGGCATCGTGGCAGAAGCCTGAAATCCCAGCTCCTTGGGAGGCTGAGGCAGAATTGCTTTAACCTGGGAGGTAGAAGTTGCAATGAGCCAAGATCACGCCACTGCACTGCAGCCTGAGCAACAGAGCAAGACCCCATACCAAAAACAACAAAAAAGGACAAGTCCTACCAGGCAGCAGGCATGTTATTTGCTAAAGTAATAATTACCTGTAATCAGGCTGGGCACGGTGGCTCATGCCTGTAATCCCAGCACTTTGGGAGGCCGAGGTGGGCGGATCACAGGTCAGGAGTTTGAGACCAGCCTGGCCAATATGGTGAAACTCCGTCTCTACTAAAAATAAAAAAATTAGCTAGGCGTGGTGGCATGTACCTGTAGTCCCAGCCACTCGGGAGGCTGAGGCAGGAGAAATACTTGAACCTGGGAGGCGGAACTTGTAGTGAGCCAAGATCATGCCAGTGCACTCCAGCCTGGGCAACAGAGCAAGACTCCATCTCAAATAATAATAATAATAATAATAATAATTACCTGTAATCTCAGCATTCTGGGAAGCTGAGGGAGGAGGATTGCTTGAGGCCAAGAGGTCGAGACCAGTCTGGGCAACACAGTGAGACCCCAACTCTACAAAAAAAAATAACAATAATAATTATGTATAAAGTAACAATCATAGTATGCCAAAAACACAGGGATGGGCAAATGTCCAATGGAACAGAAAACAGAGCCTAAAAATAACCCATGCATACTTGAAACAATATATGACAGAGATAATATAATCACTGTGGAAAGAATGAACTATTTACCAAATGGCACTATAAAAAATAAAATTAGATCACTACTTCACACCAATCACACAATTATATTCTAAGTAATCAAACTGGCCGGGCATGGTGGCTCACACCTGTAATCCCAGCACTTTGGGAGGCCAAGGCGGGCGGATCACAAGATCAAGAGATCGAGACCATCTTGGCCAACATGGTGAAACCCCATCTCTACTAAAAATACAAAAATTAGCTGGGCGTGTTGGCGCGCGCCTACAGTCCCATCTACTTGGGAGCCTGAAGCAGGAGAATCGCTTGAACCCGGGAGGCGGAGGTTGCAGTGAGCCAGGATTGCGCCACTGCACTCCAGCCTGGCGACAAAGCGAGACTCTGTCTCAAAAATAAATAAATAAATAAATAAATAAATAAAATTTTAGAAGAAAATAAGAACATCTGAGGCCAAGTGCGATGGCTCATGCCTGTAATCCCAGCACTTTGGGAGGCCGAGGAGGGCAGATCACCTGAGGTCAGGAGTTCGAGACCAGCCTGACCAACATGGAGAAAGCCTGTCTTACTAAATACAAAATTAGCCAGGAGTGGTGGTGCACGCCTGTAATCTCAGCTACTTGGGAGGCTGAGGCAGGAGAATCGCTTGAACCCGGGAGGCAGAGGTTGCGGTGAGCGGACTTCGTGCCATTGCACTCCAGCCTAGGCAATAAGAGCGAAACTCTGTCTCAAAAAAAAAAAAAAAAAAGGAAAAAGAAAAAAAGAATATCTTTCTGACCTCACGATGAGGAAAGAGTTTTTAAAGAAGAAACCAAAGAGGCCAGGCGCAGTGACTCACGTCTGTAATCCCAGCACTTTGAGAGGCCAGGGTGGGCAGATCACAAGGTCAGGAGTTCGAGACCAGCCTGGCCAGAGATCAGCCTAGCCAACATGGTGAAACCCCGTCTCTACTAAAAATACAAAAATTAGCCGGGCACAGTGGTTCATGCCTGTAATCCCAGCACTTTGGGAGGCCGAGGCGGGTGGATCACAAGGTCAGGAAATCGAGACCATCCTGGCTAACACGGTGAAACCCTGTCTCTACTAAAAATATAAAAAACTAGCCGGGCGTGGTGGCGGGCGCCTGTAGTCCCACCTACTCAGGAGGCTGAGGCAGGAGAATGGCGTGAACCTGGGAGGCGGAGCTTGCAGTGAGCTGAGATTGGGCCACTGCACTCCAGCCTGGAAAAACAGAGAGAGACTCCGTCTCAAAAAATAAAATAAAATAAAAATACAAACATTAGCTGGGCATGGTGGCAGGCACCTGTAATCCCAGCTACTCAGGAGACCGAGGCAGAAGAACAGCTTGAACCTGGGAGGCAGAGGTTGCAGTGAGCCAAGATCTCACTACTGCACTCCAGCCTGGGTGACAGAGCAAGACTCCAACTCAAAAAAAGAAAAAAAAAACACACAAAAGAATAAACCATTAAGAAAAAGACAAATAAATTTTGCAACATTAAAAGAGAAAAAATTATGCATCTACAACTTGCCGTAACAAACTGAAAAGACAAGCCACAAATAGAAGACATACTATCTGAAACTAATACAACTAACAAAGTAGATGAAACATACAAATTATCACTAAAAATCAGTAAGAAAAAGCACAATACTTCAGCAAGAAAAAAAAATCACTGAATAGAAATTCTATTCTAATCACATAATAGAAATAGCCAATTCAGGCCAGGCATGGTGGCTCACACCTGCAATCCTAGCACTTTGGGAGGCCAAGGTGGGTGGATAACTTGAGGTCAGGAGTTCGAGACCAGCCTGGCTAACACGGTGAAACCTTGTCTCTACTAAAAATACAAAAATTAGCAGGACGTGGTGGTGCACGCCTGTAGTCCCAGCTATTCGGGAGGCTGAGGCAGCAGATTCACTTGAACACGGGAGGCAGAGATTGCAGTGAACAGAAATTACACCACTGCACTCCAGCCTGGGCGACAGACTGAGACTCTGTCTTAAAAAAAAAAAAAACCCGGGCCGGGCGCGGTGGCTCACGCCTGTAATCCCAGCACTTTGGGAGGCCGAGGCGGGCGGATCACAAGGTCAGGAGATCGAGACCACGGTGAAACCCCGTCTCTACTAAAAATACAAAAAATTAGCCGGGCGCGGTTGTGGGCGCCTGTAGTCCCAGCTACTCGGGAGGCTGAGGCAGGAGAATGGCGTGAACCCAGGAGGCGGAGCTTGCAGTGAGCTGAGATCCGGCCACTGCACTCCAGCCTGGGCGACAGAGCGAGACTCCGTCTCAAAACAAAAACAAAAACAAAAACAAAAAAAAACAAAAAACCCAATTCACAAAATTAGATATACAAAAGAATGTAAAGATTACAGAACCTCATTAGTAATCTGGAAAGTGCAAATTAAAATGGCAAGAAAATAGAACTTCATGTCCATCGGATTGGCAATATTAAAACATCTGACTAAACAAAGTGATTAGGAGGATACAAATTGCATAATTGGCAACATTATTTGGTACATTCGGTCTAGGAAAAAATTTGCAACTGCCTATAGAATGAAGATGCCCTTTTACCCAGCAACAGTCCTAGGTAGATTCATATCCTAGAGAAACTCTCACACATGTACACAAAGCAATATATAAAAGATTTCACTGCAGCACTGGTTATAGTAGTAAAAATTTGGAAACTTGAAAAATAGGCTAGGCGTGGTGGCTCACACCTGTAATCCTAGCACTTTGGGAGGTCAAGGCAGGCAGATCACCTGAGGTCAGGAATTTGAAACCAACCTGGACCACACAGTGAAACCCCGTCTCTACTAAAAATACAAAAATTAGCTGGGCGTGGAGGCAGGAGCCTGTAATCGCAGCTACTCAGGAGGCTGAGGCAGACGAATCGCTTGAACCTGGGTGGAGGAGTTTGCAGTGAGCCAAGATCATGCCATTGCATTCCAGCCTGGGCAACAAGAGTGAGACTGTCTCAAAAAAAAATTTTTGTTTTTTTACATAATTTGTAGAACATTTGTAAAATAATTTGTAGAAAATTTCTAACTAGAATACTAGAAATGACTAAATCTGAAAGAACCAGGACATAAAAGATAGGCAAAATGTGTCAAAAACATAATGTTAAAGAAAAAAACGGGCCAGGCATGGTGGCTCATGCCTATAATCCCAGCACTTTGAAAGGCCGAGGTGGGAGGATTGCTGGTGGCCAAGAATTTGGGACCAGCCTGGGCAACAGGCTGAGACAAACATCTTAATTTTTTAAATTAAATTAAATGTAAACAAAAAGGGAAGCGGCCAGGCACGGTGGCTCACGCCTGTAACTCCAGCACTCTGGGAGGCCGAGGCGAGCAGATCACAAGGTCAGGAGATGGAGACCATCCTGGCCAACATGGTGAAACCCCGTCTCTACCAAAAACACAAAAATTAGCTGGGTGTGATGGCGCACACCTGTAATCCCAGCTACTCGGGAGGCTGAAGCAGGAGGATCGCTTGAACCCCGGAGCGGAGAGTGCAGTGAGCCGAGGTCAGGCCACTGCACTCCAGCCTGGCGACAGAGCGAGACTCCGTCTCAAATAAAAAAAAAAAGAAAAAAGAAAGAAAAGAAAAGAAAGAAAAAAAGGAAATAGGCCGGTTGCGGTGGCTCACGCCTGTAATCCCAACGCTTTGGGAGGTCGAGGTAGGCACATCACCTGAGGTCAGAAGTTCAAGATCAGCCTGACCAGTATGGAGAAACCCCGTCTCTACTAAAAATACAAAAAATTAGCCGATTGTGGTGGCGCATGCTTGTAATCCCAGCTACTCAGGAGGCTGAGGCAGGAGAATCACTTGAACCCGGGAGGCAGAAGTTGTGGTGACCCGAGATTGGTCCATCGTACTCCAGCCTGGGTAACAAGAAACTCCGTCTCAAAAAAAAAAAAAAAAAAGAAAGAAAGAAAAAGAAAAAAGAAAGAGAAAGAAAAAGAAAATGAGCAGATTCACCTTAAAGTTTTTTCCAGAAACCAAAAGATACAGTGGAATGCAACAATCTGCATTTTAACTGACATCTACCCCAAAAGGAGGAACCATAGCATTCATGGAGGTACTGCAATACTATATTGACTTGTAAAAAGGATGAGCAAGCTTTTGTTCCATCTCCCTGTTCCAAAAATCCACCTGATAAAGTATCCTCAATTACAGAACTGATGAGATGTTAGAGGATAAGAACAGATACTATTCTTGCTCACAGACCAAAAAAGCATGGCCGGATGTGGTGGCTCACCTTGTAATCCCAGCACTTTGGGAGGCTGTGGAGGGCGGATTACCTGACGTCAGGAGCTTGCAACCAACCTGGCCAACATGGTGAAGGCCCATCTCTATTAAAAATACAAAAATTAGCCAGGTTTGGTGGCACAAACCTGTAATCCCAGCTACTTGGGAGGCTGAGGCACGAGAATAGCTTGGACTCAGGAGATAGAGGTTACAGTGAGCCAAGATCGTACCACTGCACTCCAGCCTGGGCAATAGAGTAAGACCCCTCCCACAAAAAAAAGCAAAGAAACTACTATAATTAACATTCCCATCAGGGTGGATCACCTGAGGTCAGGAGTTCAAGACCAGCATGGCCAACACGGTAAAACCCCATCTCTACTAAAAATACAAAAATTAGCTGGGCATGGTAGCAGGCACCTGTAATCCCAGCTACTCAGGAGGCTGAGGCAAGAGAATCTCTTAAACCCGGGAGGCGGAGGTTGCAATGAGCCGAAATCGCACCATTGCCCTCCAGCCTGGGCGACAAGAGTGAAACTCCATCCCCCAACCAAAAAAAAAAAAAGTGACTGAAAAAAGTGGGCATGCTGGAATAGATAAACATACTGTACTGTACGATGTGAGACCAGAGAATAGTGTTCCAAGAAAGGACCCAAAGGACACATTTACAAAACCATCAGGAAAACACTGGTGACATCGGTGGGCATCAGCATCACTTAGAAATTCAGTGGTGGCTTCTGAGCAGTCCACAGCTGATGACAGGAGAAGCAGTCACAGAGCTGAGTTACTCAAGATATATGGAGAAGTATGTTTCAACACATAACAGAGGCCAGATAGCATTGCTTAGCTGCCAAAAGCCAGAAATATGCAACTACCATAAAACTGGCAATGTTGCAGGGGTAGGTAGTCATGGGGAGTTCGATTCAGAGTTGTGGATACAATAGAGCATGGCATCCTTAGGGGAAAAATATGTGGATAGCCAAAAAGGATGCTACTACACATCTACAAAGAGAAAAAGGCAAGAATAGAGGAGGAAGAGGCAGCTAAGGGCCATCACCATAATACACAGTCAAAATCCTTCATTCGGCTCCCGGATCTGAGCCAACTTTTTAAATCTAGGCTCACTGCAACATCCTCCACCTCCAGGGTTCAAGGGACTCTCCGGCCTCAGTCTCTCTAGTAGCTGGGATTACAGGCACACGCCACCACGCCCAGCTAATTTTTGTGTTTTTAGTAGAGACGGGGTTTCGCCACATTGGCCAAGCTGGTCTCAAACTCCTGACCTCAAGTGATCTGAATGCCTTGGCCTCCCAAAGTGCTGGGATTACAGGCATGAGTCACCGCACCTGGCTGAACCAACTTTCACATCCAAAACTCAATTACTGAAGAGGTGCCCAAATCCCTAGGAAAGGATGCTAAAACTGTAATGGTTCCGCCAGTTCCTCCTAAACGGGAGTATGTCAACATATCACCTACTCAGACTATTGGGTAAAGGGAAATGCCTAAACACTTTGAGGATTTGGGGGACAAGATCTGAACTGACATTGAGACCTGGAAACCCAAAGCATCACCATGATCCCTGCATTAGACTGGGGACTTACAGGTGTCAGGCAGTAACTGAAGTCTTAGCCAAAACTTACTAGCTCATAGTAAGTCTGCTTGTCCATGGACCCATCACTAGTCATTTCCTCAGGTCCAAGTGTTTAAACGAGGGCTGGGCATGGGAGGCTGAGGCAGGAGAATTGTTTAAACCCAGGAGGTAGAGGTTGCAGTGAGCCGAGATTGCGCCACTGCACTCCAGCCTGGGTGACAGAGTGGGACTCTATCTCAAAACAAAACAAACAAACAAACAAACAAACAAAAATTAGCCAGGTGTGGTGGTGCACGCCTGTAGTCTCAGCTGCTTGGGAGGCTGAGGTCCAAGAATTGCTTGAACTCGGAAGGTGAAAGTTGCAGTGAGGCCAGATGGCACCACTGCAAGCCAGCACATTCCATCTCAAAAAAAAAAAAAAAAAAAAAAATTTAACAGGACTGATATACTTAGGAGTTGAAGTAATCACATTGGGTCCTTGGCCTAAGAGATAAGAGCTATCATACTGGGACAGACAAACCCCTCTAAAACCCCTCCCTCTCTTCAGCCATGATAGTAAATCAAAGCAGTATTACATCCTGGGGAGGGACAGAGATCAGTACCACCACTAAAGACAAAAAGGATGCATGGGTGTGGTGTCTATCACATCCATACCTAGAAATATATCTCCAGCCCACACACTGGGTAAGCTGCCAACTTTGACTCAAACTGTGAGTAGGAAATGGCTCTGCACCTAGACTAGGCTGCAATGTACACGGCCTTGCCACTTAAGCCATGCAACCCAGCAGATCCTGGGGGAGCCAAAGTATCAGTAGCGAAAAAAAAGATGCAGTGGAGAACTTATGGCAAGCTCCTACGGCAAAAGCACAATGCGAGTCCCTGAGATTCTGGAGCAAGACCAAGCTGTCCAAAGCAGGGAAGTAGGTGCCTTTTGAGAAACAGCGTCAAGGCTGTTACTGGAAAGCTTGACTATGAAGCATCCAGAACTGCCCCATTATGAATTGGGTCTTGTCAGACCTACCTAGTCACAAAGTCAGACAGACCCTTTAGTCAGACATTAAGATGGAAATGGTATATCCAGGATGAAGCTGAAAGCACAACCAGAAAACATTAGTACTCTGCATGAGCAGGTAGCCCAGACACCCGTGGTACCCACCACAGTTGTAAAAGTACCTCTTCCCTGGAAGACCACCTCAATGCCACACTCCTCCACAACCCAGGAAATTCTATGCTATTTCTTTTGGGCCAGGTACAGTGGCTCATGCCTGTTTCCCAGCAATTTGGTCACTTGAGCCCAGGAGTTGGAGACCAGCCTAGGCACCATAGTGAGGCACTGTCACACTCCAAAAAATTAAAGAATTAGCTGGGTGTGATGGCACATGCCTACAGTCCCAGCTACTCAGGAGGCTGAGGTGGGAGGATGCTCTGAGCCCAGGAGTTCAACGCTGCAGTGAGCTGTGATCACACACTGCATTCCAGCCTAGACGACAGAGTGAGATCCTGGTTCAAAAAGAAATTGAGGCCCAGTGTGGTGGCTCACACCTGTAATCCCAACACTTTGGGAGGCCGAGCCAGTCTGATCACTTGAGGTCAGGAGTTCGAGACCAGCCTGACCAACATGGTGAAGCCCTGTCTCTACTAAAAATACAAAAATCAAAAATCAGCCGGGAGTGGTGGTGGGCACCTGTAATCCCAGCTACCCAGGAGGCTGAGGCAAGAGAATTGCGTTAAGCTGGGAGGCAGAGGTTGCAGTGAGCTGAGATCAAGCCACTGCACTGCAGCCTGGGGAACAGAGCGAGACTCCATCTCAAAAAGAAATTGAGCCTTTTTTCCACTGTCATGTCTACCAGTTCCCTGCCAAGCACTGGTTATTTGCATATCCTTCCCCTCCATTAATTGAGGCAGTGCCTCTTGCTGCCAGGTGGGGGCAGTGTTGCCCCTTGAACAAACACTTTCCAGCCCTCGCTACTAGCAAAATCATTTGATAAGACAGTCAATGAATTGGCTGAGAAATGATCATTTGAAAATTTATAAAATTCCCAACATAAAAAGGCAAACTGAAAAAAACTTATGAAGGTAACTAATAAATGTATATTGAGTCCTATTTGTGAATTGTATTCTGCTAGACAATAGAGATAGCAGGATGATTTACCCACATTGAATCAAACCCCAAGGAGTTTATTGTGGGTGGGAAGGGGTAGATTAGGCTTGGGGGAGCAGTGGTGATAGGGAGGCAGGGCTTCTTTTTCCTGTACAGATGGGGGTTTCGTCTTACTATGTTGCCCAGGCTGGTCTCAAACCTCTGGCCTCAAGGGACCCTCTCACCTTGGCCTCCCAAAGTGCTGGGGTTACAGGTGTGAGCCATTGGCCGTTAGAAGCAGGGCTTTTTTTTTTTTTCCTTTTTTTTTTTTTTGAGACAGAGTCTCACTCTGTCGCCCAGGCTGGAGTTCAATGGGGTGATCTCAGCTCATCACAATCTCCACCTCCCGGGTTCAAGCAATTCTCATGCCTCAGCCTCCCAAGTAGTTGAGATTACAGGCACACTCCAACATGTCCAGCTAATTGTTGCATTTTCAGTAGAGACACAATTTCACCACATTGCCCAGGCTGGTCTTGAACTCCTGACCTCAAGTGATCTGCCCGCCTCGGCCTCCCAAAGTGCTGGAATTACGTGCCCGGTCTAGCAGCACTTCTTAATGGCTGTATTGATCAAGTTGGGCTATAGCTTAAAGACAATGGAGAGGCACTGAAGGATTGTGAGCGGAAGTGAGACCTGACCAGACTTTTTTTTTTTTTTTGAGAGAGAGGTTTCGCTCTTGTAGGCCAGGTTGGAGTGCAGTGGCTCGATCTCAGCTCACCGCAACCTCCGCCTTCCTCAAGTCATTCTCCTGCCTCAGCCTGCTGAGTAGCTGGGATTACAGGCATGCGCGACCATGCCTGGCTGATTGTGTATTTTTAGTAGAGACAAGGTTCCTCCATGTTGGTCCGGCTGGTCTCAAACTCCCAACCTCAAGTGATCCACCCACCTAGGCCTCCCAGCGTGAGCCATCCTGCCCGACAGACCAGAGTTTTTATTTGTAAAGATCACTCTGGCTACAATGTGGAGAATGAACTAGAAGGGAAGAAGCCAGAGCCAGGAAGTCAGACTAAGTCTGTTACCTACAGATTGCTTTGGGAGGCCAAGGCTGGAGAATCACCTGAGCCCAGGAGTTTGAGACCAGCCTGGGCAACACAGCAAGACCTCTGTCTATACAAAAAGTAAAATAAATTAGCTGGGCATAGTGGCCAGTGCCTGTACTCCCAGCTCAGCCCAGAGGATTGCTTGAGCCCAGGAGTTTGAGGTTACAGTGACCAAGAGTGAAACCCTCTTTTTTTTGAGACAGTGTCTCTATTTGTTGCACAATTAAAGCTCACTGCAGCCTTGAACCCCTGGGCTCAAGCAATCCTCCCTACCTCAGCCTCCCCCAGAACTGGGACTATACACATGCACCACCACACTCAGCTAATTTTTATTTTTGCAGAGACGGGTCTCCGTATGTTGTCCAGGCTGGTCTCAAACTCCTGGGCTCAAGCACGCTGCTTGCCTTGGCCCCCCAAAGTGCTGGGATTATGTGGGGGAAAGAAAAAAGAGATCAGACTGTTACTGTGTCTATGTAAAAAAGGAAGACATAAGAAATTCCATTTTGATCTGTACTAAGAAAAATTCTTCTGCCTTGAGATGCTATTAATCTGTAACCCTAGCCCCAACACTGTGCTCGCAGAAACATGTGCTGTATTGACTCAAGGTTTAATGGATTTAGGGCTGTGCAGGATGTGCTTTGTTAAAAATGTGTTTGCAGGCAGTATGCTTGGTAAAAGTCACCGCCATTCTCCAGTCTCCGGTCTCGAGTACCCAGGGACACAACGCACTGCGGAAGGCCACAGGGACTGCTGCCCAACAAAGCCTGGGTATTGTCCAAGGTTTCTCCCCACTGAGACAGCCTGAGATATGGCCTCGTGGGAAGGGAAAGACCTGACCGTCCCCCAGACACCCGTAAAGGGTCTGTGCTGAGGAGGATTAGTGAAAGAGGAAGGCTTCTTTGCAGTTGAGATAAAAGGAAGGCATCTATCTGTCTCCTGCTCATCCCTGGGCAATGGAATGTCTCGGTATAAAACCTGATCGTACGTTACATTCTATTTACTGAGATAGGAGAAAACTGCCTTATCGATGGAGGTTAGACATGCTGGCGGCAATACTGCTTTTTTTTTTTTTGAGAGGGAGTCTTGCCTTGTCACCCAGGCTGGAGTGCAGTGGTGCAATCTCAGTTCACTGCAAGCTCCGCCTCCCGGGTTCCCTCCATTCTCCTGCCTCAGCCTCCCAAGTAGCTGGGACTACAGGTGCGCGCCATCACATCCAGCTAATTTTTTTGTATTTTAGTAGAGACGGGGTTTCACCATGTTAGCCAGGATGGTCTCCATCTCCTGACCTCGTGATCCGCCCGTCTGGGCCTCCCAAAGTGCTGAGATTACAGTGCTGGGATTACAGGCGTGAGCCACCGTGCCTGGCCGACAATACTGCTCTTTACTGCACTGAGATGTTTGTGTAAAGTCAAACATAAATCTGGCCTACATGCACATGGAGGCACAGCACCTTTCCTTAAACTTATTTATGACAGAGTCCTTTGCTCACATGTTTTCCTGCTGACCCTCTCCCCACCATTACCCTATAGTCCTGCCACATCCCCCTCACCGAGATGGTAGAGATAGTGATCAATAAATGCTGAGGGAACTCAGAGACCGGTGCCGGTGCGGGTCCTCCTTATGCTGAGTGTCGGTCCCCTGGGCCCACTTTTCTTCCTCTATACTTTGTCTCTCTGTCTTATTTTCTCAGTCTCTCGTCCCACCTGATGAGAAATACCCACAGGTGTGGAGGGGCTGGCCCCCTTCAGGATTACAGGCGTGAGCCGCTCTACCTAGCCTACTTTTTTTTAAATGCCCTATTTTCTAGTAGATTCTATGTCACTACACAAGAGGTTGCAAACTCACAATGAGGGCCACCTTTGGCCCACAGGCATATTTCGGTTTTTTGTTTGTTTGTTTTTGAGACTCGCTCTTGTCCCCCAGGCTGGAGTGCAGTGGGGTGATCTTGGCTCACTGCAACTTCCACCTCCCGGGTTCAACCGCTTCTCCTGCCTCACCCTCCTAAGTAGCTGGGATTACAATCGCCCGCCACCGCACCCACACCACGCCCGGCTTATTTTTGTATTTTTAGTAGAGAAGGGGTTTCACCATGTTGGCCATGCTGGTCTCTAACTCCTGACCTCAGGTGATCCGCCCACTTCGGCCTCCCAAAGTGCTAGGATTACAGACATGAGCCACCGCGCCCGGCCAAAAAAATTTAAACTCAACATTTTTTTTTTTTTTTTTTTTTTTTTTTTTTTTTTTTTTTTTTTTGAGACGGAGTCTTGCTCTGTCCCCCAGGCTGGAGTGCAGTGGCCGGATCTCAGCTCACTGCAAGCTCCGCCTCCCGGGTTCAGGCCATTCTCCTACCTCAGCCTCCCGAGTAGCTGGGACTATAGGCGCCCGCCACCTCACCCGGCTAGTTTTTTGTATTTTTTAGTAGAGACGGGGTTTCACCGTTTTAGCCAGGATGGTCTCGATCTCCTGACCTCGTGATCCGCCCGTCTCGGCCTCCCAAAGTGCTAGGATTACAGACATGAGCCACCGCGCCCGGCCAAAAAAATTTAAACTCAACATTTTAAAGTGGGTAAATACACAATTCTGGACTTCTGGATTCTTTTGAAAACTATTTGATCACACAGAGACAATACTGTCACAAGGCAACAATCAGCTGGAGCTGTGAAAGGGCTGCCCAGTTCACCAGAGTCCCAACTCAGTTCATTTCACTTACCTACATTACTTAGCTGATTTCTGTATGTGAGTTGGAGACCCCTAACCCAAATCCCCTCTTTTCCACTTCCACTGCCGTTACACTTGCTAGTATTGAATCCTCTTGCCTAAACTACTATGGCAATCTAATTAATGACCTTGTCTCCATCTTATCCCCCAATGTCTTATCACTTTCCTACTTAAAAACTCTCCCTGGTTTTTTTTTTCTATCTATGATTCAAGTGATTTAGCTTTGCTCTCAAGGTCCCGCTTATGTGGCTTTCCCCAGGAAATACATTCCAGTTTTATATTCTAATACTCCCCTTTTGCCCATCTTTCATGAATTGTAGCCACACACTTCCTTCTTTTTCTTGCACCAAGCTTGTGCTCCAGTTGTTTCTTTAACTGGAATTCCCCTCCGGAGTCTTTCAACCCTTTCAGGCCCAGACACTCTATAAAGCATTTCCCAACTGCCATTCCCACTCACAACCTCCCCAGCCTTGTCTGTCTACTCTGGGCCATCTTGATTTTCCATAGTTTATCTGTCCCACTTTTTTTTTTTTTTTTTTTTTTTTTTGAGACAGGGTCTCACTCAGTCATCCAGGCTGGAGTGCAGTGCAGTGGCTTGATCACAACTCACTTACAGCCTCAAATTCCTGGGCTCAAGCAATCCTCCCACCTCAGCCTCCCAAGTATCTGAGGCTACAGGCATGCACCACCGCTCCTGGCTAATTTTTTCTATTTTTCTGTAGAGATGGGTATCGGTTTCTCACTATGTTGCTTAGGCTGGTCTTGAACTCTTGGGTTCAAGAGATCCTCCCACCTTGGCCTCCCAAAATGCTGAGCCAGGCCGGGTGTGGTGGCCTACGCCTGTAATCCCAGCACTTTGGGAGGCTGAGGCAGGAGGTCACCAGGTCAGCAGTTCGAGACCAGCCTGGCCAACGTGATGAAACCCCATCTCTCCTAAAAATACAAAAATTAGCGTGGCTTGATGATTGCGGGAGCCTGTAATCCCAGCTACTCAGGAGGCTGAGGAAGGAGAATCGCTTGAACCTGGGAGGCAGAGGTTGCAGTGAACCGACATCCCGCCACTGCACTCTGGGCGACAGAGCAGAACTCTGTCTCGGAAAAAAAAAAATGTTTATAAAGTGTGCTTGTACACGTAGATGTTTACCACGAACGACTGAACTAATGCTGTCCGGTCTCAGTAAAACAGTCTATAGCTGACTGCAACCATAGTGATCAGGCAGGAGTTGCAGCAGGCAGCACCGCGGGAGCCCTTTAAGGTTCCCCATCAATAAAGGGGGCTGTCATCCTACCTAGCTCTTGGGATTTTGATGGATTAATCGATTAATACAGTGTGCTTAAAACGGTGCTCCACAAATGTTAGCTAATGCTGGCCCGTAGTAGTCCAAGATCTAAAGAAAACGCACCAGAAGGCAGGACATAGGGGACCAGTTAGAAAAAAATCAGATCCTGTCTTCAGTGGAGCACTTACGCCCTGACTTACTTTCCCGAAATGGCTCCCCCAAAGGGGACCTCCTCCCGAGTTTAGCTCGGGATCCAGTACCTGAGTCATCCCCCGCGCTGAGACCCTGGACACCAGCCTCCGAATGTGAGCCCGGCAGCTGGCGGGGAATCGAAACGACGGCGGTCGAGGCTTCAGGAGGCTGTAGCTCCATGGAGGCGGATCCTGCACACAGGTTTCGGGTGTGTGGGGGCAAGGGGGAGCTCAGAACAGGGTTAGCGGGTAAGCAGTCGTGACCGTCAGTCCAGGATCCGCGTGAGGCAGTGATCTCACCGCTCCTGCCACATGCACTGGGTGAGAAAACTAAGCCGCAATGCGGTCGGTGAGGTTCCGTAGGACGCATGCGCGCCCTTTTCGCGCCGCAAGTTCAAGTAGCGCTTTGTCCACGCCCTCCTTCCCTGGAACTCTCTACCCACAACTCCCCGGGGTAGCATGCGGTCAACGTATGCGCGTGCGCTCGCCATAGCACCGCCCCCAAATCCCGTGGGCCTCTGCGGGATGGTATTTAATCGTCTCTCCGTGCCAATTTCGGTCTCATTGTTCTACTGCCGTTGGTAAGTGATTTCGTGAGATTTGTAGCTGTCAGTGTTTTGTGCTTTGTCCGTTTCTTTTATTTTGAACGATTGTGCGGACATCGCATAGCACGCGCTATGCCTTCTGTGTTGTAGCTGTCTAGCCAGGGTGACTGGCGGGTGAGGTCTTGTGGGTGGCCTCGAGACTTAAATTAAGTAGCAGCGGGGCTTTGTGAAGGACAAGATGGCGATGGCGGGCCGTGCGGGTCCCCTCCCTATGATGAGGACCTTTTCACAGACCTGTACTGAGCTCCGTGAGGATAAGTGACTCTGAGGAGATGGGCCCTGCAAGCCTCCTACTTAGCCGTCGGCTCAGAAGATAGCGTTTTCGAAATGCCCTGTGTTGACCTAATGTCTTCTTGGACTCTTGTCTGCAGGGTTTACGCGCACGTTGGAATCGAAGAGAGCTCTATGTTACAGTAAGTTCTTATGGCCATTTCTTAACCTCTGCTCTTTCGTTGAGTGTGTAGAAGTTGCTACGGGGATGATTTTACAAACTGAACTCTCTCTTTCTGATGGATTAGTGGAGAAAACAAAAATTCTGAGTAGCACTGTACTGTACGCAATAAATGTCAGGGACTTATTGATTTGTCTGAGGTGTTAGTGAAGGCTGTTATTTTTTCAGATGTTTAGCCCACAAGAGCTCACTGGTGAAGGAATGGGACAAGACCCATCTTTCTGCAAAGCCAGCGTTACAGTAATGTTCCAGGTAGGTGTACATGCTTTTATGCTCTTACAGAGGAGACCTTGCTAGATAACCACTCCGTGATGAACACAAAATGACAAGCATATGGCTGAACTTATAAGTGATGTCATCTTACTACTGAGAAGTGACAGCGAGGTCTTCAGGGGTCTTTGAATGACTATTTTTAGGTACATAAAATGCCTTCCTCTGTTGTCTACAGCATCTCATAATCTATCCTGAGGAATTCAGCTGCCTCCCAGGGTGAATACAGGTAATTATTCAAATTGGTGTATGTCATCTCTGTAAATGTTCACAAGAGAACAAGTGGCCGGCGGAAGCAATTTTGTTTTTTGGCGCCTTCCATCTTGTTCCTCTTGAGATAATTTTCTGGGAAGCGAGATCGCAACCCGGTACTACAGTTCTTGTAAGGGTGTGCTGTTATCCTCATCCATATATCGATCACTTTACTGTCAGATGATTTGAATTGATAAGCTGATGTTCTGTGAGGTACAAAAATTAATAGCATGTTAGAGTTCTGATGGCAGTTGTTGATTTTGAATAAGTTTCATTCCATCCTAATACCTTAAAATAACTAATTTGCTTTACTTTCCAGGTATTCCTCATGACAATCTGCCTCTATCTTACAGTACGTTGCTTTTTTAATTCTATGGGCCTATTATCTAATTGATAACTTAGCCATCTTGATGTTTGTTACCAAAGCCTGCTTAAACCATAAAGTTTTCTGGTTCCTCTTGTTCTCTGTAGTGATGTTTCCAGACCTCCCCTTTTTTCTCTTAGATAGATGCCCACTGATCTGCCCAGGGTCAGACTAATGCTTGTCAGTTGTAGGTTTCCACGGTTCAGCTCCAATGAGGAGGAAACATCCTGCCTCAGCCCTGTTCTAGCCTGGGAACCAGTAATTGTGAACCCACCAGGATTAACTGAAAAAGGGCATGAGAGCTTATTCCATAAGCTGTCTGAGGCATTTGGTTACCTTTTCTTAGCTTGTCCGCTAGCAACCGTAACTAAAATAGTTTTGGCTGTTTGGGATAATTAGCTAATTGATTGATTTTTTTTATTCAGGAGCAGCTTGTTGCCATATACCATTGAAAAACCTTCAGAGCTGAGAGGTTAGTTGATTTTTTTTTTTTTTTTTCTTTGCTCCTTACCGCTTATGCCACCAAGTAGACAGTTTCTATGATGAATCAAACTAGCTCACTATGACTGACAGTGAAAATACATGAACACCTGAGAAATTGGAGAATGCAGGGAGTGGGGGGTAACCATGTCTGAGGAATCTTTCACCCACAGTTTTGTTTTTCTCTAGGTGTTATTAACCAATAACCTCTTTGGCTCTAAGGTGAGTAATTTCACTGTATTCAATGCATCCAGCATATAGAGTAGAAAAAACTGCCTTTTTAGGCCTGTATATATGATGACTTACATGGAATCTCGTTCGGCTGATGACTTGCTGTTGAGACTCTGAAATCTGATTTTCTAAGAATGATGTGTGGGAACAACTTAATGCAGGATAGGAGAAGCACTACTGACTTGGTCTTCCTCCTTTCAGGGCCAGCACCTTCTCTCTAGCACTCGAGAGGAGTTTGAGGTAAGTGGCTTTGCAATAGCTGCCATCAATGGCTGCTATATACAATTTTCTGTGATTTTTGTGTGTGATAGCACTGTGGTCTGGGTGGATGTGTACAGATAGAACTGGCTTAACCCAAATCTTTGATCTCCTGGACCACCAAGTGATGATCACCTGCTCACCAGTGATGAGTTGAATACCGCCCCAGTCTGATCAATGTGACTGAAAGGTATTTTCTGAGCTGTGAGCCTGCCTTCCAGTGACAACTTCTAAAAATTACAAGTTATTTGAGGAGGCATTACAGCCAATAGGAAGTTCTTGGGCTAAGTAGTGTTTCCTCTAAAATGTGCCCTGAAACTTCTGCCAAGCAACAGATATAGTTGAGAGATTGTAAAATGTACTGTAGAATGAAAGTCTCTCAAGACTACATGATTTTTTCTTGATTTTGCAGGAAAACTAGGTGTTACTGTTCACTCCAGACTGCAGTTACAGGTGAGTAAACCTAAATGTAAGGTGGACTATGCTAAAAATTCCCAATGAAGAAACTTTCACACGTCTTACTCTCTGTCCTAGTCCCAGAGCCTGTAAAGGTGAACCCACTGGGACTGGCTGGGGGAAAAGAGGAAGATTTGTTCCAGAAGGAACTGTCTGAGGGATGACAAATATTTCTATACAAAGAAAGGGAGTAATCATCACTTGTTGAAAACATTGATTTTAATTTTTCCAGGTCTGAGTAAAGAACAAGGTGCATAAGAAATGGTAGGTATCTGTTTAAATATTTAACTGGTTTTATAATAGCAACCTTTTACTCTTAGGTTACATAGTGTTAACTATTGTGTACATTCATATTTTCCAATCCAATAAGAACTTTTGTTTTTCCTCTGCAGGAATCTGTCTTGGAGGACATCAGAAGGTGAATTTTCCAAGTCCTTGGATAACCTAGCTGTTGAAGTTACCACAGCATAATTTTAGTCGTCTTAATGGCGTGGCTGCTTTTTTTTTTTTCAAAGCTTTACTGTGAATCATGCCTTTGGGTGGGTCTACCTGGGCACAAGGAAGTGACCCCTTGAGAGTTTGCTATTTTTAACTGGGTTTTACCCAGCTTGCTTAGGCAGTCTGTCTAATGCTGCATTTCCTACTCCAAGGCAGCATTCAAGGAGCCTAATTTATCAGCACACTTTAGGGACTTTTTCCCTAGATGTACCTCACTGAAGGAATTTTAAATGAAAAGCTTGCTGGGTTTAGGGGGTCTTTTAGATGTACCTTAAAATGTTAGCAGACACAGATTAAGACACTGGGAGCCAATGAAACAGTTGAGGGTTTGCTGTGTGTTGATGTTTCTGTATTTTATCGTCCCCTTCCTGCAACATTATTTCTGTGGAATCTACCTGCCCTTTTGTTTTTTAGATACAAGGGCTTGGTTTTACTACCAAGGCTGCGCTCAAGGCCCCGGCTTTAAGAGATCCTCCCACCACAGATTTCCAAAGTGCTGGGATTGTAGGTGTGATTCTTGGCACCCAGACTTTGCTGCCTTTCTTACATGATCCAAGCCCAGAACCAAAACTCAGGCACTGCATAGATGGCCAGTTTGGCAAACTACTGACCTAGCTTGTTGCCAATTGTTGATTGAGCTTCCCATAACTCCATTTCTGTTCCTCTGTATATAGCCACCTTCTATTCCCATCATGAGCCTTTAGGTCTCCATTTGCATGTTGCAAATACTATGTGCCATGTAGGTAGCTCATTCAGGGCATTGCTCTAAACTACAAAAAAAGGTTCCCTTGAGGAGTGGCTGTCAATTTGTGTTGCTGTATTGGTTGTTGATGAAAATAATAAAATGATTGATTACATAGTCCTGTTTGTATGTGCCTCCTTAGCACCAGTGTGTAAATTTCCATGGGAAACTGGCTTCCTCTCATGTTCCCTCAAGTCCCTGGAACTGGAAGGGACACCTGACAGGGTCTGCCTGCTAGGCAGTATGTTAAATGACTAACCTGATCTGAGCAGAGCATCCATCTTGGTGTGCACAATACCATTACATTGGAGCTTTTTTTAAAGTTTCCCTCTTGCCTAGTCCTAGGGTGCAGTGACATGATCACAAGCTCACTACAAATTCAAGCTTTTGGGCTCAAGCAAACCTTCACTTTAACCAGCAGGTGGAGTCTTGTTCTTGTCACCCAGGCTGGAATGTGGTGGCATGATCTCAGATCACTGCAACTTCCACCACCTAGGTTCAAGCCATTCTCCCTGCCTCAGCCTCCTGCGTAGCTGGGACTACAGGCGTGTGCCACCACACCCAGCTAATTTTTAGTAATTTTAGTAGAGATGGGGCTTCATCGTGTTAACCAGGATGTTCTCGATCTCCTGACCTCAGGATCCTCCCACCTCGGCCTCCCAAAGTGGTGGGATTATAGGTGGGAGCCACCGCACCTAGCCAAATAATCTATGCTTTTTATTTATTTTGAGACGGAGTTTCACTCTTATTGCCCAGGCTGGAGTGCAATAGCGGCATCTCCCCACTGCAACCTCTGCCTCGGCTTCAAGCGATTCTCTTGCCTTAGCCTCCTAAGTAGCTGGGATTACAGGCATGTGCCACCGCGCCCAGCTAATTTGTGTGTGTGTGTGTGTGTGTGTGTGTGTATATATATATATACTTTTTTTTTTTTTTAGTAGAGACGGGATTTCTACATGTTGGTCAGGCTGATCTCAAACTCGTGACCTCAGGTGATCCGCCTGCCTCGGCCTCCTAAAGTGCTGGGATTACAGGCGTGAGCCACCGCACCTGGCCAAATCTCGCTTTTCAATTCGCCTTGAGGAAGAAGGGAAAGCACAAGGACAGTGCCAACCTGTGGATACTGTGGGGGTAAAGTTGTGTATGGTTAGTCAGCAGCTCTCAATTTTTTCAGACAGTCTCACTCTGTCAGCCAGGCTGTGGTACAGTTGTGCAATCACAGCTCATTGCAGCCTAAACTTCCTGGGCTGCAGGGATTCTCCCACCTCAGCCTCCCAAATAGCTGGGACTACAGGTGCACACCACCACGCCCAGCTAATTTTGTATTTTTGGTAGAGTACAGACAGTTTCACCATGTTACCTAGGCTGGTCTTGAACTGAGCTCAAGCAGTCCACCCCATTCTGTCTCCCAAAGCACTGGGATTACAGACATCTGCACTTGGCTGCTTTTCTTTCTTTTTTTTTTTTTTTTTTTTAAGCCATCAGGTATTTAAGCCGGTTCTCAATCTTTTTAACCAGGCAGCCCCCAAACCAGAATATTTTTGGAGAGATTTCTTCAGTGTTTTGGGAACTTTTTTTTTTTTTTTTTTAGAAGCTCTTTGTCACCCAGGCTGGAGTGTAGTAGTGTCATCATGTCTCAACATAGCCTCAAGCTCCTGGGCTCAAGCGATCCGACACCTCAGTTTCCCGAGTAGCTAGGACTATAGGGACATGCCTATTATGCCCAGGTAATTTTAATTTTTTGTAGAGATAGTCTCACTATGTTGCCCAAGTTGGTCTCGAACTGGGCTCAAGTGATCCCATTGCCCAGTGTCTCAAAGTGTTGCGATTACAGGCATGAGCCACTGCACCCTGCATCCCTCAAAAGAGCAATTTTTTAAATCTTCCCTGAACTTGGAGACTCCAACCTGCATTGACAGGTAGCCCCCCATCGGGTGATTCTGTTATAAGCCGTCAGATAATGACTACCCTTATATTTCTCAGAGTGTTTGGGAGAATGGATACCAACTAGTGATAAGTTATGGGATTTCTAACCGTTTTTATTTATTTGTATTTTTCTTTTCTTTTTCTTTTTTTTTTTTTTTTTTTTTTGAGACGGAGTCTCGCTCTGTCGCCCAGGCTGGAGTGCAGTGGCCGGATCTCAGCTCACTGCAAGCTCCGCCTCCCGGGTTCACGCCATTCTCCGGCCTCAGCCTCCCGAGTAGCTGGGACTACAAGTGCCCGCCACCTCGCCCAGTTAGTTTTTTTTTGTATTTTTTTTAGTAGAGACGGGGTTTCACCGTGTTAGCCAGGATGGTCTCGATCTCCTGACCTCGTGATCCACCCGTCTCGGCCTCCCAAAGTGCTGGGATTACAGGCTTGAGCCACCGCGCCCGGCCCTATTTTCATTTTTTTTTTTTTTTTTTTTTTTTTTTTTTTTGAGACGGAGTCTCGCTCTGCCGCCCAGGTTGGAGTACAGTGGCCGGATCTCAGCTCACTGCAACTCCGCCTCCCAGGTTTACGCCATTCTCCTGTCTCAGTCTCCCGAGTAGCTGGGACTACAGGCGCCCGCCACCTCGCCCGGCTAGTTTTTTTTTGTATTTTTAGTAGAGACGGGGTTTCACCATGTTAGCCAGGATGGTCTCGATCTCCTGACCTCGTGATTCGCCCGTCTCGGCCTCCCAAAGTGCTGGGATTACAGGCTTGAGCCACCGCGCCCGGCTATTTTCATTTATTTTTAAGAGGAGTTTTGCTGTGTCACCCAGGCTGGAGTCCAGTGGTGTGATCTCAGCTTACTGCAACCTCTGCCTCCCGGGTTCAAGTGATTCTCCTGCCTCAGCTTCCCAAGTAGCTGGGACTACAGGCGTGTGCCACTACACCCAGATAATTTTTGTATTTTTAGTAGACATGGGGTTTTACTATATGTTGGCCAGGCTGGTCTCGAACTCCTGACCTCAGATGATTCGCCCACCTCGCCCTTCCAAAGTGCCGGGATTACAGGTGTGAGCCACTGCACCAGACCCTGCTTTTAATTTTTGTTCATAAATTTTAGGATTTCTCCAGTCAGAATTATAAGAACGGCAACTCAGCTGAAACAACACATATTTTTTGCTCATTAAATGGTAGCCACATAGACTTGAGAGTTGTTATCACAAGAATTACAACCACAAGAATGGAAGGGTCAGTTCTGAGAAGACCACCCAAGGACCCTAGGGGAGCACCAGAATTTAGAGATGGAGGATCAGCAGAGCAGAAACAGAAAAGCAACGCAAGCAGTGGGAACCTGCGCGGTACTGACTTGCGAACTGAGGGAAGTCTCCCCACTGCCCACAGTTGAATCTTTTGTTAAAGCCACAAAGAAGTCAGGTGGGGACTGGCCAGGCGCAGTGGTTCACACCTGTAATCCCAGCACTTTGGGAGGCCAAGATGGGCGGATTACCTGAGGTCACAAGTTCAAGACCAGCCTGGCCAACATGGTGAAACCCCATCTCTACTAAAATTAGCTGGGTGTGGCAGCGTGCGCCTGTAGTCTCAGCTACTCAGAAGGCTGAAGCAGGAGAATCTCTTGAACCTGGGAGGCAGTGGAGGTTGCAATGAGCTGAGATCACGCCACTGCACTCCAGCCAAGGCGACACAGGAAGACTGTATCTCAAAAAAAAAAAAAAAAAAAAAAAAAAAAAAAAGGCTGTGCGCAGTGCCTCGCGCCTGTAATCCCAGCACTTTGGGAGGCTGAGACAGGCGGATCACCTGAGGCCAGGAGTTCAAGACCAGCCTGACCAACATGGAGAAACCCTGTCTCTACTAAAAATACAAAATTAGCCGGGCGTGGTGGCACACGCCTGTAATCCCAGCTGAGGCTGAGGCAGGAGAATCGCTTGAACCCAGGAGGCAGAGGTTGCGATAAGCTGAGATCACACCACTGTACTCCAGCCTGGGCAACAAGAGAGAAACTCCGTCTCAAAAGCAAAAACAGAAATGAGAGTAGGACAAAATGGAGAAATGGAGGAGATGGCTGGAATGATTGAAGCCTGGCTCCTCACATTTCTTCTGTACATTAATGACTCAGACTACAATGTTTCTAGTGAGAACCTCTTCCCTAAGCTCCAGATACATCAAACAAACCTCCCACTTAATGTACAATGAGACATTCAGCTCCTTGATTCCCTGCCTTCCCCCTGCTCCTCCCCTCAACTCCATCTCCCCACCCTAGTAAATGGCACCAGCACCAACAAGCTCCTCTATCTCAAATGCAGCAATGGGCTCACCAGGAAAACCAAGGCCTTGTGTTTTTTGTTGACTCCTGTTTGGTTACATTCTAGAGGAAGCAGGAGAGACAACATGAGACAGTCAAACAAACAACTGAATATTATTGAAATCGTGCAGTAGTTCTTGACCAAGGGTGTTTTTTGCCCACTAGGGGACATTTAGCAACACCTGCAGACATTTTTGGCTGTCACAACTTGGAGAGGGGAGGTATATACTACTGACAACTATTGGGTACTGGGCAAGGATGCTGCTAAATCCTACACTGCACAGGACAGCCCCTCTCCCCCATCACCCCCAAACAATGAACTGTCCAGTCCAAAAACTCAATAATGCTGAATTTCAGACACCCTGAGATTTACAATATTTACCGGCAAAGAAGAAAGTGTGATGCAGCAAGAAAGATGGTGGTCAGAAGGCTGGGTGTAGTGGCTCATGCCTGTAACCCCAGAACTTTGGGGGGCCGAGGTAGGCAGATCACCTGAGGTCAGGAGTTCGAGACCAGCCTGGCCAACATGGTGAAACCCCATGTCTACTAAAAATACAAAAATTAGCTGGGCATGGTGGCACACACCTGTAGTCCCAGCTACTAGGGAGGCTGAGGCAGGAGAATCGCTTGAACCCAGGAGACGGAGGTTGCAGTAAGCCGAGATCGCACCACTGCACTCCAGCCTGGCAACAGAGCAAGACTCTGTTTCAGAAAAAAATACAAAAATTGGCCCGGTGGGGTGGCCCACGCCTGTAATCCCAACACTTCTGGAGGCCGAGGCGGGTGGATCACGAGGTCAGGAAATCCAGACCATCCTGGCTAACACGGTGAAATCCCGTCTCTACTAAAAAATACAAAAACTTAGCTGGGCACAGTGGCGGGCACCTGTAGTCCCAGCTACTCGGGAGGCTGAGGCAGGAGAATGGCGTAAACCCGGGAGGCAGAGGTTACAGTGAGCCGAGATTGTGCCACTGCACTCCAGCCTGGGCAACAGAGTGAGATTCTGTCTCAAAAAAAAAAAAAAGTGATCAGGGAAGGCATCCCTGAAGGGGTGCCACTTGAGCCGACACCTGTAAGAGACGATAGGGAGACATGGGCAGAAAGGTCCAGGTTGAGGAAACAGCAGATGACATAAAAAGGACTAATGATTCATGTGGGGAAAAGAAAGATGGATCAGCCTGCTACTGTGTCTATATAGAAAGAAGTAGACATAACAGACTCCATTTTGTTCTGTATCTGAGATGCTGTTAATCTGTGACCCTACCCCCAACCTTGTTGTGGTGACTCAAGGTTTAACGGATTTTGGGCTGTGCAGGGTGTGCTTTGTTAAACGAGTGCCTGAAGGCAGTATGCTTGTGAAAAGTCATCACCATTCTCTTAATCTCAAGTACCCAGGGACACGTACACTGCCAAAGGTCGCAGGGACCTCTGCCTAGGAAAGTAGTGGTATTGTCCAAGGTTTCTCCCCATGTGATAGTCTGAAATATGGCCTTGTGGGAAGGGAAAGACCTGATCGTCCCCCAGCCTGACACCCGTGAAGGGTCTGTGCTGAGGAGGACTAGTATAAGAGGAAAGAAGGCCTCTTGGCAGTTGAGATAGAGAAAAGCATCTGTCTCCTGCCCGTCCCTGGGCAATGGAACATCTCCGTGTAAAACCCGATCGTATGTTCTGTTTACTAAGATGGGAGAAAACTGCCTTAGGGCGAAAGGTGGAACTTGCTAGCGCAATGCTGCTCTTTATGCACTAAAAGGGTTTATGGAGATGTTTACATATGCATATCAAGGCACCGCACTTTTCCTTAAACTTATTCGTGTCACAGAGATCTTTATTCTTCCCTGGTTGACATTTTATCAGAGAATGTAACGCCTGACTCCTGCCTGGAGGATCTCAGCCATGCAAAACGCTTTGATACAAAGACACTGCCTCTATTTCCAACCCGGGTTAAAGGGTTTCTAACAGAACGATCTACGTTTATATTAACAGAGCTCCCAAGATAGCAAGACCTTAAGTCCCTTCTCAGCGAGGGCCTCATATTAATCTCTTTCATTCTGGCGGGTTTGCTTTGATCGATTAAAAAAAAATCGCTCCATTTCAATTTTACCTATACTCTCCTCCTCCTCCTTCACCCCAGTCCTCTAACGACCCTGCCTCTGCCTTCGAGGAGAGGCCCTGTGGTTTCTTGGTCGGACTTCCGAGTGGGCTGCCTTGCCGCGTTGCTGGCCGGTCTGAAAGTAACTCTAAGGAGTGCGTGGGTCGGAGGACATCGGAGCTGAGGCGTCAGTACCCTTCTCCCACCGCGGGATCCCGGGTTTGAGGATCAGGAGCCTCCGAAATGGCTTTCTCAGGGCATCTTTCCCTCTCAGTGAAGGGCCGGGCGGTTGCTGGTGGACAGTACAAATGCAAAGTGCAGGTCGTGCCTCGCCACTGTGTCCTCAGTTCTCACAAACTCCTGAGAGTGCGTATCACCATTCCCTGTTTAACTGGGGAGGAGACAAGGGCCTAAGTACCAAGCCTCAGGCCATTAAGTCAGGAACTGGAGAGCGGGGAGCCCAACCTCCTTTTTTGGACTCCAAAACCTGTGCTTTGAAACCGCGCCGCGGCTTCTCCCAAGAAAGGTCCCAGAGAGGGGCGCCCCCACCTGCAGCACTGTCACGCCGCCCCCTGGAGAGCCCAAAAACCTCTAGGTTGGGAGACTAACGCCACAATCTGGGAAAAAGAGGCTACGCGGGTACTGAAATCACGATTGGTATGTGGGCCAATCCCAGGATCCTAAAAAAGCGAAGGGGCGGGTTTATGCAAAACACACTGAGCAGAGAGCAGGCGGGAGAAGCAGTACAGGACTCTTAAATAGGTATGTTTCCAAACTATAGCCACTACTATTAAGAAAGAATAATGAAAACTGCGTTTCGGAATTATAACGTATTGGAAAATAATTTAACATTTAATGCCTAGATAGTTACCATAAGTGTGTAGAAGATAGGAAGGATAAGGCCGCCAAGGCAGCCGGAGTAAGGGTATCGCTTCTCGGCCTTTTGGCTAAGATCAAGTGTAGTATCTGTTCTTATCAGTTTAATATCTGATACGTCCTCTATCCGAGGACAATATATTAAATGGATTTTTGGAATTAGGAGATGGAAAAGGAGCTTGCTCCGTCCACTCCACGCATCGACCTGGTATTGCAGTGCTTCCAGGAACGGTGTACCCCCCTTTGGGGGGAACAATTCTATGTCCAAAAGGAAAGACTCAGTGGAAAGCAGTAGAGTTAATCAACCGGAATTTTGTTGATATTACTACCAGTTTAGCTTGTTGGTGCGGTGGATTTTAGGTGTGTGTGTTTTGTTTCACTCTGGCTCTGCATGGCTACCGTCTGACCTCAAGCGGTTTATCTGTCTTTATCTTCAGGGTGGTTGGGTCTATGAATGAAGGTGCGTGCCATCGCGCCCGGCTAAATATTTATATTTTTAGTAGAGATGGGGCTTCACCATCTCTACTAAAAGATGAGATCCGCCCGCCTCGGCCTCCCAAAGATTACATACAGGCATGAGCCACCGCGCCCGGCCTTAGTTGTTTTTATCATGTGTTTAACGCTTTTTTCCCCATGGTTTTAACTAGAAACTAAGGCGGAAGAATCTCTGTAACTAAGGAATTCCAGGTTGCAATGCACTGTGACTCCACTCGAATCCCTTTTTTTTTCTTTTTTTTTTTTTTTTTTTTTGAGACGGAGTCTTGCTCTGTCGCCCAGGCTGGAGTGCAGTGGGCGCAACTTCGGCTCATTGCAAACTCCGCCTCCTGGGTTCACGCCATTCTCCTGCCTCAGCCTCCCGAGTAGCTGGGACTACAGGCGTTCGCCACCACGCCCGGCTAATTTTTTGTATTTTTAGTAGACATAGGGTTTCACCATGTTAGCCAGGGTGCTCTCGATCTCCTGACCTCGTGATCCGCCCACCTCAGCCTACCAAAGTACTGGGATTACAGGCATGAGCCACCGCGTCCGGCTATCCGCCCCTTAAAGAGTAAACGAGGCCGGGCGCAGTGGTTTAGTAATTCCAGCTGTAATCCCAGCTACTTGGGAGGCTGAGGCAGGAGAATCGCTTGAACCAGGGAGGCGGAGGTTTAGGTGAGAGGAGATCGCGCCATTGCATTCCAGCCTGGGCGACAGAGCAAAGCTGTCTCTGTCTGAAAAAAAAAAAAACCAAAAAAACCTTCGGTTTCCTTTTCCTATCTTTCTTTCTTTTGTGACTTATATTCCAGAATGAAGCCCACACATCGTTAATGATCTGAATCGTTTCTAAAGTGTTTCTTAAATCGTTTGTTGTTTCTTGTCTAACAGTCCAGAACACGTATTACATAATGGAGCCCGGAGAGAGACTAGGGCCAGCTTGACCCGGCCACGCAGTCCAGGAAAGGTGCGTTTCACTCCAAGTGCAAAATGATCAATGTACTCTTCCGATCTCCCTATACAAGCACCTCCTGGTTTCATTTTCGTAAAGCAAAACAAGCAAGGAAGCTTTACTCTTTCGGCTCTTTGAACTCCCAGAAACTGGGCCGGGCGCGGTGGCTCACGCCTGTAATCCCAGCACTTTGGGAGGCCGAGGCGGGCGGATCAAGAGGTCAGGAGATCGAGACCATCCTGCCTAATACAGTGAAACCCCGTCTCTACTAAAAATACAAAAAATTAGCCGGGCGTGGTGGCGGGCGCCTGTACTCCAAGCTACTCGGGAGGCTGAGGCAGGAGAATGGCGTGAACCCGGGAGGCGGAGCTTGCAGTGAGCCGAGATCGCGCCGCTGCACTCCAGCCTGGGCAACAGAGCGAGACTCCGTCTCAAAAAACAAACAAACAAACAAACAACGAAAAAACTCCTAGCAACTGCACTGCCCTGCCTTGGACTCGACGCCCGCCAGTGACGCACACGCTGCGCCGGAAGTGCGAACCATCTGCCTCCAGGCTTTGTCATGGCTGCTGCTGCCGCGCGCTGGAACCATGTGTGGGTCGGCACCGAGACTGGGATCTTGAAAGGTGGGTGGCAGGCTCGGGCGTCGGGAAGTGCAGGGGTGCACTCGCGCCCCTGGTGTGACTGACGCCCTCCTCTCTCAGGGGTAAACCTTCAGCGAAAACAGGCGGCGAACTTCACGGCCGGAGGACAGCCGCGGCGCGAGGAGGCAGTGAGCGCCCTGTGTTGGGGCACGGGCGGCGAGACCCAGGTGAGTGGCCGCTGGCCGTGCCGGAGCTGGGGGCCTGGGGCACAGCAGCCTTGCTCTCCTTGCCATCTTGCCCTTCTTTGCCGCAGATCCTGGTGGGCTGCGCGGACAGGACGGTGAAGCACTTCAGCACCGAGGATGGCATATTCCAGGGTCAGAGACACTGCCCGGGCGGGGAGGGCATATTCCGTGGCCTCGCCCAGACCGACGGGTAAGACCAATCCCCTCGCTAAACTCAGGGCCTAAGAGAGAGCTTTGATGCTCCCTGCGGATACTGGAATGATGGCAACAGACAAGCTGAGTGACACGGTTTTCAATAGGTGACAGAGACCTGAGTTTCTGCCTTACGTAGTTAATACCTGTAACACATTTATTGAACACCTACTGAATTCCAGGCACTGGGCGAAGTACAGGGGCTGCCGGTAAAATTTCTGCTTTCAAAAAGTTCGCATCCTGTAAGGTTTTTCACCTTACTCCATTATAACCCTCTGAGTTTTGTGTGTGTGTGTGTGTAGACGGAGTTTTCCCTCTTCTTGCCCAGGCTGGAGTGCACTGGCGCGATCTCGGCTCACTGCAACCTCTGCCTAGGAGAACTGCCTCAGCCTCCCGAGTAGCTGGGATTACAGGCGCCCGCCACCGCGCACAGCTAGTTTTTGTATTTTTAGTAGAGACGGTTTCACTGTATTGGCTAGGCTGGTCTCGAACTCCTGACCTCAGGTGATCTACCTGCCGCGGATCCCCAAAGTGCTGGGATGACAGGCGTGAGCCACTGTGCCCACCTGTCATTTAACAGTTTTAAGCAAGTCTGGGTGTGGTGGCTTATACCTGTCATCACAGCACTTTGGAAGGCCGAGATGGGCGGATCACTTGAAGTCAGGAGTTCAAGACCAACCTGGCCAACATGGTGAAACCCCTTCTCTACTGAAAAAATACAAAAATTAGCCAGGTGTGGTGGCGCATGCCTGTAATCCCAGCTACTTGGGAGGTTGAGGCTGGAGAATCGCTTGAATCCGTCCCTCAGAGGTTGCAGTGAGCAGAGATCGCACCAATGCACTCCAGGCTGGGGAAGAGAGCAATACTTCATCTCAAAAAAAAAAAAAGGAGCCAAGCGCGGTGGCTCACGCCTGTAATCCCAGCACTTTGGGAGGCTTAGGCAGGCGGATCACGAAGTCATGAGATCAAGACCACGGTGAAACCCCGTCTCTACTAAAAATACAAAAAATTAGCCGGGTGGGGTGGTGGGCGCCTGTAGTCCCAGCTCCTCAGGAGGCTGAGGCAGGAGAATGGTGTGAACCCGGGAGGCGGAGCTTGCAGTGACCCAGAGATCGCACCACTGCACTCCAGCCTGGGAGACAGAGCGAGACTCCATCTCAAAAAAAAAAAAAAAAAAGGTTTTAAGCATTCATTCATTACTTCATTTATATATTTTGAGACAGAGCCTCAGTGTCACCTAGGCTTGAGTGCGGTGGTGCATTCATGGCTCATTACAGCCTCAGCCTTCCGAGGTCGAACAATCCTCCCGCCTCAGCCTCCTGAGTACCTGGGACCACAGGCAGGTGCCACCCCGCCCAGCTAAATTTTTAAGTTTTTTGTAGAGATAGGGTCTCACTGTGTGCCCGGGCCAGTCTCAAACTCCTGGGCTCAACTTGAGCTCAATCAACAAGGTGATGTACCTCTGAAAGCAAAGATTAGGAAGGTGCTAAGTGGTTGGATTACTGGCCCTGCTTTCTTCCAAAGACGATGAAAGAGGGCTGTGAAGCAGGCTGCATAGGTTTGGTAGTGGTAATTCTGACAGGTGAGGTCTGGAAAGCCTCTGGTGGGGACTGGATGTTTGAACTGGGTCTTGAGGGATGGGTAGAATTTTGACTGGTGGAGAAGGGGATAAGGGTATTCTAGAAAGAGGGTACTGCCTGGGAGAGGCCAAGGACTGGGGGCATGCTATAGGGTACATAAATAGGATAAATAGCATTTGATTTGGAAGTTGACAACAAGGAAGCTTTTTTTTTTTTTTTTTTTAAATGCAGAGTCTCACCCTGTTACCCAGGCTGGAGTGCAGTGGCAGGGTCTTGGCTTACTGCAACCTCCAACTCCCAGGCTCAAGCGATTCTCCTGCCTCAGCCTCCCAAGTAGCTGGGATTACAGGCATCCGCCACCACGCCCGGCTAAGTTTTTTTTTTTTATATATTTTTATTAGAGACAGGGTTTCACCATGTTGGCCAGGCTGGTCTGCATCTCCTGACCTCAAGCGATCCGCTCACCTTAGCTTCCCAAAATGCTGGGATTACAGGTGTAAGCCACTGCACCCAACCAAGAAAGCATTTTAATACAAGATGGACACTATATTAGGTTGGGATTAAATGTAAAGGGCTTTAAGTGCTAGGTTGAGAGATGTGCACGTTTATTTGTGTTGGCGAGTTATTCATTTTTTGTTTTTGTTTTTCTGAGAGACGGAATCTTGCTCTGTCTCTGAGGCTGAAGTGCAGTGGCATAATCCCGGCTCACTGCAACCTCCACCTGCCTTGTTCAAGCGATTCTCCTGCCTCAGCTTCCCAAGTAGCTAGGACTACAGGCATGTGCCACCACACCCAGCTAATTTTTGTATTTTTTAGTAGAGACAGAGTTTCACTATATGTTGGCCAGGCTGGTCTGGAACTCCTGACCTCAGGTGATCTGCCTGCCTCAGCCTCCCAAAGTGCTGGGATTACAGGCGCAAGCCACTGTGCCTGGCCGAGTTACCAGTTTTTGAATAGGAAGTACCATAGTCGCTTTCTTTGCTGCGTCTACTGCAAGAACGAAGACGATTCTCAGCAATCAGACTGTCGACATTCCAGAAAATGTCGACATTACTCTGAAGGAACGCACAGTTATCGTGAAGGGCCCCAGAGGAACCCTGCGGAGGGACTTCAATCACATCAATGTAGAACTCAGTCTTCTTGGAAAGAAAAAAAAGAGGCTTCGGGTTGACAAATGGTGGGGTAACAGAAAGGAACTGGCTACCGTTCGGACTATTTGTAGTCATGTACAGAACATGATCAAGGGTGTTACACTGGGTTTCTGTTACAAGATGAGGTCTGTATATGCTCACTTCCCCATCAACGTCATTATCCAGGAGAATGCATCTCTTGTTGAAATCCGAAATTTCTTGGGTGAAAAATACATCCGCAGGGTTCAGATGAGACCAGGGGTTGCTTGTTCAGTATCTCAAGCCCAGAAAGATGAATTAATCCTTGAAGGAAATGACATTGAACTTGTTTCAAATTCAGCGGCTTTGATTCAGCAAGCCACAACAGTTAAAAACAAGGATATCAGGAAATTTTTGGATGGTATCTATGTCTCTGAAAAAGGAACTGTTCAGCAGGCTGATAAATAAGATCTAAGAATTATTCAGCTACAGAAAGAAGATGCCAGATGACGCCTAAGACCTACTTGTGATATTTTAATGATGCAATAAAAGACCTGTTGATTTGGGGGGGAAAAAAAAAAAAGAAGTACCATAGTCAGCACTGGGAACCTGTAGGAGTATGGAGGATAGATTGGAGACAGCAACTGGGAGACTTTTGTCACAGCTCAGGCAAGTCGAAACAGAGCCTGAACCCAGCTGGGGAGGGTTGGCAGGCATGAGAAAGAACATAGGCGCAGGCTGTGCAGATCCTGGGGAGAGACTTGCTTGGACTTCTTGAGATACTTTAAGCAAGAGACTGACATTTAGTGCCTGAAACCCAGAGCAAGGAACATAAGAAGCTGGTGTTTGACTTTGACCAAACCCTAAATTCAGACCAGTCCCATTTCAATCCTTTTAGAACTGCTGATCCTGAGCCCTAGTAGGCAACTCAAGATTCAGATAGACCAGCACGGCCAGGTAGACCAGTACGGCTAGGTGCTAGACACAGCTGTGAACAGCAAAAGCACTCCGGAATATTACAGAGTGGATTTCCAGCTGTGGTTGTAACATAGCTGAGTGGCAGATTAGCTTCTCAGCACTTCTGTTTCCTCACTTGGTAAACCCTCACCCTGTTGAGTAAGTTGAATTAACAGATTAGGAAGCTGGAAGCTGTCAGGCTCTGCCTAGAGCCTAGTGACCTAGAGGCTTTCTTCTAAACTGGACTGTTAGTAGGGAATCGGGTTGATATGAGTTTGGGGCCTAGGAATACTTTTGTACTTTTTTGTTTGTTTGTTTTTAAACATTGTCAAGTCTGGTAGTGAGAAGGAGAGAAAGATTAGAACAAGGAGTTTAAGCACTTAAAACATCCCAACTCTGTCCTTTCTCTGCAGCACCCTCATCACATGTGTGGATTCTGGGATTCTCAGAGTCTGGCACGACAATGACAAGAACACATCCTCTGACCCAGTGAGGCTTCCCTGCCCTGATGGTTGGGGGAGGGGGGCTGGGGTAGGTGCCTAATGATCGTGTTGGGGAAGGGAGGATTAAGAACTCTGGAACGAACTCTTATCTCCCATTCTTTTTAGCTCCTGGAACTGAGAGTGGGCCCTGGGGTGTGTAGGATGCGCCAAGACCCAGCACACCCCCATGTGGTTGCCACAGGTGGGAAAGAGAATGCTTTGAAGATGTGGGACCTGCAGGGCTCTGAGGAACCTGTGTTCAGGGCCAAGAACGTGAGTGACAAGAGTGTGAAGGAGCTGTTCCTGAAGTTGAGGGAGGCTGTGGCCACTGACTATGCGTCAGAGACTAGATGGGCTTTAGGGGGCGAAGGAGGGCTGAAAGGAGGAGCACATCAAGCCCCCCACAGCCCTGTTCCCCATCTGCCCACCCCACCAGGTGCGGAATGACTGGCTGGACCTGCGGGTTCCCATCTGGGACCAGGACATACAGTTTCTCCCAGGATCACAGAAGCTTGTCACCTGCACAGGGTACCACCAGGTAAGGTGTCATCTCACCCCTACCTTCTCCTGGGATAAAGCAGCCTTCTGAAGAAATGGCCCCCACGGTTTGGCACAACTGCCTTTCTCACCATTCTGAGCTCAAAGGAGCAAGCGCGTCCCCATCCGTTCCAACCCTGTCCCTGAGCCCATGACTGTCCTCTGCTGCATTCTAGGGTGGAGTTTCCTGAACTGTGCTGTTTTCCTCCCACCTGGAAGAGAGGAAAGGACAGTGGATCCCCTTCACTGTGGGAATTATAGGGTGCAGGTGTCAGAGGACATTGGGCTAGGGGTTAAGAGAACTGGGTTCTGGTCCTGATGCAGCCTCTCTGATTTGCTTTGGGACTGAGGCCTGAGCCTCCCATCTCTAGCCTCAGCTCCTCAGCTTTACATGAAGGCCCCAAATGAGAAATCTTTATGGCTGTCTCATTTGAGGTCTTGAGACACGGGTAGGGCTGGGTCACTGTATTTGTCCTGTTTTCTTTGCTTTCTGCACATTGAAGTCTGATCTTGGTCATACGCCTTTGCTCAAAACACATATGAGGGCATCCTCTTTCCTCCTTCATTCAGGCTAACCTCTGCTTGAAATTTAGCACCCACTGACTACTAGACTGACTTGCTTTTCCATCCCTCCATTTCCCCTAGATGGGAGTATGGGAGGATGGAATGCTCACACACTTCCAACCTAGGGGACCTCTCCCCTCAGCTCTGTCCATTTATGCTGCTAAGCAGCGCTTCTGACACCCTGATGCTCAGAGAAGAGGCATACATCTAAGATGAGAAAGTTTCTGACAGTGGATCATAAATAAGAGAGCAGTGTGCAGGGAGCGGGTGAGGATGCAGAGATGCCAGAGGGTAGGTGCAGGGTGAGGATACTTTCGTGATGCTTCAGCCTTCCTCTAGGTTCGTGTCTATGATCCAGCATCCCCCCAGCGCCGGCCAGTCCTAGAGACCACCTATGGAGAGTACCCACTGACAGCCATGACCCTCACTCCGGGAGGCAAGTGAGTGTTTAGAGGGGAAGGGGTGGGAGGGTGGGGCTTGGGAAGGGCTCCAGGAGGTTACTGCTGACTCCGCTTGCCTCTGGTCTCATCCTCAGCTCAGTGATTGTGGGAAACACTCATGGGCAGCTGGCAGAAATTGACCTTCGGCAAGGTGAGTGGACTAGGGTATGTTGGGGGGAAAGGAAGGAGCAGGGAGAAGGGTAAGGATTCCCTCTAAGGCGGTGCAGTGGGGCCAGTGAGGCCTCATTCAGGTGCCAGATTGCCTGGGTTCAAATCCTGGTTTCCTCAAAAGCTGTATGACCTTAAACTATTTCAACTCCCTGTGCCGTAATTTCCTCACCTGCGAAATGGAAATATTAGTAGAAGCTCCAGTCTCAGGGTTTTGTTGCAGATTAAATGTTGAAATGGAAAGTGATTGGAACAGGAAACAATGAATGGTTGGTTATTGGCCAGCCAGTTATCACGGATGCTTCCCCCCTTCTCTAGGGCGTCTACTGGGCTGTCTGAAGGGGCTGGCAGGCAGTGTCCGTGGGTTGCAGTGCCACCCTTCAAAGCCTCTACTAGCTTCCTGTGGCTTGGACAGAGTCTTGAGGATACACAGGATCCAGAATCCACGGGGTCTGGAGCATAAGGTAAGTCATCTCTCCCACCCCAAACTCATGGTCTTGTGGAGGCTCCGCCTCCTTTGTCCCCTTTCATGTTTCTGTCCCGGCATGCCTAGCTCCTTAAGGTCCTTCATCTTTTGCAGGTTTATCTCAAGTCTCAATTGAACTGCCTCCTCCTGTCAGGCAGGGACAACTGGGAGGTGAGCAGTTGGGTCTGGGAATGTGGGAGCTAAGGGCATAGATGTGAGGATCTCCCTATGAAGAGGAAAAGGAGGCAGCTGGAATGCAGACCTGGGACTATCTGTTTACCTGCCTGGTCACTTAATTTCTCTGAGAGGCATTAACAGTTAAAATCCTGAGGGTTATTGCCAAGAGCATGGATGGGGTTGCTTTCTGGGAGCAGGGAATAAAGGTGGTGATACCCAGAGGGATTATTTCTCAGCCAGGGTCTCCTTCCCTGTGGGTTTGTCCCTGTGCCCCTGACTACTTTTTCTTTTTTTTTTAACTTCTTTTTGTGGAGATGGGGTCTCCTATGTTGCCCAGTCTGGTCGCTAAGTCCTGGGCTCAAGCAATCCTCCTGCCTTGGTCTCCCAAAGTGCTGAGATTACAGGTGGGAGCTACCATGCCCAGTCCCCCTGACTCCTACACTTTCTTCCCACTCACCAGGATGAGCCCCAAGAGCCTCAAGAACCCAACAAGGTGCCCCTAGAAGACACAGAGACAGACGAACTTTGGGCATCCTTGGAGGCAGCTGCCAAGCGGAAGCTCTCGGATTTGGAGCAGACCCAAGATGCTCTCCAAACCAGACGGAGAAAGAAGCAGCGGCCTGGGTCCACCAGCCCCTGACGCCCCTGTGCCTGCCCACTTTGTAAATAAACAGCTGAACATCCACCATGACCCTGAGCCTTTTGTGATGGGAGAAAGGAATGAGGGGTAGCTTGGGGTGGGGGCTCCCTGAGCTGGGGCGACGGGATATCTGATGTCACAAAAGCCGGGCCTGGAGGCAGGTAGGCTGGCGTGGGTGGCAGGGAGTCCAGGGCCCCGCGGGGCCATGGGCTGCTGCCAAGACAAGGACTTTGAGATGTCGGATGAGCAGTCCAAGGAGGCAGAGTCTGAGGCCGTCAGGGAAGATGGGACCAGAGGCACACACAGAGGGCCCAGGGAGTGTGAGAAGGGGCTTCCCGAGGGTAGGGGTGAGCTCAGAGGCCTCGTCGCCTCAGGCGCCGAAGGTATCGACGTGAACTCCCCGGACCATGGGAATCATAAGTCGAACGAAAGCCTTCTGATCACCGTGCTGTGGCGGCGACTATCCATGTTCAGTCGTCGGGGCTCCTCGCGGTCAAGCAAGAGACAATCAGACCAGATGAGGTCATCAATGTTCAGTGGTCGGGACTCCTTGCCGTCAAGCAAGAGGCAATCAGATCAGACTCGGAAACAGGAGCGTCCGATCCGAGAAGGCAACCAGGAGGAGCCGGAGAAGGGATGACCCCAGACCTGCTCTTAGTCCGCCCCAACCTCCAGAGAATAAAATTTCTAACGTGTACCTGCACCACCACTCTGGGAAACGGGCGCGGACACCGCCGGGCAGCTGGTTCTTTAAGGCTCCTCCCCGGAGGCGGGCCCAGCCCCCTGGGCTCCCGCTGTAGTACTCAGGGGCGGGGGCACGGCAGCGCCTTAGCCAATGGGAGGGGGGGTCGCTCTTGCGTTTGGATGTGGGGCGTGTCTTTCGGGTCGCCTGGCTTGAAAATGCGTGGGACCGCCCCCTCGTCACCGGGGGTGGGGTTACGTGTAGGTGACGTGGCAGCTTCCAGTCTGGTCGGGTTTCGGCGGCCTCAGTGCCCAGGGAGGAGGCAGTGACGGCCGGGGAGATTGGTAGTGGCGGCGGCGGCAGGCAGCAGAGGGGAGGTAAGACTTGCTCTAAGAGGGGGTCTGGCCACCGTGTCAGCTCTGGGGCAGTGGTTTTACAGGGGCGACGACTGGCAGGGGGAAGGGAACCAGGGGTAAGCAAGCAAGTCCTGCCGGCCCGGCTCCTGGTGAGCGAATTCCTTGCCGTCCAATCAGGAAAGCCTCTGTTGAGAGAGACGTCGGCATTAGCTAATGAGTGGTTGAAGTCTTCCAGAGGCGGACCTTGGGCGGGGGGTGGGACTTCCTGTTTCAAATAAACACCCAGAGGTTTCCCCCTCCGCCCACCGAAGTGTGTCAGTCTTTGGAGGTCCGTCACCGGCCCCCCCCCCGAGGGGCCGAAGGAAACCACGGAAACGAAGGGACTGGGTTAGGGCCCGGGGCAGTTACACGGGCCAGGCCGCAGTCTGAGGGCCACGGGACTTGGCTCTGGCCCTGTCTCTGCTTCAGGGTCCCCGGCCCGCGCTCTGGCCGCCGGAGCCAAGTTGGAAGAAGAGTCTGAAGCGGGTTCGACTTGGGACAGGGGAAAAGCAGAGCCCTTTCCGCTGCTGGCCCGCCCCAGGATCTGCGAGCGTCTTGGGCGCGAAAGTCCATGAGAAGTGCGGAAGGGGCTCGAGGATTTGTTGATTGGGGTGGGGCGGGGGAGTTTGGGGAAAGAAGCTGCCTGGGGAATGACACTCTCCCCTCCACAACAGTCCGAGGTTATGCGTCTCAATGATCCCGCGGAAACGCTACGGGTCTAAGAACACGGATCAGGGTGTCTACCTGGGTCTCTCAAAGACACAGGTCCTGTCCCCTGCACCTGCTGGCAGTAGCAGCAGCGACATCGCCCCTCTGCCCCCCCCAGTGGCCCTCGTCCCTCCCCCTCCCGACACCATGTCCTGCCGGGATCGGACCCAGGAGTTTCTGTCTGCCTGCAAGTCGCTGCAGACCCGTCAGGTAAGGACCTGGAGTGGAAAAGGCGAGGAGTGAGCCATACTCAAATCTAGGAAGGACTGTGCTCCACCACTGTTAACTGAAGTAATTCTTGGGGGTACCTGATGGAACTGATAGGCTTGGATGGGGCCAGTAGGGTCTGCGGTAAGCAACAGAGAAGAGGTCGGCTGGCTAACTAGAGGCAAGGACTTAGACCTTTTTTTAGGAGGAATCCCTTGGAGGGCAGGAGTGCTATTCTGGAGGGAGTACTTCAGAGAGTACTTGGCTTTAATATAATTGGTGTGAATAAGGAACAAGTTCTAGGAAGAGCCTTTAGCTGAGAAACACGCACCTTGAATTTTCTAATATATTTCTACCATAAATTTGCTCTGTAACCATGAGAAAATTAATCTAGTTACATCTTAGTTTTTATCTCTGTAACATTAAGGACATTTTCTAGATCAGTAATTTGTTGTTTTTGTTTTGTTTTGAGATCTGTTTTCAACTCTGTCAACAGGCTGGAGTGTAGTGGCGTGATGAATAGCTCACTGCAGTCTTGAACTCTTAGACTCAAGGGATCCTCTTTCCACAGCCTCCTGAGCAGCTGGGACTACATGGATGCACCACCCAGCTAATTTTAAAATTTTTTTCGTACAGGCAGTGTCTCACTATGTTGCCCAGGTTGGTCTGGACACAAACACCTGGCCCTAGACCAGTAATTTGTATCAAAATAACTTAGGGTTGGATGTGGTGGCTCGTACCTGTAATTCCAGCACTTTGGGAGGCCTAGGCCACAGGATCGCTTGAGGCCAGGAGTTAGAGACCAGCAGGGGCAATGAAGAAAGACCCTGTCTCTACAAGAAAAGAAAAAAAAAGCTGGACGTGGTGGCATGTGCCTGTAGTCCCACCTACTTAGAAGGCTGAGCGAGGCCCAGTCTCTTCCTCTTTCTCTTTTTTTTTTTTTTTTTTTTTTTTTTTTTTTAAGAAGGAATTTCACTCTTGTCGCCTAGACTGGAGTGCAGTGGTGCAATCTCAGCTCACTGCAACCTTCTCTTCCCGGGTTCAAGCGATTCTCCTGCCTCAGCTTCTGGAGTAGCTGGGATTACAGGTGCCCGTCACCGTGCCCGGCTAATTTTTGTATTTTTTTTTAGTAGAGACGGGGTTTCACCATGTTGGTCGGGCCGATCTTGAACTCTTGACCTCAGGTGATCTGCCTTCCTCAGCCTCCCAAAGTGCTGGGATTACAGGCATAAGCCACTGCGCCCAGCCTCTCTCTCCTTTTTTGGAAACAGGGTCTCACTCTGTCACCAAAGCTGGAGTGCAGTGGTTCTATCTCGGCTCACTGCAACATCTGCCCTCCTGGGCTCAAGCAGCCCTCCTGCCTCCAGCTTCTCAGTAGCTGGGATTATAGGCATGTGCTACCATGTCTGCCTAATTTTTGTTTTGTTAGTAGAGACGGGGTTTTACCATGTTGCCCAGACTGGTCTCGAACTTCTGTGCTCAAGTGATCCACCTTCTTCATCTTCTCAAAGTGCTGGGATTACAGGTGTCAGCCACTGCACTCAGCTCCTCTTAAAAAAAAATTTGGGAGTGCTTTCTAATTATTTATTTATTTAATTAATTAATTATTTTTGAGATGGGAGTTTCACTCTTGTCGCCCAGGCTGAAGTGCAATGGCGTGATCTCAGCTCACTGCAACCTCCGCCTCCTGGGTTCAAGTGTTTCTCCTGCCTCAGCCTCCCAAGTAGCTGGGATTACAGACATGTGACACCACGCCCGGCTAATTTTGTATTTTTAGTAGAGACAGGGTTTCTCCATGTTGGTTAGGCTAGTCTCAAATTCTCGACCTCAAGTGATCTGCCCGCCTCAGCCTCCCAAAGTGCTGGGGTTACAAGCACCTGAGTAAGTATTTTTTTGTTTGTTTGTTCATTTGTTTTTGAGACGGAGTCTCGTTTTGTTGCCAGGCTGGAGTGCAGTGACATGATCTGGGTTCACTTCAGCCTCTGCCTCCGCGTTCAAGCGATTCTCCTGCCTCAGCCTCCCGATTAGCTGGGACTACAGGCGTGCGCCACCACACCCAGCTAGTTTTTGTATTTTTAGTAGAGACGGGGTTTCACCATGTTCGCCAGAATGGTCTCCGTCTCTTGATCTTGTGATCTGCTTGCCTCGGCCTCCCAAAATGCTGGGATTACAGGCGTGAGCCACTGCACCCGGCCAAGTAACTGTATTTATTTATTTATTTTGAAACGGAGTCTCGCTCTGTCACCCAGGCTGGAGTGCGGTGGTGGGATCTCAGCTCACTGCAGCCTCCAGGTTGAAGCGATTCTCCTGCCTTTGCCTCCTGAGTAGCTGGCACTACAGGTGCATGCCACCACACCTGCCTAATTTTTTGTATTTTTAGTAGAGACGGAGTTTCACCGTGTTAGCCAGGTTGATCTCGATCTCTTGACCTCGTGATCTGCTGCCTCAGCCTCCCAAAGTGCTAGGATTACAGGCGTGAGCCACCACGCCTGGCTGAGTAACTGTATTTTTAAATATTTTTACTGATGGGTGGGCATGCTGGCTCACACCTGTAATCCCAGTACTTGGGAGGCTGAGGTGGGAGGATTGTGCGAGCCCAGGAGTTCAAGACCAGCCTGGGCAATATAGCAAGACCCTATCTCTACAAAAGTTAAAAATTAGCTAGGTGCGGTGGTGTGCCCTGTAGTCCCAGCTACTTGGGAGGCTGATGTGGGAGGATCGCTTGAGCCCAGGATGTCGAGGCCGCAGTAAGTTATGATCATGCTACTATATTCCAACCTGGGAGACAGAGTGAGACCCTGTCTCAAAAATAGTAAAGTTATAAAAATGTGTTTTTCAGCTCATGGTAAAGCTGCTTTTCTATATGATCTCCAAGAACTTTGCAGTCATCCTTATTGATTTCCTGATTTGAGGAATAGAATGGCAATACTAGCTACCATTTATTTAGTGCTTACTATGTACCAGGTAGTTGACTGAAGTACTTTTCAGCCTTTTTGTTATTTAACCTTAGCAACAACAATGGGAGATGTGTGTATTGTCTTCGTCTTATAGAAGAGGAAGTAGAGATTCAGAATGTTTTAAGTAACTTGCCCCAAATCCCCCAGCTAGTAAGTGGTAAGTCAAGATTTGAACTCAGATCTACTTGTCTTCAAATCTGGACTCTAAATGACTTCCACTCATAAGTCTGGATCATCTGATGGATGCCACTAGTGCTAGAGATAGTTTAGTGGACTCCTCAGGAAGAGTGAAAGCTGGAACTGGGGAAGGGAGAACTAAAGTTGTCACCTCCTGCCATTGCTTTTCAGAATGGAATCCAGACAAATAAGCCAGCTTTGCGTGCTGTCCGACAACGCAGTGAATTCACCCTCATGGCCAAGTGAGTTGAGAGAAGCTTTCTGGTGGGGTGCTACAATGTCTGAAGAAAAGTAGACTTGCGATCAGTGGCCTTGGCTGTGAAGTCTGGGGTTGGTTGTGCTGGAGCTTATGTGGGAAAAGGCCTCCTGCCCTTTCCCACAGTCTCACTAGTGGTCATTTGCAGGCGCATTGGGAAAGACCTTAGCAACACATTTGCCAAGCTGGAGAAGCTGACAATCTGTGAGTGTTCTTGGGGTCTTTCAGAAGTGGGGCAGTAAATCAAAGAGGACTGAGGGCTATATTCCCTGAGTTTTGTCGTTGACCTCACCCATTGTGGCTTCTTGTTTGTCTCTGTAGTGGCAAAGCGCAAGTCCCTCTTTGATGATAAAGCAGTGGAAATTGAAGAACTAACATATATCATCAAACAGGTGAGCTACTAGCCATCAGGAGAGCCCAGCATTCCAATCAGATCACTTCTGTCTTCCTGTCATTTTCCATTGCCATGGGGACCCAGAGCAAGTTTCTTTTTTTAGAGAGGGGGTCTCACTGTGTTGACCAGACTGGAGTGTTGTGGTGTGATCCTAGCTCACTATAGCTGTTAACTCCTGGGCTCAAGCTATCCTCCAGCCTGAGCCTCCTGAGCGGTTGAGACTATAGGGACATGCCCTCATACCTGGATAATTTTTTTTTTTTTTTTTTGAGACAGAGTTTTGCTCTTTTGCCCTGGTGGGAGTGCAGTGGTGTGATCTTGGCTCACTGTAACCTCCACCTCCCAGGTTCAGGCTATTCTCCTGCCTCAGCCTCCCCCGTACCTGGGACTACAGCCACCTGCCACCAATGCCTGGCTAATTGTTTTCTCTTTAGTAGAGAAGGGGTTTCACCATGTTGGCCAGACTGGTCTCAAACTCCTGACCTCAAGTGAGCCGCCCACTTCGGCCTCCCAGAGTGCTGGGATTACAGGTGTGAGCCACTGCACTCAACTGTAATAACTTATTTATTTATTTATTTATTTATTATTTTTTGAGACAGAGTTTCACTCTTGTTGCCCAGGCTGGAGCACAGTGGTGTGATCTCAGCTCACCACAACCTCTGTCTTCTGGGTTCAAGTGATTCCACTGCCTCAGCCTCCTGAATAGCTGGGCACATGCCACCGTGCCCAGCTAATTTTGTATTTTTAGTAGAGGTGGGGTTTCTCCATGTTGGTCAGGCTGGTCTCAAACTCCTGACCTCAGGTGGTCCGCCCACTTCAGCCTCCCAAAGTGGTGGGATTACAGGCGTGAGCCCCAGCGCCAGGCCAATAATAACTTTTCTTTTCTTTTTTTTTTTTAAAGATGGTGTCTTACTCTGTTGCCAGGCTGGAGTGCAGTGGTGCGATCTAGGCCTACTGCTACCTCCACCTCCCAGGTTCAAGTGATTCTTTTGCCTCAGCCTCCCAAGTAGCTGGGATTGTGGGACTATAGGCATGCGCCACCACACCCAGCTAATTTTTTGTATTTTTAGTAGAGATGGGGTTTCACCATGTTGGCCAGGATAGTCTCAATCTCTTGACCTCATGATCTGTCTGCCTTGGCCTCTCAAAGTGCTGGGTTTACAGATGTGAGCCACTGAGGAATTGTGTGTATAAATATAATTCTGTTGATGCCTCTTGAAGCTACAGTGCCTTTGACTCTTCCCTTTTCCTGAGTGCTGTCCAGGGGCTTTGTTGGTCATGCTCTAGACCCAAGATTTTGGCCTTTGAAAGGGTTCTGTGGCCAAGAGCATGGCCTCACAGAATGGAGCAGGGCAGTAGGCTGGAGGAGTAAACAAGTTATTTACAAATGGATGAAGGCCTACTTTGCCTCTTTCTAGCTCTTCTCTGCAGGAACTGAGCCAGAGCAAACAATAGACCTTGGAAAATCCTAGCAGGCCCATCTGGTCTAACTGTCTGGGATACTCTCACTCTAGCTAGTAACTTCCACCTTGCCCTTCCTACCAGAGATGGCCATCGGGAGAGATGCTGACTGAGGACTCCTTGGCTAATACTTTGTTTTTCCCTGGACTCTTTTACCAGGACATCAATAGCCTCAACAAACAAATTGCTCAGCTCCAGGATTTCGTGAGGGCCAAGGGCAGCCAGAGTGGCCGGCACCTGCAGACCCACTCCAACACCATTGTGGTCTCCTTGCAGGTGGGAGCTGGGGAGGAAGGGAAGGAGGCAAAGGGGAAGAATGTGGAGTCTTGTTTGGTTGACCGTCTCTCCTTTTCTTTTCTTCTAGTCGAAACTGGCTTCTATGTCCAATGACTTCAAATCAGTTTTAGAAGTGAGGACTGAGGTGAGAACAATTTGCCTAGGAGGGATAGGAATATGGGGGTAAAGATCCAAGAGGAAATGGGGAAGGTACAGGTTCTACAGGGTCATGGGGCCAATGGTGGGAGTCTCTTTAACATGCCTGCTTTCTAGTGGCTTCAGGTCCTTTGCGTTTTTCCCCAACCCCAGAACCTGAAGCAGCAGAGGAGCCGGAGAGAGCAGTTCTCCCGGGCACCTGTGTCAGCCCTGCCCCTTGCCCCTAACCACCTGGGTAAGTCAGAGGTAAAACGGGAAGCCCCGGGAGGTAAGGTTACTTACTCTGGTTGTGATGGCATCCTCTGAAGGCACGGGTTGGGTAGGAGAGTGGAGGGTCAGGAAGTTTCTAGGCTCTATCTCTCAGAGGCCGAACCAGATGGTTGAGATTCGTGATCCACATTTAGACTCCCACATTCTCACTGTTGGGGTGAATTCAGTTGTATTCAGAAGAATGATAATTTCTAATTTTTTTCATACACTTACCTTTATTCACATTCTCTCATTTAATTTTCACAACCACCCTTTGAGAAAGCAACTATTATTATCCCCCATTTTACAGGTGAGGAAACTGAGGCTCAGAGAGGTTAAATGACCTGTCCAGGGTCACAAGGCTAGTAAGTGCCAGAGCTGGGATTCAAACCCAGAGCATGTGGGCTTTGAACCTGCTTTTAACTGTGAAGATGTGCCACGTCCTGTTTTCTCCCCAGGGGGTGGTGCTGTGGTTTTGGGGGCAGAGTCCCATGCCTCCAAGGATGTTGCCATCGACATGATGGACTCTCGGACCAGCCAGCAGCTGCAGCTCATTGACGAGCAGGTACCCAGGCTCTGAACTAGGGAGAATCAGCTTCTCCATTATCCTCTGTGGTTCCCAAGAGAGTGTCTGGAGTGTGCCATGGGCAGAATGGCAAGCTGGGAGGGCTGTAAAGATGCAGGTCTGACCCTGAAGAAGCTGATGGTGCTCATGTGCTCTCTCCCTCTCCTGAAGGATTCCTACATCCAGAGTCGGGCAGACACCATGCAGAACATTGAGTCGACAATTGTTGAGCTGGGCTCCATCTTTCAGCAGTTGGCACACATGGTTAAGGAACAGGAGGAAACCATTCAGAGGTGAGACATACTCTCTCACCCCAAACAGAGGAGCTTTCTCTTCCCCGTAGATTGGCATCTTAAAGTCCCCAGGGACTGCTTGATGCCCTTTGGAAGATAGAGTGAATTCTGCCCACCCATGGGACCCAGTTCACCTGCTTCCGTCCACCCAACAAGTATTTATTGAGCACCTGTTCATGTGAGGCGCTGTTCTAGGTGCGGGAGATACAGCGGCAAATAGGACAGTAAAGTCTCTCTGGAGCTACTTTGTAGCATGTGTAAGTGTCTAGAATTTCATAGGGCAGATGAGGACAGCTGTGGAAAAGAACTGACAAGGCCGGCATAGTGGCTCACACCTGTAATCTCATAGGCAGCATTTGGGAGGCCGAGCAAGGCAGATCGCTTGAGTTCAGGAATTCAAGACCAGCTTGGGCAACAAAGTGAGACCCTGTCTCTACAAAAAAAATACAAAAACTAGCTGGGCATGGTGGCACGGGCCTGTAGTCCCAGCTACTCAAGAGACTGAGGTGGGAGGATGGCTTGAGCCTGGGAGGCAGAGGTTGCAGTGAGCCAAGATCATGCCACTGCACTCCAGCCTAGGCGACAGAGCCAGATTCTGTGTCAAAAAATAAAAATAAAAATTGACCAACAAAATTTCAGGTAGTAATGAAGACTGTATACAGAGTTAAAGTAGGATGATGTGTTAAGAAAGTAATGGATGGGTACCGTGGCTTACACCTGTAATTCCAGCACTTTGAGAGGCCCACACAGTCACCTGAGCTAAGGAGTTCGAGACCAGCCTAGGCAACATGGTGAAACCCCATCTCTACAAAAATAAAAAAATTAGCTAGACGTGGTTGCTTAGGCCTGTGGTTCCAGCTACTCGGGAGGCTGAGGTGGGAGGATGACTTAAGCATGGGAGGTTGAGGCTGCAGTGAGCCATGATGGAACCACTGCGCTCCAGCCTGAGTGACAGAGCGAGACTCCATCTCAAGAAAAAATAAGGAAGTGACTAAGGTATATCAGATTGTGTGGCAGGGAATGCTGCTCTGAAGACACCACATTTAAGTAGAGACTTGAATGACAAGAGGGATCCAGCCAGGCAAAGAAGAGAGAGTGAGTGTTCTCGGCTGAGTGGACAGCTAGAGCAAAGCCTTGTAATGGGACGGTCTAACTATACGCAAGAATCAAGAAGGCCTGCATGGCTAGAAAGTAATGAACAGGGGCCGGGCGCGGTGGCTCAAGCCTGTAATCCCAGCACTTTGGGAGGCCGAGATGGGCGGATCACGAGGTCAGGAGATCGAGACCATCCTGGCTAACACGGTGAAACCCCGTCTCTACTAAAAAATACAAAAAACTAGCCAGGCGCGGTGGCGGGCGCCTGTAGTCCCAGCTACTCAGGAGGCTGAGGCAGGAGAATGGCGTGAACCCGGGAGGCGGAGCTTGCAGTGAGCTGAGATCCGGCCACTGCACTCCAGCCTGGGCGGCAGAGCGAGACTCCGTCTCAAAAAAAAAAAAAAAAAAAAAAAAAAAAAAGAAAGTAATGAACAGGGATAGAGAAGTACAGGGTGTACTGGAGGGATGTAGGCAGAGGCCCAACAATGGGCTGGCCTCTCTGTTCCTCTGGTGTCTCCTGCTACTATAAGAGGTTTTATCTGCTCCTCCTCTGTGGTGCTTAGCATTCAGTCAGTCAGTTATGGGAAATACAGCAGTGGACAGAAGAGACAAAATCCTTGCCCTTGTGGAACGTGTATCCTAGTAGGGAGATAGATGTGAAAAAGTCATAATAAATAGTACGTTTAAAAACAAGTCATAAATGCAAAAAAAAAAAAAAAAGAGTCAACACAGGATAAACTAATCAGGAGTGCCAGGTTTGGAGGGAGGTAAGCCTTATTAAGAAGGTGGCATCACACTTGGGAGAAGGTGAGGAAGTTAGGTACATAGACTCTGGCAAAGACCTCCAGGTGACAATATATCTGATGAGTTAACGGACAGCAGAGACGACTGCAGCTGGGATCAGTGAGGAAGAGAGTTGTACAAGGTGTGGTCAGAGGGGAACTGGTGAGACCTCTTGGGACCATTGGTAGGCCTTAGCTTTTATTCCAAGTGACATAGGGAGCCATTGCAGGGTTTTGTTTTTGTTTCTGTTTTTGTTTCAGACAGAGCCTTGCTCTGTCGCCCAGGCCGGAATGCAGTGGCACGATCTTGGCTCACTGCAACCTCCGCCTCCTAGGTTCAAGTGATTCTCATGCCTCAGTCTCCCTAGTACCCTGGACCACAGGTGTGCACCGCCATGCCCAACTACATTTTGTATTTTTAGTAGAGACGGAGTTTTGCCATGTTGGCCAGGCTGGTCTTGAACTCCTGGCCTCAAATGACCTGTCCTCCTTGGCCCCCCAAAGTGCTGGGATTACAGGTGTGAGCCATCACAACTGGCCAAATACATTTAACTTTATTTATTTTATTTGTTTATATTTTTTTTATTTTTATTTTTGAGATAGAGTCTCACTCTGTTGCCAGGCTGGAGTGCAGTGTTACAGTCTCGACTCACTGCAGCCTCTGCCTCCTGGGTTCAAGCGATTCTCCTGCCTCAGTCTCCTGAGTAGCTAGGACTGCAGGTGTATGAGACTATGCCCAGCTAATTTTTGTATTTTTAGTAGAGACAGAGTTTCACCATGTTGGCCAGGATGGTCTTAATCTCTTGACCTCATGATCCACCCACCTCAGCCTCCCAAAGTGCTGGGATTACAGGCATGAGCCACCATGCCCAGCGTTAACTTTATTTTTATTTATTTATTTATTCTTGAGGTGGAGTTTCTCTCTTGTTGTCCAGGCTGGAGTGCAGTGGCACCTCTCGCCTCACTGAAACCTCCAGGTTCAAGTAATTTTCCTGCCTCAGCCTCCCGAGTAACTGGGATTACATGCACCCACACCACGCCCAGCTAATTTTTGTATTTTTAGCAGAGATGGGGTTTCACCATGTTGACCAGGCTGGTCTTGACCTCCTGACCTCAGGCAATCCATGCACTTCGGCCTCCCAAAGTGCTGGGATTGCAGATGTGAGCCACTGCGCCTGGCCACATTTAACTTTAAAACAAAAATTATAACAGCATATACTCTGGGATTTATAAGGTACGTAGATGCAGCAAATTTAACTGTAGAATAAAGGATGAAGCAAGAGGGTTTCAATATTTTGACAGGTTTGTTTTTTGTTTTTTGTTTTGAAATGGAGTTTTGCTCTGTTGCCAGGCTGGAGTGCAGTGGCTCAATCTCAGGTCACTGCAGCCTCCGCCTCCCAGGTTCAAGTAATTCTCCTGCCTGAGCCTCCCGAATAGCTGGGATTATAGGCGCCCGCCACCACGCCCAGCTAAATTTTGTATTTTTAGTAGAGACGAGGTTTCACCATGTTGGCCAGGACGGTCTCAATCTCTTGACCTCATGATCTGCCTGCCTTGGCCTCCCAAAGTGCTAGGATTACAGGTGTGAGCCACTGTGCCTGGCCGATTTTGACAGTTTATATAAAGTAGGCTGTGAAAAGTTCATAAGGTATATTGTCATCCTTAGAGCAACCACTGAAATAAAACAAACTCATCAATGACATATAGCAAGAAGAGCAACAACCAAATTGAAATGGAAATAGAATTTTAACCAAAATTTCAGTTAATTCAAAAGAAGGACAAGAGAGGATAAACAGAGAAACAAAAAATAAAAGAGAAAAATAGAAAATAGTGCCAGGCGCGGTGGCTCACACCTGTAATCTCATCACTTTGGGAGGCCGAGGTGGGCGGATCACAAGGTCAGGAGATGGAGACCATCCTGGCTAACACGGTGAAACCTCGTCTCTACTAAAATTAGACAAAAAATTAACCAGGCATGGTGGCGGGCGCCTGTAGTCCCAGCTACTTGGGAGGCTGAGGCAGGAGAATGGCGTGAACCCAGGAGGTAGAGCAGTGAACTGAGATCACGCCACTGCCCTCTAGCCTGGGAACAGAGCGAGACTCGGTCTCAAAAAAAAAGGTAAAATGGCAGCCCTAAATCCAGCCTTATTAAAAATTACCTGTGGCCTCAAGTGATCTCCCCGCCTTGGCCTCCAAAAGTGCTGGGATTACGCATGTGAGCCACCATGCCTGGCCAGATTCTGCCCCTTTTTTTTTTGAGACAGAGTCTCACTGTGTCATCCAGGCTGGAGCGCAGTGGCGCAATCTCGGCTCACTGCAAGCTCCGCCTCCCGGGTTCATGCCATTCTCCTGCCTTAGCCTCCCAGGTAGCCGGGACTACAGGTGCCCGCCACCATGCCTGGCTAATTTTTTTTTGTATTTTTAGTAGAGACGGGGTTTCACTATGTTAGCCAGGATGGTCTCGATCTCCTGACCTTGTGATCCGCCTGCCTCGGCCTCCCAAAGTGCTGGGATTACAGGTGTTGGCCAATTCTGCCCATATTTTAATCTCCATCCCAGACCACTCTCCTAAACTCCATATATCCATATTCCTGTTCAACATCTCCACTTACTGGCCTGGGAGTGGTGGCTCATGCCTGTATTCCTAACATTTTGGGAGGCTGAGGCAGGTGGATCATTTGAGGTTCAGCAGTTTGATACCTGCTTGACCAAAATGGTGAAACCCCATCTCAACTAAAAATACAAAAGAAAAAAAAATAGCTGGGCATGGTGACACATGCCTGTAATCCCAGCTACTCAGGAGCCTGAGGTGGTAGAATCACTTTAACCCTAGAGGTGGAGGTTGCAGTGAGCCGAGATCGTGCCATTGCATTCTAGCCTGGGCAACAAGAGCAAAACTCTCAAAAAACAAAAACACAAGCTGGGCGTGGTGGTGCACTTCTTGGTCCCAGCTACTGCGAAGTCTGAGGCAGGAGGATCTGAGCCCCGGGGGCGGAGGTTGCAGTGAGCCGAGATTGCGCCACTGCACTCCAGCCTGGGTAACCGCAACACCCTGTCTCCAAAAAAAAAAAAAAAAAAAAAAAAAAAAAAGGTATTAAAAAGTTAAATGTATTTTAAATAAGAGGAAGACATGGTAATAGTACTCACATATTTACCATCTTCACTGTTCTTCATTCCTCCTTGAATAGATCTAAGTTTCCCACTGGTATCTCTTCCCTTTATCCTGAAGAAGCACTTCCTTTGGTATTTTTTTTTGTAGTGGAGATCTGCTGACAACAATTTCTTTCAGTTTTCTTTCATCTGAAAAGAAAACAAATCTTTTTCACTAAATCAAAACTAAACTTTTTTCACCTTCATTTTTTTTTTTGAGACAGAGTCTCACTCTGTTGCCCAGGCTGGAGTGCAGTGGCGCCATCTCGGCTCACTGCAAGCTCCGCCTCCCGGGTTCACGCCATTCTGCCTCAGCCTCCCGAGTAGCTGGGACTACAGGCACCTGCCACCACTCCGGCTAATTTTTTATATTTTTAGTAGAGACGGGGTTTCACTATGTTAGCAAGGATGGTCTCAATCTCCTGACCTCGTGATCTGCTTGCCTCAGCCTCCCAAAGTGCTGGGATTACGGGCGTGAGCCACTGCGCCCAGCCTCACCTTCATTATTGAAGGATGTTTTCTCTGGATATAGAATTCTGAATATTCAGGTTGGTTTTTTTTTTTTAACTTTTTATTTATTTTTTCCTGAGACAGGGTCTCACTCTGTTTTTGCCCAGGCTGGAGTGCAGTGGCACGATCATGGCTCACTGCAGCCTTGACCTCCCACCTCAGCCTCCTTAGTAGCTGGGGCTACAGGCATACACCACCACACCAGGCTGATTTTTTTTTTTTTTTTTTTTTTTTTTTTGGTAGAGACGAGGGTTTCACATGTTGCCCAGGGAGGTCTCAAACTCATGGGCTCAAGAAATCTTCCCACCTTGACCTCCCAATATACCTGGCTCATACAGATTTATTCTTTTTTTTTTTTTTTCCGAGACGGAGTTTTTAGTCTTGTTGCCCAGGCTGGAGTGCAGTGGTGCGATCTTGGTTCATTGCAACCTCCACCTCCTGGGTTCAAGCGATTCTTGTTCCTCAGCTTACTGAATAGCTGAGATTACAGGCACCCACCACCACACCCAGGTAATTTTTTTTTGTATTTTTAGTAGAGACAGGGTTTCACTATACTGGCCAGGCTGGTCTTGAACTCCTGACCTCAAGTGATCCTCCTGCCTCTGCCTCCCAAAGTGCTGGTATCACAGGCATGAGGCACAGCACCCGGCCTGATCATGTCTTTTTTTTTTTTTTGAGATGGAGTTTTGCTGTTGTCACCCAGGCCAGAGTACAGTGGTGCGATCTTGGCTCACTGCAACCTCCACCTCCTGAATTCAAGCGATTCTCCTGCCTCAGCCTCCTGAGTAGCTGGGATTACAGGCGCCAGCCACCATGCCTGGCTAATTTTTTATATTTTTAGTAGAGTTGGGGTTTCGCCATGTTGGGCAGCCTGGTCTCGAACTACAGACCTCAGGTGATCCGCCCGCCTTGGGCAGCCAAAGTGCTGGGATTATAGGCATGAGCCACCATGCCCAGCCTCTGAGTTTCTTTTATGTGTAAATTTGTCTTTAAATTTGGGAAGTATTTGGCTATTATTTAAACATTTTTCTGCCTCTTTCTGTCCTTTCCATCTGGAAATATATACATATGTATGTTTCCAGATACATGTCTCATATAATAAATTTATTTATATTTATTATATATATATATTTTCAGGTCAATCTGCTGTTAAGCCCATTTGGTGAATTTTTTTAGATAATTTTCAGTTTCAAATTTACACTTGGTTCTTTTTTAGAGATTATGTTTCTCTGCTGTGACTTACTACTTTCTTAGTCAGTACAATCATATTTTCCCTCAGTTATAATAGCTGCCTTAAAATTTAATTCTCATCATCTGGATTATCCTAGGGATGGTTCCTTTCATTGCCTTTTCTTTTCTGTATGGGTCACAGTTTCCTGTTTCATTGTTTATCTACTAATTGAGGATTTTATCATGCATGTTATAATTGATATGAAGATTCTGGATTATGTTTCTATAGAGAATGCTGACTTTTTTGTTTTCGCAGGCAGTTAACTTGGCTGAAGTAAGATGGTTGTTTTTTATATTTCCTCTGTGGTTTATGTGATTTATGGAATGGTCAGTCTAATAGGAGCTACCCAGGCATTACTGGAAGCAGAACCTCGAGGAGTGAGAAATAGTCATTGGATTCAGCAATGCAGATATTGTTGGTGACTTTGAGTCAGATTCAATAGAGGGATGGGAGCAAAAGCTTGAATGCAATGGCGTTTAAGAGAGAATGAGGCCAGCCATGGTGGCTCTTGCCTGTAATCCTAGAACTTTGTGGGGCTGAGGCAGGCAGATCACTTGAGGCCAGGAGTTCGAGACCAGCCTGGGTAACATGGTGAAACTCCACCTCCACTAAAAATACAAAAAATTAATTGGGCGTGGTGGCATGTGCCACCACCAGAGACTGAGGTTGCAGTGAGCCAAGATCACGCCATTGCACTCCAACCTGAGTGACAGAGTAAGACTCTGTCTCAAAAAAAAAAAAAAAAAAAAAAATGAGAGAGCAATTAGAAAGAGTAGAAATAGATGAATAGACAGCTCTTTTTTTTTTTTTTTTTTTTTGAGACAGAGTCTTGCTCTGTCGCCAGGCTGGATCCAGTGCAATGGCGCGATCTTGGCTCACTGCAACCTTCACCTCCTGGGTTCAAGCAGTTCTCTTTCCTCAGCCTCCCAAGTACAGGCACACACCACCACACCCAGCTAATTCTTTTTTTTTCAGTAAAGGGGATGTTTCACCATGTTAGCCAGGATGGAGAATGGACAGCTCTAAGAGTTTTGCTTCAAAATGGAGAAAGGAAATGGAGTAATAGCTGATAGGAGGAAGTTAATCAGAAGATTTCCTTTTTTTTTTTTTAATATGAAAATTTGGGGGTTAGGCAAAGTAGCTTACACCTGTAATCCTAGCGCTCTGGGAGTTCAAGGCGGGAAGATCGCTTGAGGCCATAAGTTCGGGACCAGCCTAGGCAACATAGCAAGACCCTATCTCTCCAAGAAAATGGAAAATTAGCCTGGCATGGTGACATGCCTGTAGTCCTAGCTATTTAGGAGGCTGAGCGGAGATCACTTGAGCCGAGGAGTAGGAGGTTACAATAAGCTATGATGGTGCCATTGTACTACAGCCTGGGCAATAAAGTGAGACCCTGTCTCTAAAAAATGTTTTAAAAGAAAAATTTTAAATTTACCAGTAAATTGAAAGAACAATAGTAAACACTAATATACCTACAACCTACACCCTACATTCAGCAGTTCACAGTTGGCCAGATTGGCTTTATCTTTTATTTTTCTGAACCATTTCACAAGGTTGCCGATATCATGACACTTAATCCTTAAATATTTTAACATGCGTCTCCTAAGAATACACAAATTCTCTTTAAAAACCACATCCAGTACTCACTTCAGCAGGACGTATATTAAAATTTGAATGATACACAGGTTAGCATGGCCTCTGCACATGGATGGCACAAATTTTTGAAGCATTCCGTATTTTTTATTACCTGGGTGATGAGATAATATGTATACCAAGCCCCAAGACACGTAATTTATTTATAGAACCAACCTGCACGTGTACCCCTAAAACTAGAATAAAATTTAAAAATTAAATAAAAAAATTAAAACCAGACTGGGCACGGTGGCTCACATCTGTAATCCTAGCACTTTGGGATACCGAAGTGGGCAGATCACCTGAGGTCAGGAGTTTGAGACCAGCCTGGCCAACATGGAGAAACCCCTTGTCTACTAAAAATATAAAAATTAGATGGGCATAGTGGTGCACGTCTGTGGTCCCAGCTACTTGGGAGGCTGAGGCAGGAGAAGTGCTTGAACCTGGGAGGCAGAGGTTGCAGTGAGCTGAGATTGTGCCACCGCACTCCAGCCTGGGCGACAGAGCGAGACTCTGTCTCAAAAAAATAAAACCACACCCAGTTATCCTATCTGTGAAAATTAACGATTTCCTAATATTATGTATTATCCAGTGAATGTCACTCACCACAGAGCAATACTCTGTCTCAAAAAATAAAAAATAACCCAGTTATCATATCTGTGAAAATTAACAATTTCCTAGTAATTATGTATTATCCAATTAGTGTTACGACAGTGAGACTCTGTCCCAAAAAATAAAAATAAAAACCACACCCAGTTGGCCGGGGGTGGTGGTTCATGCCTGTAATCCCAGTACTTTGGGAGGCCGAGGTAGTTCCCGGGGTCAAGAGATTGAGACCATCCTGGCCAACATGGTGAAACCCCGTCTCTACTGAAAACAGAAGAATTAGCTGGGCGTGGTGGTGCGTGTCTATAGTCCCAGCTACTCGGGAGGCTGACGCAGGAGATTCGCTTGAACCTGGGACGTGTAGGTTTCAGTGAGCCGAGATTATACCACTGCACTCCAGCCTGGCAACAGAGCAAGACTCTGTCTCAAAAAAAAAAAGACACCCAGTTATCATATCTGTTAAAATTAACTATTTCCTAATACTATGTGATATCCAGTGAGTGTTTACATTTTCCCAGTTATCCCCAAACTGTTTATTAGGTTTCAAAAAATTAAATCAGAAAGCCAGACGTCGTGGCTTACACCTGTAATCCCAGCGCTTTGGGAGGCCGAGGCGGGCGGATTACCTGAGGTCAGGAGCTGGAGACCAGCCTGACCAACATGGAGAAACCCCGTTTCTACTAAAAATACAAAATTTGCTGAGCATGGTGGTGCATGCCTATAATCTCAGCTACTCAGGAGGCTGAGGCAGGAGAATCACTTGAACCCGGGAGGCAGTGGTTGCAGTGAGCCAAGATCATGCCATTGCACTCCAGCCTGGGCAACAAGAGCGAAACTCCGTCTCAAAAAAAAAAAAATTAGCCGGACGTGGTGACACATGCCTGTAATCCCAGCTATTTGGCAGGCTGAGGCAGGAGAATCGCTTGAACCCGGGAGGTGGAAGTTGGGGTGAGCCGAGATCACGCTGTTGCACTCCAGTCTGGGCAATGGAGTGAAACTCTGTCTCAAAAAAACAAAACAAAACAAAAAAAAGAGTCTGGGTGCGGTGGCTCACACCTGTAATCCCAGCACTTTGGGAGGCAGAGGTGGGTGGATCATGTGAGGTCAGGAGACCATGCTGATCAACATGGTGAAACCCATCTCTACTAAAAATACAAAATTAGGGCGTGGTGACACATGCCTGTAATCCTAGCTACTCAGGAGGCTGAGGCACGAAAGTCGCTTGAACCCAGGAGGTGGAGGTTGCAGTGAGCCAAGATCGTGCCATTGCACTTCATCCTGAGCAACAAGAGCGAAACTCCATCTCAAGTAAATTAATTAAATTCTTCCTCTTTTCTGAGCATCACTATAGGCTTTAATGATAGGTTTTAATGTATTGTCTTCTTATTAGGGCAATGATTATTGCCAGTGCTCAAGTTGTTCCAAATATGTCTGGTGGGAGTCTAGAGGATTTAAAAGGCTGAGAGAAATAAAAGTATGTTTGCATGCCAATGGGAATGATGCAACAGATAAATTTTAAAATGATGAGGTAGGAGAAAGATGGGAGAATTCTTGAAATGATGTCCTTAAGAAGGTGAGAAGAAGTGGCTCCAGCACAGAAATCGAAGCTTGGCTCTAAGAGGAGCTGGTGATAGGTGGGAAGACAGGCTATTGTAGCAATGCAGGGGGTGGAGCGGCATTTATCTTCAGACCACTTCAGTCTTCCCAGCTCCTTAAGAAGAAAGGCCAGTAAAGGAGAGGATAGGGGAGAGGAGGTGTAGGAGGTTTTCGGAATCCACTCCTGCTCACTTGCTCTTATCCCTTTAGTCAAGGTCCAACCCTGATTGATCTTTCTTCCCCACGGTATCTAGCAGAGTGCTTTTACTCTATGTTGTTGATCATGTGAAACTGAGTGAGCACCTACATTTGTATAAAGCCACTTTCTGAACGTCAATCCACTAAGCAGCCTCACACATTTGATTGGCCAAGGTAAAAGAAAACACTTAGAGATTCTGATTCGAGAGATGTGAATGGAGTGGGCTTTCAGGGAGCTTCATTTTTACAAAATCTGTAGAAGTTCTGACGAGCATCCAGGTTTGGGAACCACTGATTTAAAAAAAAGTTTGTTTATTCAACTACTGTATGTTGAGCACCAGCCATTTATAAGGTACTGTGAGTACAGCTGTCTTGATCCTAGAGTCAGGAGAATTGACTGATATTTGTTGTTGTTGTTGTTTGTTTGAGACGGTCTCACTCTGTCACCCAGGCCAGAGTGCAATGGCATGATCTTGGCTCACTGCAACCTCTGCCTCCCAGGTTCGAGTGATTCTCCTGCCTCAGCCTCCTGGGTAGCTGGGATTACAGGCATGTGCCACCATACCATGCCTGGCTAATAATTGACTGATTTTTTCTTTTCCTTTCTTTTTTTTTTTTTTTTTTTTTGAGACGGAGTCTCGCTCTGTCATCCAGGCTGGAGTGCAGCGGCGCGATCTCCACCCACTGCAAGCTCCACCTCTCAGGTTCGTGCCATTCTCCTGCCTCAGCCTCCTGAGTAGCTGGGACTACAGACGCCCACCACCACGCCCAGCTAATTTTTTGTATTTTTAGTAGAGAGGGGGTTTCACCGTGGTCTCGATCTCCTGACCTCGTGATCCGCCCACCTCTGCCTCCCAAAGTCCTGGGATTATAGGCATGAGCCACTGTGCCCAGCCCTTCTTTTTTTTTTTTTTTTTTTTTTTTTGAGATGGAGTCTGGCTCTGTCACCCAGGCTGGAGTGCAGTGGCAACCTCCACCTCCTAGGTTCAAGTGATTCTTCTGCCTCAGCCTCCCAAGTAGCTGGGACTACAGGCGCAAGCCACCACAGCCGGCGAATTTTTGTATTTTTAGTAGAGAAGGAGCCATATTGACTCATCTCAGCATATTGGTCAGGCTGGTCTCGAACTCCTAGACCTCATTATCCACCCACCTCAGTCTCCCAAAGTGCTGGGATTACAGGCGTGAGCCACCGCGCCTGGCCTGATTTTTATCTATTTCAGCTGAGACCTAGGAAACCCCTTGCAGAGTTTAGGCCATAAACACCATAGCTCCTTGAGCTATGTTGTATTTTGAATATTAGAATATTAAGACTAGGCACAGTGGCTCACTTCTATAATCCCAGCTCTTTGGGAGGCTGAGACAGGTGGATCACGAGGGCAGGAGATGGAGACCATCCTGGCTAATACAGTGAAACCGCATCTCTACTAAAACCATACAAAAAAACTAGCGAGGTATGGTGGCGGGCACCTGTAGTCCCAGCTACTCAGGAGGCTGAGGCAGGAGAATGGCGTGAACCCGGGATGCAAAGCTTGCAGTGAGCCCAGATGACGCCACTGCACTTCAACCTGGGTGACAGAGACTCCAACTCAAAAAAAAAAAGAAAAAAGAATATTATTATAGATTCAGTGAAACAGAATTATAAAAGAGATTTGAGTTCTTTCCTCAATCAATATACATCTAAAAATAGCATATAGGCAACTTTACATTCTAGTCTTCCTTGAAACAGTGTCATAAGTAGTTTTCATTGTTAGCATGCATTTGCTCATTGGTTTAGCAAACATTTCTTGCTGCTGTGAACTTATCCTGCTGGGTCTGAGGATAAGAGGGTGAAAGACCATTCTGGTCCTCCTGGAGCTCACTAGTAGGAGAGACATAAGTTGACAGTGACAGCTCAGTATGATAGGGCAAGAAGAGAAGGGGATGAGGCTGGGTGCAGTGGCTCATCCCTATAATCCCAGCACTTTGGGAGGCCAAGGCAGGATTACTTTTGGGAGGCCCGGAGTTCGAGACAGCCTGTGCAACACAGAGACCCTGTCTCTATTTAAAAAAAAAAAAAAGAAGGGGACGAGAGAACTCCTAGGAGTAGGTACTGCTCCTAGGTGGGGCCAAGGGGCCTTCCCAGAAGTGATACCAAGCTAAGACTTGAGGGCAATGCCATCCCAAAAAGGGGAAAGAAGAAGCTGTTCCATGTGAGGGAAAAACAGCACAGAAATGAGAAAGAACTTGGTAGATTCAGGAGTGCAGAATTACTCAGCATGGCTGGGGGAGTGGTGAGAGGCAAGGCCAGGTCACAAATGACCTGTGTGTCACAGCAAGAAATTTGGTGTCTGGGAGAGAACATAAGAAGAAGTGAGCAGATTGATGCTGGGTGAGAATTAGGTTGGTTCTGGATGTGCTGAGTGCCTCAGACTGCATGGGACAGCTAAATGACAGTTTAGTAGGCATTTCATGTTCTGATGTTTGGAAGAGAAGGCAGTGTAAGGACTTAGGACAGTGGCCTCTTGGTGAAACCCTGGGCATAGACCACCCAGAGACAGTGGGTAAAGTAAGAAAAAGGTCAGGACAGATCCCCCATGGAGTCGGGGTATGTAGAGAAGGGAAGAATCTGGCCAGACTGAGGAGGAAGGTTGAGGAAGATGAGAGAAGAAAGCAGAGAGAGAAATGTGTCCTTAGAACTTGGGGTAGAGGAATTTTAAGGAGTGGTTATTTATTATTGCTCCTGAGAAAGTTAGAGGTAAGGATGTGTTAGAGTTTGGGGTGGGGGTGGGGGTGGGGGAGACTTGAATTAATTGGATCAGTGCCAGTATTTTCAGTAGAATGGCTCAGTAGCAATTTTACAGTATGTTGGAGCATAAAAGGGAAATAAGGAAGTAGAATTTATGGGCAACCATATACAAAATAAATTTATGAAAGGATGCAGTCTTTAAAATAGGTGTAGACATTCATATGCGTCCTCCCTGCATGGCAGTGGATCTGGGTTTGAGCACTTGCTCTATAAACCACTGATTAAGTCTGAAGTTCTTTGGGATGCAGATTCTTGGTCCCCAACTTAGAATTTTTGGTTGTGACACTTGAGACTTTATATATTTGAGAATTCAACAGGTGATTCTTATTTTTCCTAAGGTGTGAAAACCACTGATCGATGTTGCTCATTTTCCTTTTCACCTCATAAAATATTCAAACTACAGAAAAGTTGGGAGGATAGCACAATAAACACTCATATTCCCTTCACCTGTAGTCACTAACTTTGTTTTCATCTTTGTTTTTTTCTTTTCTTTTGAGACAAGGTGACACTCGGGCTATAGTGCAGTAGCACAATAATGGCTCACTGCAACCTCAAACTCCTGGGCACAAGTGATCCCCCCACCTCAGCCTCCCCAGTAGCTGGAATAACAGGTACATGCCACCATGTCCAGCTAATTTTTAAATTTTTTTTTTTTTGTAGAGACGGAGTCTCCTATTTTCCCCAGGCTGGTCTCGAACTCCTGAACTCAAGCAGTACAGCCACCTTGGCTTCCCAAGTGCTGGGATTACAAGCATGGGCCATCTGGTCTGGCCACCAGTAGTTAACATTTTATCACTTTTTTTCCTCTCTTTCTTTCTTTTTTTTTTTTTTTTTTTTTTTTTTTTTGAGACGGAATCTCACTCTGTCACCCAGACTGGAGTGCAGCGGTGCGAGATCTCGGCTCACTGCAACCTCTGCCTCCCGGGTTCAGGTGGTTCTCCTGCCTCAGCCTTCTGAGTAGCTGGGGTTACAGGTGCCTGCCATCACATCCAGCTAATTTTTGTATTTTTGGTAGAGACAGGTTTTCACCATGTTGGTCAGGCTGGTCTCAAACCCCTGACCTTGTGATCCGCCCACCTCAGCCTCCCAAAGTGCTGGGATTATTGACATGAGCCACCATGCTCAGCCTTTCCCCTCTTTCTTTTGCCGAATTATTTGAAAGTAGGTGCAAATTTCCTGCTGTTTTATCCCGAAATACTTCATTCAGCATGCTAAGAATAAGGCATTCTCCTGAACAGCCGTAATGTCATTTTCTTTCTTTTTTTTTTTTTTTTTTTGAGATGGAGTCTTGCTTTGTTGCTCAGGCTGGAGTGCCGTGCCACGATCTTCGCTCACTGCAAGCTCCGCCTCCCAGGTTCACGTCATTCTCCTGCCTCAGCCTCCTGAGTAGCTGGCACTACAGGCACCCGCCACCACGCCTGGCTAATTTTTTGTATTTTTAGTAGACATGGGGTTTCACCGTGTTAGCCAGGATGGTCTCAATCTCCTGACCTTGTAATCCACCGGCCTCAGCCTCCCAAAGTGCTGGGATTACAGGCGTGACCCACCATGCCCAACCCATAATGTCATTTTCAAGCTAAGAAAATTAACAGTTCTCCAGCATGATCCAGTAATCAGCCCATGTTCAAGTTTCCCCATCTGATATTTATTTTATTTATTTATTTATTATTATTATTGAGATGCAGTCTCGCTGTGTCACCCAGGCTGGAGTGCAGTGGCATGATTTTGGCTCACTGCAAGCTCCACCTCCTGGGTTCAAGCGATTCTCCTGCCTCAGCCTCCTGAGTAGCTGGGACTACAGGTGCCTGCCACCAGGCCCGGCTAATTTTTTGTATTTTTAGTAGAGACGGGGTTTCACTGTGTTAGCCTGAGTGGTCTCTGTCTCCTGACCTGATGATCTGCCTGTCTCAGCCTCCCAAAGTTCTGGGATTACAGGCGTGAGCCACCACGCCCAGCCCCCATCTGATATTTAAAACAGAAGTTTTTATCTCTTTTTCTTTTAATTTAAGACCCAGGAAGATTCACATTTTGTATTCAATGTGTCTCTTTTAGTGTGCCTTTTGTTTTATTTTTCATGACAAATTAAATTTAACATTGATGAAATTAGGGTAAATACTTTTGCCATGATGATTACATTAGTAGGCAATTGATTAGGTTGTCCCTTTATTGCTGATGTCAGTTGAATCACTTGTTCAAGGTGCTGTCAGACCAAGCACACTCATCCCTTGGTATTGCAGGGCATTGGCTCCAGGAGACCCAGAGGAAACCAAAATCTGTGCATCCACAAGGCCCATAACATCTTGTCATATTTGCTTGTAATCTACTCACATCCTCCGATATACTTATTTAAATTTTATTTTATTTTATTTATTTATTTTTTGAGACAGAGTCTTGCTCAGACACCCAGGCTGGAGTGCAGTGGTGCGATCTTGGCTCACTGCAAGCTCCGCCTCCCGGGTTCACGCCATTCTCCTGCCTCAGCCTCCCGAGTAGCTCCTGCCTCAGCCTCCCAAGTAGCTGGGACTACAGGCGCCCGCCACCACGCCCAGCTAATTGTTTTGTATTTTTAGTAGAGACGGGGTTTCACCGTGTTAGCCAGGATGGTCTCGATCTCCTGACCTCATGATCCGCCCGTCTCAGCCTCCCAAAGTGCTGGGATTACAGGCGTGAGCCACCGTGCCCGGCCTTTTTTTTTTTTTTTTTTTTTTTTAAATAGAGATAGAGTCTTACCATGTTGTTCAAGCTGGTCTCCAATTCCTAGGCTCAAGTGATACTCTTGCCTGGGCCTACCAAAGTGCTGGGATTACAGCCCGGCCAAAACTAGGGTCCATATACCTTTTTTTTTGGTGGTTTTTTGTTGTTGTTTTTTTTTGAGATAAAGTCTTGCTATGTCACCCAGGCTGGAGTGCAGTGGCACAATCTCACTGCATCCTCGAGCTCCTCAGCCTCCTGGGTTCAAGCTGTCCTCCCACCTCAGCCTCCCAAGTAGCTAGGACTATAGGGTCAGACCACCACACCCAGTTAATTTTTGTATTTTTTTGCAGAGATGGGGTTTTCCCATGATGCCTAGGCTGGTCTCAAACTCGTGAGCTCAAGCCATCTGCCCACCTCAGCCTCCCAAAGTGCTAGGATTACAGGCATGAGCCACCATGGCTGGCCATAGAGCTTTTCTTATCCCGTGACTTCCTGTCCATGTCATTACATTTTTCTTTTTCACTCAGAACCATGATTTCTTGACTGTAATGGTCTGTGAACATTTTTCCCCTTACAATAAATATAATACATACTCACCAGATAAAAATCTAAATACTGATGAGCAAAAATTATAACTAATATTTTTGGGGCTCTTGTGGGTTAGGGACTTTATACTAACTAATTGAAGACTGACAGCAGTCTGAGAGAAGGCAGGGCTTGGGTTATCCTCATTTTGCTGGTGAGGAAAATGAAGCTTGAAGTTAGACTAACTTAAGAGTCTTAAGTTAATAAATGGCAGAGTTGGTTTTCAAGCCAGAAATAACTTGTTTATAGTATCCTTCCAAAACTTTTTCTATACACAAATATATATATATAAGAATGGGATCATATTGTGACCATCTTTCCATGTCAATAAATAGACTTCAGCAGCATTCTTTTTAATCCAGTGTCCTTTTGTTTCCTCTTCTCCCGGCCTTGTCCCCAGGATCGACGAGAACGTGCTGGGAGCCCAGCTGGACGTTGAGGCCGCCCATTCAGAGATCCTCAAGTACTTCCAGTCAGTCACCTCCAACCGGTGGCTCATGGTCAAAATCTTCCTCATCCTCATTGTCTTCTTCATCATCTTTGTGGTCTTCCTTGCTTGAACCCTCTCCACTCTGAGGCACTCCGTTGGGGTTTGGGACCCTCCTAGGAAGGCAAGTGGCCAGTGCTGCCACTGAGCCTGTGCAGGGTGCTTGGGAGAAAGGCCCTGTTTCCCTGGAACTGCAAAGAATGGCCACTGCCCCTGACCCCCCACCCCTTGCCTCTGGCCACCCTGTCCTCCCCCCACCACCCTCAGGCCTATGAAACACACAGGGTTCTAGATTTGGACTCTGTGTGTGAAGTGACTGGAAGGGAACAGAGGCCAGCTGGGGGCCAGTGGGGTAGGTTGTCTCCACTAGGAGACTTTTATAAACCCTCTCCAGCCTCTCCCAAAGGAAACGTTGGCAGCAAAGGGAGATGATGCCTTTCCCCACCTTCCTGTGAGTGAAGAGAGGAAGCAGCCCCAGGGACCAATTTTCCCAATTGACCTCTTTCTTCCTCTTTCACCATGTGAGGCAGGGAACCCTGAGCCCTTCAGCTGCCTGCACAACCCCTGACATTGGCTGCTGGTGACTCTCAATCTGCCAAATGTGCTGCAGCCCGTTTTCTCCCAATTACAGCAAGACTGTCAGCCTCACTAGCCATGTCATCATTTCTGGGTGGGAGCGTCGAAGGGCCTAGGCAGCGAGTGGAGTGAGCCCACTGCCCAGTACCAGAACTGAAAGGGTTGGGCTAATGGCTGTGCCAGGTATCACTGCTGAGGCAGGCTATTTTGGGCTCTGACACACAGCTGCCTCTAGACAGGGGAGAACCAAGTGTTGCAACACTTGATTAGCGTGGAAACTTCCTTTCACACAGAAGCAGGATCCCAGAGGGGGTCCCTGATTGGTGGCAGCTTCCAGGACCATCTCAAACAGTGTTTGGACCTGTTTCATCTGTATCCTCCAACTATTTGGCCGTAATTCTTCCTTGAGCTAAGCAAGGCAGAAGCTCTGCCTGCTGCCAGGAGTGGAAGGTGAAGAATTTGTTCCCAACTCCAGTTGAGGCTTTTGATTCCCTCAAAGCACTTCACCAAATCAAAGCCAGTCACAGAGAATGGAGGAGACACCTGCCCAAAATACCCACCGTCCAGAGAGATTAATGTGCTTTGTTCTTCCTGACCAAGACTCGCAACCACATTCTGAGGACGCTCGAGTGCCCCTGTCTCATACATTCCAAAGGAAGCTGAAGCTATAGAGACAACAATCAATCAGGGGCTGATGGTGGTGCTTTTGGGGGTCTAGGAGAGCCCAAGGCCCTGATATTTTAAAATGTCCTCCTCCTCGGCATCTCCAGCAAGTTGCCACTGCTGGTGAGCTTCACTGTCTGCCCCGTTGACACGATGGGTTTCTAACAGGGGACGCCATTGATGGAAGGTCTGTGAAGACAATGCTCGGCAAACCCCTGACAGATGTCGTCTCATTTGACTCAGCAACTCAGGGTGGGGTGGGGGAAATTCACAGAATAGAAATTCATTTATTTCACAAATACATGTTGAATTTTTACTATGTGCCAGGCATAGTACCTGCCGAGTCAAGCCCTCGAGGAAAAAAAAGCCATTAGTCAACGTTCGAGCTCACATTCTAATTCTCAACTTCGTGATTTGTTAATCCATCTTATAGGCGAAGAAAGCGAGGCATAGACAAGGAGCCGAGCTGAAACACTGGCTAGATGCGGGTAGGGGTCTGAGCCATCACTCCCACCCGGAGGCGCGGTCTCCATTCCTCGGAAGCCCTTGGTACGGCCCCGTTCCCCGCTGAGTTCTGGGTTGCAGCGGCAGCACTCTGCTCTAGCACTAACTCAAGCTGCCAGGGCAGCGTCAGCGGACAGATGAAAACATGCGGGGACCTGCTGGCTACCAGCCGGGGTTCCGCAAGCTCAGGTCTTGGGCGGGGCGCGGAGAGTCAGGCCCCGCCCCTCGCACGACGGCCTTAAGTGTGCGCACGCGCAGGGGGTCGCGCTTTCTCCGGGCGGCGACACCGCCCCCAGCCTGGGACGTCAGCGGCGCGCGACGTGCTTTGCTATATAAATGCGGTGGCGCCCGGCGTAGGGACACTTCGGTCCTGAGTGCTTGGGCGTTTGGTCGTTTGCCGGCGTAGCGGCCAGCGCTTGAGCCCGCCCTTGCTCTTCGCTGTGGCATGGCGGACGAGGGGAAGTCGTACAGCGGTCAGTGCTGGTCCTCGGGTCGGGAACCGGCTATCTGGGGCGCGGGTGGGCGGCGCCGGCCTAGGCCTCAGCCTCCGGGGCGTGAGGCCGCCAGGGGCCCGGCGTCCGCGGGGAGCGGCGCGCGGGGGGTCGGGGGCACTCGAGGTGGATTACCGAGTTGTTGACTCCTGGATTCCTCCTGGAATCCTGGTGTTGGGGGACCTGCGGCTCGGAGCGGGTGGCTCGGGGGTAGGGGGACGGGATTCCTTTGAACTTTGTGGGTGGTTGATGCCTGTCAGTTCGGTTTGGCGGCCTGACTCTTCCTTTAATGTGAGTTAGTGCCCTACTCGTGGGCTGTCCTGGTGCCCTATTTTTTACTGCGTCCAGTCGGTCTTGAACCCTCGGGCCTGGGCTTTGGCTTAATATTCGAGACTTACACATCAACTGGATGTTCCAGTCTGAACACTACACTGGGTGTTAGTTCTTTGTAGTAGTTAGGAGTGCATGGTGGAGGTTGAAACCGTGAATTTAAAACTCTCCTCTTCCACCCCTTTAAAGTGGAATAATAACAGTATTTCTTAAGAGTCGGGGGGGACGTAGGGGGGAAAATGAGATCATTCCTATCAAGTGCCTGAGGCATAGTGGCCGGTACTGGAGAACAGTTCTCAATGAATGTTAGCTGCGCCTTCTGTGTTCTTTTTTCCTACGGTCATTTGTTGAGATTCATTGTTTACAGAGTGCTCGGTATTAGGCAGATCTCTTTTGGGAGTTAGGGACCCTTTTTAAGACGCTAGTCCTGCACAGCATGAATCAGATCATATTCCTGGAGAGCATTCCAGGGTCCCTGGTTAAGCACCCTAGCCTGGCACTACCACTAGAGCCTGAGTCTAGAAATTGTCTCCTGAGTTAAAGGGTATTTCTGGCCAAGGAATCGAAGAGCTCCTCAGAAAACTTCAAAGTGGCAATTTGAGAACAAGGAGAATTTTTAGAGGATCCTTAAACTGATCATATTTGTAACTGGCATCTGTACTGTATAGACAAAGTATTGAGTGGCAGATTTCAGGTGGCTTTCAGAGGTCTGATTTGTGTTCACTTACACTTTTGGGTCTCACATTTATACATTCTGCTTCTAATTCCAGTTTCTACTTCATTTTTCAAAAGCCCTGCACAGATTTCCAATAACTTTTCCTTGATGCTGACCTCCCACAGAGAGAGTTCTTTCCTGTGGACAGGCAGCGGAGTTTGCATGGAGATGGCCTGTGTAGTTAGTATGTATCTCTTCCAGTAGTTCAGAGTAGAAACTATGATTGCCACACCAAGCCGGACCAGTTACTTCTAATTTGTGTTCCTGTTTCTAACTCCAGAACACGATGATGAACGCGTTAATTTCCCTCAAAGAAAGAAAAAAGGCCGGGGTCCCTTCCGGTGGAAATATGGTGAAGGAAACCGTAGGTCTGGAAGAGGCGGTTCTGGTATTCGGTCTTCCCGCCTGGAGGAAGATGATGGAGATGTGGCAATGAGTGATGCCCAGGATGGTCCCCGAGTACGATAGTAAGTGACCAGTTGGTCTGGTTTGAATTTAGTGGCTCATGAGATTATATGGCCCTTTTACTGTCCATGTCATTTTCCTTCCCACCTGTTATAGTGAGAAATGCCAGGACTAGCTTAGCGATTGAACAGTCTTAGTTTAGTCCCGCCAACACAGTGCAAGAAGGTCTTTGAGAAGACTTTCCTAGCATTTGTGGTCATTTTATTCTCTGTTTACCCACAGCAACCCCTATACCACCCGACCTAACCGTCGGGGTGATACTTGGCATGATCGAGATCGCATTCATGTTACTGTGCGGAGAGACAGAGCTCCTCCAGAGAGAGGAGGGGCTGGCACCAGCCAGGATGGGACCTCAAAGAACTGGTTCAAGATTACAGTGAGTACTTTGAGAAAGTAGATGGTACAGTAGAGATCGGAGGCCACGCTCAGAGTGGAGATGTTTAATTTTATTCCACAAAAATTATTCTTTTTTTTTTTTTTCGAGACGGAGTCTCGCTCTGTCGCCTAGGCTGGAATGCAGTGGCCAGATCTCAGCTCACTGCAAGCTCCGCCTCCCGGGTTCATGCCATTCTCCTGCCTCAGCCTCCCGAGTAGCTGGAACTACAGGCACCTGCCACCTCGCCCGGCTAGTTTTTTTATTTTTTAGTAGAGACGGGGTTTCACCGGGTTAGCCAGGATGGTCTGGATCTCCTGACCTCGTGATCTGCCCGTCTCGGCCTCCCAAAGTGCTGGGATTACAGGCTTGAGCCACCGCGCCCGGCCTTTTTTTTTTTTTTTTTTAAATGGAATCTTGCTCTGTCATTCAGGCTGGAGTGCGGTGGCGTGATCTCGGCTCACTGCATCCTCCGCCTCCTGGGTTCAAGCGATTCTTCTGCCTCAGCCTCCTGAGTAGCTGGGACTACAGACACCCACCACCACGCCCAGCTAATTTTTATATTTTTAGTAGAGACAAGGTTTCACTGTATTGGCCAGGCTGGTTTTGAACTGCTGACTTCGTGATCCGCCCGCCTTGGCTTCCCAAAGTGCTGGGATTATAGGCATGAGCCAGCGCGCCCAGCCCAAAAATTATTCTTGTTAGCTGATTACGCCATAGTCAAGTATCTGTCTCTTCTCCTAGGAATCAGTATCTTCCAACACCTTAGAGCAGGTTCAGAGAAGGGGTGGAAGAGAAATATGAAAACTGTGGTTGTGGAAGGAGTAATTCCTCTGGATGTCTTCATTTGGCTCAGACTGAGTATGGGGCTTGGAGTCCGTGAAGTTCTCTGAGGGACAGGCAAGGTGTAAATAATATCTTGAAACTTTTAGAATAAAAAAAATTGATTTTTTTTTTTGGAGGGATTATAAGCGTAAGTGGGCTGGGTACGGTGGCGCATGCCTGTAATGCCAGCAGTTTGAGAGGCTGAGGTGGAGGATCACTTGAGGCTGGGAGTTCAAGACCAGTCTGGGAAATACAGCAAGACCCCTTCTCTACAGGAAATTTTAAAATTAGCCAGACATGGTGGTGCATGCCTGTAGTCCTGGCTACTCCAGAAGACTGAGACAGGAGGATCGCTTGAGCCCAAGAGATGAAGGCTGCAGTGAGTTATGATCGCACCACTGCACTCTAGCCTGAGTGACAGAGTGAGGCCCTATTACTAAGAAAATATAGCAAGTGTTGGCCAGATGTGGTGGCTCATGCCTGTAATCCCAGCACTTTGGGAGGCCGAGGCAGGTGGATCACCTGAGGTCAGGAGTTCAAGACCAGTCTGACCAACATGGTGAAACCCCATCTCTACTAAAAATATAAATAATTAGTCGGGCGTGCTTGTAATCCCAGCTACTTGGGAGGCTGAGGCAGGAGAATCGCTTGAACCTGGGAGGTGGAGGTTGCAGTGAGCTGAGATCGTGCCATTGCATTCTAGCCTGGGCAACAAGAGCGAAACTTTGTCTAAAAAAAAATAGTAAGTGTAAGTAGACAGAAAGGAAGTTAAAGAATCTACGTATGTCTCAAGTAGAAAACCTAGTAGTGGTCCTTTCTTTAGGTAGTCTTTTAAAGTTTGGTAGAAGGTATAAAAGGCATTGTGTTGGGTCTGCTATTCAGCCTTACTTATCGTTCCCTTCTTTGCTCTTTCTCTCATTTCTAGATTCCTTATGGCAGAAAGTATGACAAGGCATGGCTCCTGAGCATGATTCAGAGCAAGTGCAGTGTGCCCTTCACCCCTATTGAGGTAAGACAAGGCCTGAGTGGCTGGCCAGGCACCAGGGATGGTGAAGGGGCAAGCTGGACTCCCAGTGTAATGCCCCTCCCCAAGGGGCTCTGGACTCCCAGTGTAATGCCCCTCCCCAAGGGGCTCTGGACTCCCAGTGTAATGCTCCTGTTTCCTCTTGCAGTTTCACTATGAGAATACACGGGCCCAGTTCTTCGTTGAGGACGCCAGCACTGCCTCTGCATTGAAGGCTGTCAACTATAAGATTTTGGATCGGGAGAACCGAAGGGTGTGTTTAAAGGACTTGGCTTGGCTGGAGGTGGAAGTTGGTGCTCAGAGCAGGGACTGGGTCTTGGTCTGGGTCTTGCGGCTTAGGCTTCTCTAGAGTTTTCTGTGCCCTTTGTGTCTTCCCTCCAGATATCTATCATCATCAACTCTTCTGCTCCGCCCCACACTATACTGAATGAACTGAAGCCAGAACAAGTAGAACAGCTAAAGGTGAGGCAGGCTCAAATTAGATGTTTCCAACCCAGTCTTACCACTTCTCACACCCCCACCCCACTCATACCACCCCAGTGACCACTAAACCCTTCTTTTACCTCTGTAGCTGATCATGAGCAAACGATATGATGGCTCCCAGCAAGCCCTTGACCTCAAGGGCCTCCGTTCAGACCCAGGTTGGTTGACAGCAGTAGTTCTCAGATAGGTGGTGACAAGGTGGAATCTGTCAGGGAGGGAAAGTTTGAGGATGTTTTACTGTTAATGCTGCCCTGGGCAAACCCTTCAGCCTTCCCTTTCCTTCCCTTCTGCTTCCTGAAGATTTGGTGGCCCAGAACATTGACGTTGTCCTGAATCGCAGAAGCTGTATGGCAGCTACCCTGAGGATCATTGAAGAGAACATCCCTGAGGTAAGGCCTTTGGCCCAGTATTAGGCATGAGGAAGCAGGGTGGGTTAGATAGGATGTGGCTGGAGGGCAGATTCGTCTCTGAGCCACTTGCTGGTGGTGCTTTCTCTAAACTCTTTTCTCCTCACAGCTATTGTCCTTGAACTTGAGCAATAACAGGCTATACAGGCTGGATGACATGTCTAGCATTGTTCAGAAGGCGCCCAACCTGAAGATCCTAAACCTTTCTGGAAATGAAGTGAGAATTGATCGCTCGGCTATATTTTTGAAGGGATGGGTAGAGCGTGTAGAGAGTTTGTCTGGTGATGGCAAGAGGCAAGAGAGAGAACTCGGGCCAAATGCGCTGGTTTGCGACTGTAATCCTAACACTTTGGGAGGCCAGGGCAGGAAGATCACTTAAGGCTAGGAGTTCACATGCCTGTAGTCCAAGCTGCTCCTGGGGGCTGAGGTGGGAGGGTTGCTAGAGCACAGGAGTTCAAGGCTGCAGTGAGTTATGATTGCGCCGTTGCATTCTAGCTTGAGCAACCTATCTCAAAAAATTTTTTTTAATTTAAAAAATAAATTAGTCAAGCATGATGTCACATGCCTGTAGTCCTAGAAACCCAGGAGTCTGAGGTGGGAGGATCTCTTGAGTCCAGGAGTTTGAGGCTGCAGTGAACTATGATCATGCCACAGCACTGAACTTGGGTGACAGAGTGAGACCCTGTCCCCCCCAAAAAAAGAAAATTTTAAGAGATTAAAAAAGAAGATTTCAGAGCTAAGCGTAGGTACTGGGGGTATGGGGATCCAGTTGGCTGTCTTCACCAGGGTCTCCTCCCTTTTTTCCTTCCACCATTTGCAGTTGAAGTCTGAGCGGGAGTTGGACAAGATAAAGGGGCTGAAACTAGAAGAGCTCTGGCTCGACGGAAACTCCTTGTGTGACACCTTCCGAGACCAGTCCACCTACATCAGGTCAGTTGTAGCCTGTGTCTCCCCTCCTGGGGACCTTCACCCCCTGGGAGGCTGAGCTAATGCATCCTGACCAGGGCCCGTCTGCGGAGATGTGCAGCCCTGAGCTGGAACCACCTGTCCTTTGGGAGGATCACGTGCTCCCCACTTTGGTCTGTCTATGTCTTCCAGCTTTGTCCTGAGATCCTTTCTCTTCTCTTCTGACCTGACTATCTGTTTGCTGGGCCTGTGGCCTTTCTCTTTCTTCCTGAACACAACCTTTTCTAGAATCTCCCTACCCTGTTGTTCCAGGAAAGGCATCTCTCCTTTCTACTCTGACCAGAGGGTATTTGTACATACCCTATAGATGGAGTGGCCTTATACCAAGAGCCTGATGTCCGTGGCTGAGGAAGCCCTCCCTACCTGGGACTTCCTTACTGAGATGGGCCTTCCGTCCTTTGTACTGTGATGGTCCCTCTTGCCCTTGCGCGAAGAGGGACCCTTTTCTCAGGATCCACTTGCCCAGGGTTGTTGCCTGGGCATTCCTGCCCATGCTGAGGTTGAGGCCTCCTAGGGGCTGGTGGCATGCAATCTGTCTATCTCGCCCAGTGCTATGAGCTGGGCTCTCCCTGAAGAAGAAACCTGGGTTCCCCAAGACGTGATCAGAGCTGGGGCCCCGCCAGCAGGCGAGGGAATCCCAAGGCAGGTGCTGGGCGTGGAGGCCACGGGGGCATAGGCTACCAAGGAGACAGAGAACTGACCCCCTCGGGGGCGCTGCCTCTCCCTCACTCACACACTGCACGTCACCCTGTTTGGCCCCGGTGGATGGCTGGTTAGCCAGAGACGGGTAAGATTCCTCAGGGAAGGAACAACCTAAGACAGGCACAGTCGCAGAGGGGCCATCAGGAGATAACTTGGGGGCAACAGAGGTGGGGCATGGACCCTCACCCCCACAATCCTGCAAGGGCCTGAACCCTCACACCTTCTGAGGGAGGTCTCCTGCCCCCATGGCTGCTTTGCTCCCCACGCCCAGCTTCAGATCGGGACCCAGGTAGCAGACAGAGACCTGGCCAACAGCAAGTGCCCACTCACCACAGCAAGGATTTATTTCTCATTTCTACCTTGGACCACAGGGATGGGGCAGCTGAAAGAAAGGGCTGTGTCAGTTTCTCCCTTTTCTCCCTCATTTTTCTAGATGCTTTTTTGCCTTGTAGTTCTTTTCCCTTTTTCTTTGCTTTCTCTTTCTTTTTCTTCTGTGTCTCCTATACCTCCCCATCTCTGCCTTGCCCCTGCCCCATCTTGCCTTTTTCTCTTTTTCCTCCTTTTCCTCTCCTTTCTTACTCCTTGGCTTCTCCTCTTCCTGAGCCCCACCTGCTCATCTCCCTGCCCCAACATCCTGTGCCATCCCTGTGGTGTGTTTGGGTCTTGGCCAAGGCCAGACCTGGCAGAACTGATGGATACCTGGTGAGGCAGCGGAGCCCCTGGGCTCCCACCCCATTCCCTCCTCCCGGGGCTGCACAGGTGAGTAGGTGGAAGGTAAGGGGGGCAGGGAGGGGAAAGAGGTCCTGGGCTTAAAGCCTAGGCTTGGAGTACTGCTCCTTGACACTCAGGGTCAGGCAGAGAGAAAAGAGACAGCCTTCAAGGCAGTCCATGTCTGGGTGCCCCGGGTCAGGTGGGGAGTGGGGCCATTTTTCCCTGAGCACAGGCTGGGAGGGAGTGGAGGGATGAGCAGGATGGGATGGGCTGTCCCTCGGGTTTGGTATATTTGCTCCTAGAGCAGCCCAGGAGGCACGGTGGCTCTGAAGCATCACTTACTTCTGTCCCGTTCTTGACAGCGCCATTCGCGAACGATTTCCCAAGTTATTACGCCTGGTAAGTCCATAATTTTTTCATTCTAACAAGCACAGTGTCTCCCACTCGCAAGGATTCCTGGATAGTTTTCTTTTTCTTTTTATTATTTTTTTTTTGAGGCGGAGATTCACTCTTATCGCCCAGGTTGGAGTGCAACGGTGTGATCTCAGCTCACCGCAACCTCCGCCTCCCAGGTTCAAGCGATTCTCCTGCCACAGCTTACTGAGCCCGAGTAGCTGGGATTACAGGCATGTGCTACCACGCCTGGCTAATTTTTGTATTTTTAGTAGAGACAGGGTTTCACCATTTTGGCCAGGCTGGCCTCAAACTCCTCACCTCAGGTGATCCATCCACCTTGGCCTCCCAAAGTGCTGGGATTATAGGCGTGAGCCACCTTGCCAGGCCGTTTATGGAGTCTTGCTCTGTTATCCAGAGTTCGGTGCAATCTAGACTCACTGCAACCTCCGCCTCCTGGGTTCAAGCGATTTTCCTGCCTCAGCCTCCCAAGTAGCTGGGATTACATGCGTGTGCCACAACGCCCAGCTAATTTCTTTGTGTATTTTTAGTAGAGACGGGGGTTTCACCATGTTGGCCAGGATGGTCTTGAACTCCTGACCTCAACTAATCCATCCACCTTGGCCTCCCAGTGTGCTGGGATTACAGGCATGAGCCACTGTGCCCAGCCTGGATTCCTGGATACTTTTCATGGTGGTTTTATACGTGACTTCTGATCCTTCTCTGTTAGTTCTTTAGTCTACTTATGCATCCAGCCTTTTTCTCTCTGGTTTAAACTGTCAACTTTTGTTTTGTTTTTGAGACAGGGTCTCGCCCTGTCATCCAGGCTGGAGTGCAGTGGCACAATCGTAGGTTACTGCAACCTTCGCCTGCCAGGTTCAAGTGATCCTCCCACTTCAGCCTCCCAAATAGCTGGGACTACAGGCACACACCACCACGCCCAGCTAATTTTTGTATTTTTTTTTGGTAGAGATGGGTTTTGCCATGTTGTCCAGGCTGGTCTAAAACTCCTGAGCTCAAGCCATCTGCCTGCCTCGGCCTCCCAAAGTTCTGGGATCACAGGTGTGAGCCACTGTGCTCAGTCTACACTGTCAACTTTTATTTCCTTTCCACAGGATGGCCATGAGCTACCCCCGCCAATTGCCTTTGATGTTGAAGCCCCCACGACGTTACCGCCCTGCAAGGTAGGAAGCATGGACTGAGTAAGAACTTACGTGTGGAGAGAATAGTGCTTCCATGTTCCTAATATCTTGTTTGATTTCAGGGAAGCTATTTTGGAACAGAAAACTTGAAGAGTCTGGTCCTGCACTTCCTACAACAGTAAGTATCCCAGGGCCCCCTCTCCCCACCCCCGGGGTTGGCAGGGAAAGGTGGGCAGACCCAGGCACACCTCAGCCTCACTCTTTTGGTTTTTTGTTTGTTTGTTTGTTTGTTTTTTGGACAGTGTCTCACTCTGTCACCCAGGCTGGAGTGCAATGATGTGATCTTGGCTCACTGCAACCTTTGCCTCCCAGGGTTCAAGTGATTCTCCTGCCTCAGCCTCCCCAGTAGATGGGACTACAGGCGTGTGCCACCACACCTGGCTAATTTTTGTATTTTTCATAGAGACGGGGTTTCACTGTGTTGGCCAGGCTAGTCTCCAACTCCTGACCTCATGATCCGCCTGCCTTATCCTCCCAAAGTGTTGGGATTAGAGTCATGAGCCACCGTGCCCAGCCATTTTGTTTGTATTTTTAGTAGAGACAGGGTTTTGCCATGTTGCCCAGGCTGGTCTTGAACTCCTGGGCAAAAGCTGTTCATCTGCCTCAGCCTCCCAAAGTGCTGGGATTACAGACATGAGCCTCTATGCCCGGCCACAACTCACTCTTGGGAGCTACTGGGTCCTTTTATGGCTCTAGACCACATAGTTCATACTTTCTCTTTTGATTTTCCCATAGGTACTATGCAATTTATGACTCTGGAGACCGGCAAGGGCTCCTGGATGCCTACCATGATGGGGCCTGCTGTTCCCTGAGCATTCCTTTCATTCCTCAGAACCCTGCCCGGTGAGTATCACATCCCAGAATCTCCCCGGGACCACTGGGTTTCCCAGCAGATACAAGGCAGCACCTGCTGGCAGCACTGCTCTGAACACCACGTCCATTCCTCTTATTCCCCCAGAAGCAGCTTGGCCGAGTATTTCAAGGATAGCAGAAATGTGAAGAAGCTTAAAGACCCTAGTAAGTGTGTGATATGAACAAAATACGATGGGAAAAGGGCATGGGAAGGAATCAGTCATAGAACTCAGGAGTATGTGGCAGCACCGCTGAGCTTTCTCCTCCACCCACAGCCTTGCGGTTCCGGCTGCTGAAGCACACGCGTCTCAACGTTGTTGCCTTCCTCAACGAGTTGCCCAAAACCCAGCATGACGTCAATTCCTTCGTGGTAGACATAAGCGCCCAGACGGTAAGCTCCTGTTGGTGCCCTGACAGAAGCCTAAAATTGGGGTGGGGGTGGCATTTAATAGACAAGGGGGGGCACTCAGGCTCTGAGAAGTGTACATTGTACCCGATGCTGCTTCTCTTTCAGAGTACACTGCTGTGTTTTTCTGTCAATGGAGTCTTCAAGGAAGGTAAGAATCTCTGGAGTCCTGAGTTTGTAGCATGGTCCCACCCCCAGCTGGAATTTTCCTCAGCACTCTTAGCCTCCCAGCTACTTTCTCTCCCATTTTCTTTTTGAGCTCCTTCTCCCATTCTGAACCCAAGCCGTCTTGGCTTGGCCTGCCTCTCCACCTGTCCTTTCTGGATATGGGAAAAGCCTGGGGATTAGGAGGACTTTGGAGTCAGGCAGTTCTTAGTTTCCATCCCAGTTTTGGTTGTGTGGGGCTGCGGACAAGTAACATTACCTCTAAGACAGATTATTTATTTGTAAGTTGGGGTTAAGTAATAGCCATCTCATAGTGGTGCTATAGGAAGTAACTGAAGTGACTTACAAAGTGCTTGGCCTGGGGCCTGGCATATAGATGCTATCAGTGGATTAGTAGTAATTACTTTTTTTTGAGACGGAGTCGCACTCTGTCACCAGGCTGGAGTGCAGTGGCGCAGTCTTGGCTTACTGCGACCTCCGCCTCCTGGGTTCAACTGGTTCTCCTGCCTCAGCCTCCCAAGTAGCTGGGCCTATAGGCGCGCACCACCACGCCCAGCTAATTTTTGTATTTTTAGTACAGACGGGGTTTCGCCATGTTGCACGGGATCCACCTGCCTTGGTCTCCCAAAGTGCTGGGATTATAACCATGAGACACCACGCCCGGCCGTAGTTATTACTATTGTCCTTTCTGACCTGACCTTTCACCCCACCTCTGCTTCCCTTATACCCTTATATACTTAATCATCCCTCTCTGACCCGCTAGGATTCTTTGTATCAAAGAAGACCATGATTCAAGAAGCTGTTTGTAAACATAAAGCACTAGTGACCCTAAGGTGTCGTTGCTGTTCTCATTGCAGTGGACGGAAAGTCCCGGGATTCTTTGCGAGCCTTCACCCGGACGTTCATTGCTGTTCCTGCTAGCAATTCAGGGTAAGTATTCTGCTTTTCACATTGGATACCAGTCCTAATCATGGCCAACAGTGTGGTAATTGGAAGGTAGAGTCAGTCTTTGGGGTGATTTCAGAAAGGCAACAGGAAATCAGGGAAAGCTCACATAGTAGTTAAGAGCCAGTTAGTTAATAGCTTGGCTCTGGAATTGTGCCGTCTGGGTTTTCATCCTGGCTCCACCACTTCCAGCAAGTAGGCTGCTGCCTCATCTGAAAATTCATTTAACAATATTCACTGCCTAAGTTTGTCGTGAGGATGAATAAAAGAGCTAAGAACTGTTCATGGGTTGGGAGAACTCTAGTGTGTTTGGTAGATAATCCTTCCAAACATTGATTCCATGGGAGGGGATAAATGATAAAAGGTAACAATAGCTAAGAGTGGGAGGGGGGGACCTTGTGGATATTGAAAGAATCAGAGAATAGGAATGATGGGAGGATGACGTTATCTGTCTAGCTTTTTTTAAGTGCTCTTTGTCCTCAAGGCTATGCATTGTAAACGACGAGCTATTTGTGCGGAATGCCAGTTCTGAAGAGATCCAAAGAGCCTTCGCTATGCCTGCGCCCACGCCTTCCTCCAGCCCAGTGCCCACCCTCTCTCCAGAGCAGCAGGAAATGTTGCAGGCATTCTCTACCCAGTCTGGCATGAACCTCGAGTGGTCCCAGAAGTGAGTACTGGGCATGTGTAGGACGGGGTGAACTGAAGGAGGGCTAGTAGTAAATAATGAGAGCTTCTGATGGTTTTTTTGTGTGTGTGTGTTTTTTTTTTTTTTTTTTTTATAGAGACAAGTTCTTGCTCTGTCATCCAGGCTGGAGTGTAGTGGTGATCATAACTCACTGTAGCCTCTAACTGCTGAGCACAAGCTATCCTCCCACCTCAGCCTCCAGAGTAGCTGGGCCTATAGGCATGTGCCACCTTTTTTTTTTCTTTTTGAGATGGAGTCCTGCTCTGTTGCCCAGGCTGGAGTGCAGTGGTGCGATCTTGGCTCATTGCAACCTCTGCCTCCCAGGCTTAAGCAATTCTCCTGCCTCAGCCTCCCGAGTAGCTGGGATTACAGGCACATGCCACCATGCCTGGCTAATTTTTTGTATTTTTTTCTTTTTTTTTGGTAGAGACAGGGTTTCACTATGTTGGCCAGGCTGGTCTTGAACTCCTAACCTCGTGATCTGCCCACTGTGGCCTCCCAAAGTGCTGGGATTACAGGCGTGAGGCACTGCGCCCAGCCAGATTTTTATTTGCTTGTTTGTTTTGAGACAGGGTCTCACTCTGATGCCCAGGCTGGAGTACAGTGGTGTGATCACAGCTCACTGCAGCCTCAACTGCTAGGGCTCAGGTGATTCTCCCACCTCAGGCACCTGAGTAGCTGGGATTACAGGCATAGGCCACAGCACCTGACTCATTTTTTTGTATTTCTTTGTAGAGATGGGGTTTCACCATGTTGCCCACCTAGGCCTCCCAAAGTGCTGGGGTTATAGGTGTGAGTTACCGTGCCTGGGTTCCTGAAATTTTAAAAGGCAAAGCTTTTGGCTGCTTAAAAAAACCTAATAGTTGGCCAGGCAAGGTGGCTCACATTTGTAATCCCAGCACTTTGGGAGGCTGAGGCATGCATATCATGAGGTCAAGAGATCAAGACCATCCTGGACAACATGGTGAAATCTCATCTCTACTAAAAATACAAAAATTAGTGGGGCTTGGTGGTCCACGCCTGTAGTCCCAACTACTCGGGAGGCTGAGGCAGGAGAATTGCTTGAACCCAGGAGGCGGAGGTTGCAGTGAGCCGAGATTGTGCCACTGCACTGCATGCAGCCTGGTGACAAAGCAAGACTCCATCTCAAAAACAAAAAACCAAAAAACCCAATAGTCTACAAAAAATTTGCCTGTGCATAAATTAGCATAATTTTTTTTTTTTTTTTTTTTTTTTTTTGAGATGGAGTCTCGCTCTGTCCCCCTGGCTGGAGGGCAGTGGCGCGATGTCGGCTCACTGCAAGCTCCACCTCCCGGGTTCCTGCCATTCTTCTGCCTCAGCCTCCCGAGTAGCTGGGACTACAGGCGCCCACAACTGCGCCCGGCTAATTTTTTGTATTTTTAGTAGAGACGGGGTTTCACCGTGGTCTCGATCTCCTGACCTTGTGATCTGCCCGCCTCGGCCTCCCAAAGTGCTGGGATTACAGGCGTGAGCCACCGCGCCCGGCCTAGCATAAAAATTTTTAAAGGTTGCCGGGCGCGGTGGCTCACGCCTGTAATCCCAGCACTTTGGGAGGCCGAGGTGGGCGGATCACGAGGATCAGCCTGGCTAACATAGTGAAATCTGTCTCTACTAAAAATACAAAAATTAGCTGGGCATGGTGGTGGCACCTGTAATCCCAGCTACTCGGGAGACTGAGGCAGGAGAATGACTTGAACCTGGGAGGCAGAGGTTGCAGTGAGCCGAGATCGCGCCATTGCACTCCAGCCTGGGCAGCAGTGAGACTCCATCTCAAAAAAAAAAAAAAAAAAAAAAACGTTAAAGGCAAATGGAAGTTCCTTTTCATATACTGTTCTGCAACTTAGTTTCTTTACTTACACCATGAACATCTTTCCCTACCACTGTAAAAAGTATCTTGGACTTCTTGACAGCTATTTAATATTCCTTATCTTTGATAAGCCATTGGTAGAACATTTGGACTTTTACTAATTTCTCATTTGTATAAATAGTGCAAGGATGTATAAGAATGTACATATTTGTTGGCAAACCTGGGTGCTTTTATGGAATGGACTTCCAACTGGCATTTAGGGGTCAGAGTTCTTACAGACCTGCCTGTTCTTCCACTCCAGGTGCCTTCAGGACAACAACTGGGACTACACCAGATCTGCCCAGGCCTTCACTCATCTCAAGGTAAGGTCTGGAAATACAGTGGCAAAAACACTAGGATCTCTGGGCCTTCCGGAGGTCAGGTTAGCTGGGGTTGCTGAGTGGAGATGGTAGGCCTGCCTCTACTGACCTTCATTTTTCTCCAGGCCAAGGGCGAGATCCCAGAAGTGGCATTCATGAAGTGATTGTAGTCATGCCCCAGAAGCAGCCTCCCCTGTAAATAGTCCTTGGATATTACCGTCTGGTTGTCGTCTGTCATCTCCTCCTGTCTGGCCCTAGGCCGCCCCGTGACTGTGACCGAGGGAGGGAGGGCTGCCTGATCCCTCTCCTCGCCTGCCCTGGAAGCCTTCAGAAGATTGAGCCTCACTGATGCCCGGAAGCCAAAGCTTACTTTGTAGAACTGACACTAAACTACCCGAAGGATTTAGGTGCTTTGTGTACTTAACCCCAGGACCTCCTTACTTTTTAATATAAAGAGTGATGTTGTATTTTGTGTTCTGCGTTCTGGATTGGTTGTCTCCTCCCAGCCCTGAGCGGGAGGGCGGGCCCTCTAGCGGGGAGGGGAGGGGGGCCCAGGGAGGGCGGGAGGCGGCTCCGCGACAGGAAGTCCCACCCCGGAAGTCGGCTGGCCATGGCGGCGCCTTGGAGGCGGTGGCCCACGGGGCTGCTAGCTGTGCTGCGACCCCTGCCCACGCGCCGGCCCCTGCAAGGCGCGACGCTGCAACGGGATGTGTTGCTCTTTGAGCATGATCGGGGCCGCTTCTTCACCATCCTCGGGCTGTTCTGCGCGGGCCAGGGCGTCTTCTGGGCCTCCCTGGCTGTGGTAGCCGTGTCCCGGCACCCGGTCCGGGTGAAGCCTCTGGATGCGGAGGTCCCAAACCGTGGCCCCTTCGACCTGCGCTCCGCGCTCTGGCGCTATGGTCTGGCCGTCGGCTGCGGCGCCATCGGTAAGACGTGGGCTGGCTTCCCACTATGGCAACGTGGGGTGGCGGGACACGACCTTCCCTATACAGGCAGGGAGAGTTGGGGGTTCCCTATACAAGAGTGGTGGGCGGGCTTAACCCTACAGAAATTCGAAACACTGGCCGGGCGTGGTAGCTCATATGCTGGGAGGCCGGAGGCGGGCGGATCACTAGGTCAGGACCTCGAGACCATCCTGGCTAACACCATGAAACCCCGTCTCTACTAAAAATACAAAAATTTAGCTGAGTGTGGTAGCAAGCGCCTGTAGTCCCAGCTACGCGGGAGGCTGAGGCAGGAGAATCAATTGAACCCGGGAGGCGGAGGTTGCAATGAGCCGAGATCACGCCACTGCACTCCGGCTCAGTCGCACTGCGGTCTCAGGAAAAAAAAAAAAAAAAGCGAAACACTTGTGTCCCTGAGCGCTGTGCCCTGTCATAGTCTAGGCCGAGGTCTGCCTTTCACTCTGCGACCTTGAGCAAGGTCCTTAAAGCTCTTCGTCCTCCCATTAAAATGGAAACAGATGTCTACTAAGGTTGTTGGGAGGAGTAACAGGATTGTGGTGTATAAGAGGAGCTCAGTACTGCACTCCAGCCTGAGTGACAGAGCGAAACTCAGTCTCAAAAAAGCTCAGTAAATATTACTTTCATCCCCAAGATTTCTTATTCAGAGGGCACTGGAAAGGTCGGTACTTAGACGTACAGTGAAAACCCCTCACCCCGATGTCTGCCCTTCCTGCAGGAGCCCTCGTACTCGGTGCTGGTCTTCTCTTCTCTCTCCGGTCTGTGCGCTCAGTGGTGCTTCGAGCTGGAGGGCAGCAGGTGACCCTCACCACTCATGCCCCTTTTGGCTTGTGGGCCCATTTCACAGTTCCTTTGAAGCAGGTATCTTGCATGGCCCACCGAGATGAAGTCCCTGCCATGCTACCTCTGAAAGTCAAAGGCCGACGCTTCTATTTCCTCTTGGACAAAGCTGGACACTTCCCTAACACAAAACTCTTTGACAATACTGTGGGTGCCTACCGGAGCTTGTGAAGAAACAACCTCAAGTCACTCACCTCTCCAACAGGGGGATAAAAGCTGAACCTTGGGGAGCCAGGTGTGTTGGTTCACACCTGTTGTAATCCCAGCACTTTGGGAGGGTAAGGCAGGAGGACTGCTGGAGCCCAGGAGTTTGAGACCAGCCTGGGCAACATAGCGAGACCTTGTCTGTATTTACAAAAAAAAAAAAAAAAAAAAGCCAATCTTAGAATGGAGTAACAACCAGGTCACACAAGGAGGTTAAGATTCATTAACAACAAATAAAGGAGCAGTCATCCCTAGGGCAGCTGCCTAACAGTACCTCTAAGTTTCAATCCATGTCTGCTTAGCCTTCACTCCTTCCTCCTATCTAGTTGTACTTTAACATCAAAAACTCACAAGATGAAGACAATAATATAATATTTTGGTACAAAAACAGCTGTAGGAAGAGGAGGGGGGCCTGTCATTACGTTTCCCCCCTGAAAGGAAAACTAAGACTCCCAACATAAACAGGGCCTCGTGGGGGCAAGAGGATTGCAGGCACTTGGGCATGGAGTCTTTGGCTGCAGGAAGCACTCTGGTTATTCTTCAGGAATGGGAAAGGCGTGGCCCAAAGAGAGCATCTGTCTCAGAGCTCCACTCAGGGTCACCCCTCTCCAGAGGCCGGTGTGGGGTGGCTTCAGACTTCCACTGCACGACCTGGAGCACCAAGACCACACACCACAATACCAAATTCACCCAAGAAGAGGTCTGTGGGAGACAGGGACAGGAGTGTCAGGAATGGGACCATTTCAAATCCAGTCCTTCCCACCCACACACCACTCTTAACTGCTGAATTTCAGGCTGACAACCCCCTCAGCTCCTCTCACTGGTGAGCCAAGCTCATGATACACTGGTGAGCACCCACACAGCTACAGATACTTATGTGAATCTTTCCTTCTATCCTTGGGTCTCACTTCGGCATTGTGTAGGTTGGAGTAAAACTGCAGAGCAGTTCCAGGGGGTCTCCATGGAATTTTCTGGGCTTCAGAACAGCTGTGAGGTCAAAGAGACAGTTGTGAGAAAGGGTGATAGTTTATATCCGAGGCACACCTGTGCCCAGTGCCCTGTGAGTTGAGAGCAACTGATGGGGATTAAAAGGAAATTACAGGACCCTGGTGCAGAGGGAAGGTAGCCCCAGCCAGGCTTCCCTCCCTCTCCCATTACCTAATTGTAGTGTTCAGGGAGATGATGGAGTTGCAGAGAGACCTGGTGCCAAATCGAAGGATACAGGCAGACACCAAGACCAGGAAGATGGCTATAGCTGAGATGGCCAGTGCAATGCGCAGCCCTATAGAACCTCTGAGAGGGAGAGAACAAGCCTTGTGGTGGAGGCGAGGCTCATCCTACCTCAGACCCTGGCCCTCAGGGTTGGGCAGTCACCTGTGGCAGTCCTCAATGCAGCTGCTGTAGATCCAGAAGAGCAGAAGCAGGAGGCAGTAGAGGGCCAAGAGGCCAGAGGCCCCAGCTACAAAGTAGCAGAGGGATGGTGCGGAGGGATGGGATAAGGCCAGGAAGGAGCCATTCAGGGTGGCGACACCATACAGGGGACATCTACCACTGAAGGAGCCCTGTGGAGAGAAGCTGCTGAGTCCTAGATTTCAGGTTAATGCCTCTGGATGCAGTGTCTTGGTAGGTGTTAGTGATAACCTAGGCCACGACCATTCCAGGAAGTTATTTGTGCACTGTCAGTTCCTATTTCTGGGACAGAGATATTGATGGAGAGGGCCTGTTGGGGAATCAAACAGTGGCCAGAAGGATCAGAAAATAGCCAATGACTATAGAATACAATGAGCTTCAGAGAAGCCTCATTAATTCTGGTCTTTGTGCAGAAACCTTAGAGTAAACCCAGGCCTTGTATATCCTTCAACAAATAACTACCTCTGAGGGTTTTTTTGTTTTGTTTTTTGAGATGGAGCTTCGCTCTTGTCACCCAGGCTGGAGTGCTATGGCACGATCTCGGCTCACTGCAACCTCTGCCTCCCAGGTTCAAGCGATTCTCCTGCCTCAGCCTCCCAAGTAGCTGGGATTACAGGCATGAGCCATCACACCCGGCTAATTTTTGTATTTTTAGTAAGGGCGGAGTTTTGCCATGTTGGCCAGGCTGGTCTCTAACTCCTGACCTCAAGTCATCTGCCTGCCTCGGCCCCCCAAAGTGCTGGGATTACAGGCGTGAGTCACCGCGCCCTGCGGATCTCTGAGGTTTTCTCATGGTGTAAAATAGGCACACTAGTGCCTACTTTATAGGCATTAAATGAACCCATGTTTACTAACCAGATTACCTGGCTGGGGTAAACGATGTAAATTATTGGCTTCTACCTTTACGTCAGCGTTTTCTACATCTCTTATTTTGTCATTTAATACACTGTGCTGCAATCATGTGGCATCTTGATCATCTCCACTACACTATGCTTTATTTCTAGACAAAGCTCAGCACAAAAGGCTTCTGATTTAACGGATGGACGCAGGTTCCGCATCGACTTCTGTTTCAGAACCACAGTAAGGTCAGCAGGAGCCACGAAACCCGACTCCATCTAGTGCTTTAAGACGGTACTGACCCGTCCCTTTGGCGAGAGTACAACTTCGAAGTATGACCTGGCCCAGAGTAGCCACAAAGCGCGATTAGCCTCGCTGCATTTCAGGTACAGGCCGGTGCCAGCCGTGCCTTACCAGGTCCACCGGCTCCGAGCAGCAGCGAGCTCGGTCGGAAAACGACAGTGCCCTCGCCACGTCAGGACCGGCCAGCTCCCCAGCCTACCTGACCCCGCCCCGCAGCCGCACCTGGGTCCGAGTCAGCGCCGCGGCCGCCACGGCCCCGCACAGGAAGGCGGCAGCAAACAGCGCAAGCTCGACGCGCTGCAGCCAGGGCAGCGCCATGGCGCCCTGACCACCAGGAAGCGCCGCCACAGCCTCAACCCGGCCAAACCCCACCTTATCCGGCGCGACCCACGAAAATGGAGACGTCACTTCCGGGGGCGGAATTTATTTACAAAGATGGAAGCGCTCACCTACTCAGAGCGGCAAGTACAGCGAGTAGTCCGAGAGCGCCCACCGGCGGGCGGGGCGGCCAGTGCGGCCGATCATGGGCAGCTTCTGCACGTAGCGGGAGGCCGGGCTAGGCCCGTAGGGCGCGGGGAATGCAGTCTGGAAAAGGCGCCCGCGGCAGCGCCTCCCAGCCTGCCGCCCGGCGATGATGAAACGAAAGTGCGGGGCGCCGCGCGGGGCGAAACGGCTCTTCTGGAAGACGTCGCGGGTGCCGGTCCCGGGGCCCTGCTGCCGGGGTGCCCCGCGCGCCCGATGCACGCGCGGCAGGGGCCTGCTCTCAGAGGCCGCTGGCCCAGAGGCCGACGTGGGGCCGCCTCCGCCGCTGCCCCGGGGGCTCTCGTCGCCCTGCGGGCTGACCATGGCGCTTGCCGTCAGCTGCGGCATCTTCCGCACCGAGTCAGGGGCTGTCGCCGGCTCCTTCTTGTCCCCGGGCGGCCGCGGAGCGGTGGGTGCAGGTTGGCCGGTGCCGAAGCGTGTGGCCAAGCTGTCACCGAAGAAGGCGTAGAGCTCCCGGTAGATGTCCGCCAGGGTCACCGAAAGAGAAGGGTCCTCCTGCCCCGCTCCCCCTGGCGGCAGCGGGAGACCGGACCCAAAGCTGGGCTCTGCACCGCCCCCGGAGGACGACTCTTGCAAGAGAAGGCTATCCCATGGCAGGTCGTCCAGGCGCCGGCACCCCCTGCCACCTGGGCCACCCCTGTTGGGCTCTGCTGCCTGGGCCTTCATCTTCAGCAGTCGCTCTACGGCCACCTGTAAAAGCCAAGGACTAAGATAGGCAAAAAATTCGAGGAACCTGGGCCCATCAAATATTCCAAAGTAAGCCTGCTTGGCTGCTAAGCTCATGCAGGGGAGGGAGGCTGGAAGGGGATGGTACTCACCAGAATGGCTCCATAGACTTTGTGCCCATCTGCTTTGACCTGTGCATTAGATACTGAATAATCATCCAGCACAGCCTGCAAGTTTGTCCAGTACGTGGACAGGTGTGGGTACAGGACTCGTTCTACTGCCTGGAAGAGAAGGAATGCAGTTAGCGTCTCTTTGACACTTACTCCCTCTCTAGGACCCTTTCCCATGAAACACCTACCTTTATTTCTGATCCTAGACAGAGCTCAATCCTCCTAAATTCCCTGACTGGCATATTCAGCCATACATTTATTTGGAACCTACTGTATACCTAAGCTAGGCATTGGGAATAAAGGTACAAAGGTAGATAATAAAGTGTCACAAAAGAAGTAGACAATAAAAAGTGTACCCAGTATCACTACCCTGTGTGCCAAGGGCTAAAACAATGCTCATTGCTAACAACTCCAAAATTTAGTTTGCATACTGCTACCCCATACAATCAGGCAAGTACTGGCTTCACTGAGATGTAAACTTAGACTCAGTTCAAACAATCTGCGTAAAAACCACCAACCAGAGACTTGGACTCTGATTATACAATTTAAAATCCTGTGATTGGCCAGGCGCAGTGGCTCACGCCTGTAATCCCAGCACTTTGGGAGGCCGAGGCTGAGACCTCCTGAGGTCAGGAGTTCAAGACCAGCATGACCAACAAGGTGAAACCCCGTCTCTACCAAAAATACAAAAATTAGCTGGGCGTGGTGGCAGGTGCCTGTAGTCCTATCTACTAGGAAGGCTGAGACAGGAAAATTGCTTGAACACAGGAGGTGGAAATTGCAGTGAGCCAAGACCGCGCCACTGCACTCCAGCCTGGACGATGGAGCAAGACTTCATCTCAAAAACAAAATCCTGTGATTAATTTGGGTGAAAGCAAAACTTCAAATAAATGACGTTTGTGATGGGCTTTGATGGATGAGGCAGAGTTCTATGGTCATTCATCCACAGCACGAACATTTGAAAGTGTTGACAAAATTCTCAAATTCCTAAAAAATATAACTTACTGCTGACTTGAGAATATGAAAGCTTCAATAATTCTGTAACTATGGAAGACACTGAAAACAGTAGTTAAGAATTAACTATAAAGAGGCTGGGCATGGTAGCTCACTCCCAGCACTTCAGAAGGCGAGGTGGGTGGCTCACGAGGTCAGGAGTTCAAGACCAGCCTGGCCAAGATGATGAAACCCTCTCTACTAAAAATACAAAAATTAGATGGGCGCAGTGGCAGGTGCCTGTAATCCCAAAGATGTTCATCATCATGTGTATATAACATTAGTAATCCTAACAATAAGAAAAATAAAGGCATGCTGGGTGCGGTGGCTTACACCTGTAATCCCAGCACTTTGGGAGGCCGAGGCAGGCGGATCGCCTGAGTTCAGGAGTTCAAGACCAGCCTGACCAACATGGAGAAACCCGTCTCTACTAAAAACACAAAATTAGCCGGGAGTGGTGGCACACGCCTGTAATCCCAGTTACTTGGGAGGCTAAGGCAGGAGAATCGCTTGAACCTGGGAAGCGGAGGTTGCAGTGAGCCGAGATCGTGTCACTGCACTCCAGCCAGGGCGACAGAGCAAGACTCCGTCTCAAAAAACAAAAAAAAAGCCTGGCACGGTGGCTCATGCCTGTAATCGCAGCACTTTGGGAGGCCAAGGCTGGCGGATCACGAGGTCAGGAGATCGAGACCATCCTGGCTAACACGGTGAAACCCCATCTCTACTAAAAAATACAAAAAATTAGCCAAGCGTGGTAGCAGGCGCCTGTAGTCCCAGCTACTCGGGAGGCTGAGGGAGGAGAATGGCATGAACCCGGGAGGTGGAGCTTGCAGTGAGCCGAGATCGCACCACTGCACTCCAGCCTGGGCAACAGAGCAAGACTCCATCTCAAAAAAAAAAAAAGGAAATAAAGCTGTCATTATTTATACATGATATGATATGATCATCTATATTAAAACCTCCAAAGAATCTATAATTAGCAATGATAGTTTAAGAAAGCAGCTGGACAGTACTTGCCTGCTGATTGTATAGGGTGGCAGTTTGCAAACTGTAAATTTATGTTGCTAACAATAAGCATTACATATGCCCTCTTGGCCCTTCACCCATATGACAGTGATAGCGGGGTCACTATTATCTGTCTTTATACCCTGTATGTATCCCCACTGCTTAGCAAAGTAACTGGATAGTTTAGGAAGATAGGAATGTAAAAGTGAATTACATTTCTATACACGAGCAAGAAACTAACACCATAAAGACCCCATTACAACAGCATCGAAGGACAGCAAGAATCTAGGAATAGTTTGTGGGGTTTTTTTGTTGCTTGTTTGGGTTTTTTTTTTTTTTTTTTTTTTTTTTTTTGAGACGGAGTCTCGCTCTGTCACCCAGGCTGGAGTGCGGTGGCCGGATCTCAGCTCACTGCAAGCTCCGCCTCCCGGGTTCACGCCATTCTCCTGCCTCAGCCTCCTGAGTAGCTGGGACTATAGGCGCCCGCCACCTCGCCCGGCTAGTTTTTTGTATTTTTTTAGTAGAGACGGGGTTTCACCATGTTAGCCAGGATGGTCTCGATCTCCTGACCTCGTGATCCGCCCGTCTCGGCCTCCCAAAGTGCTGGGATTACAGGCGTGAGCCACCGCGCCCGGCGTTTGGGTTTTTTTTGAGACAGTCTCACTCCGTCACCCAGGCTGGATAGAGAGCAGCAATCTGGCTCACTTCAGCCTTGACCTCCCAGGATCAAACAATCCTCCCACCACAGCCTCCCAAGTAGCTGGGACGAAAGATGCATGCCAATCACGCTAGGTTTTTTCTGTTTTTTGGGGTTTTTTTAAGATGCAGTTTCACTCTTGTTGCCCAGGCTGCAGTGCAATGGCGTGATCTCGGCTCACCGCAACTACCTCCCAGGTTCAAGCAATTCTCTTGCCTCAGCTTCCCAAGTAACTGGGATTACAGGCACGCGCCACCACCCCCGGTTAATTTTTGTGTTTTGTTTTTTTTTTTTCTTTTTTTGAGACGGAGTCTCGCTCTGCCGCCCAGGCTGAATTTTTGTGTTTTTAGTATAGACGGGGTTTCTCCATGTTGGTCAGGCTGGTCTCGAACTCCCGACCTCAGGTGATCTGCCCTCCTTGGCCTCCCAAAGTGCTGGGAATGCAGGTGCAAGACCATGCCCGGACACACTTGGCTTTTTTCTTTTTCTTTTTTTTTTTGAGACGGAGTCTGGCTCTGTTGCCCAGGCTGGAGTATAGTGGCACGATCTTGGCTCACAGCAACCTCCGCTTCCCGGGCTCAAGCCATTCTCCCTGCCTCAGCCTCCTGAGTAGCTGGGATTACAGGTGCCTGCCAACACGCCCAGCTAATTTTTTGTATTTTTGTAGAGATGGGATTACACCATGTAGGCCAGGCTGGTCTTGAACTCCTCACCTGAGGTGATCCCCCTGTCTCGGCCTCTCAAAGTGCTGGGATTACAGGCGTGAGCCACCACGCCCGGCTCACTTGGCTAATTTTTAAAATTTTTTGTAGAGATGGGATCTCACTATGTTGCCCAAGGTAGTCTTGAACACTTAGGCTCAAGTGATCCTCCCACCTCAGCCTCCCAAAGCACTACGATTACAGACATGAGCCACTGCACTAGGCAGAATTTTTTTTCCTCTTTATTTCTTTTTCTTTTTGAGATGGTATCTCACTCCGTTGCCCAGGGTTGAGTGCAATGGCACGATGTCGGTTCACTGAAACCTCCACCTCCTGGGTTCAAGCGATTCTCATGCCTCAGCCTCCAGAATAGCTGGGATTATAGGCATGTGCCATCATGCCCAGCTAATTTTTGTATTTTAGAAGAGACGGGTTTTTACCATGTTGGCCAGGCTGGTCTTGAACTCCTGACTTCAGATGATCCACCCACCTCAGTCTCCCAAAGTCCTGGGATTACAGGCATGAAACACCACACCCCCAGCCCTCCTCTTTCTTTCTTTCTTTTTCCTTTGTATCTTGTTTCTATTTTTTGTCTTTTTCTTACTCTTTGTTTTTCTATAGTTTAGTTGATCCATAAAGAAACGACGTTTTAAAGTATGTGTAGGTTCCACTCAGGGAAATGATGAAAGCATCCCCAACGCCTGTGAAGACCTAAACAAAAATGGAGATATAGGGGGAAGGGGCGGCAGGCGCCATGTCCGGCCGGGAAGCTGGCAAGAAGCAGCCACTGAAACAGCCAAAGAAGCAGGCCAAGGAGATGGACGAGGAAGATAAGGCTTTCAAGCAGAAACAAAAAGAGGAGCAGAAGCTCGAGGAGCTAAAAGTGAAGGCCGCAGGGAAGGGGCCCTTGGCCACAGGTAGAATTAAGAAATCTGGCAAAAAGTAAGCTGTTCCTTGTGCCTGAGGAGATGGTGACCCTTTATTTCATCTATATTTAAACATCTGTATTCCCTGCCATGACATCCTTTGACACCTATAGCTGGAATTAAGGGTTGTCTTGGAGCTGTTATACATTTAAGAATAAACTTTTGTTTAAAAAAAAAAAAAAATGGAGATATAGGCCAGGCGCGGTGACTCATGCCTGTAATCCCAGCACTTTGGGAGGCTGAGATGGGTGGATTCCCTGAGGTTGGGAGTTCGAGACCAGCTTGATGGGAGAAACCCCGTCTCTACTAAAAATACAAAATTAGCCGGGCATGGTGGCACATGCCTGTAATCCCAGCTACTTGGGAGGCTGAGGCAGGAGAATCGCTTGAACCTGGTCAGGGTGGAGGTTGTGGTGAGCCAAGATCACGCCATTGCACTCTAGTCTGAGCAACAAGAGTGAAACTCCATCTCAAAAAAAAAAAAAAAAAAAAAAAAAAATGGAGATATGATACCTTCGTGGACAGGATGACTTACTATCATGATATCACTCCCCTTCAAAATTAATCTAATACATTTGATGTAATTCCAATAAAAATCTCAAAAGTGGCCGGACGTGGTGGCTCACGCCTGTAATTCCAGCACTTTGGGAGGCCAAGGCAGGTGGATCACGAGTTCAGGAGATCGAGACCATCCTGGCTAACACGGTGAAACCCCGTCTCTACTAAAAAATACAAAAAACTAGCCGGGCGAGGTGGCGGGCGCCTGTAGTCCCAGCTACTCGGGAGGCTGAGGCAGGAGAATGGTGTGAACCCGGGAGGCAGAGCTTGCAGTGAGCTGAGATCCGGCCACTGCACTGTAGCCTGGGCGACAGAGCGAGACTCCATCTCAAAAAAAAAATAAAAAAAATAAAAAATAAAAAATAAAAATATAAAAAATTAGCCAGGTGTGGTGGCGGGTGCCTGTAGTCCCAGCTACTTGGGAGGCTGAGGCAGAAGAATTGAACCCAGGAAGCACAGCTTGCAGTGAGCCGAGATTGCGCCACTGCACTCTATTCTGGGTGACAGAGCAAGACTCTGTCTCAAAAAAAAAAAAAAAAAAAAAAAAAAAAAACAGGTGTTGCCACTGTGATAGTATTAAAAGGTAGGATCTTTTATTTTTTTGAGATGGAGTTTCGCTCTTCTCGCCCAGGCTGGAGTGCAGAGGCACAACCTTGGCTCACTGCAGCCTCTGCCTCCTAGGTTCAAGCAATTCTCTCGCCTCAACCTTCCGAGTAGCTGGGATTACAGGCATGTGCCACCATACCCACCTAACTTGTATTTTTTTTTTTTTTTTTGATACAGAGTCTCGCTCTGTTGCCCAGGCTGGAGTGCAGTGGTGCAATCTCAGCTCACTGCAAGCTCCACCTCCTGGGTTCACGCCATTCTCCTGCCTCAGCCTCCCGAGTAGCTGGGACTACAGGCGCCCACTACCACGCCCGGCTAATTTTTTTGTATTTTTAGTAGTGAGGGGGTTTCACCGTGTTAGCCAGCATGGTCTCGATCTCCTGACCTCGTGATGTGCCTGCCTCAGCCTCCCAAAGTGCTGGGATTACAGGTATGAGCCACTGTGCCCGGCGCCAACACCTAATTTTTAAAGCACATAATCATTTGATAATTTCTATAGATGCTAAAAAGTCATGACAAAATTCAGTATCTATTCATGTGTAAAATGCTCAGTACAACAGGAATTGAAGGTATTTCTTTGTTTTTTTTTTTTTTTTTTTTTTTTTTTTTTTTTTTTTTTTTTTTTTTTTGAGACAGAGTCTTGCTCTGTCGCCCAGGCTGGGGTGCAGTGGCCGGATCTCAGCTCACTGCAAGCTCCACCTCCCGGGTTTAGACCATTCTCCTGCCTCAGCCTCCCGAGTAGCTGGGACTACAGGTGCCCGCCACCTCGCCCGGCTAGTTTTTTGTATTTTTTAGTAGAGACGGGGTTTCACCGTGTTAGCCAGGATGGTCTCGATCTCCTGACCTCGTGATCCGCCCGTCTCGGCCTCCCAAAGTGCTGGGATTACAGGCGTGAGCCACCGCGCCCGGCCTTGAAGGTATTTCTTAATGTGGTAATATAGAATGGGCAGGAATTTATAAAATGGGGGGACATCAGTATCTGTCATACAGGACTTTCGAAAGGATAAGACATTTACATACAGAAAGTCAAGCTATCACTGAGGCTGGCCTAAGGCCAGAACTCAATACATGGCAGTGGCAGGCACACACCCTTTTGGAGAGAAAGACACACAAGTACTATTTTTCTAACACAAATGGGAGTTCTTACGGCTCTGTCTGTGAGAAAGGCCGGGATGCTCACCTTCCAGCCAAGAGCATGCAGCCCCACCACGGCTCCATAGTGACAGCAGAGCGGCCGCACAGGATCTGCCAGGATCTTCTGCAGGGACAGCAGGATATGCTGATAGAGGCCACTTACAAGGTCCCCATGAGTCCTGTGGGAGCACCATTCAGTGAGTGAGGGGAATGAGGCACAGTGCCACCCAACAGGGCACAAGACAACACCAAGAGAACAGCATCTGTACGGCACATTCGGGCGTGCTGGGGTTAAGTGAAGAAGGCTGCCAGGGGTGACTGGCCTAGAACCTGAGGGCTGAAGAACCAATACCTTGGCGTATTTGTAATCCATTTTCAGAATCCCAGTGTGTCACAGCACACCAGCTAGGATGCTCCGAGGGAAAAGGTTTCCCATCTTCTCATAGACCCTCAAAGCCAGAGACTTTGCCCCATTTCCTTACCCCAACCCAATTGGCTCTGCAGCAATCCCACCCTTTGCTCAGGTCTATGCCCAGTGGCTACCAAAAGATGTGGCTGAGCAGGAGGGCAGCGCCATCCCGCAGAGTCCAGTGGTCATTCAGGGGGTTGATGGAGGCAGCCAGTGGCTCCAGGACACAGTAGAGGACACTGCCCACCAGACAGCGGACATAGGGCCCCAAGCACAGGTGTGGATTCCGAAACAGGCTCCGTGCCACCTGCAGCAGCCGGTGCAGTTGCTCCAGGTCATGACTTACAGATTTCACCTGTTGGGAGAAGAGGGTAGCTTAGGGGAACATGAGGGGACAGGCAGGAGCCCACCATTCTGACAGCACTTGCCATGAGCCCTACACCTGCTGGGTCATCTCTTCCTTACAAAACACTCTCCCTGTCCCAGCCTGGTCACTTACCCCACTAACCACATAAACAAAGTAAGGCAGGAGCGCCCCGATCTTGGAGTTCGTCTGCAAGTCCTGGAGTGCAACCTAAAAGGAAGGGCCCAGACTGCATTGGATCCACCAGAAAACTGTAAAACATGAATATGGTATTCTTCTGGAAGGCAGTGTATCACCTTATTCATGTTTTACAATTTTAAATGTTCATATTCTTTGATTTAGCAATTCTATTTCTATAAATGTAACCTACAGAAACTCATTCACATATACCTACATATGGCACGGAATACAACCTGAATGTCCAACATATTTTTAACTGAGAAAGGCAATCTATAAAACCAGATGTTTAATATAATACCACTTAGGTTTTTATGAGAGTAATCATAGTTGATACAGAGGAAAAAAAGTAGGTGGAGGAACAGACATTTCAGTTTCTTTTTCTCTTTTCCTTTTTTTCTTTGAGACGGAGTCTCTGTCGCCCAGGCTGGAGTGCAGTGACTCAGTCTCGGCTCACTGCCACCTCTGCCTCCTGGGTTCAAGCGATTCTCCTGCCTCAGCCTCCCAAGTAGCTGGGATTACAGGCGCTTGCCACCACGCCCAGCTAACTTTTGTAATTTTTAGTACAGACAGGGTTTCGCCATGTTGACCAGGCTGGTCTCAAATTCCTGGCCTCAAGCAATCCGCCCGCCTCAGCCTCCCAAAGTGCTGGGATTACAGGCGTTAGCCACTGTGCCTGGCACTCTCTTTTTTTTTTTTTTTTTTTTGAGATGGAGTCTCACTCTATTGCCCAGGCTGGAGTGCAGTGGCACGATCTCGGCTCATTGCAACCTCCGCCTCTTGGGTTCAAGCGATTCTCCTGCGTCAGCCTCGCAAGTAGCTGGGATTACAGATGCACGCCACCAAGCCTGGCTAATTTTATGGTATTTTTAGTAGAAACGGGGTATCACCTTGTTGGCCAGGCTGGTCTCGAACTCCTGGCCTCACATGATCGGCCCACCTAGACCTCCCAAAATGCTGGGATTACAGGCATGAGTCACCATACCTGGCCACTTTCTTTTTCTTTCTATGTTTTCATATCATATGTACGTCTACAGTAAACATATACTTGTATTTTTTTTTTTTTCTTTGAGACAGAGTTTCATTCTACCAGCCAGGCTGGAGTGCAGCGGTGCGATCTTTCTTTTGAGACGAAGTTTTGCTCTTGTTGCCCAGGCTGGAGTGCAATGGCGTGATATCGGCTCACAGCAACCTCTGCCTCCGGGTTCAAGCAATTTTCCTGCGTCAGCCTCCTGACTAGCTGGGATTACAGGCGTCCACCACCACACCTGGCTAATATTTACATTTTTAGAATTTTCTTTTTTAAATTTTTGTAATTTTAGAACTCCAGACTTCAGGTGATCCACCCGAGTGGCGCGATCTTGACCCACTGCAACCTCTGCCTCCTGGGTTCCAGCAATTTTCCTGCCTCAGCCTCCCAAGTAGCTGGGATTACAGGCACCCACCACCATGCCTGGCTAATTTTGTATTATTAGTGAAGATGGGGTTTCACCACGTTGGCCAGTCTGGTCTCGAACCCCTGACCTCAAGTGATCCACCCACCTCTGCCTCCCAAAGTGCTGGGAGGCCAAGGAAGGATTGCTTGAGGGCAGGAGTTTCACCAGCCTGGGCAACACAGTGAGACCCTGTCGCTAACAAAAAAAAAAAAAATAGGCTCATGCCTGTAATCCCAGCACTTTGGGAGGCGGAGGCAGGTGGATCACCTGAGGTCAGGAGTTTGAGACCAGCCTGGCCAACACGATGAAACCCTGTCTGTACTAAAAATGCAAAAATTAGCCGGGCATGGTAGGATGCCCCTGTCATCCCAGTCACTTGGGAGGCTGAGGTGGGAGAATTGCTTGAACCCAAGAGGCAGAGGCTGCAGTGAGCCAAGATCACACCACTGCACTCTAGCCTAGGTGACAGAGCAAGACCCCATCTCAAATTTTTTAAAAAATTTTTAATTAAAATAATAAATAAAAATTTAAATATTCATAGAATTAGGCCAGGCACAGTGGTTCACACCTGTCATCCCAGCACTTTGGGAGGCCAAGGTGGGCGGATCACCTGAGGTCTGGAGTTCGAGACCAGTCTGACCAACATGCTGAAATCCCATCTCTATTAAAAATACAAGGCCGGGCGTGGTGGCTCACGCTTGTAATCCCAGCACTTTGGGAGGCCGAGGTGGGTGGATCACAAGGTCAGGAGATCAAGATCATCCTGGCTAACACGGTGAAACCCCGTCTCTACTAAAAAATACAAAAAATTAGCCGGGAGTGGTGGCGGGCGCCTGTAGTCCCAGCTTCTCGGGAGGCTAAGGCAGGAGAATGATGTGAACCCGGTAGACGGAGCTTGCAGTGAGCCGAGATCGCGCCACTGTACTCCAGCCTGGGTGACAGAGCGAGACTCCATCTCAAAAAAAATAACAAAAAACAAAATTAGCCAGATGTGCTGGCACATGCCTGTAATCCCAGCTAGTTAGGAGGCTGAGGCAGGAGAATCGCTTGAACCCGGGAGATGGAGGGTGTGGTGAGCTGAGATCGTGCCATGGGACTCCAGCCGGGGCAACAAGAGCGAAACTCCGTCTCAAAAAAAAAAAAAAAAAAAACAAGTTCATAGAATTTATAAGTTCAAATTTGCGCCCCAACTTGGACCCACTTGCTCACCTTCATCAGTTGCGGATCATCCCCTAGCACAGCACGAGTCACCTGGTGATAGTACTTGAGAAGGTCATCCGTCAGTGAAGACACAGCACTGGGCACTGCCAGAGGACAGGCAGGAAGCAGGGACAGATGGAGAGCTGGCCCTCTCCCGGCCTTTCCAGCCTCCTCCCGCTCAACCACCATCCCCACACACATCCACAAGAAGACTTTCAGTCAGGACAACCAGGGCAAGAGACTCCCACTGCTCTTAGGGTCTGCTCAGCCCTGACCATCTAGGCTCCGCACACCTCTGTGCTCTGTCCTGTCTTCCACCCACCCTCTGCCGGACAGACTCCTGAGAGCTTCAGGCTCTGTGAAGCTCTGCTCAGCATACCCTGGGGGTGAAACACCGCCCCAGCATGCTGCCCAGACTTCCATCTTAGCATCCAACATGTTGCATCATGACTGGTTACAGGTCTGGGCTCCCATCTCCAACTCTGAGCCCTCTATGCAGAGCCCAGTGCCCACTTAGACCACGGCACGAGGCAGGCATGGGCAAACACGTTAGATGCGGACTCGGGGGCACACAGGCACCACCCTCACAACCTAAGGGAGAAAATTCATCCCAAGGGCCTGTTTCCTACATCACCCCTTACCCGATCCTTGAGGTGCCAGGTTCCCTTTGCCATCCAGGTAGGAGACGTGAACTAGAAGCAGTGTAGAGAGATGTGTCAGCCTGGCGTTCTGCCCCTAGGAGTACTGCCTACCCCTCCAAGTTCTGCCTCTTCCACCAGCCAGCCCATCACCACTTCTCTTCACGGCCCAACTCCCATCCCCAACTCAGCAGGACCCCGGCAGCCACCTCTGACAGCTGTCTCGGCACAGCCTTTGGGGATGTTGGTAGCCAGGGCCAGCTCTACCAGGTTCACCTCTCGATCCTCAGGAAAGTAGAGTTCACCATCCCTGGCAGGGCGCATGGGCAGTGCCTCCTGGGATCCGTAACCACATACAGCCTGAGGAAAAAGGGAATTGGAGAGCAGCCTGAATCCAGGGACGGAGCAGGTGTCAGGATCCAGGATGAGGCTCCACTCACCAGGGCAGAGAGCGCATGTTTGAGGGAAGTCCAGACGTCCCAAGAAAAGTGGTGGAAGCCTGGGGCTCAGAGCCACCACTGGGGACTTGCCTGGAGCATCCTAGGCTCCTTGGGTCAAAGGAGAGAACATGGTTGCTCCTCCCATAACTGGAAGGGTCCTGAGCCCCACACCATGTACTGGTCCTCCTTATTCACACTCACTCACTTTGAAAACTCACTAATGTCTTCTAAACATGGCCTTCCTCTCTCATCTCACTGCTCCAGAAAAACCACACCATGGCCGGGCGCGGTGCTCATGCCTGTAATCCCAGCACTTTGGGAGGCTGAGGCGGGCAGATCACGAGGTCAGGAGATCGAGACCATCCTGGCTAACACGGTGAAATCCCGTCTCTACTAAAAATACAAAAAATTAGCCGGGCGTGGTGGCGGGCGCCTATAGTCCCAGCTACTCGGAGGCTGAGGCAGGAGAATGGCGTGAACCCGGGAGGTGGAGCTTGCAGAGAGCCAAGATCGCGCCACTGCACTCCAGCCTGGGCAACAAAGCGAGACTGTCTCAAAAAAAAAAAAAACCCACACCATGAGGACCTAACACTTAGCCTGAATGCCTTCTTTTCCTCTTGGCCTAGTTTAAGCCAAGCTCAAGTTCTTCACCACCCTTTAAGGCCCAGCTCTAGTCCCACCTCCTCCAAAAAGCTTTCTCTAACCTCTGGGCCCCCAGTGGCCTCCTCTCCTTCTTTTCTGAACACGTAGCCCAGGTGGGCTGGGCCTAGCACCTGGTCTGCTGTTGCTATCAGTGTCTTGCTTCTCTTATATGCGCGTTCGGTCTTTTTTTCTTTTTTTGTTTTGAGACAGAGTTTTGCTCTTTCACCCAGGCTGGAATGCAGTGGCATGATCTCGGCTCACTGCAACCTCCGCCTTCCGGTTTTAAGCGATTCTCCTGCCTCAGCCTCCCAAGTAGTTGGGATTACAGGCGCCCGCAACCACACCCAGCTAATTTTTGTGTTTTTTTGTTTTTCTGACACGGAGTCCTGCTCTGTCGCCCAGGCTGGAGTGCAGTGGCACAATCTCGGATCACTGCAACCTCTGCCTCCCAGGTTCAAGCGATTCTCCTACCTCAGCATCCTGAGTAGCTGGGGTTGGTTACAGGTGCCCACTGCCACGGCCAGCTAATTTTTGTATTTTTAGTAGAAATGGGGTTTCACCATGTTGGTCAGGTTGGTCTCAAACTCTTGACCTCGTGATGTGCCCGCCTCGGCCTCCCAAAGTGCTGGGATTTTAAGTATGAGCCCCTGAGCCCAGCCTTTTTTTTTTTTCTTTTTTAGAGACAAGGTCTTGCTCTGTTGCCCAGGCTGGAGTGCAATCTCAGCTCACCGCAACCTCTGCCTCCTGGGTTCAAGCAATTCTCATGCCTCAGTTTCCTGACTAACTGGGACTGCAGACATGCACCACCAGGCCCAGCCAATTTTTCTATTTTTAGTAAAGAAGGGGTTTCGCCAAGTTGGCCAGGCTGGTCTTGAAGTCCTGGCCTCAAGTGATCTGCCCACCTCAGCTTCCCAAAGTGCTGGGATTACAGGCATGAGCCACCACGCCTGGCAGCGTTTGGCCTTAATGTCTCGCCACACTGCCAGCCCTGAACTGGACATGGAAGTGGCCTCATGCCACCTGAGCCCTCTGTGGCCTGCACCCCACTCACCTCCACGCTGCTCCATCTGAGGGCCCTGTTGAAGTCCTCAACCGTCAGCTTCCGGCGTTTGGTGTGCTTCATGAACTGAGAACTATTCTGGAAGGGAGGGAACAGAAGCCAGAGTCAAAGGATGTGGAGCAGGGAGCGTGGGAAACCCCAAATGAAGTGGGCCAGACTGGAGAGAAGGCAAACAGGAGACCACGCTTAGCGATCAGAAGCACAGATTCCGGCCGGGCGTAGTGGCTCACGCCTGTAATCTCAGCACTTTGGGAGGCCGAGGCGGGCAGATAACGTGAGGTCAGGAGTTCGAGACCAGCCTGACCAACATAGTGAAACCCTGTCTCTACTAAAAGTACAAAAATTAGCCGGGTGTGGTGGCGGGCGCCTGTAATCCCAGCTACTTGGGAGGCTGAGGCAGGAGAATCGCTTGAACTCGTGAGGCGGAGGTTGCAGTGAGCCAAGATCGTGCCACTGCACTCCAGCCTGGGGCACAAGAGTGATACTTTGTCTCAAAAAAAAAAAAAAAAAAAAGCCTAGATTCCAAAAAAAAAAAAAAAGCCTAGATTCCGTCTCTGTTCTTGTACAAAAACACCCCCCAGGTGTCACATCTTCTGTCAACACCTCAGTTTCTCACATGTAGAATGTGAGTATGTACCCACTCTGCCTGCCCAGCGGGGCTGTTGTGAGGAGCACATGGGAAGACGCCTGGCAAGCGCTTTGTCTGCTGGAGGCCCAGACAGCTACAAGTAGAGCTCTGTAAAGGCGTGGACCGTCTCTGTTGTATGGAGCAGGCACCCAGTGTACACTTGAGTAAATCAATGAGGGTAGAGGTTGGTAAAAAGGCAGGAACAAGGACAGTTGGAGGTATCAGGGGGTGAGGGGAGTGTACCTGCGTGGCCTCTCTCAGACGATAGCACACGTCCTCTGCGAGCAGTGCCGCCACCTCATCGCTCAGCTCCAGGCCCGTGCTCTCCGCCATAAGCCGGACAGACTCCCGAGGGATCTCCACAAACCGCCGCTCCTCTCGCTCCGACATGGCCCCAGTGGAGCTGGGAGTGGAGAAGGAAGATTGGAAAAGCTGCCCCAGTCTCCTGGAGAGCCCAGGAGTGTGACCCAAGACCCTCCACACCAGCCTTGCTGCTCGTGCTCTGGAGTTTCTGAACCAGGAGCTCTGAGTACCCAGACGAGGAAACTGAGGCTCAGAGAAGGAAACAGACTGGCCAGTGGGACAAGAACAGTGAAGCTAGAGAAAGTCCAGGCGTTGGGGTTCACAGAACTAGGTCCCATTCCTGCCCTGTCACTTTCTATGTGAATTTGGCCAAGGCCTTCATCAGTCTGAGCCCTTGTGTCCTGAATTGTAAAACAGGCACAATAATGCCTGCCCTCTCCAGCTCACAGGGTTGCTATGAAAATGAGACGATCGATATGGTTTGGCTGTATCTCCACACCAATCTCACCTTGAATTGTAATCATCCCCACGTGTCAAGGGCAGGACCAGGTGGAGATCACTGAATCAAGGAGCCAGTTTCCCCCATGCTGTTCTCCTGACAGTGAGTTCTCAAAATATCTAATGGTTTCCCCCTTTTGCTCGATACTTCTCCTTGCCGCGGCCACGTGAAGAAAGCCATGTTTGCTTCCCCTTGCACCATGATTCTAAGTTTCCTGAGGCCTCCTAGCACTGAGTCAATTAAACCTCTTTCCTTTATACACTACCCAGTCTTTTTTTTTTTTTTTTTTTTGAGTCTCGCTGTGTCGCCCAGGCTGGAGTGCAGTGGCACCATCTCGGCTCACTGCAACCTCTGCCTCAAAGGTTCAAGCAATTCTCTGCCTCAGCCTCCCGAGTAGCTGGGATTACAGGTGCCCGCCACCACACCCGGCCAGCTAATTTTTGTTATTTATTATTATTATTATTTTTTGAGTTTCGTTCTTGTTGCCCCCAACTCTCCTGCCTCAGCCTCCCACGTAGCTGGGATTATAGGCACGTGCTACCAGGCCCAGCTAATTTTTGTATTTTTAGTAGAGACAGGGTTTCGCCATGTTGGCCAGGCTGGATAGTAGCTGGGCTTTCTGCCTATGTGTTTGGTCTTCCCCAGTTTGGCTGCAAGGCCTAAATGCAGGAACCTGTATTTTCACAGGATACGGCACAATAAGAACCCGACAAAAACAGTAGCTGATGACTCACTCCAACAACGCACACCACAATGAGAAGGTAGACTCACATGCGCCAAAGTGAGGCATCAACACCTCAGAGAGGAGGGCCCAGATCCACGATGACCCACCCAGGCACTGCCCCCACTACTCCTCTGGCAGGGATCAATGGGTCACCAGTGACGTCCAGGTCCCTACATCCAAGGGCAGCTATGTGGCTTTTGCGCAGCACTCTTCCCAATGGCTCCCCATTGTCTTTGAAATAAAGAACAAATTTGAACAACGGCTCTGGAAGCTCTGCATGTGCTGCCTACTTCTGCAACACCTCTTACCTCTTACTTTCTTGTGTTCTGCATTCCCACCTGCGGCCTCCTTTCATTTCCTCAAATACACCTATTTTCGGACCTTTGAACGCTGTTTTCTCCACTTGAAACTCTCTCCTCCCTGTCCTCCACCCCTAATCCCTTTGTCTAGTGAACTGCTACTCACTCCTTCAGATTTCAGTTCAAAGGTCACTTGCTCAGGCATGTCTTCCTAGATCCCCCAATGTCCTTGCACTCTGCCTTCAAACCAGTTATAAGAATTTGTAGCCGGGCCCGGTGGCTCACGCCTCTAATCCCAGCACTTTCGGAGGCCAAGGTGGGCCTGCGACACCACACCCGGCTAATTTTTGTATTTTTAGTAGAAACAGAGTTTCGTCATAGTAGCCAAGCTGGTCCGGAACTCCTGACTTCAGGTGATCCGCCCACCTCGGCCTCTAAAGTGCCGGGATTACAGGCGTGAGAAGACCGAGCCTGGCCCGACGAGCTTTTTTTTTTTTTTTTTGGAGACGGAGTCTCGCTCTGTCACCCAGGCTGGAGTACAGTGTGGCGTGATCTCGGCTCACTACAACCTCCACCTCCCTGGTTCAAGCAATTCTCCTGCCTCAGCCTCCCCAGTAACTGGGACTACAGGCGTACGCCGCCACCCCGGGCTAATTTTTTGTGTTTTAGTAGAGACAGGGTTTCACCATGTTGCCCAGGCTGGCCTTGAATTCCTGAGCTCAGGCAATCCGCCGGCCTCGGCCTCCCAAAGTGCTAGGATTACAGGCGTGAGCCACCGCGCCGGGCCACGAATAGCACTGTACTATGCCTGAGACATAGCTAAGTGCTTTATATGACTACTTCACTATATCCTCAATAATAAGATATTATTATGTATTTCGTCTATTTCACAGGCAAGGAAATCAAAACTCAGAGGTTAAATGTTCCATTACTTCTCCAAGATCACGAAGTAAGCACTGAGTAACTAGGGAGGGGGAGCAGGGACTCAACCCCCTTGCTCCTAATCATTACTCTATGCCGCTTCAGGAGCCGCCAGCTGTATGGGGAACAAGGCCTGAATCCCAGCCCAAAGACATGGGTTGGAGACCCACCCCTCGGTGACCTGAGACCCGCCAATAGATCACTGTGAAGCTGCAGTTTCCCTATCTGTAAAATGGGAGTATTTAGTCCACCCGCGCGAAAGGCGCGGAGGAAGTTTCCTATTATATGCCAGTACACGAAGTCTAGACTGTGACCAAAGTCTCCCGCTCTTCAGCCACCTCTCCTCCGCATCCTCAGCCACTAGTCAAGCTGGCGAAGAGGCGTGGGAACTGACCTCCGCGGGCCGGGCCTCGACGACGCGCACCCTCCCACCCGGCCTCGCCCAACCCAGATCTGGAGTGGGGGGTGCGGGGGGAGGAGGTCAGGGGTCACTGAACTTGGGTCACGTGGTAAGCCAAGGGGGCGGGCCCCCGCGGAGCGGGCTCCAAGGCCGGTGAGTAAGCGGTCGGCGGCGGGAATGGGGAGTCCTTGGACCAGAGCAGGGCCTGCTCACCTGAAGACCCCGGCGTGGCGAAGGCTGCTACGGAGACGACGGCGGCGGGGGCGGCGGCAGGGGCGCCCACTCACCAGCTCACTAATTCCCTCTCTGGGGGCCCCGGCCCCGCCCTCCACAAGTACAGCCAATCGGCGGGCGCCTTGGAAAGTTTCCGGCCCTCCAGGAGGTTTCCTGGCTCCTGATTGGCTAGTGTGAACAGCCTGTAGAGACCGGCGGTCACGAGACGCTGAAGAGTCGCGCTTCTTAAAGCAACCTCTCTTGCTACGTTTGCGAGTGTGTATTATGTTTTGACACACGTTTAATAAGCATATTTTATTTTTTTACTCCTCCCAGTAGTCACGAGGAAATAAACAATCACAAGGACAGCGTCTTCATTTTCTTTGTCTTGTTTGCTCTCGAGTTTCTGAGCACCTGCATTTTCGCGGCTGAAGCAAAGCTTTAGATTTTGATGTCTGGCTTAGTTTTCCTGCCCAGCCTACCTCCCCAGCATCACATACCACTTCCCCTTCCTGAAGGGATAGATGGGGCTCTCGGTAGGTGCTCTCTGCAAGCAGAGGGGACTTCTGTTAAAGTTTTTTTTTTTTTTTTTTTTTATCAGTGTTGACCAGGTTGGCCTCGAACGTGTAGCCTCGCCTCCCCGCGTGCCAGGGCAACCGGCCTGAGCCAGCGTGGCTCCCAGCAGAGGGGACTTGTGACCGAGCCGAACATCCCGTGCAAGCTCCGGACTCCAGGGTTCTGCTCTTTCTGCGCCTACTTCGCATTCTGCCCAAGCCTGTGAACCAAATACAAGCCCTGGCCTGCCTTGCCTTGCATGACCGTTGGACACGCACTCTGATAGCTCTTTCTCCAACTCCCACTGCGATAACAGCTACTTGGGCAGTTCTCAATAGATAAGCAGTGGGCTTAGTGAGTAAAGGATGGTATTTGGAGTCAGACTGAGCTGGGTTAAAATTCTGACACTGCCTTTGGGCAAATTACCTAATATGGGGTAATAATGCGCACTTCACACAGTTGTTGTAAATTAATGTCTGAGAGTCTTTGGCAGAGTTGGAGGTTAAACTTTCTTTCCTGGCCCGGCGCGGTGGCTCACGCCTGTAATCCCAACACTTTGAGAGTCCGAGGCGGGCGGATCACCTGAGGTCGGGAGATCGAGACCAGCCTGATCAACATGGAGAAAAACCATCTCTACTAAAAATACAAAATTAGCTGGATGTGGTGGCACACGCCTGTAATCCCAGCTACTCGGGAGGCTGAGGCAGGAGAATCGCTTGAACCCAAGAGGCGGAGGTTGTGGTGAGCCGAGATCGCACTACTGCACTCCAGCCTGGGCAATAAGAGTAAAACTCAGTCTCAAAAAAAAAAAAGAAAAAGAGAAACTTTCTTTCCCTCATACGTCACAAGGCATACAGTAAATTCCTTTAGGTTCACCCAAGATGGGGTAGTTCGCACTGGGTGAACTATGGGAGCATAAGGGAGCACGAATGTACACATTCTCTCTCTTCCCCTCTCTCAGGGCTAGATGGTGCTGCTGCTGGAAAAGAAAATCCTCTGGGAACAGAGCTGGCAAAGCCAGATGGATGCGACTGTGGTGGTCTTGGCAACCCCACCAAAGGAGAATGTGACCCTGCTGAGAGTCTCTTACAGTTATATTCAGAAACAAATTAGAAGTGGTTTCAGGTGTCTGCCCACCTGTGCGTTAAGAGAAAGAGGGGCCTCTCCTCTAAGGTCTGACTGAGCCTGAAGTCAGCTTAGCCAGACCTGGACAGCTGGCAGAGCTCCTTGCTTAGGTTTACTGTTCTGGACAGCCATCAGCAACCTTGGAGACACTAAAAGATGGGAGGGAGGCCGGGACTGCCAGGGACCTGTTAGATGTAGTGAACCTGTATCCACCCTGTCTGGAGCTCATTTGCTCCCAATCCGAGTGGAGGCAGGGACCAGGGAAGGCAGTAGTGAGACCTCCATGACCACAGATGGGAGAAAGGTGGCTCGCTCTACACACCCAGCGCCTGGCAAGAACTATGATGGCTTTGTTGTGACACTTTTTTTTTTTTCCTTTTTTTGAGACAGAGTAGCACCCTGTCGCCCAGGCTGGAGTGCAGTGGCACCATCTTGGCTCACTGCAACCTCCGCCTCCCAGGTTCAAATGATTCTCCGGCCTCAGCCTCCCAAGTAACTGGGATTACAGGCACTCGCCACCACACCCAGCTAATTTTTTTTATTTTTAGTAGAGACGGGGTTTCACCATGTTGGCCAGGCTGGTCTTGAACTCCTGGCCTTGTGATCCACCCACCTCTGCCTCCCAAGTGCTGGGATTACAGGCGTGAGCCACCATACCTGGCCAGAGTCAGACTGTTTTTATTCATTTATTTTTATTTTTATTTATTTTTTGAAATTGAGTCTCACTCTGTCGCCCAGGTTGGAGTGCAGTGGCATGATCTTGGCTCATTGCAAACCGTGCCCTCCAGTTTGAAGTGATTCTTTTGCCTCAGCCTCTGGAGTAGCTGGGATTACGGGTGTCCGACACCATGCCTGGCTAAGTGTTGTAACTTTTGTATTTTTAGTAGAGATGGGGTTTCGCCATGTTGGCCAGGCTGGTCTTGAACTCCTAACCTTGTGATCCGCCCGCCTCAGCCTCTCAAAGTGCTGGGATTACAGGCATGAGGCACCATGCCCAGCCTTTTTTTTTTTTTTTGAGACAGAGTCCTCGCTCTGTTGCCGCAGCTAGAATGCAGTGGAGGAATCTCAGCCTACTGCAACCTCCACCTCCATGGTTCAAGCGATTCTTGTGCCTCAGCCTCCTGAGTTGCTGGGATTACAGGCACGCACCACCACACCTGGTTAATTTTCGTATTTTTAGTAGAGATTGGGTTTTGCCGTGTTGGCTAGGCTGTTCTTAAACTCCTGACTTCAAGTGATCCACCCACCTCGGCCTCTCAAAGTGCTGGGATTACAGGCAAGAGCTACCACACCAGGCCCAGACTAGTCTTAAAAAATCACGGCTCACTAGCTGTGTGACCTTAGGCATATTAGTTCACCTGTCTGACCTGTCTCATCAACTATAAAGCGGGATAACGAAATCTAGTCCATGGAACTGTTGTGAAGATTCAGAAATGTGTGTAAAGGATTTAGCATGTTGCCAGGCACATGGTACCCTATTACCCTGTGACCTCTTTAGGAGGCTATAACTTTCAGACTCCCTTACTACCAACCTTCAAAGCTCAGAAGAGTTCTGGAAACCATCTCCAGGGCATCCCACTTGTTCCCTTCCTCCACAGGTGACAGCCTTTTTTTTTTTTCTTTTTTCTTATTAGTGCCAGCCTTTTCGATGCCACACCCTACATCCTCACCGGCACCCACATGCTTAGGATCCATGAGCTGCTTCTTTGTCCATCAGTTTCTTCCTTTCAGGCTTGGTGTTATTCCCCTGTTTGAGAACTTGGGAAGAACTCCAGGACTCCAGTGATCCTCCCACCTCAGCCTCCTAAGTACCTGAGACTACAGATACACACCACTGCACTGGCTTTGGGATGCATTATATAATAATTATGATAATTAAAAGTTGAGGCCGGGCACGGTGGCTCACGCCTGTAATCCCAGCACTTTGGGAGGCCGAGGCGGGCGGATCACGAGGTCAGGATATCGAGACCATCCTGGCTAACACGGTGAAACCCCGTCTCTACTAAAAATACAAAAATTCAGCTGAGCGCGGTGGCGGGCGCCTGTAGTCCCAGCTACTCGGGAGGCTGAGGCAGGAGAATGGCGTGAAGCCAGGAGGTGGAGCTTGCAGTGAGCCGAGATCGCGCCACTGCGCTCCAGCCTGGGCTACAGAGTGAGACTCCGTCTCAAAAAAAAAAAAAAAAAAACAAAAAGAAAAAAAAAAAAGTTGAGTGCCCATCATGGACCAGGCTCTATGCCAGCCACTTTAACATATCATGTCTGATATAGCAGCCTCCAAAGAGGGTTTTCTGCCCATTTTATAATGAGGAAACAGAAGGTCATCCATCTAAGACTTTTTTGTTTTTGGTTTTTTTTGAGATGGAGTCTCGCTGTCGCCCAGGCTGGAGTGGAGTGGAGGGATCTCAGCTCACTGCAACCTCCCCCTCCCGGGTTCAAGCGATTTTCCTGTCTCATCCCTCATCCTCCCGAGTCCAGCTAAGACTTAAACCGGCTCTGTATCAATCCGAATACCATGCTTTCTTGTTTTCTGCTAGAGCTCTGCTTCCCAAGGTAGTCAAAGAAAGTTAAAGAAAAAAAAAAAACATAACTGAAATGAAATTTCACAGATTAGTAGATAGGAAATGGACAAGCTGGGAAAGGGCATTCCAAGGTAGACAAATAGTATTGCCGAGGTATAGTGTCAGGGAAAATTGGCATGTTTGTTTAATCCTGTAGGTATTTCATACATTTTTGTACCCTAACTAGATTCTGAGCCCTTTTACATCTTCAGTTCAGTGTAGTATAGTGATACACTGTTGTTTATATACCCATCTTAGGAAGGGCTGTGTTGAGATCCTATAGCCTGTGTCATTACTAGCCTCTTGTTCATCTCTCCCTGTCTGCTGTCTCCTCTCCCTTCTTTCCCAGTTACGCTCTTGGTTACTTTTAAGGGCAGGAGAAGAGCAAACACTCTGGAACTATATCAGTACTCAGAATGCCGCTAATGATTGTATCATTTGCTGGAAGCCAAAGACCCAACATCAGAGCCTTGACTTCAATGAGGTCACCTTTAAACCTGGACAAATGGGTTAGTCAGCTCCCCTGGGTGGCTGAGGATAGCAGACGCATCAGTATAAGAAAGAGGGGCGAGTAAGCAGACAACTCCACAGCCTCCTTAAAGAGTTATTGTTACTGCTAAAAAAAAAAAAAAAAAAAAAAGAGGATAACACTTCCATGAGAACCAAGGACTTTTTATACTTAGAACACATGCTGAAAAATCAGGAGGCAGTAGCTAAGCTAAAAGAAGCACCAGATGCCTTCTGGAATGAGTTGCCTTCCTTGCCTCCACAACAGCAGCCAGACTGGACCTCTGGACAACACGGTAAGTGTGACAATCACACTTCCTACATCAGGACCAAGGGTAGGAAGCCACTAGGCTCAGCTTACAAGCCCTGTGAAACCAGAAAAAGTGCATCAGTTAGACCCAGAATTTGGGGGCAGCCACAACCATGTACTTCTCATCCCAAGGAACGTGTCCTGGATCTTTCAACCAGACAGCGTGAAAGTTTCTTCTGTCTCTCTCTCATTTGGGCATTAAATCCTGTATTACTCCCCACCCCTACACACCCCTTCTCCAGGCAATAACCCCAGCCCATATGATCAGGCACTCACCCAAGTAATCGTCCATCAGGGAGCCAATAGCAAACTGCAGGAAAGATGGTAAAAAGAAAGTGAAGCCAAGATGAGCACAGAACCAACCTCTACCCCGCAGCCCCAGGCCTTCTGCCCATCCATCCCTTCTTCCTGACAGAAGAGCATAGAACCCCCTGAAACTAGGTGGCAAGAAATCCAACAGCTCTCCGCTCAGCCTGGTATAGGTAGAGGTGGGGAAAAGACTCACAATGTCATTCTTGTCCACACGGGTCCCCACAATCTTTAAGCGGATCTCATCGTCCTGCTGAATCACAATATCCTGGGGAGAGGAGGGAACAGTGTACAGATGCTCCTCAGTTTATGAGAGGTTACATCACAACTACTTCACTGTAAGCCCGGGGGCATATTGAATGCACATCACTTTCGCATCATCGTAAAGTCATAAAATCATGAATCAAGCCATGGTAATTCAGGGACCATCTGTGCTCGGCCATCCTCAGGCCAATATTCTCCCTCAGGATGACTGATTCTCTCTTCCTCTTCCTGACTTCTTTCTGTCCACTTACCTCATCCATTGTCTTGTAACATGGTGGGTTGGAGTTAGGATCAAACTCCATCTCTGAAGGGATGGACTGAAAGGAAAGTGAGATTAGGGTAGCACTTTAAAAGGATGCTTCAGTAGATGGTAATGAATGGGTATCTCTCTTCCTCAGCCCCACCCAGTGTGCCTAGACTTACATGTCGAGAGATGAAGCAAGACATGGGTCCAATTTCTGTGAAGAGTCCAACCTAGAAAAAAATGAGTGATCTTATGGTCATGCACGGTGGCTTATGCCTATAATCCCAGCACTTTGGGGGGCCGAGGCGGGTGGATCATGAGGTCACAAGTTCAAGACCAGCCTGACCAACATGGTGAAACCTTGTCTCTGCTAAAAATACAAAAATTAGCTGGGTGTGGTAGCGCACCTGTAATCCCAGCTACTCAAGAGACTGAGGCAGGAGAATCGTTTGAACCCGGGAGGCGGAGGTTGCAGTGAGCCAGATCTCGCCATTGTACTCCAGCCTGGCAACAGAGCAAGACTCCGTCTCAAAAAAAAAAAAAGAGTGATCTTGCTTTTCTTTGTCCCCTCAAGTGTTGTGTTTTTGTTTTTTGCTTTCTAAATTTTGAGACAGGTTCTCACTGTTGCCCAGGTTGGAAAGCAGTGGTGTAATCACAGCTCACTGTACCTTTGAATTCCTGGGCTCAAGCAATCCTCCCACCTCAGCCTTCCAAGTAGCTGAGACCACAGGTGCACACCACCATGCTAGGCTAATTTTTTAAAACTTTTTGTAGAGACAGAGTCTTGCTGTGTTGCCCAGGCTGGTCTCAAACTCCTAGGCTCAAGCAATCTTCCCACTTCTGCCTCCCAAAGCACTGGGATTATAGGTGTAAGCCAGCACACCCAGCCCTCTTCTCTTTTTTTTTAAGCTTTCATTTGTATTTACTTATGTATTTACTTTGAGACAGAATCTCGCTCTGTTGTTCACTCTGGAGTGCAGTGGTGCAATTTCAACTCACTGCAACCTCCACCTCCCACGTTCAAGTGATTCTCATGCCTTAGGCTCCCGAGTAGCTGGGACTACATGCACATGCCACGATGCCTGGCTAATTTTTGTATTTTTAGTATAGATAGGGTTTCACCATATTGGCCAGGCTGGTCTTGAACTCCCAACCTCAGGTGATCTGCCCACCTCAGCCTCCCAAAGTGCTGGGATTACATATGTGAGCCACCATGCCCAGCCTAACCTTTCATTTTAAAGTATTAAAGAGCTTAGGCCTGTTAGTCCAAGATTTGAACACCTGTTGGCCACATGATCTTGGCCAATACACTTAACTTCTTCTAAGCTTCAGCTTCTGTAAAAAGCACCCACTGGCCGGGGGCAGTGGCTCACGCCTACAATCCCAGCACTTTCGGTGGCTGAGGCAGGCAGATCACCTGAGGTCGGGAGTTTGAGACCAGCCTGACCAACATGGAGAAACCTCATCTCTACTAAAAATACAAAAATTAGCTGAGCGTGGTGGCGCATGCCTATAGTCCCAGCTACCTGGGAGGCTGAGGCAGGAGAATCACTTGAACCCAGAGGCGGAGGTTGTAGTGAGCCAAGATTGTGCCACTGCACTCCAGTCTGGCGACAGAGCTAAACTCCATCTTAAAAAAAAAAAAAAAAAAGGAAAGCACCCACCTTTTAGTCATTGTGAGTCTCTGCACTTCACCTGGCCCACAGTCACTACTCAATCAACACAGGCTTTTATTGTTATGACTATTAATGTTGACTCTTGCCCTCTGAGTTGGGCAGGGAAGATTACCATACAATTTGAAAGTGCAGCACAAGAAGTAAAGTGATGGCCAGGCGTGGTAGCTCACACCTGTAATCCTAGCGCTTTGGGAGGCCGAGGTAGGCAGATTGAGCTCAGGAGTTCGAGATCAGCCTGGGCAACATGGCAAAACCCTATCTCTACTAAAAAAGTACAAAAACTTAGCCGGCCATGGTGGCACCTGCCTTTAGTCCCAACTACTTGGGAGGCCGAGGCAAGAGACTCACTGGAACCCAGAAGGCAGAGGTTTCAGTGAGCCAAGATGGCACCACTGCACTCCAGCCTGGGCGACAGAGCAACACTCCGTCTCAAAAAAAAAAAAAAAAGAAGTAAAGTGACTTAGCTGAAGGCACAGTTATGAAGTGGAGCCAGGACCCAACCCAGATCTACTGAGAGACTACCCCAATGCCTCCCCTACGTATGGTCTCACCTTGTTGACCTGAGTTACAACAGCATCCACAACCTCCCCTTTAAAGGGCCGGAAAACAATGGCCTTGTACTTAACTGGATAAAGGACAAAGCCTCGGCCTGGCTGGATCACACCAGCACCAATATTGTCAATGGTGGTGACAGCAATTACAAAGCCATACCTGCAAGGAGGATGAGAAACAGAAAGACATTGTGTGTCCAAGAGCCTCTAGAGACATCTGCAATAAAAGTCACTGAGCTCTTGGGAGTAGTGTCGGGGAGAGCAAAAGGACAAGTAGATAGCACCTCTGCTCCCAGAGAGCTTAATGACCAAGAGAAGACAGAACACAGATCAGTATGGGCTGGGCGCGGTGGCTCAAGCCTGTAATCCCAGCACTTTGGGAGGCCGAGACGGGCGGATCACGAGGTCAGGAGATCGAGACCATCCTGGCTAACCCGGTGAAACCCCGTCTCTACTAAAAAATACAAAAAACTAGCCGGGCGAGGTGGTGGGCGCCTGTAGTCCCAGCTACTCGGGAGGCTGAGGCAGGAGAATGGCCTGAACCCGGGAGGTGGAGCTTGCGGTGAGCTGAGATCCGGCCACTGCACTCCAGCCTGGGCGACAGAGCGAGACTCCGTCTCAAAAAAAAAAAAAAAAAAGAACACAGATCAGTATGTATAAGACCAAATGCTGTTCTGGTAATTTCACAGTAAATGTACAAGAAGGCTGGAGTCCTTGAGGAAACAGATCTCAATCTTCGGGATGCCTGAGAATCATCTTCTTAAAATGCAGATTCTCAGGTCTGCCTCACAGAGTCTTGATTCTGTAGGGAATAAGGAGGCTCAGGAATCTGCATGTTCCTGCAGGTTTTTCTGATGCTGGAGGCCCAAGTACTCCACTGCCCTGGGCTGGGTCCCAGCTCATTAATATCACAGAAGGCCCTCAGTGCAAAGCCCAGAGATGGTCAAGTCCCAGTCTACTTCCTTCCTCCCCCAAACTTTCGATCCACTTTTTCTGGTCATCCATTCAGAAGATATATAGAGGCCCACGGTGTGTGGTCCCTGGACACAGGGGATAAGAGAAAACCAGCAGAATGACAGAGTGAGAGGAGACACAGGAACAATGACTACACTGTGAGCTCCACAAGAGCTGGCCTCATTCTATCTTGTTCCCATTCTACCTTGTTCTGAGCCCAACACGGGTCCTGGCACACACCAAGTGTTTTTAAAATGTCTGAGGAGTAAATGAATGAATGACCAATCTCAGCTGAGGGAAGGAAGTCTTATTGTCCAGCATTGCAGAGGGCGCCCTGGGAACCCAAAGCAGGAAGCAACTGGCTGCCTGAGAGGGTGAGCGGGGTCCCTAGAGTGGGTGGCAGGACTAATAGGAGTTGCGGAGGGTTTGCAGGTATAGCGACCCGTGTGCGCATCGAACGATCTGGCGGCGCGGTGAGCTCGGCACTCACTTCCCTGTGCAGGTCCCCTCCACTTCGGTGAAGAGCTTCTGCTTCACCGTGTTGAGCAAGTTGGGGCCGAAGTAGCGCGGGTGCAGCAGGATTTCGTGCTCTAGGGAGATCTGCGGAGAAAAGAGGGATGGCGACCAGGCCACGCGCTGGGAGCTTATCAGACCACAAAGGGAGCCTCGCGCCGGCGCCTGGCCTTGCTCCTCCTTTCCACCCAGCCCTTGCCGCCACCCTGGGCCCTGCTCACATGGTAGAACATCTTCCCAGAGCATGAAGGCAGGAACAGTCCACACCTCCGACCGCCCCTGGGAATCTACCGGAAACACACTTAGCCGCCGCAACCCCAGTTCCGCGCCTGCTGCGACGTTGAGAGCGGAACTCCACCTCCTCCGCGAGGGCGGAACTCCACCTGCTCCACGGGTCTGACTGGGCCTTGTAGCCGTGGGCGTGAACCACTAAGCCCCGCCCCTCACCACCGCCCCGCCCCCCCACCGGCCATCAAACCACAACTCTCTTTTTTTTGTTTTGAGACGGATCTGGCTCCGTCTCCCAGGCTGGAGTGCAGTGGCGCGATCTCGGCTCACTGCAAGCTCCGCCTCCCGGGTTCGGGCCATTCTCCTGCCTCAGCCTCCCCAGTAGTTGGGACTACAGGCGCCCACCACCGCGCCCGGCTAATTTTTTGTATTTTTAGTAGTGACGGGGTTTCACCGGGTTAGCCAGGCTGGTCTTGATATCCTGACCTTGTGATCCGCCCTCCTCAGCCTCCCAAAGTGCTGGAATTACAGGCGTGAGTCACAGCGCCCGGCCAATTTTGTGTTTTTAGTAGAGATGGGGTTTCTCCATGTTGGTCAGGCTAGTCTCAAACTCCCAACCTTAGGTGATCCACCCACCTCGGCCTCCAAAAGTGCTGGAATTACAGGCGTGAGCCACTGTGCCCGGCCAGCAACTCTCTGAATTGCTTGAACCTGGGAGGCCACTGCACTCCAGCCTGGGCAACAAAAGCGAAACTCCATCACAAAAAATAATAATAAATAATAGCTACCACTTACTGCTTTCTTCCTAAATGCCAGACACTGTGTTAAGCCCTTTATATAATTATCTCCCTTAATTCTCATAATAATCTACAGAAATTGGTGTAGAAATAACAAAAAATTTACATGAGCCTTAGTCGAAAGGCCAGGAAGCTACAGAAAATAATGAAATTTAGGCTGGGCGCAGTGGTTTACGCCTGTAATCCCAGCACTTTGGAAGGCGGAGGCGGGCAGATCATGGGGTCAGGAGATTGAGACCATCCTTGCTAACACGGCGAAACCTCGACTCTACTAAAAATACAAAAAATTAGCCGGGCGTGGTGGCATGTGCCTGTAGTCCCAGCTACTCAGGAGGCTGAGGCAGGAAAATCGCTTGAACCCGGGGGGCGGAGGCTGCGGTGAGCTGAGATCGCGCCACTGCACTCCAGCCTGGCAACAGAGCAACACTAAGAAAGAACGAAAGAAAGAGAGAGAGAGAAAGAAAAAATTTAAAAGCTGTTGCAATCCCAAAAAACATTTTAAGCCTCGAGAGAGATATGGCTGTGAGTCACATATAGTTTACAACTTCTGTTCTCAGATTATAGATTAATTCACTTTCTTTTTTTTGAGAGGGAGTCTCGCTGTGTCACCCAGGCTGGAGTGCAGGAAATCCATGACTATTTCATCCTCTGTTAAAAAAATGTTACATACCCCCGGCACGATGGCTCACGACTGTAATCCCGGCTACTTGGGAGACTGGGGCAGGAGAATTGCTTGAACCCGGGAGGCAGAGGTTGCAGTGAGCCGAGATCGTGCCACTGCACTCCAGTCTGGGAGACAGAGCAAGATTCCCTCTCAAAAAAAAAAAAAAAAGTTACATGTGAATCCCAAGGTCAGAAGTTCAAGACCAGCCTGGCCAACATGGTGAAACTCCATCTCTACTAAAAATACAAAAAATTGGGGCCGGGCGCGGTGGCTCAAGCCTGTAATCCCAGCACTTTGGGAGGCCGAAACGGGTGGATCACAAGGTCAGGAGATCGAGACCATCCTGGCTAAGACGTTGAAACCCCGTCTCTACTAAAAAATACAAAAAAATAGCCAGGCGAGGTGGCGGGCGCCTGTAGTCCCAGCTACTCGGGAGGCTGAGGCAGGAGAACTGCGTGAACCCAGGAGGCGGAGCTTGCAGTGATCTGAGATCTGGCCACTGCACTCCAGCCTGGGCCACAGAGAGAGACTCCGTCTCAAAAAAAAAGAAAAAAAAGAATACAAAAAATTAGCCGGGCGTGGTGGCAGGTGCCTGTAATCCCAGCTACTTGGGAGACTGAGGCAGAAGAATCCCTTGAACCTGGGAGGAGGAGGTTGCAGTGAGCCAAGATTGTGCCACTGCACTCCAGCTCAGGCAACAGTGCCAGACTCCAAATCAAAAAACATTGAAAAAAAAAAAAGTTACATGTACTTTTCCCAAAAAGAAACATTGTCTATAGCCAACCAAATTACTATAACTATGTACCAATCTTCTATGAAAAATGTAATCCTGCTAAAAAGTCCTGTGTGCTTGCCTATATGTGGGGAAAGAGATCAGACTGTTACTGTGTCTATATAGAAAGAAGTAGACATAAGAGACTCTATTTTGTTCTGTACTAAGAGAAATTCTTCTGCCTCAACTTGCTGTTAATCTGCAACCCTAGCCCCAAGCCATGTGTACAGCACATGTGCAGAGACAGGTGCTGGGTTGACTCAAGGTTTAAGGGATTTAGGGCTATGCAGGATGTGCTTTGTTAAAAAAGTGCTTGAAGGCAGTATGCTTGTTAAAAGTCATCACCATTCTCTAATCTCAAGTACCCAGGGACACAATACACTGCAGAAGGCCACAGGGACCTCTGCCTAGGAAAGCCAGGTATTGTCCAAGTTTTCTCCCCATGTGATAGCCTGAGATATGGCCTCCTGGGAAGGGAAAGGCCTGATGGTCTCTCAGCCCGACACCTGGAAAGGGTCCGTGCCGAGGAGGATTAGTGAAAGAGGGAGGCCTCTTTGTAGTTAAGAGGAAGGCATCTGTCTCCTGCATGTCCATGAGAATAGAATGTCTCCGTGTAAAACCCCATTGTATGTTCTATTTACTGAGATAGGAGAAAACAGCCTTAGGGCTGGAGGTGAGACATGCTGGCGGCAATACTGCTTTTTATTGCACCGAGATGTTTGTGTGTGTGCACATCACGGCACAGCACCTTTACTTAAACTTATTTATGACACAGAGACCTTTGTTCACATGTTTTCCTGCTGACCCTCTCCTGACTATTACCCTATTGTTCTGCCACATCCCCCTCTCCGAGATGGTAGAGATAATGACCCATAAATACTGAAGGGACTCAGAGACCAGTGCCAGTGCGGTTCCTCCGTATGCTGAGTGCCGCTGGACCCACTTTTCTTTCTCTCTACTTTGTCTCTCTTATTTATTTTCTCAAGTCTCTGGTTCCACCTGACACCCACAGGTGTGGAGGGGCTGGCCACCCCTTCGCCTATATAAATGAAATATTAACTTTCTTACTTCACAACACTGACTCCATTCCTCTGGAGCTGGACCTTGTAAATGAGACCGAAAGAGATTAAGGGGAGGTATTTGGGTATGAATAGCAGACCTGCTCCAAAGCTTGTGTTCCTTTTTTTTTTCTTTTTTCTTTCTTTCTTTCTTTCTTTTTTTTTTTTTTTTTTTTTTTTTTTTTTTTTTTTTTGAGTCAGAGTCTCACTGTCGCCCAGGCTGGAGTGCAGTGGCGTGATCTCGGCTTGCTGCAACCTCTGCCTCCCAGGTTCAAGTGATTCTCCTGCCTCAGCCTCCCAAGTAGCTGGGATTACAGGTACCCACCACCATGGCCAGCTAATTTTTTTTTTTCTTTTTTTTTTTTTTTTTAGTAGAGACGGGGTTTCACCATGTTGGCCAGGCTGGTCTCAAACTTCTGACCTTAGGTAATCCACCCACCTCAGCCTCCCAAAATGCTGGGATTACAGGCCTGAGCCACTGCGCCCAGCACCACCCCCTTTTTTTTCTTGAGAAAGGGTCTCATTCTGTCACCCAGGCTGCCAGGCTGGAGTGCTCATTGCATTCCCCAGCTACAGGTGTGGGTCACCATGTGCGGGTAATTTTTTTAGTTTTTGCAGAGATATGGGTCTTACTCTGTTGACCAGGCTGGTCTTGAACTTCTGGCCTCAAGTAATCCTCTTGCTTTGGTTTCCCAAAGTGTTGGGATTACAGGTGTGAGCCCTCGCACCTGGGAAAGTTGCATTCTTCACTACTGTACACTCTACTGCCTGAGACTGAAACTTTGGATAAAAAAGACACCAAAGCAATGAAAAGGACTGTTGTGTCTGCTCCTCAAAGTGGGTACATGTAGAGCCTGAAAACTCAGAACAGCAATTCTGAAATTGTGGTCCTAGAAAGAACCTTTCAGGGACTGGTGAAGTACTCTTCTAGTTACGTGTCTGTGTGAGACCAAATTTTCTTCATGTGTTTCAATCAATACAATATATCCTAATAGCTAACAGAAGCAGATGTGAAAGTCGAGCTGTCTCCTACTGAAACAGTGTGATATTGTGAAATATACATTTCTTTGACCCCATTTTCTGGCATACAACTCCTAAATCTCTAAAGCGATTTTTTTGGTATGCTAATGATTAACTGATGGCTGCCAGGCCCTAGGTAGCTTCCGGGTGGGGGGTTGGTCACTAGAAACAGCTGGGCATGATTGGAAGGTTGGGGCTTTCAGCCCACCCCCAACTTCTGGGGAGTGGAGCGGGTGCTGAACTGTTTAGTTGATCACCAGTGGCTAATGGTTTCAGCAGTCATGCTTACATAATGAAGCATCCACAAAAATCCAAAAGGACTGGGTTCAGAGCTTCCACGTAGCTGAACACCTGGAGGTTCCTGGAAGGTGGCACACCGGAAGAGGGCTCGGAAGCTCCACATTCCTTCCCCCATACCTCACCCTAGCCACCTCTTCATCTGCATCCTTTGAAATAGCCTCTATAATAAGCCAGTAAACGTAAGTAAGTGTTTCCCTGATTTCTGTGAGCCACCCTAGTAAGTTAACCAAGCCCAAGTAGAGTTGTGGGGGCCTAGATTTACAGTTGGTCAATCAGAGGCACAGGTAAAACAGCCTGGGGCTTTTGACTGGCATCAGAAGTCAGGGGCCATGTCTGGTAAACAGTCATTTGATTTTAAAAAAACAAACAGGAAGGGAGGGAGGGAGGCAGGGGGAAAGAGAGAGACAAGAGAGAGAAAGAAGAAAAAAAGGGGAAAAGAGAGAGAGAAAGAAAGAGACAAAGGAAAATAAAAGGAAAGGAAGGAAAAGAAAAGAAATAAAACAAAAGGAACGAAAAGAAACTAGTACTGGGGGGCGGGTGGGGAGGGCGGTCTTGGGAGCTGCGCCCTAAACCTTTGAGATCTGAGGTTATCTCCAGGTAGACAGTGTTGGCATTTAACAAGAGGGACACCCAACTGGAATTGCTTGCTTGCTTGTGGACGGGGGAAAAAAACCAACACATTTGGTCACACAGAAGCCTTCTTTGTTGATTGTTGTGGTGGTGTGAGAGGAGAGAAAAACAGTGTCTCCCCCAACCCCCCTGTAAAACAATGCCATTATTCTTGCGTCATTTATTTATTTTGGTAAATGGTTATTTTCCATCTCTTATTTAAAATATATATGCTGGGCGTGGTGGCTGACGCCTGTAATCCCAACACTTTCGGAGGCCGAGATGGGCGGATCACCTGAGGTTGGGAGTTCCAGACCAGCCTGACCAACATGGAGAAACCTTGTCTCTACTAGAAATACAAAATTAGCCGGGTGCGGTGGCGCACGCCTGTAATCCCAGCACTTTGGGAGGCAGAGGTGGGCCGATCACGAGGTGAGGAGATCGAGACCATCCTGGCTAACACGGTGAAACCCCGTATCTACTAAAAATACAAAAAAAAATTAGCCAGGCGTGCTGTCCGGCGCCTGTAGTCCCAGCTACTCAGGAGGCTAACGCAGGAGAAGCGTGAACCCGGAAGGCGGAGCTTGCATTGAGCCAAGATCACCCACTGCACTCCAGCCTAGGCAACCGAGCAGACACTGTCTCAAAACAAAACAAACAAAAAATATACATATATATGAGACCAGGCGACGTGGCTCATGCCTGTAATCACAACACTTTGAGAGGCTGAGGTGGGTGGATCACCTGAGGGATCAGAATTGCAGTGAGACAAGATCACCCCACTGCACTCCAGCCTGGGCGACAGAGCAAGACACAAAAGAAGAAAAATAAATGAAACTTAAATTAAAAATTAAAAAGGTTAGACTTGGTGGTTGACACCTGTAATCTCAGCATTTTGGGAGGCCAAGCTGGGGGGAATCACTTGAGCCCAGGAGGTTGAGACCAGCCTGGGCAACATAGAGAGTCCCGCGTCTCTATTTACAACATATATATATATATGTATGTGTGTCTATATATATATGTGTGTATATATGTGTGTGTGTGTGTGTGTATATATATATATATATTTTTTTTTTTTTTTTGAGACGGATTCTCCTGCCTCAGCCTCCCAAGTAGCTGGGATTATAGGCGCCCACCGCCACACCCAGCTAATTTTTGTATTTTTATTATTATTATTTATTTATTCTTTTTGAGATGGAATTTCGCTCATTGCCCAGGCTGGAGTGCAACAGCGATCTTGGCTCACTACAACCTCCGCCCCCCAAGTTCAAGCGATTCTCCTGCCTCAGCCTCCCAAGTAGCTGAGATTACAGACATGCGCCACTACACCCTGCTAATTTTTGTACTTTTAATAGAGACGGGGTTTCTCCATGTTGGTCAGGCTGGTCTCGAACTCCCGACCTCAGGTGATCTTCCCGCCTTGCACTCCTAAAGTGCTGGGATTACCAGCGTAAGCCACTGTGCCCGGCCCATTTCTTAGTTTTAATTCCTTTACAGCAAATATTGTATGGCTTGTAAGAATGAACACAGTGTCGGCCGGGCGCGGTGGCTCAAGCCTGTAATCCCAGCACTTTGGGAGGCCGAGACGGGCGGATCACGAGGTCAGGAGATCGAGACCATCCTGGCTAACACGGTGAAACCCCGTCTCTACTAAAAATACAAGAAAATTAGCCGGGCGAGGTGGCGGGCGCCTGTAGTCCCAGCAACTCGGGAAGCTGAGGCAGGAGAATGGCGTGAACCCGGGGGCGGGGGGGGGGGGCGGCGGAGCTTGCAGTGAGCCGAGATCCGGCCACTGCACTCCAGCCTGGGGCACAGAGCAAGACTCTGTCTCAAAAAAAAAAAAAAAAAGAATGAACACAGTGTCTTGAAGAGGCATGATCTCAAGCTAAGGCCAACATACCCTGCATGTATCTAGCACAAGTTTGTTGCATAGAAACTCTCCCTAATTCTGGTTAGGTCTGATTGGAGGCCCTGACGGCAGAATAAGGTAGAGATGCTTAGAGTGGTGGGTGAATAAGTGAGGATTAGGGCACCGAGTTTACTCCTCTAGTAACACTGCCTGGGTCAGACAGGGCAGTTATCACTGACTCCCAACTTACAGCCTTTTCCTCTAGCTGTGTAGGGACTCTCAAATATTCCTTCAGAAGTAGACGCGGTTTTTGCTTCTTCTCTCCTGTCCTGGGACATTTTATGGCCCTGACCCCATTCTCACCCCTTCCTACCAGCACCTGCCCAGCACGCTCTGGAAACAAAGAACACTCTATCCTCTCAACTATAAATTGACCGTAAGATGAGCCGGGAGCCCCGCAACCTTAGCTTGGAGGAGTGGAGCAGTAGGTCATCTTGGATTTTTTTTTTTTTTTTTTTTTTTAGATGGAGTTTTGCTCTGTCTCCCAGGCTGGAGTGCAGTGGCGCTATCTTGGCTCACTGCAACCTCTGCCTCCTGGGTTCAAGAGATTCTCCTGCCTCAGCCTCCCAAGTAGCTGGGATTTCAGGTATGCGCCACCATGCCCAGCTGATTTTTGTATTTTTAGTAGAGATGGGGTTTCACTATGTTGGCCAGGCTGCTCTTGAACTCCTGACCTCAAGTGATCTGCCCGTCTCGGCCTCCCAGAGTCCTGGGATTACAGGCGTGAAGCACTGCGCCTGGCCTAGTTGGTTCTCTTATTCTCTGTCAGCCTGTAGCGGGAGTGGCATGCTGTCAGCTCAGGTCCGACACTGCAGGGTTCCCAAACTCTGGCCTTCCCAGGAGAGCGCCGCATTCAGCGACTCGGTGCCGGGCACCGCCTGCCTGCGGGATTAGGTAGAAGAAGCTCAGCCAATCCTGAGAGCTCGGAAGCAAGGAAGGCGGGACAAGGAGGAAAAGTTGAGGACAGAAGCGCCACCCAATCCAACGCCTGACTGTAAAAGCGATGGCGGCGAGCACCCAATTGCAGATGGCCGTTAGAGGGAGGCTGGTTAGTGGAAAGCGGACCAATCCGTGACAGGGGAGGGCAATTTTAAGCCAATTAAAACTGAGAAGGTGGGAAGGGGCGGAGCTCGCCCTGTGGCTGCTCGGTGGTGGGTGAGGGATCAGCTTTCTCTGCTAGTTCCCACCCTGGGAGTCCTTAGCCCCTGGAATGCGAGAGGGAGATGCTTAGGGAATTTCCGAAGTGGGGCGTCGAAGCATCGCCTGGCAAGGCCTGGGAGCGAAAAAGATCCCTACTTCGTGGAGCCGTTGGAAGCTACCGGGTGGGCATCAAGGAAGCGGAGGGTGGCTAAGGGGCGGGACTTCCGGGGGCAGGGCTTATTGGCGGGGGTGGGGCCTGTTCTAAGGTTAGGCCGAGGTGGGCGGAGCTTATGGGAGAGCTTTGGGTGTGACCTAGGAGAAAGGAGGGCAGTAACTTAAGCGATTGTTTTGGGGTGGGAAGTGATAGTTAAGGGCTGATAAGGTTGCTGGGGAGGTTACCTGTCTTAACCCACTGTCCTTTTTTCTCAGGGAGCCACTGGTGGGGACCTTTTTTGGGCCCCCTTTCCTTCGTGGGGTACTATGGAGTTCCCAGAACACAGTCAGCAGCTGCTGCAGAGCCTCCGGGAGCAGCGGTCCCAGGGTTTCCTTTGTGACTGCACCGTGATGGTGGGTAGTACCCAGTTCTTGGCCCATCGGGCTGTGCTGGCCTCCTGCAGCCCATTCTTCCAGCTTTTCTACAAGGAGCGGGAATTGGACAAGAGGGATCTGGTGTGTATTCACAATGAAATTGTCACGGCCCCAGCCTTTGGGCTTCTTCTGGACTTTATGTATGCTGGCCAGCTGGCCCTGAGAGGGGATACCCCTGTGGAGGATGTGCTGGCAGCTGCCAGCTACTTGCACATGAATGACATCGTCAAGGTGTGTAAGCGGCGGCTTCAAGCCCGGGCCCTGGCAGAGGCAGACAGTACCAAGAAGGAGGAAGAAACCAACTCACAGCCTCCTAGTTTGGAGTTTTTGTCCAGTACTGCCCGTGGCCCCCAGCCTTCGTTGTCATCTGCTGAGACATCAGGCCACTGGGGCAAAGGGGAATGGAAAGGCTCTGCTGCTCCCTCACCTACTGTCCGTCCCCCAGATGAGCCACCAATGTCCAATGGGGCTGACACTACACAGCCTGGCATGGAGGTTGACGCACCACATCTGCGGGCACCTCCTCCACCGGTGGCTGATGTCTCTCTTGCCAGCCCTAGTAGCTCCACTGAGACCATTCCTGCAAACTACTACTCTTCTGGCATCCCAGCAGTTTCATTGGAGCCACTGCCAACTCTTGATGTGGGTCCTGAGAGTCTGAGGGTGGTGGAACCAAGGGATCCTGGAGGACCACTGCAAGGCTTCTATACCGCAGCCTCAGCCCCCAGCTCAGCCCCAGCCCCTGTCTCAGCCCCAGTTCCATCCCAGGCTCCAGCCCCAGCTGAAGCTGAACTGGTCCAGGTGAAAGTTGAAGCTATTGTGATCTCTGATGAAGAGACCGATGTGTCAGATGAACAGCCTCAGGATCCTGAGAGAGTGTTCCCACCTGGAGGAGCAGTGTATGGGGGACAGCCCTCCCAGCCAGAGGCTTTTGAAGACTCAGGGGCAGCAGGACTGGAGGAGGTGGGGCCAAGTGACCACTTCCTGCCTTCAGACCCTCATCTACCCTACCATCTGCTGCCAGGTGCAGGGCAGTATCATCGAGGACTGGTGACCTCACCCCTGCCTGCGCCCGCATCCGTGCATGAGCCACTTTACCTGCCTTCTGAGTACGAAGCAGGTCCAGGAAGCTTTGGGGTTTTTACTGAGGATGTTCCCACCTGCAAGACATGTGGGAAGACCTTCTCATGCTCTTACACACTACGGCGACATGCCACGGTGCACACACGTGAGCGACCCTACGAGTGCCGCTACTGCCTGCGGAGCTACACACAGTCAGGGGACCTCTACCGCCACATCCGCAAGGCTCACAACGAGGACCTGGCCAAACGCAGCAAACCGGATCCAGAAGTGGGACCCCTTCTAGGGGTGCAACCTCTCCCTGGCTCTCCAACAGCAGACAGACAGAGCAGCAGTGGTGGAGGGCCACCCAAAGATTTTGTACTTGGCCCCAAAAACTAACATCTAAGGAGCATGAGCTGACGCTAGGCTGCTCTTACCATCCTTAGATGGCAGCTCAGAAGGTTGGTGGCATCTCATCACCCCTGCTCGGTGACAAGAATAAAGGTTCTGCCCAGGCTGAAAGTTCCTACCCTTTTCTGTTTTTTTTTTTTTTTTTTTTTAGTTTTTAGTTTTTTGAGACGGAGTCTCACTCTGTCACCCAGGTTGGAGTGCAGTGGCGTGATCTCGGCTCACTGCAAGTTCAGCCTTCTGGGTTCACGCTGTTCTCCTGCCTCAGCCTCCCAAGTAGCTGGGACTACAGGTGGCCATCACCATGCCCGGCTAATTTTTTTTATTTTTAGTAGAGACGGGGGTTTCACCGTGTTAGCCAGGATGGTCTCGATCTCCTGACCTCGTGATCCGCCCGTCTCGGCCTCCCAAAGTGCTGGGATTACAGGCATGAGCCACCGCACCCGGCTGCTTTTTTTTTTTTTGAGACAGTCTTGCTCTGTCGCTCAGGCTGGAGTGCAGTGGCAATTTCAGCTCACTGCAACCTCTGCCTCCTGGGTTCAAGCGATTCTCCTAACTCAGCCTCTTGAGTAGCTGGGATTACAGGAACGCACCACCATGCCCAGCTAATTCTTGCGTTTTTAGTAGAGACGGGGTTTCACCATGTTGGCCAGGCTGGTCTCGAACTCCTGACCCCAGGTGATCGCTCACCTCGACCTTCCAAAGTGCCGGGATTACAGGCATGAGCCACTGTGCCCGGCCTCCTACCCTTTTCTTTGCCCAGCCAGATAAGCAGGACTCTGTGGGGCAGAGATATGACAGCTCTCTCCAAGGGCACTGGGAATTTTCCTGAGGTATAATCGCTTCTCACTGTATGTTCTGGAACATAAAGCTAGGAATGAAAGTATTTCTTTGAACTGGTGTTGGCTGATTTCTTCTAAAAACCGGCATGCTTTCATACCTCTCCTTCAGTTCTTTTTGGAATGTCACATCTGTACTTGGGATAGGGGTAGAGGTCAGATTGCTCATGAGGAAAAAAAGTGGGACAAGCAGAGGGTGATATAGCCTTTACTTAAGAAAAGTATACAAATTAAGGAAGCTTATAAAATTATGATTTATTATTGCAGTTGAGCTCCTGTCTTCTGGGCTGTATCAGACATTTCGTATAAATACTCATTTAATCCTCAACGTCAGGACGTATAGGGTCCACCTCCTGTTTTGTTTGTTGTTGTTCATAAACAAACTTGAGACTTAGAAATCAAAGTTAACTTGTTCAGGGTCACAGAGGCTAATTAAGGGGAAGCCAGCATTTGAACCTGGCTTGCGACTGCAAACACCCTGCCTGCTATACTGGTTAAAAACATTGTTTCGTCCAGGTGCAGTGGCTCACGCCTGTAATACCAACACTTGCGAGGTGACCAGCCTGCCCAACATGGTGAAACCCCATCTCTACTAAAAACACAAAAAAATTGTCTGTGTACGATGGCTCGCTCCTGTAATTACAGCACTTTGGGAGGCTGATGCGGGCGGATCACTTGAGATCAGGAGTTCAAGACCAGACTGGCCAACATGGTGAAACCCTGTCTCTACTAAAACTACAACTATTAGCCAGGAGTGGTGGTGGGCACCTGTAATCCCAGTTACCTGGGAGGCTGAGGCAGGAGAATCATTTGAACCCGGGAAGTGGAGGTTGCAGTGAGCCGAGATTGCGCCACTGCACTTCAGCCTGGGCGACAAGACCGAAACTCCGTCTCAAAAATAAAAGAAAAGTTATCCAGGCTTGGTGGCAGGTGCCTGTAATCCCAGCTACTCAGGAGGCTGAGGTAGGAGAATTGCTTGAACCCAGGAGGCAGAGGTTGCAGTGAAACAAAAAAAAAAACATGTTTGAAGGGCTGTTGCGGTGGCTCATGCCTGTTCTCCCAGCACTTTGGGAGGCCGAAGTGAGGGATCCCTTGTGGCTAGGTGTTACAGATTAGCCTGGGCAACATAGTGAGGCCTCCCGTCACTATAAAATAATTAATAAATAGTTGAACATAGTTAACCAAGAACCATAAGTTGTTTTTTTGTCCTTTTGCATATTTGGCTTTGTTCCCTTGTTACCTCTGCTTTCCCCACCGAAAGACCTTTTGTTGATACAATGGGTACTGTATTGATGATTTGAAACTTGTGCCTGCAAGTTGTAGATATGAATTGAATTCTCCGAAGATGAGACACTGAAAGGCAGGCAACATCAAGGCCCGTGGTGGCTGACTAGTGGCGGGAGGTTGAGGGTCTGAGGTGCTGTCGCAATGATGGGTGCTTGCAAAACCTAAAGTAAGAAACTCAGGATGAGAGGATCTTACAGTTCATGGAGTCCAACTCCCTCACTTGAAAAGTGTGACGACAACAGTCTAGGGAGGTTTAGGTTACTCACCTAAGGTCACGCGGGTGGTTACTGACAGTGGAGATAGCAAAGAAATGGCAGTTTGGGGTGCCATCATTGGATGGGGGCAAAAAAGAGCTCTAGGAATATGTGAGGAGTCTGGCCCCACCTGTGCTGTATGAGGGTCTAGAGGTTTCCCTACAAGCCTTTCCTTGGTACATAAGGACGTGAGTGTAAATAAAGCAGGAAGGAAAACAGAAATAGGCCGGGCGCGGTGGCTTACGCCTGTACTCCCAGCATTTTGGGAGCCTGAGGCAGGCGGATCAACGAGGTCAGGAGTTCGAGACCAACCTGGTCAACATAGTGAAACGCCATCTTTACAAAAAATTAGCTGGGCGTGGTGGTGGGCGCCTGTAATCTCAGCTACTCGGGAGGCTGAGGCAGGAGAATTGCTTGAACCCGGGAGGCAGAGGTTGCAGTGAGCCGAGATCGCACCATTGCACTCTTAACCCCAGGCGACACTGCGAGACTCCATCTCAAAAAAAAAGGAAAAGGGGGAAAATAACAAGTAAATATTCTGAATTTTCTTTCTGTCTTTTTGAGTCGGTGTCATATTCAGCACTGTGAACCCTTACCAGCAAGTGACTGTTTTTGAGTTACAGGAAGGAGAGAAAGGTGAGCAGTGATGTGGCTAAAGAAAGCTCCTTAACTAGGACATACGGGAAGCAAAAGATGGTTAACATTTTTCTGCTCAGTGAATTCTACGTTCTTTCACATTCTTTGTGTTGAAATAACCTTCTAGCTTATCTTTCAAATGGCTTCTAATTTTATTTATGCAAGTACCTTACTGCTTTTTTTTTTTTTTTTTTTTTTTTTTTTTTTTTTTTTGAGACGGAGTCTCGCTCTGTCACCCAGGCTGGAGTGCAGTGGCCGGATTTCAGCTCACTGCAAGCTCCGCCTCCCGGGTTCACGCCATTCTCCTGCCTCAGCCTCCGGAGTAGCTGGGACTACAGGCGCCTGCCACCTCGCCCGGCTAGTTTTTTGTATTTTTTACTAGAGACGGGGTTTCACCATGTTAGCCAGGATGGTCTCGATCTCCTGACCTTGTGATCCGCCCGTCTCGGCCTCCCAAAGTGCTGGGATTACAGGCTTGAGCCACCGCGCCCGGCCACCTTACTGCTTTAATTCCTTGATGAAACAAGGCAAGATATAAATAAATACAATAAAAGCTATTCTAGCTGGGTGGAACACCTTTTCAAGTCTTCCCTAGAGTAAATATCAAATCAAAATGCCTTTATGAATCAGTTACCCTTAAAAGGGTGGATTTTACGGTCTGTATATCTCGATTTCAACAGAAACACAAAGCAGGAAAAAAAAAAAACTGGTTGTCTCAGAACATCATTTCTTAAAATCAAGGCATAATAAAGGGTCTATATGTGTAGACAGTTGTGGTCACATGCACTACTTAGCTAAAGAGGCTCTGATCCTGGTGAGATTCTCCTGAGGCGCAAGCATTTGCTTTCAATATCCAGCATAAAGTGCATGCTTTCTTGCAGGTGGCAGTCAGGTATTTGCAATATTTTTATTTATTTATTTATTTTTGAGACAAGGTCTCCCTGTTGCCGAGGCTGGAGTGCAGTGGTACTATCACGACTTCTTTGGCCTCCCAAAGTGCTGGGATTCAGGCATGAGCCATCATGCCCAGCCTGCAAGATTTGTAAAGCAGCAGCTATCACAGTTACAGCCACTGTGGTCTCATTATTGTTATTATTTTTTGACGGAGTTTCAGTCTTGTTGCCCAGGCTGGAGTACAATGGCACGATCTTGGCTCAGCGCAATCTCAGCTCACTGCAACCTCCACCTCTTGGGTTCAAGCGATTCTCCTACCTCAGCCTCCCTAATAGCTGGAATTACAGGCTGTGCCACCACGCCCCGCTAATTTTTTTTGTATTTTTAGTAGAGACAGGCTTTCTCCATGTTGGTCAGGCTGGTCTCGAACTCCCGACCTCAGGTGATCAGCCCCGCCTCGGCCTCCCAAAGTGCTGGGATTACAAGGGTGAGCCACCAGGCCCGGCCTCATTTATTATTATTATTATTATTATTTTTTTTTTATTTGAGACAGTCTCGCTCTGTCACCCAGACTGGAGTGCAGTGGCCGGATCTCAACTCACTGCAAGCTCCGCCTCCCGGGTTCACACCATTCTCCTGCCTCAGCTTCCCAAGTAGCTGGGACTACAGGCGCCCTCCACCACGCCCAGCTAGTTTTTTGTATTTTTTTAGTAGAGACGGGGTTTCACCGTGTTAGCCAGGATGGTCTCGATCTCCTGACCTCGTGATCCGCCCGTCTCGGCCTTCCAAAGTGCTGGGATTACAGGCTTGAGCCACTGCACCCGGCCTGTTATTATTTTTTTTAGTTGAAGTTTTTTTTTAGACAGAGTCTCCCTCTGTCATCCAAGCTGGATTGCAGTGGGGGCTGGGATTACAGGCATAAGCCACCGTGCCCAGCCTGTGGCCTTAGTTTATCTGCTGAATGCTAGGAACAGTTTATGCCAATTTGTAGAGATGTGATCAATGAATTCTTTTTCATTTCCACCAGTCTTAATGCTCCCATTCATGGATTTAAGGAACCATAGGCTCCTGGGGATCAGCTCATCTAATTTCTAGTCTAACACTGAATCCTCCTTTTGGCAGTTGTTTATCAAACCTCCGCTTGAGGCCAGGAATGGTACCTCACACCTGTAATTCCAGCACTCTGGGAGGCCAAGGCCGGCAGATTACTGGGAGGTCAGGAATTCAAGACTAGCCTGGCGAAGATGGTGAAACCCTGTCTCTACTAAAAATACAAAAATTAGCCAGGCGTGGTGGCGTACACACACCTGCGGTCCCATCTACTTGCTTGGGGGCTGAGGCAGGAGAATTGCTTGAACCCGGGAGGCAGAGGTTGTAGCGAGCCAAGATTGCGCCACTGCATTCCAGCCTGGGGAACATAGCGAGACTCCATCTCAAAAAAAACAAAAAAATACACACACAAAAAAAAACAGGCCAGGCACGGTGGCTCTCACCTGTAATCCCAGCACTTTGAGAGGCCAAGGCAGGTGGATCACAAGGTCAGGAGTTCAAGACTAGCCTGGCCAAGATGGTGAAACCTCATCTCTACTAAAAATAAAAAAATTAGACGGACATGGTGGTGGGTGCCTGTAGTCCCAGCTACTTGGGAGGCTGACACAGGAGAATCTCTTGAATCCAGGAGGCAGAGGTTACAGTGAGCTGAGATTGCACCACTGCACTCTAGCCTGGCAACAGAACGAGACTCCGTCTCAAAAAAAAAAAAAAAAAAAACAGCCTGGGCTTCGTGGCTCACGCCTATAATCCCAGCACTTTGGGAGACCGAGGTGGGTAGATCACCTGAGGTCAGGAGTTTGAAACCAGCCTGACCAACATGGTGAAACCCCGTATCTACTAAAAATACAAAAAAATTTAGCCAGGCATAGTGGTGTATGCCTGTAATCCCACTACTTGGAAGGCTGAGGCAGGAGAATTTCTTGAACCTGGGATGTGGAGGTTGCAGTGAGCCGAGATCATGCTATTGCACTCCGGCCTGGGCGACAGAGCCAGATTGTGTTAAAAATTAAAAAAAAAAAAAAAAAAATATATATATATATATATATATATATGCACACACACACATATATATGTAAATACATACATATATATACGTATTTCCACACATATCCATATATATTAGTACAGGCAGTGGTTCTGGCAACATTGTGAAGGTGGTGGGTATGAGTTTGGGAAACACCGTCCCTCATGTGCCAAGGTGTATAATCCTTCACATTCACCATGAATGTTTTTTCTTCATTCAAAATCTTCAACTCCTGTGTGGAAACAAGGATTGATAAAGTAAGCAGCCTCTCCTTCCATAAACTTCTGAATACAGAGATTGAGGCACTCGCTGGCTGGTTCCCTCAGGACCTTGAGGTTGTCCTTAAGACCTGCATCAGACTGCCTTTGTCATTCCCTGTTCATGAAGATTTTCATTAGGAGCTGGGCTTCTCAATAAAAACACAAATGTAAGCCTGACCCTGTGCTATCTCTTAGCAGCGCTAATAAAAGGATTAGTGCAACAAGTTTCTAAAATGCATTTTAAATATCAGTTTTATTTTTCCTCATTGATGCAGAAGATAGCTTACTATAACACTGTCTTTGAAATAAAAAGGAAACGAGAACACAAAACCATTGTAAAGCAAATAAAACATGCAATCCTGACGATGTTTTGTCAATAAACCCAGGCCTAGCAATTTAAGCAGCTGGGAAGAGGGATAAGATATTTTACTTGTTTGTTCTGTCCTTGGGCTTTACTGATTGATTGACTGAGACAGAGTTTCGCTCTGGTTGACCAGGCTGGAGTGTAATGGCATGACCTCGGCTCATTGCAACCTCCACCTCCTGGGCTCAAATGATTCTCCTGCCTCAGCCTCCTGAGTAGCTGGGGTTACAGGCATGTGCCACTACACCTGGCTAATACTGTATTTTTCTTTAGTAGAGATGGGGGTTTCATCATGTCAGTCAGGCCAGTCTCAAACTCCTGACCTCAGGTGATCCACCCACCTCGGCCTCCCAAATTGCTGGGATTACAAGGGTGAGCCACCATTCCTCTCCTGTCCTTGAACTTTAGTAAGTTTTTCTTGTAAGCTGATGGTTGTATTATTTAAAGGTATAGGGAAGAACAAAGAGAAGTCTAGCCCATTGAGAAAGGGGGTGTTACTGATAAAGGACTAAAGTGAATTTTTTTTCCCTGAAATCTGTTTGCTCTGTGGTTATATGATGGTTAATCACATGCTTATTGCCACCACTTATAAAGGTAGAGGCCGTGCTATATAGTCTCATCTATGTGGTGCCCACATCATAGACATTATCCACCATGAAAAAACAGAAACAAAATCACAAAGGGGCTCCTGGTTGATGGAACCTCCTACTGAGCCAGGACTGCACCATACTGCAACCTGCCTCCAAGTCCAACACAGTTTCCAGAGAGTTCTATCAGGTGCTTAAAAGGCACTAAGCAAGAAAAGCCCTTACTCACTGTTTCTCTTTTTTTTTTTTTTTTTGTTTGAGATGGAGTTTTGCTCTTGTTGCCCAGACTAGAGTACAGTGGAATGTGATCTCTGCTTACTGGAACTTAACATTAAAAGAAAAAGAAAAGCCGGGCGCGGTGGCTCACGCCTATAATCCCAGCACTTTGGGAGGCCGAGGCGGGTGGATCACCTGAGGTCAGGAGTTCGCGACAAGCCTGGCCAACATGGCGAAACCCCATCTCTACTAAAAATACAAAAATTTAGCTGAGCATGGTGGCGGCCGCTTGTCATCCATCCCAGCTACTTGGGCAGCTGAGGCAGGAGAATCGCTTGAACCCGGGAGGCAGGGGTTGCAGTGAGCCGAGATCGCGCCACTGCACTCCAGTCTGGGCAACAAGTGCGAAACTCCATCTCAAAAAAAAAACAATGAAAAGAAAAAAAAATTAGTTTAAACAAAATGGTTACTTTTGGCCGGGTATAGTGGCTCACACCTGTAATCCCAGCATTTTGGGAGCCCGAGGTGGGCAGATCACTTGAGGCCAGGAGTTCAAGACCAGCCTGGCCAACATGGCAAAACTATGTCTCTACTAAAAAGGAAATACAAAAAAATTAGCCAGGCATGGAGGCACATGCCTGTAATCCCAGCTGCTTGGGTGGCTCAGACACGAGAATCACTTGAACCTGGGAACAGGCAGAGGCTGCAGTGAGCCAAGATGGCACTGTACTCCAGCCTGGGTGACAGAGTGAGACTGTCTCAAAAAACAAAAAGTTACTTTAATACATTTGGGCTATTTATTGAGACATGTCACTCTGTCGCCCAGGCTGGAGTGCTGTCAGAATCTTGGCTCACTGCAACCTTTGTCCCCCAGACTCAAGCAATCCTCCCACCTCAGCCTCCAGAATAGCTGGGACTACAGGTGACCACCACCAGGTCCAGCTAATCTTTGCATCATTTTTTTTTTTTTTTTTTTGAGACGGAGTCTTGCTCTGTCACTCAGGCTGGAGTGCAATGGTGCGATCTCGGCTCACTGCAAGCTCCGCCTCCTGGGTTCATGCCATTCTCCTGCCTCAGCCTCCTGAGTAGCTGGGACTACAGGCGCCCGCCACCATGCCTGGCTAATTTTTTGTATTTTTAGTAGAGATGGGGTTTCACCGTGTTAGCTAGGATGTTCTCCATCTCCTGACCTCGTGATTTGCCTGCCTCGGCCTCCCAATGTGCTGGGATTACAGGCATGAGCCACAGTGCCCGGCCATATTTCCCATTTTGCTTTGGGCTTCTGAAAAAATAAAGGAAGACACTTCTTTCTGCCTATCCTTACTATGTCATCCTCTGCAAGCCATCAACTCTGTATATAAGTACACTTAACAACACTGTCATGAAAAATCTATGCCAGAGATACGATTAATTCCACCCACAGCTGATGAATATTTTCTGATTATATTTCTCAAGGCAAATATCCCCAACAATAACATGTATTGAACGCTATAGAAATAAACAGCATAGACAGAAAAAGACTCAGACTGTCTAAGTAGTAAAGTTTGTGCAGAACTGGAAACAAAAATCCACCTGGGTCAGAGGTATAGGGTTAATTTATCTTGCTGAGGGTCAGGTTTCTCCTTCATGCACGTTTAATGGTCCACCTAAGTTCAACTGGAGGAGCATCTTTCTTCTTTGTTAACCAAACATGCCCAGGTAGAGCTGCTTCTCTTTTCTATGGTAGCTGCTGAGTTCTGACTGTGTCAGCTGGAGGTACCGCCGGACGTTGGCATCTTGGAAGATGATGGAGAAGCAATTAGAAACAGAGTCAGTTAAGACCATAATCATACCTGTGGCAAGAAACAATGTTAACATGCTCCCATTTTTAAATCTCTCCAAGATCTGAATATATCGCAACCATTCTATGCAACAGTAAATCTCGTTAATTAATAACATTTGGAATTGAAAAAATCTGTGTCCCGGGCTGGACTGGTTGTTAATATTTATTTATTTATTTATTTATTTATTTTTGAGACAGTGTCTCACTCTGTCACCCAGGCTGGAGTGCAGTGGCACGCGATCTCCACTTACTGCAACCTCCACCTTCTGGGTTCAACCGATTCTCCTGCCTCAGCCTCCCGAATAGCTGAGACTACAGGTGTGCACCACCATGCCTGGCTAACTTTTGTATTTTTAGTAGAGACGGGGTTCCACCATGTTGGCCAGGCTGGTTTGGAACTCCTAACCTCGTAATCCACCCGCCCTGGCCTCCCAAAGTGCTGGGATTACAGGTGTGAGTCACCAAGCCTGGCCACTGGTTGCTAATTTCATAATAAAAGCAAGACTGATGAAGCAATTATTAAAATAGAGCCTCTAAAGATACTTTTTTTTTTTTTTGAGACGGAGTCTCGCTCTGTCGCCCAGGCTGGAGTGCAGTGGCCGGATCTCAGCTCACTGCAAGCTCCGCCTCCCGGGTTTACGCCATTCTCCTGCCTCAGCCTCCCGAGTAGCTGGGACTACAGGCGCCCGCCACCTCGCCCGGCTAGTTTTTTGTATTTTTTAGTAGAGACGGGGTTTCACCATGTTAGCCAGGATGGTCTCGATCTCCTGACCTTGCGATCCGCCCGTCTCGGCCTCCCAAAGTGCTGGGATTACAGGCTTGAGCCACCGTGCCCGGCCTGCCTCTAAAGATACTATTCGTAAAGATGGCAGGTTAATTTATGTACTTGAAGGTGAGAAACATGAACAAATGGCTTATATTTTATATCTTTATTAATTCATAATTAATGCCTTTCTCATTCATTTAGATTAGTGAGATTTTACTGCACTGCTATACATTTGGGGACTCTGCTACTAGTATCCTGTGACTATTGTAAGCCAGAATGCAAAAAGGAGACAATTTTCAGTGCTCAACCAACCAACACAGGAATGAGTCTCTCATCTGCTTCAAAATATCCTTTTTGCCTTGGAAACAAAGTCCCAAATTCTCTCTCAGCAGGACTGCCCTTTTTCTAGGTCACACCTGGGGTTAGCTGAGGTAACGGATAAAAGTGGTGGATCTGTTGGCATTCACACATCCTATTCCAATCACTGGTTTTGTTGTTATTGTGTGTGTGTGTGTGTGTGTGTGTGTGTGGTTTTTTTTATTTATTTTTACTTTTATTTTTTTTTGAGATGGAGTCTCCCTCTGTCACCCAGGCTGGAGTGCAGTGGTGTTATCTCAGCTCACTGCAAGCTCCGCCTTCCGGGTTCATGCCATTCTCCTGCCTCAGCCTCCCAAGTAGCTGGGACTACAGGTACCTGCCACCACGCCCGGTTAATTTTTTGTATTTTTTTTTTTTTTTTTTTTTTTTTTTTTTTGGAGACGGAGTCTCACTCTGCCGCCCAGGCTGGAGTGCAGTGGCCGGATCTCAGCTCACTGCAAGCTCCGCCTCCCGGGTTCACGCCATTCTCCTGCCTCAGCCTCCCGAGTAGCTGGGACTACAGGCGCCGCCACCACGCCCGGCTAGTTTTTTGTATTTTTTTAGTAGAGACGGGGTTTCACCGTGTTAGCCAGGATGGTCTCGATCTCCTGACCTCGTGATCCGCCCGTCTCGGCCTCCCAAAGTGCTGGGATTACAGGCTTGAGCCACCGCGCCTGGCCAATTTTTTGTATTTTTACTAGAGACAGGGTTTCATCATGTTAGCCAGGATGGTCTCGAACTCCTGGCCTCACACTATCCGCCCACCTCGGGGTCCCAAAGTGCTGGGATTACAAGCGTGAGCCACCACGCCTGGCGTCCAATCACTCTTAAAGACCAGGAACAGAACTTGAAAAACAACACCGGTTTTTTTGTTTTTTTTTTGTTTTGTTTTGTTTTGTTTTTTGGGACAGAGTCTTGCTCTGTCGCCCAGGCTGGAGCGCAGTGGCCGGATCTCGGCTCACTGCAAGCTCCGCCTCCCGGGTTTACGCCATTCTCCTGCCTCAGCCTCCCGAGTAGCTGGGACTACAGGCGCCCGCCACCTCGCCCGGCTAGTTTTTTGTATTTTTTAGTAAAGACGGGGTTTCACTGTGTTAGCCAGGATGGTCTCGATCTCCTGACCTTGCGATCCGCCCGTCTCGGCCTCCCAAAGTGCTGGGATTACAGGCTTGAGCCACCGCGCCCGGCCTCAACACTGGTTTTTTTTTTTTTTTTTTTTTTTTTTTTTGAGATGGAGTCGCCCTCTGTCATCCAGGCTGGAGTGCACTGGCAGGAACTCGGCTCACTGCAAGCTCCGCCTCCTAGGTTCACACCATTCTCCTGCCTCAGCTTCCCAAGTAGCTGGGACTATAGGAGCCCACCACCACGCCCGGCTAATTTTTTGTATTTTTAGTAGAGATGGGGTTTCACCATGTTAGCCAGGATAGTCTCGATCTAACCTCGTGATTTGCCCGCCTCGGCCTCCCAAAGGGCTGGGATTACAGGTGTGAGCACTGCGTCTGGCCATGCAGGCTAATTTTTGTATTTTTATTTATTTATTTATTTATTTTTTTATTTTTTTAAGTAGAGATGGGTTTCGCCATGTTGGCCAGGCCGGTCTTGAAATCCTGACCTCAGGTGATCTGCCTGCCTGGGCCTCCCAAAGTGCTAGGATTACAGACGTAAACCACGGTACCCAGCCCCGACAAATAAGACTGTTTTCTTTTTTTTGAGACAGAGTCTCATTCTTGTTGCCCAGGATCTCGGCTCACCACAACATCTGCCTCCCGGGTTCAAGCAATTCTCCTGCCTCAGCCTCCCAAGTAGCTGGGATTACAGGCGTGCGCCACCACACCCAGCTAATTTTGTATTTTTAGTAGAGACGGGGTTTCTCCATGTTGGTCAGGCTGGTCTCGAACTCCTGACCTCAGGTGATCCACCTACCTTGGCCTCCCCAAGTGCTGAGATAACAGACGTGAGCCACCCCGCCCAGCCTGCCTAAATATTTACTTATTTTTTTTTTTTTTTTTTGAGACGGAATCTCGCGCTGTCACCCAGGCTGGAGTGCAGTGGCCGGATCTCAGCTCACTGCAAGCTCCGCCTCCCGGGTTCACGCCATTCTCCTGCCTCAGCCTCCCGAGTAGCTGGGACTACAGGCGCCCACCACCTCACCCGGCTAATTTTTTGTATTTTTTAGTAGAGACGGGGTTTCACCGTGTTAACCAGCATGGTCTCGATCTCCTGACCTCGTGATCCGCCCGTCTCGGCCTCCCAAAGTGCTGGGATTACAGGCTTGAGCCACCGCGCCCGGCCTAAATATGTACTTATAAATAAAAGCACATTGATGTATATTAAAATAGGCATACATATATATATGAAACAGACATACCGACATATATATTGTGTGTGCCTGATTAAGCATCAACCCCCTACACATGAAACCAATAATACTGCTTTTCTGTGGAGACAAGAACATAAGAGTAGAAAAAGGTCTGTTCATCGTATACTTTTTCAGTTTGAATTCTCAACCATGTGAATGTATTACTTATTGAAAATAATACATTGGCAAAGTAAAATAAAATCCCCTTTCCACAGATCCACCCTAGCAAGACAATTTTGTCTTTACCATTTCAAAGCCCTTCTCCCTTACCTTTAGGCTGCCTATTGACTGCAGCCAGGAGGTAGTGGCGGGCCTGGTCATAGTCCTGCAGATGGAAAAAGGCCACTCCGGCACGATACAAGGCCTTGGCATTATCAGGCTGTCGTTCCAGGACTTTCTGACTATATTCTCTCACTCGTTCGTAGTTCACGGGCTCCATCTGAAGGAGACAGGCTAATGGGCCAAATGAAAAGAGAGAAGAGGGAGGAGGGTTCGTTACACCAGGTTCCACTGGCCAGCTCAAGGCAGTACCAAACAGGGTGGTAACATTCAGTCAACAAATGCTAAAGTGTCTCCCATATGCCAGACACTCTTCTACACACTGGGGATGCAGCAGTGAATAAAAGCTTCACATATCAGCCTGGTGCAGGGGCTCATGACTGTAATCCCAGCACTTTGGGAGGCCAAGGCGGGCAGATCATCTGAGGTCGGGAGTTCAAGATCAGCCTGACCAACATGGAGAAACCCCATCTCTACTGAAAATAAAAATTAGCCAGGTGTGGTGGCGCATGCCTGTCCAGCTACTCGGGAGGGTGAGGCAGGACAATCGCTTGGACCTGGGAGACGGAGGTTTCGGTGAGCCGAGATTGTGCCATTGCACTCCAGCCAAGGGAACAAGAGTGAAACTTCATCTCAAAAAAAAAAAAAAAAAAAAACAAAACTTCACATTATCTTGTAATCTACTTCAATATTTACTGATTTTCTGCTACACATTTAGTACTGAGTTAGACCTGGCTATAAAGCTGATAACAACATACTTTAAAATTTATTGAAAACTCTGGGCTGAGCATGGTGGCTCATGCCTGTAATCCTAGCACTTTGGGAGACTAAGGTAGGAGACTCGCTTGAGCCCAGGGGTTCAAGACCAGCCTGGGCAGCCTGGGCAACATAGTGAGACCTTCCCCTGCCCCCTTTTTTTGGCAGGGTATTCACTGCAGTGTTATAACAAGTGTATCCCGGATAACAAATGTATTCTTTATTGTTATTTTTTTAAGACAGAGTCTCACTCATCAGCCAGGCTGGAGTGCAGTGGCGTGATCTGCAACCTCCACCTCCCAGGTTCAACCAAGTCTTCTGCCTCAGCCTCTCGAATAGCTGGGATTACAGACATGTGCCAACATATCCAGCTAATTTTTGTGTTTTTAGTACAGATGGGGTTTCACCATGTTGGCCAGGCTGTTCTCGAACTCCTGACCTCAAGGGATCAGCCTACCTTGGCCTCCCAAAGTACTGGGATTACAGGCGTGAGCCACTATGCCCAGCTGAGACCCTATTTTTTTTTTTTTTTTGAGACGGAGCCTCGCTCTGTCGCCCAGGCTGGAGTGCAATGGCACGATCTCAGCTCACTGCAACTCTGCCTCCCAGATTCAAGCAATTCTCCCGCCTCAGCTTTCAAGTAGCTGGGATTATAGGCACACACCACCATGCCCGGCTAATTTTTGTATTTTTGTAGAGATGGGATTTCGCCATGTTGGCCAGGCTGGTCTTGAACTCCTGACCTCAGGTGATTCACTCGTCTCAGCCTCCCAAAGTGCTGGGATTATAGACGTGAGCCACCCTGCCCAGCCCCCCATTATTATTACTATTTTTTGAGATGGAGTGTCGCTCTGTCGCCCAGGCTGGAGTGCAGAAGCGTGATCTTGGCTCACTGTAACCTCTGCCTCCCGGGTTCAAGAGATTCTTTTGCTTCACCCTCCTGAGTAACTATGATTATAGGCGCTCACCACCATGCCTGGCTAATTTTCGTATTTTTAGTAGAGACGGGATTTCACCATGTTGGTCAGGCTGGTCTCCAACTCCTGACCTTGTGATCCGCCTGCCTCGGCCTCCCAAAGTGCTGGGATTACAGGCATGAGCCACCGTGCCTGGCCCCATTAACTTTTTATATGAAATTAGAATGCAGTGAGCCGAGATTGTACCACTGCACTCCAGCCTGGGCTACAGAGCGAGACTCCATCTTAAAAAGAAAAAAAAAAAAAATTAGATAAATTACAATTTTTTAAAAAACAAATTTATCTTCATTGTATCTCTTCTACCCAAGGCTCTATGTTCTGTATCCCCCATTTCACCACAGTTCTTGTACTGCAGCTTTGTTAATAATGGTTGCCATTAATTGTGTGAGGAAATGGCAAGCACTGTGCTATGTGCTTGATATACACTGTCTTGTTTAATCTTCGCATCTACACAATTACATAGGTGTTACTATCTTCATTTAGTGGATGAAGAAATCAAGACTCAGAGAAGTAACTTGTCCGAGATCTTATAGCTTCTAGGTGGAATGAATATGAAATTTGAATGAAGCGTTCTCTAACTCCAAAATCATGATTCTCAGTAACAATCCAGTATATAACTTCACTATTCTCTTGGATGACTTAATGGGACCTTGAAATACAAACCTGCGGAGAAGCCAATTCAGGTCAATGTTCTGCCTTTTGATGATTAAGAAGGGAAACACATTCCCTATTTCACAACTGTGGGAATTAAACATAGTATTATGAAATCACAGTGCTGAGAAAGACCAAGAATCAGCACTGCTGAGCACATTAAAGGGCCTGTGCTGATGTCTGTATCCCTTCTACAACACCCCCACCAAGTGGTCATATGGTTTATACTTAGCTATTTCCCCAGAGGTCAACCAATCTATCACCCTTGCTCATTAATTCAACAACCAGTTCTTGTGCACTGACCATGTGCCAGGCACTGAGCTAGAAGCAGAGAATAAGAGGAGCAAGGCAGTTATCTTGATGATTAAAGAGGCTGAGGCCAGGTGCAGTGGCTCATGCCTGTAATCCCAGTACTTTGGGAGGCTGAGGCAGGTTGATCACTTGAGGTCAGGAGTTCGAAACCAGCCTGGCCAACATGGTGAAACCCCATCTCTACTAAAAATACAAAGAAATTAGCTGGGTTTGGTGGCGGGCGCCTGTAATCCCAGCTACTTGGAAGGCTGAGGCAGGAGAATCGCTTGAACCTGGCAGGCGGAGGTTGCAATGAGCCAAGATCATGCCACTGCACTCTAGCCTGGTTGACAGAGTGAAACTCTATCTCAAAAAAAAAAAAGAAAAGAAAAAGAAAAAGTGGAGGAATACACAAGAAACAAGTAAATGAATTTGTTTGTTTGTTTTTAGACAGAGTCTCCCTGTTACCCAGGCTGGAGTGCACTGGCGTGACCTTGGCTCACTGCAACCTCCACCTCCTAGGTTCAAACAATTCTCCTGCCTCAGCTTCTCAAGTAGCTGGGACTATAGGCACCCACCAACACAACCAGCTAATTTTAAAAATATTTTTAGTAGAGACGGGGTTTCACCATGTTAGCCAGGATGGTCTCCATCTCCTGACCTTGTGATCTGGCCGTCATGGCCTCCCAAAGTGCTGGGATTACAGGCGTGAGCCACCACACCCGGCACAAATAAATTAAGTTTTTTTTGTTTTTTGTTTTTTGTTTTTTTTTTGAGACGGAGTCTCGCGCTGTGTCACCCAGGCTGGAGTGCAGTAGCGCGATCTCGGCTCACTGCAAGCTGCGCCTCCCAGGTTCACGCCATTCTCCTGCCTCAGCCTCCGAGTAGCTGGGACTACAGGCGCCCGCCACCACGCCCGGCTAGTTTTTTTTTTGTATTTTTAGTAGAGACGGGGTTTCACCATGTTAGCCAGGATGGTCTCGATCTCCTGACCTCGTGATCCACCCGCCTCGGCCTCCCAAAGTGCTGGGATTACAGGCTTGAGCCACCACGCCCGGCCGTAAATTAAGTTTTAAAAGTGCTTTAAGAGGCTGGGCACAGTGGCTCACACCTGTAATGCCAGCACTTTGGAGGCCAAGGCTCATGAGGTCAGGAGATCGAGACCATCCTGGCTAATGGTGAAACCCCGTCTCTACTTAAAATACAAAAAAGTAGCGGGGCGTGGTGGCGGGTGCCTGTAGTCCCAGCTACTCGGGAGGCTGAGGCAAGGGAATGGTGTGAAACTGGAAGGCAGAGCTTGCAGTGAGCCAGAATCACACCACTGACTCCAGCCTGGGTGACAGAGCAAGACTTGGTCTGGAAAAAAAAAAAAGAATTGCTTTAAGAAAAATAAAACTACGCTGGGACAGAGAATGAATGAAGTCAGAGTGCTGTTTGCTTATGGAAGATGTTTTGGTGGGAGGAATGTGGGGGACAGAGTCTTGCTTGCTGTGTCTCCCAGGTTGGAGGGCAGTGGCCCAATCTTGGCTCACTGCAGCCTAGACCTCCCATGCTCAAGACATTGGCCCACCTCAGTCTCCAGAACAGCTGGGACTACCCCAGTATGCATAACCAAGCCTGGCTAATTTTTGTGACTTTTTGTAGAGACAGGGTTGCGCCACGTTTCCCAGGCTGGTCTTGAACTCCTTGGCCTACCAAGGTGTTGGGATTCCAGACGTGAGCCACTGCGTCCTGCGCCCAACTCAGAAGGCTTCTGTTTTTTGTTTTTTTTTTTTTTTTTGAGACGGAGTCTCACTGTGTTGCCAGGCTGGAGGGCATGATCTCGGCTCACTGCAACCACCGACTCCCCTGGTTCAAGCGATTCTCCTGCCTCAGCCTCCTGAGTAGCTGGGATTACAGGCACGTGCCACCATGCTCAGCTAATTTTTGTATTTTTAGTAGAGACGCGGTTTCACCGTGTTGTCCAGGATGGTCTTGATCTCCTGACCTCGTCATTCACCTACCCCAGCCTCCCAAAGTGCTGGGATTACAGGCATGAGCCACCACGCCCAGCCGACAGAAGGCTTCTCTAAGGAAGCAACTTTTGAGTCCAAATCTGGATAAGTGTCATTCAAGGGACAGGGCATTCTAGCTGGAAAGACAGCCTACAAAACGTGAAGGTGGAAATGTACTTTGGGCATTAAGTGTATAAAAGGGCCAGTTCGGGAAGGGCATGGTGGCTCACACCTGTAATCCCAACACTTTGGGAGGCCAAGGCGGGTGGATCACCTGAAGTCAGGAGCTCGAGACCAGCCTGGACAACTGGCAAAACCCTGTCTCTACTAAAAATACAAAAATTAGCCGGGTGTAGTGGCAGGCGCCTATGATCCCAGCTACTTGGGAGGCTGAGGCAGGAGAATCGCTTGAATTCAGAAAGCAGAGCTTGCAGTGAGCCGAGATCACACCACTGCACTCCAGCCTGAGCAACAGAGTGTGACACTGTCTCAAAAAAATAAATAAATAATAATAATAATAATAAATAAGGCCAGGCATGGTGGCTCACGCCTGTAATCCCAGCACTTTGGGAGGCCGAGGGGGGCGGATCACCTGAGGTTGGGAGTTCCAGACCAGTGTGACCAACATGGAGAAACCCCATCGCTACTAAAAATACAAAATTAGCAGGGCGTGGTGCCATATGCCTGTAATCCCAGTTACTCGGGAGGCTGAGGCAGGAGAATTGCTTGAACCTGGGAGGCGGAGGTTGTGGGGAGCCAAGATGGTGCCATTGCACTCCAGCCTGGTCAACAAGAGCAAAACTCAGTCTCAAAAAAAAAATAAATAAATAAAAGAGCTAGTTGGTGCTGGGACCAAGGTGAGTTTGGATTTTCTCATAAGTGTGATGAGATGCCAATGGGGTGTTTTAGGCAGTGACATGATCTGATTTCCTCATCTGTAAAATGGGGATAATCCTTGCAGTTTTGTGAAGATGGCAGACATCTGTAAATGACTGCCCAACATGTTATAGGCACTCAATAAATAAAAATTATTGGGCCGGGTACGGTGGCTCATGCCTGTAATTCCAGCACTTTGGGAGGCCGAGGTGAGCGAATCGCCTGAGGTCAGGAGTCTGAACATGGTTCGCTAACATGGTTGGCTAACATGGTGAAACCCCATTTCTAATAAAAATACAAAAAATTGGCCGGGCGCGGTGGCTCACGCCTGTAATCCCAGCACTTTGGGAGGCCGAGGCGGGCGGATCACAAGGTCAGGAGATCGAGACCACGGTGAAACCCCGTCTCTACTAAAAATACAAAAAATTAGCCGGGCGCGGTTGTGGGCGCCTGTAGTCCCAGCTACTCGGGAGGCTGAGGCAGGAGAATGGCGTGAACCCGGGAGGCGGAGCTTGCAGTGAGCCGAGATCGCGCCACTGCACTCCAGCCTGGGCGACAGAGCGAGACTCCGTCTCAAAAAAAAAAAAAATACAAAAAATTAGCCAGGCGTGGTGGCACACGCCTGTATCCCAGCTACTCCAGAGGCTGAGACAGGAGAATCGTTTGAATCCGGGAGGAGGAGGTTGCAGTGAGCTGAGATCGTGCCATTGCACCCCAGCTTGGGCAACAAGAGGGAAACCCTTCTCAAAAAAAAAAAAAGAAAAAAAAGAAAAATGAGGAAAAGTTATAGGACCTACTTTAAACTTAATATTAAAATAAGGGACATTTAATACTTGTGAAACACGTTCATTGCTTCAGCTGGTGGTTTAGATATTAAATGTCCCTTAAATAAACAATGGCCTGACCTTAGGTATAGTTTTGTCCTATAGCCTGCAAAATTCCCTAAAGCTATCAGCAATACCCAGAAGGCTGTTAGAAATGCAAACTGGGGCTGGGTACGGTGGCTCACGCATGTAAACCCAGCACTTTGGGAGGTGGAAGCGCGTGGATTACCTGAGGTCAGGAGTTCAAGACCAGCCTGATTAATATTATGAAACCCCATCTCTACTAAAAATACAAAAATTAGGTGTGGTGGCGCATGCCTGTAATCCCAGCTACTCGGGAAGCTGAGGCAGGAGAATCGCTTGAACCCGGGAGGCAGAGGTTTCGGTGAGCCGAAATCACGCCATTGCACTCCAGCCTGGGCAACAAGAGCGAAACTCCGTCTCAAAAAAAAAAAAAAAATTAGCTGGGTGTGGTGGCGGGCGCCTGTAGTCCCAGCTACTCGGGAGGCTGAGGCAGGAGAATTGCTTGAACCCGGGAGGCGGAGGCTGCAGTGAGCCCAGATCGTGCCAGTGCACTCCAGCCTGGGCGACAGAGCGAGACTCCATTCCAAAAAAAAAAGAAAGAAAGAAATGCAAACTGGTAGGCCCCACGTCAGACCCATCGAACCTCTGGGGATGGGGCCTAGGAAGTTGTGTTTTAACAAACTCTCCAGGTGAAGTCGGAGAAGCCCTGCTCTATGGCAACTTAATTAGAGCCCCACAGATTGGCAGATTATTTTAACTCATGGCAGAATAAATGGATGACAGTTTAAAAAAAGTCAGCGGTTTTTTTTCCCCAATGTTCACAGATGTTCATGTTCCTGTCTTAATGCTCTCTAGCACCCTTTAGCCCCGTTCTTACCAGCTAGATTGTTGTAGCAGTCAGTCTGGGTGGTATGCAGTATGTTTTCTTGTTCAGGCGTGAGGGCCGGGCCCTGAGGTCCGAGATTAGGTAATGGAGAGGGCAGACTCGGATCCAGACCCCGCAGCTGAAGCAGAGCTCGATGGTACCTACTCACAGCATCTCGGTACTTCCCTTCCCGGTAGCGCTGGTTCCCTTCCTCCTTGTACAGCTGAGCGTCCTGCAGACGCTTCTCCATAACTGTCGCCCAGGGTTCTTGGGAAATTGCTAAGTGAAGGAGCAATTGAAGCTCTAGGGTTGGGAACAAAATAATTGACTGTAGTAGCCAATTCAAGAAGGCAGGAAATTACTCTTCTTCCTGGAGGGTCCCCCAACAGGGACCTACGGTTTGCTTGTTTCTACTCACAGCCCCACCTCTCCTTTCTGCAGTCTTTTTCTCCAGAAGTGCAGGCAAGTAGTTAGGAAGGGGATGTGGGAATAATGAAGCCAAACATTAAGGGACTTCCTAAAAAGACGATGGGGGCGGGGGAGAGGATGGGAGACTTTCCGAAAAACTCAAGCGACGCCCTACTCAGAAATTGTTACGGGCGTGAGAACGCCGGGCACACTGGCTTCCGCCTTTCTTTAGGACCCGCCCCCCGACCTGGAAGTAGAAGGGAGTGGGTGGGACTAGTGCTAAAAGTCCGGAGGCTTGAAGCAATTCCAACTCTTCTTTATTCAGCAATCATTTATCTGTTGACGTCAGTAATATAAACTGGGAAACCGAGGTGAACCACCACCAAGGGAGACTGAGGTGTCCACATAAGCGTCACAGCTGCAAGCCCACCCAGCGCCGCGACCAGTTCCTCGCCCTCAGCAGATGCCCAAGCCTGGAACTCTCCCAGGCTTCGGTTTCCCGGCGGGAGCACGTCAGAAATACGGACAGTTTGGTATCTTAAAGGGTGGCGAGCATTGCGCCACATCGCCCAATCAGAAGAGGCTCCGGAAAAATAATCCCGCAGAAACGACCCCGCCTCCTCAGCGAACCAAACGGGGTGGGGGGGGGGAAAAAAAAAAAAAATCCCCTGGCAGCTTCGCCAATTGGAAAAATCCGGACGATCATAGATGACCAATCGGAACGGCAAATGACGATTCAAGTTGTCCAATAAGAGAAAAAGGGCGGGGTCAAGGCCTCAGTTGCTGGGTAGAAGTTGAGGCATTGCGAAAAAAGGAGGGCCCGTGATTACTGTATTTCTTGGTTCTGGGGAGTCCTTTTGCTTCCTAGCCAGAAACACAATTGCTAGTAGGCTTACATGTTGCAACACATTCTCTTTTAACTTTTTGTCGTTACTGCTGCAAGCACAGACAGTAAGAAAAAGAGGCTAGCGACCCCTAAGACGCTTCAGCAATTGGAAGTGAGACGGAAGTAACAGTAGTGGGAGGGGCAATGGCCTCAGGGAGCTCCGCGCGGCTGCGCAGAACCCCCCAGCTGGAAGTACAGAAAGACCGGCGCGCACACGCTTCCGTGCTACGAGGCACTTGAGCCGCAGCCAGCCTTGCCCGTCTTGGACTCCACTGCGGCTGCGCGGTAAAAGCACCGGCGGCGATTGGCCCGGGGACGCCAGGGGGCGGGAGGAAGCGGGAGGAACTCCGTCGTCCTCCGCGCGCGCCTGCCCGCGGCTGGGGAACCGAAGGCCTGGAGGGGAAACAGCTCCCTGCGGCGTTGTTTTGGGCTCCGTGAGCCGAAAGGGGGAGGGGAGAGGAAGCAGAAGCAAACACTGCGCAGTGGGACCGTGCGCGGCCTCCGCTCCTGCGTGCGTGCGCTCGCTCGCGCGGGCTTAGTGCTGGCGCGTGAGGCGGAGGCGGGCGGCGGCGGCGGCGGCGCCTGCGCGGTCGGACTCGGTCGACGGTTCGCAGGGGAGGAGGCGGCGGGAGGCGGAGGAGGCGGCGGCGGCGATGGAGGTGAAGCGGCTGAAAGTGACCGAGCTGCGGTCAGAGCTGCAGCGGCGGGGCCTGGACTCGCGCGGCCTCAAAGTGGATCTGGCGCAGCGGCTGCAGGAGGCGCTGGACGCCGAGATGCTCGAGGACGAGGCCGGCGGCGGCGGGGCCGGGCCCGGCGGGGCCTGCAAGGCGGAGCCTCGGCCTGTGGCCGCGTCGGGCGGCGGCCCGGGCGGGGAGGAGGAGGAGGACGAAGAGGAGGAGGAGGAGGACGAGGAGGCGCTGCTTGAGGACGAGGACGAGGAGCCACCCCCTACTCAGGCCTTGGGTCAGGCCGCGCAGCCGCCGCCGGAGCCCCCGGAGGCGGCAGCTATGGAGGCCGCAGCCGAGCCAGATGCTTCTGAGAAGCCGGTGGAAACCACGGTCGGGTCAGGCGGGGTAAATGGTGGCGAAGAGCAGGGCCCCGGCAAGGGGGAGGAAGACGAACCCGAGGAACGGAGCGGGGACGAGACGCCGGGATCCGAGGTGCCGGGTGACAAGGCCGCCGAGGAACAGGGTGAGGAGCTGGCAGCCGAGCCCGGCTCCAACCTGCCGGCTGCTCCCCTGATCTAGCACCCCGCCCTGCACCGCGGGGTCCGAGTCCTTGCTTTCGCTTGCCTCAGAGTGCCATCTGATGGAATGCCTTTCATTCTCTACCCACCTTTCTGAGGGGTTAGGCCGCCTCTCGTGGTCCTACTCTTTGCAGGAGGAAGGTTCCTGCCTAACTTGGTTCCTTGGTGATAGTGGATGGCAGTGAGTGATTTTGTATGCGAACTGCTTGTGAGCTACCTGTGGAACAGTCTCCCACGGTGCTTGTTATATTTTTCTTAGTTGAGAACGTGCTAAGCAATTGGGGATTACACGGAGAACTAGGCCCACGGTTAGAGGGTCAGGCCTTTGGGCTACCTGTTAACTTTTTCACCGTAAAAATGTTAAGCGAAAATCGAAGTCCGTCAAAGTCCGCTCAGTTAAAAGCATGTTACCAGAGCTTGAGCCAGAGAATCTGAAAATCCAACTTTGCACTTCTTTGAGCTGTAGGGGAGAGCTTCTAGTGTAACACTGTCGAGTTTAATAGTTAACCAGTGAAGAGAAAACGTTAATCATGTGCATTTAGAGTTAGTTAACGTTACTTGGCTAGGGTTTTTATCTTGCTTGGATTATGATTACATTTTAATTCTCCCACTGAGTCCGTGGATGGGCATGTTTGTAGATTTGCTGAATACCTGGTGCTAGCCTTTTACATTTCAGGTCCCTCGTTTCCTGACTGGTAATGATTGAGGTGCTGGTGGGTCCGTTGAGTAAGCTTGTGGAAGAGTGTGTTGTAGAATTGCCCCAGGGAGTTAGTGACCTTTCTCCTTTCTTTTGAAGTGATTGGATGATTACAACTGATCCATAACACTATGTCAGAGTAGGGAGGATAAGTCTTACTATAAGGTGGGTGGCCTTAGTTCTTTTGTTAGTCATTTTTTTAGGCCACTAACCGAGAGTCTGAACCCATTGTACAACAATCGCATGCAACTTGCAGATTGTTTGTCCTGTGTCCTGGAACAAAAATCCTATTACATAACCTTTGACTTATGTGTATCCTAAAGAGCAAATAAAAATATTGAAGGATAGGCTGGGTGTGGTGGCTCACGCCTGTAATCCCAGCACTTTGGGAGGCCAGGCGGGTGGATCACCTGAGGTCAGGAGTTCGAGACCAGGCTGGCTAACATGGTGAAACCCTGTCTCTAGTAAAAATACAAAAAATTAGCCGGTCGTGATGGCGGGTGCCTGTAATCCCAACTTCTTGGGAGACTGAGGCGGGAGAATGGCTTGAACCCGGGAGGCAGAGGTTGCAGTGAGCCGAGATCACAAGACTGCTCTCCAGCCTGGGCACGACAGAACAAGACTCCATCTCAAAAATATATATATTGAAGGATAAAAGATTTTTAAAGAAATCATTATTAAAAACCTTAGCGTTGCAAAATGCAAAAGCCTAGGGAAAAATTCCAGGGTTTTTCCCCTTGTAGAGAATGTTGCTAAATGTACAACACCACCTTTCTGCCCCAAATTATGTGCAGTATAGATGAGGTATTATTTATGGATCTCTTATGACTTAGTGGTTTGCTCTTACAACTTTCAGTAGAAGTCCCTGGTAAAAATACAACTATGTTTAATGCACTTGAGTCCATTTGGCTGTGCATTTCAAAACAGGAAAGGGAAAAGAAAAATTGAGGCTTCTCTGTATCATGAAGTTGTGGAAAAGTGTTACAAAATACGTATTAACTGCCTACCTTAAATCTAGATCTGACAAGAGTCAAATTAACCTTTGAAGTTTTTTTAGAGACCTAGGGGATATTTTTTATGTCATATTGTTGGGGAAATCTGCAAGTTTGACCTGATTTAAGTGGATAAATTTAGAATGCAAAAATTGTCCAATTTTTATCTACTGCTTGACTGTAATTAGCCCATGTCCCTTTTTTAAAAAATAAAATAAAATCACAGCCAATGACAGAATGATGATCTTTAGAAATAAAATGTTCTGTGAATGTAGTGGGAATAATCTAGTTGTTTTGATCAGACAGATTCTCAGATTCCCTGTTAGTGTCTATTAGTTCTGAGCTTATTCGACACTCCAGTATGAAAACTGCTGATTTTCTTTCCCTCGTTTTTGTAGGAGATGACCAAGATAGTGAAAAGTCAAAACCAGCAGGCTCAGATGGTGAGCGGCGGGGGGTAAAGAGACAGCGGGATGAGAAGGATGAACATGGCCGAGCTTACTATGAATTCCGAGAGGAGGCTTACCACAGCCGGTGAGGGAAACAGTCCCTTTCCTTGAAGGGAGTGTCTGCTCTGATTTTGGTATACCTGGTATTGACTGGAGAGACTGGAAGGAGGGTGGATTCAAAATGGAATAGGTTTTTATAGGCATGAGTTTTAGATTGCATCTACCATGGAAACTCCTATTGCCCTTTCTCATTTATTGAAAAAAGCTGTCTGCTGGGATTTGATATTCACTGATAGTTTAAAATGGACATAATGTCATACACACACCTCTCAAAGAAGAGGACTTTGTTTACATTGTGTTTCTTTTCTATCTTACATATATAGCTCAAAGTCTCCACTGCCTCCTGAAGAAGAGGCAAAAGATGAGGAGGAGGATCAAACTCTTGTGAACCTGGACACGTGTATGTATAAGGCAGACAGATTGTGGTTTTTAACTAATCTCCTAAAAGTGATTTTGGAGATTAAAACTTCATAGCCTATAAATTCTATGAGACTTTGTATCCACTTCAACAACTGGCTACACTTGTGCTCTGTTGGTAGCTTACAAGTATTGGACATTGGAGTAAACTGATTGCTTCTTTCTTTACAGATACCTCGGATCTGCATTTTCAAGTGAGCAAAGACCGCTATGGAGGGCAGCCCCTTTTCTCAGAGAAGTTCCCCACCCTTTGGTCTGGGGCAAGGAGTACTTACGGAGTGACAAAGGGAAAAGTCTGCTTTGAGGCAAAGGTAGCTCATTAAGACCATTCATTCATTTATTCCTGGATAGTTACAGTTCTTAGGGAGAAAAAAAAGATTATTATTATTTTTTTTTAAATTTATTTATTTATTTTTTTGAGATGGAGTTTCGCTCTTGTTACCCAGGCTGGAGTCCAATGGCACCATCTCGGCTTACCACAGCCTCTGCCTCCCAGGTTCAAGTGATTCTCCTGCCTCAGCCTCTCAAGTAGCAGCTAGGATTACAGGCATGCACCACCACACCCGGCTAATTTTGTATTCTTAGTAGAGATGGGGTTTCTCCATGTTGGTCAGGCTGGTCTTGAACTCCCGACCTCAGGTGATCCGCCCGCCTTGGCCTCCCAAAGTGGTGGGATTATAGGCGTGAGCTACCACACCTGGCCGAGGAACAAAGATTTTTTTTAAAAGACCTTTCGGCCGGGCGCGGTGGCTCAAGCCTGTAATCCCAGCACTTTGGGAGGCCGAGACGGGCGGATCACGAGGTCAGGAGATCGAGACCATCCTGGCTAACACGGTGAAACCCCGTCTCTACTAAAAAATAGAAAAAACTAGACGGGCGAGGTGGCGGGCGCCTGTAGTCCCAGCTACTCGGGAGGCTGAGGCAGGAGAATGGCGTGAACCCGGGAGGCGGAGCTTGCAGTGAGCTGAGATCCGGCCACTGCACTCCAGCCTGGGCGGCAGAGCGAGACTCCGTCTCAAAAAAAAAAAGAAATAAAATAAAAAAAATAAAAGACCTTTCATTTATTCATTAAACTACTACCTATGTATACTGGACTTCTGTCCAATCAGGCTTTTATTAGTGCAGGTAGGTAAAAGCACTGTGCTTTAACAAGAACCTTAGTTTCAGTAACCAAGAAATTGATCCCTGTGGCTTTCAGTTCAGTGACTGTTATTCTGATGTTGAGATAATTGTCGTTTTCAGCTTGTATAAAAATCGTGTCTTTCTAACTCCGAGTTTGCTACTCAGTTGGTCACAATATCTAATAGTTCCCTTTCTGACTTGGCCAGGTAACCCAGAATCTCCCAATGAAAGAAGGCTGCACGGAGGTCTCTCTCCTTCGAGTTGGGTGGTCTGTTGATTTTTCCCGTCCACAGCTTGGTAAGGTTATTTCTTTAACTTCATTAGTGTTTACTACCATATTGCTTACTCTGTGGCAAGTCCGGATGTAGGTAACTAATTTGTTGACTGTTCTAGGTGAAGATGAATTCTCTTACGGTTTCGATGGACGAGGACTCAAGGCAGAAAATGGACAGTTTGAGGAATTTGGCCAGACTTTTGGGGAGAATGATGTTATTGGCTGCTTTGCTGTGAGTGCTCCTGAAAGTCGCGGGTCATAACAAGGAGTGGATAGAGGGCACTGGGAATTCACTGTGCTTCCCATCAACTATTGGCTTTTATGCATATGATGCGTGGCTCGCTTAGTTACATTGTGCAGCAGTCTGTGTGAAAAAAGATTAAATTGTAAAGTTTAATCAACCTGAAGTCTTGTCAGCCAATAAGTGCTCTTGTCCTTTGTCATTGTAGAATTTTGAGACTGAAGAAGTAGAACTTTCCTTCTCCAAGAATGGAGAAGACCTAGGTGTGGCGTTCTGGATCAACAAGGAATCCCTGGCAGACCGGGCCCTTCTACCCCATGTCCTCTGCAAAAATTGTGTTGTAGAATTAAACTTTGGTCAGAAGGAGGAGCCCTTCTTCCCACCACCAGAAGAGTTTGTGTTCATTCATGCTGTGCCTGTTGAGGAGCGTGTGCGCACTGCAGTCCCTCCCAAGACCATAGAGGAATGTGAGGTATGCCAAACAGTATACAAACACTGAGGTTGTATGCTTTGCAGAGGTGGGTGCATATGCTCTCCCAGGTCTCAGAGCATTACCAAACAGGAATGGGAGAATGTTCTTAAATTGGATTTGATAAACATGACCCTCACTTATCTTTCATTATATTTCTGGTTCTGTGTTTTGCAGGTTATTCTGATGGTGGGACTACCGGGATCTGGAAAGACCCAGTGGGCACTGAAATACGCAAAAGAAAACCCTGAGAAAAGATATAATGTCCTGGGAGCTGAGACTGTGCTCAATCAAATGAGGGTTAGTTGCTGTTGGGGATATTTGTCAGATACAGTATTTGCTCTTCACATACCAAGAGACTCTTATAACCTATCTTTAATGGAGAGTTAGTTTCAGGTGTCTGAGAACAAGGGTCCCATAAATAGAGAAATGAGATTTTTCTCTCTATGTGTTTTAGGTGGGTTTATTTTTGTTTTTCTTTGCTCTGTTGTCACATTTCTGAAAGCACATAAGATCTGAAATACATCCAGGTTAAGACTGGAAATGACTACTGCAGGAAATGGACAACATTCACAGCACCGAAGAACAGGAATAGAATGATATAGATTCAGTATTTGAAGAGGTGACATGTACCAGTGACTCTTGGGCTCTAACTTGATATATAACTTGTGTGTTTTTTTTTTCACCACTTCTCAAACTAATCAGATGAAGGGGCTCGAGGAGCCAGAGATGGACCCCAAAAGCCGAGACCTTTTAGTTCAGCAAGCCTCCCAGTGCCTTAGTAAGCTGGTCCAGATTGCTTCCCGGACAAAGAGGAACTTTATTCTTGATCAGGTATTAAACTGATAAAATTGCCTAGAGTCAATGTGGGGTGTGTATATAAAGAGAGACTGAATTAAGGAACAGAATCAGCTTACCTAATTATGATCATCTGGTTGTGTGTTAATGGTTGCAATGTTTTTTGAACTCAGGGGTACCCCTGATTAGTGTTTTTACCTGAAAATATATGGACCCAGGCTCTAAAACATGTAATAAAAACAATGGAAAGAGTTGGAACTCATTTGAATTCCTGGCTCCACCACATTCTGGTTTGTAATTTGGATAAGTCCTTTATCCTCTGTGAACCTCAGTTTCCCTGATGAGCAAAACAGGATAATACCTGTCACGTAGTTTGAAAAGTTAAAGAAGATCATGTGTATTGATCCCTCATCTCATGTCTTCTGAGTTACCAAAGATACTGAGTCTTTTTTTTTTTTTTTGGAGATGGGGTCTCGCTCTGTTGCCCAGGCCGGAGTGCAGTGGCGCGATCTCGGCTCGCTGCAAGCTCCACTTCCCAGGTTCACACTATTCTCCTGCCTCAGCCTCCGGAGTAGCTAGGACTACTGGCGCCCGCCACCATGCCTGGCTAATTTTTTGTATGTTTAGTAGAGACAGGGTTTCACCGTGTTAGCCAGGTTGGTCTTGATTTCCTGACCTCATGATCCACCTGCCTCAGCCTCCCAAAGTGCTGGGATTACAGGATTACAGGCTTGAGCCATCGCACCCGGCCTTTTTTGTTTTTTTGAAGATGGAATATTGCTCAGCCACCACCCAGGCTGGAGTGCGGTGGTGCAATCTCGGCTCACTGCAACCACCATCTCCTGGGTTCAAGCGATTCTCCCGTCTCAGTCTCCCGAGTAGCTGGGATTACAGCACCCGCCATCATGCCCAGTTAATTTCTGTATTTTAGTAGAGATGAGGTTTCACCATGTTGGCCAGGCTGGTCTTGAACTCCTGACCTGAGATGATCTGCCCACCTTGGCCTCCCGAAGTGCTAGGATTATAGGCGTGAGCCACTGTGCCTGGCTGATACTGATTCTTTTGGTTAAATTTGAGTGATAATTTTCTTCCAAAACATCAGTTATTCCTCCTGTTCTTAGTGTAATGTGTACAATTCTGGCCAACGGCGGAAGCTATTACTGTTCAAGACCTTCTCTCGGAAAGTGGTGGTGGTTGTCCCTAATGAGGAAGACTGGAAGAAGAGGCTGGAATTGAGGAAGGAAGTAGAGGGAGATGATGTGCCTGAATCTATAATGCTGGAGATGAAAGGTGGGTGTCTTAGTCCATTTTCTGCTGCTATAACAGAATATCACAGACTTTGTAATTTACAAATGTAATAGAGGTTTATTTCCCTTATGGTTCTGGAGGCTGGGAAGTCCAAGAGCACAGCACTGGCATCTGATGAGGTCCTTTTTGCTGCATCATTCTGTGGCAGGAGGGCAAAAGGCAAGAGGGCAAATGTGAGAGAACTTGCTTTTATAACAAAGCCGCTCTCACAATAACGGCATTAATCTATTCATGAGGATGGAACCCTCATGACCAGCTCACATTAAAAGTCCCACCCTTTCAACACTGCTCATTGGGGATTAAGTTTCCAACACTTGTACTTTGGTGGGACATAATAACTCAAACCATAGCAGTGGGCTAAAATTGTACAAGTTAAAGAGATTTTATCCCTGGTCAGTGCACACCTTATTGAAGCCTCTTAGCACCTGGAGTGACACTCTACATCTAAAATATAAATCTAAAGAGGAACTTAATGGTTACAAGCACTTGTAGGTGAATGAATGAGCAGAGAGAAGCAGTAACCCCTTGACTCATTGTTTTCTTGGTTTGTTTTGGTTTGGTTTGGTTTGGTTTGGTTTTGAGACAGAGTGTCACCCCGTTGCCCAGCTTGGAGTGCAGTGGTGTGATCTCAGCTCACTGCAACATCTACCTCCTGGGTTCAGGCGATCCTCTTGCTTCAGCCTCCCAAGTAGCTGAGATTACAAGCATGTGCCACCATGCCTAGCTAATTTTTGTGTTTTTAGTAGAGACGGTGTTTCATCATATTGCCCAGGCTGGTCTTGGAACTCCTGACTTCAGTTGATTTGCCTGCCTTGGTCTCCCAAAGTGCTGAGATTACAGGCATAAGCGGCTGCACCCAGCCGCCTTGACTCGTTTTGAAAAAGATACAGAAAGGGAAATAGTGAGCCGGGCGCAGTGACTGATGTCTCTAATCCCAGCACTTTGGGAGGCTGAGGCTGGTGGATCACAAGGTCAGGAGCTCACGACCAGCCTGACCAAGATGGTGGAACCCTGTCTTTACTAAAAATACAAAAAAAATTAGTCAAGCATGGTGGTGGGCACTTGTAATCACAGCTACTTGGGAGGCTGAGGCAGAGAATTGCTTGAACCCAGGAAGTGGAGGTTGTAGTGAGCTGAGATTGTGCCACTGCACTCCAGCCTGAACAGAGGGAGACTCCCATCTCAAAAAAAAAAAAGAAGAAGAAGAAAGGAAAATAGTGACCATAGGGTGATTTAAACTCAACGGAGAGGCTTCTGTGAATCAGTTATTTGTTAAGTAAATATTTCTGGTACATCTACTGTTTGTCTACATTTCTTACTCTGCTTTTTTTTTTTTTTTTTTTTTTTTATTGAGATGGAGTCCTGCTCTGTCGCCCAGGCTGGAGTGCAGTGGCCGGATCTCAGCTCACTGCAAGCTCCGCCTCCCGGGTTTACGCCATTCTCCTGCCTCAGCCTCCCGAGTAGCTGGGACTACAGGCGCCCGCCACCTCGCCCGGCTAGTTTTTTTTTTTTTTGTATTTTTAGTAGAGACGGGGTTTCACCGTGTTAGCCAGGATGGTCTCGATCTCCTGACCTCGTGATCCACCCATCTCGGCCTCCCAAAGTGCTGGGATTACAGGCTTGAGCCACCGCGCCCGGCTGCTTTTTTTTTTTTTTTTTTTTTTGAGAGTCTCCCTGTTGTCACCTAGGCTGGAGTGCAGTGGCACGATCTCGGCTCACTGCAACCTCTGCCTCACAGGTTCAAGCGATTCTCCTGCCTGAGCCTCTTGAGTAGCTGGGATTACAGGCACCCGCCCAGCTAATTTTTGTACTTTTAGTAGAGACGGGGTTTCGCCATGTTGATCGGGCTGGTCTCAAACTCCTGACCTCAGGTGATCCACCGCACCTCGGCCTCCCAAAGTGCTAGGATTACAGGTGTGTGCCACCACGCCTGGCTGCAGGGAGAGATTATTGTGGTTCGAATTAAAATATAGCAGTTGGAGTGAATGATCTCATTGGTGTAACTTGATTTCTGGTATCACATTATGTTTATGTTTTGTTTGTTAATTTGGCTGAAGTCTGTAATGCAATACATAAGACAGTAATGTCTACACAAGAAAGAAATATTAATATTTTGATTGATCCTCCTACTATTCCCTTAAAATGTGATTTTTTTTTCCCTTTGCTGCCTTTAGTTCCTGACATCCCACCTACTCTATCAACTGTTTGCTCTTCAAATTCTGATAATTCCCCAGGCATGGGAACTGGTTTGCACATCTATGAGCCAGATCCTCAGAGTTTACTCAGAATGAACTATGCCAGTCTATAACTCATACTTAGGCACTCAGAGAAATGTAGCTCAGTTTTATAAAATTGAGGGCCAAGTGTATTCATCTAAGAATCACAAGAGCCCCATTGAACTGAATTTCCACGGGGACTCAGCTTCTGAACTTGACGTCCAGAGACTGGCAGATGTGCTGGCCTATCATGGACAGGTGGTAAATGAGAGCCCTTGTACTCTTGTCTTCTTTTCTTGTATAGATGAGCAGATGCCTTTAGGCTTGGGTCAGTTTCTCATTGAGTCTCTGTTCTGTCACTAAGGCCAGAGTGCAGTGGCACTCAGCCTCCCGAGTAGCTGGGATTACAGGCGCATGCCACCATGCCTGGCTAATTTTTGTATTTTTAGTAGAGACAGGGTTTCACCATGTTGGCCAGGCTGGTCTCGAACTCCTGACCTCAAGCCGTCCGCCTGCCTTGGCCTCCCAAAATGCTGGGATTACAGGCGCGAGCCACCATGCCTGGCCATCACTGAGTCTCTTTTTAAAATGTTATTTCTTAGCATCTTATCTGACCAACACCAAAACTTTCTTAGTTACTTTTAGCCTCTGGTTACCTGCTTCTGTCCTGATAAGAAACTTTAACCCAGTTCACTCCTAATTTATTATAGATCACTTGAGAACTTGTAAATCTATTGCCTGGGTCTGTTACAATTTAGAGAAAACTTAGAGTAGAAAAAGTTAATGTCATTATTGAGATGTGAGTGGGTATGAACCTAGCACATTTTTGTGCAGTAATAGGTGAGGCATAGGAAGTCATATGCTTCTTGTAGTAGAGTTTTCGTAATGAGTTCTTACCCATCTATGCACTTTTCAGGCCCACAAGCTTCTCTCTTACTCTTATAGCCAACTTCTCTTTGCCTGAAAAATGCGACTATATGGATGAAGTGACATATGGGGAGCTGGAGAAGGAGGAAGCTCAGCCCATTGTCACTAAGTACAAGGAGGAGGCGAGGAAGCTTCTGCCCCCCTCCGAGAAGCGGACAAACCGCCGAAACAACCGAAACAAGCGTAACCGGCAGAACCGAAGCCGGGGCCAAGGCTATGGTGAGTCCTGGGGACCTGCCAGCCCCCCTGCTTCTGTCCATTCTTTGTGCTTAGTACAGCAAGATGTGCAAGGGAAGGCCAAGGAAACCAAGTCAGGTCATTAACAATAGGGATGTGCCTTCTTCATGGAGCTTATTTCTTCCTGTGTTCTTTATTCCTGCCTTTTTCTTGTGCTTTTTTCATAATTCTTTGACAACAAAAATCCTCTTTTTAAAAAAAGAATTACTTTTCACAAAAGTATTTGTTTCTTTGAAAAGCAATGCTTGGGCTCTCTCATCTGTCTAGTTTTCATTTTAACACATGGGTTCGCAGTGTCACTGTTCCTATCTGAAGGATTTGTGCAGTTAAATCAGATTCTCATCTTCAGTTTCCTTGCTCCTCTGTCATTTCGATCATCCTAACTGTATAGACAAGAAAGTGAATGCCTTATTCGGTGTTTTTTATCGGGGGAGGAAGTTAACCAAGCAAGTTAGGCTATTAGTAGAATTAATTTCCCCCTGAATGTCTAGTTTGTCAGTTAAAACCCCAGTGTGCATTCACTGCTCTTTAAAAATGTGTGTGTATGTGTGTGTGTCACTGTTAAGTCAGCAGAATTTTCGAGTGCTTGCTATGTGCTAGGTACTGTAAATGCTGACAGTTCCCGCCCTTGAGGAGCTGATGACAGAAACTTTGTTTCTTTTGCATAAAATGATAGGTATGGGTTATATGACATCTGAAATCCCTTCCAGGGCTGAAAGTCTGCGATTCTATGAATGGCAGTTTTTCTTTATGTTTCTAACTCTGCCATGTATCCTTTTGCCATCTTAAATGTTTTACAGGAATTGGGGAGGTTCAAAAACAAAGTGGCTTGGTTTTCTTGTGTCTCTGTTCCTCTGCCCTCCCCCCTCAGACTTTTTAAAAGCTCCTGGCTGGTGCTTTAATTAACATACGTGAGCCTGGCCGAAGCAGGCCTCATATTCCCCCAGAATTGCCTTTGGCTCCGACTTTTTGATTTCCACCCAGACGTGGAGCCAGGACCCCATGCCAGCTGTCTGAGCGCGCTCTCCATTTCTCTTCCAGTGGGCGGGCAGCGCCGAGGCTACGACAACCGGGCCTACGGGCAGCAGTACTGGGGGCAGCCTGGAAACAGAGGGGTGAGTGCAGCTCTCCTTCTGCTCCTCACTCTGGGCTGTGAGAGCCATTCCTATTGGCTTAGGGGAGCAGAGTGGTTTGCCTGTTTTCTTAGGGCTTAGGGTTTTGCCCATTTAATATGTTCTGGAAGATTTACTATGGGAAAATTAAACCAATTTATAATATCGAGCTAAGATGTGTCCCATTTAAAAGGGGGTCGCAGTGGGTCATGCTGCCAAAAACCCATAAATCTTCACTCCTTTTTCTTTTCCTTTCTCAGGGTTACCGTAATTTCTATGATCGATACAGGGGAGACTATGATCGATTTTACGGGCGAGATTATGAGTACAACAGATACAGAGACTATTACAGACAATACAATCGGGATGTGAGTATCTTCTTGGGATAGATACAGGGTGAACGGGGGGCAGGAGCAGAAGGATGAATGTTGTGCCTCTTCATCCTCAGCCAGCTCTGGCTCCAAGTGATGGGGTTTCCCCTCTCTTCTAGTGGCAGAGTTACTACTACCACCACCCCCAGGACAGAGACCGATACTACAGGAACTACTACGGTTACCAAGGGTATCGGTGAAGCCCCTGCCATGGTCACCTGTCAGCCATGAAGCTGAATCTCTGGGGGTGCCAGGCACCCCCGCAAAACACAACCAAGGAAAACAGGGGCTGTCGGGGTGGGGCTGAGCTGCCGGGGAGGGGTGGTGGGGGGGGAGGGTGCTCAAGCAGGGGTGGGGGAGGGGGGAGGTGGAAACAACGAAACTGTACATTTTTTTTAAAGTTTGTTGAAAAGAATATTGTCTTATTCTATAAAACATTTCAAACCTAGTTAGAGATTTGTAATCAAAAAACATTTGCGCAGAAAGCAGCACTTAGGGCTGCCTGTTCTATACCCTGCAGTCAGACAGGAAAAGAACTGAAAATGGCACCCTTCTGACATTCTGAGGCAGCTGGACTGGCAGCCAAGTAAAGGAGAGTGATGAGGTGGTGTGGGGAGGGTGGGGAGGCAGTGCGAGGGTGCTCTCCACAGCAGGTAGGAGCAGGCAGGAGTCGGGACGGGGGAGAGCTTGTGACTGGGGCAGTGAAAATAAACGATTGGCTCTTATCAATCACTTGCACCAACTAACCGTTTGTATTTTCTTTACCGACCTTTCCCTTTTGGGATATGTGGTCTGGTGGGCTGGGAGGCTTACAGTGTCCCAACTCTCCATTTTCCTGTGCCTTTGTGCTGTTTGGCTGAGGCATGGAGACTGCCAGCGGGTGGTTCTATTATGCAGGATTCCCAGGCCAAGAAAGCCTGGGGACTGTCCTTGATTGCAGAGCAGAATAGCCTGCCCCCTCTATAAACACATTGATTAATTCCCATAAAATCTTGGGGAGAATGGGATTGCAGCCCTCAGCCTGAAGATTATGATTTGCCAGTCTCTAGTCTCTGTCTTCCAAGGTTGAAAGAGGTGGGAGGTCTCTGAAATCATCCCTGTTAGAGTGTCCTCTTACAGTGCGAGAGAAGGAACGTTTCTCAGGGTTTCAGCTCACACGAAAACACAGCAGGATTCTTTTCACTGCAGCGGGATATGTATATAGGTGAATCCTGTGGTGTGGGCTCCCAGGCCCAGGTGCTGAGAATAGCAACTAGCAACTATTTTCTACAGTGTGGAGGGCTTGTGCCCTGCTGGTTTTTTTGATACACAGGTAGAGAGTGGATAGAAGAGGGGAGGGTGGGGGGCGAGAGGCAGCTCAGTGGGGCTGCTGAACCTTGGGAAGAGTGAGTGTGAACGTGTGTAAACGTGCGTGTGAAAGGGAGCACCCCTTCCTGACTTCTAGAAACAATTCCTTTTGGGGCGCTTTCCCTGTGTGTCCCCAGAGAGGCCTCTAGCCAAGAGACTTCATTTGGGATAGTTTCATTTGTGACTTTACCAATATCCTCCCAGTTCTTGATAGACAGCTGTAGGTTGCTGGGTTCAAGAATATGGGTGGGATATGGAATGCTTTTCCATTGTCTAGCTTCAGTTTTTATTCATCCTTCTGCTCAGCACTGTCAGCCGAGAGCTTACTCAGCAGACACCACATACTGCAGCACTTCCTAGTGAGAAAATCTGGGTTGTGCCACTAGAAAATGCTTCACTTCCATTTCCTCACCTGGGCAGCTCTCTTTAAAATTGTGTGCTGATTTGGTCTTCCTCTCCTCCTCCCACTGTTACTGCCCTGCAGCCCTTGTTCAGGTGTACAGACCCTTATTCTGCCTTCCAGTGTCTCTGTCTGTCATGACACACCCTTCCACCCAAATACCTCTGACCCCAAGGCTGGAACAGGGCTGGTAGGAGATATGTTTGCTTTCTCATAGTCATGTCCTTTCTCTTGGCACTGCTTCCCTGCAGTGTCCTCAAATGGATTTGTGTGTGGCAGTGGAGTGATTGCATGAATTTTTCTGTAATACATTAACTTTGTATTATTATTAAGGGAGTTTGAGAAAGCTTTGCTTATAATGTCAAGGCAAGGAGGTAAAAAACGAGCCCAAAGAAATTCCCTTAGGGCAAGATTATGTTATAATAGAAAATTGAATTTCCTGAGGTAGTGGCTGCCACCCCTTTTCAGATGTTTAGTCCTGCAAATAGCATCTTTCTTGTAGTCTGTGACATGGATGGGGATGCTAGGGCCCTCAGGGGCAAGGGGACTAAACTAAATCAAGTTAGGTTTTTTCCCAGCAGGGATTAGGAGAGGTACTTGCTGTTGATATTTGACACTAGAAAGTCATCTTTTTTACAAAACTTTTTCTAGGTGGGTGGAAAGTGAAACTGCCACATCCTTGTTGGTTTAGTTCAAGAGATCATTTGCAACAACAGTAGATGTCTGGGTTTTGTTTCTGTCTTTTTATTATGAAAAACTTTGTTAAGGGGGAAAATGTGGATTATGGTAACCAGAGGAATCCGTAGCCTTGTTTTCCTTAGAACGCTTTTTGTGTTTTATCAGACGTCTGTTGTAGTTGTAGACAGGAAAGCTTGTGAGAAAAACACCACATGGAGCCTGTAAATGTTTTTGCACAACCTGTAAAGCATTCTTGGAAGTGGCCAGTAAAAAAGGGTTTTACCATTTAAAAAAAAATGTAACTGTGTCATTGTTTACATCTGTAACTTTTTCCTCCCCTGTTCTCATTACACCATTCTGGCGAAAATGTAGGCAAAGTAGCTTCCAGTTTTAGAATAAATAACCATTTGGATTGAATTCACCCTATCTCCTGTGGCTGCACTGACTGGGGCGGAGGGTGTCATTGGGTTATTTATTCATGTTTTAATGCCTCTTTCTCAGGTTGCATGGGCTCCAACCAAGGAGGACTCTCTTGCATGGTGGCTGCCGTTCCCTCCCTATTCTACCATGCCTTCACTTGGGAGCCAGCCATGCAGTCAGTTGACATGGGTGGGTAGTTATTAGTCTTATTTAGTGCTTGCTTAGGCCAAGAGTTGAGCCATTGAAGTATAAGAAAATAAATTATAACTCATGACCTTTGTATTTGGTCTATGCAAAAACCAGTTGGATGCTTGAAGTTAAAATGTAAAGTTCCGTTGTGGAGCCAAATAAGTATATGAATGAATAATTACTGCTAGGGGGAAAGCCCACTCATCCAACAGAAGTTTGATGGGGGTTATTTTCCAGTGAATTTGGAGAATGAGACAGTAACTTAAATTTACAACAGCATCATTGCTTTTTTTTTTTTTTTTTTTTTTTTTTTTTTTTTTTTTTTTGAGACGGATCCTCGCTCCGTTACCTAGGCTGGAGTGCAGTGGCACGCGCTCTGTTCACTGCAACCTCAGCCTCCTGGGTTCAAGCGATTTTTCTGCTTCAGCCTCCCAAGTAGCTAGGACTACACATGTGTGCCACCAGGCCTAGCTAATTTTTTTTTTTCTAGTAAAGACAGGGTTTTACCATATTGGCCAGGCTGGTCTCGAACTCCTGACCTCGTGATCTGCCTGCCTTGGTCTCCCAAAGTGCTGGGATTATAGGTGTGAGCCACCGCTCCCAGCCACCATTTATTAGCACTGAACTGATCCTAACAGCGGTTTCTAATAAATGGTCAGGGTCTTAAAGCTCAGATACCACAACTCATGACACCCAGTGTTCTGAAGGGGTAGTAGTATTGATATAGATACTGCTCTAAGTCCCACCTTCTATGTGACACAGATTCAGATACCTGGGTTTACGGCTTTGTACCCTTTAGGCCACCCTTGATTTTGGTAGCCATCTATTCTTTAGGACATTTAAAGTTGCTGTTAGAGCTAATTAATCATTTTTTTTAAGTGGTTAATCATAGCTCATACCTGGTCTCTAGTAACTTCTTAAACCCCTTTTTCCCAACTAGTGCTGCAGCCTTGCAGTTATAATCTGATGGGTAGTAACATAGAGTGTGCAGAAAAACTGAAGAGAGGCGCTTTGTTTTTTCGTTGTTTTTTTTTTTTTTTTTTTTTTGAGATGGAGTTTCGCTCTTGTTGCCCAGGCTGGAGTGCAGTGGAGCGATCTCGGCTCACCGCATCCTCTGCCTCCCTGGTTCAAGTGATTCCCTACCTCGGCCTCCCAAATAGCTGGGATTACAGGTACCCGCCACCACACTGGCTAATTTTTGTATTTTTAGTAGAGACGGTTTCCACCATGTTGGCCAGGCTGGTCTGGAACTCCTGACCTCAGATGATCTGCCCGCCTCGGCATCCCAAAGTGCTGGGATTACAGGTGTGAGCCACCACACCTGGCCCAACAGCGGCTTTTTTAAAAATCAAGGTTACATTTATTAAACACTCCAATTTTTTTTTTTTTTTTTTTTTTTTTTTAAATCATGTCTGAGCTGTTGTGGAAAATTAGACTTACTCCCCTGGAATTTGCCCAACACCGTGATACAGTAGGGACGAGTAAGCAAGGTGCTTGGTCCCTGCCATTGCCGCATTTGTCATTTAAGCATGTACAGTACAATCCATTCATTGGGTATTTGGGTGCCTGATATGTGCCATTGTCAGGATACAGGGATTAAAACGGATCTGATTGATCCTTCCTGGAATTTTCACGGTGCCAAGAAGGAACTGAGTCTCCTCCTCAACAGAATGGGGGTAGGATCCCACTCCAGGAGGGCAAACTTTTCTGTTTGTTCATCTCTAGGATGAGGGAATTAATTAGAAGCTCTCCAGGACTTAGAGCTCAGAAGTTGCCATCAACAGTAAAAAGCTGCTTGGGAGTCCCTGGAATTCATGAAAATATCCTTAGGAGGAGGCTAAGTTCAGTTGCTGGTGATAACACCCTTTCTTCCTTTGGTTTCCTCTCTCCACTTTGCTGTCTTCTGTGCAAAGGTACCTGGAAGCTGGAGGTAATCAGCTGTCCCTACTATTTCAAAGCAGCCTCCCTTCCCAAAGTATATCCAGGCACAAAACAGCTAGCCCAGACTTTTCCTCAGAAGGATGCGTCCCTGAGTTTAGGGGACCTTGACTCTACGAGGAGCACACATACTGGGATTGTTACGTTCTTTGCTTTGGCCCTGGTCCCATCTCGGCTCTGTGCACCCTTGGAAGGAAAAGAGTCTAGGAGGCATTCTGGTGTTCGTCAACCTCCGCCATGTTTGAGTCCTGGAGATGACCATGACATGTTAAGCCTTAAGTTTGGTCCTTGCCCAAACAGCATGCCGGACTCCCGCAAGGCACATTAGGCGTGGGGCCACAGCTTTCTGGCTGATGTGGCTGAGTCGGCCTAAGGGGAAAATGAAAGTAAAAACAAGCCCCAGTTCTACTAGGAAACCCAAACTGAGCAATTTCAGGCTTATCCAGCTCCTGGGAAGACCAGGAAGCGACTGAGGAGCGGTGCACCGAGACGGACATCGCTGGGGGTTAACCCCCCGCCGCTAATATTTCCGCTCCAAAGCTTGGCAAGACGTAGAAACCTAGATTCCCTTGCAAGATCCACGCGACCAGCGTCGGCCACACTGTGCTTCCTGGGGTCCCCTTGTTTAGTGATTCTTCGTTATGGCCGCCCGTGTGCCTTCGGCTTAATGGGGAGGACATCGAAATTCCGATTTCAGGGTCGCAGGGCGCGGGCCCCGACTTGGAGAAGGAAGGGGCAGCCATTTTGAGACCAGAAGAGGGTGGAAGGGACCATATTGAGAACGCCGGTTCCCTGGGGGCCGCCATTTTAAGAGACGCCCTGTACGGTAAACTCCTTGACGTGGGGGCCGCCATGTTGGTACGGCCATCTTGGAATGGGAGCGGCTGTGGGCGCAGCCATCTTAGATATAAAACCGGCTCCAGTCGGGGTAACTGAAGACAAGCTCCGCCCCTCCCCCTCTAAGAGTTCCTCTGCTGTGCGACTGCACTCCCGCACCCTCCCCTAAATCCACCCTCTTCGGCCTGTTTACCTTTTAACTTGGCTTCGTTGCACGTTTGTGTGTGTGTGTTTGTTCTCCGCAGCCTCTTGAGCGTCTGTTGTACTTAATTCTTCCACTGTGGACGCTCTCTCGCGCCCGCCATCCCCCGACCCGGCTTTTCTCCGATCCTTGACAATGTCTAGCCTGTTTTGATTGGCTCTATTCCCTGGGTATGGCAGATCTATTGCTTGATGATCCTCTCCCCCCAAGAATTCTAACACAGGAGCTGTCCTGAGGCTCTGGATGACTTTATTCTTCAAATGGCTTTACTCTCCAGTAGCTCCAGGTGAGACTGAGAGCTAGAACCTGGCCCATCCCTCTCTCCATTGTCTGAGCGGGTCATCAAAGGAAGTGGGCAGGACGCTGGCAGTCTGACAGGGCCCTGCTGTGGGTGGAGCAAAGGGTGCCTCATATCTCTGGGGTGCTTGGGGTCGGCCACAAAGGTGGAAGGAAATGGGGTCGACAGATGAGGGTGGGCCTTGTGCTTCAGATAACCTCACATGGTCAGGCAAGGGTTAGGGATGGGATGCAGGGAGCCTCAGGGGCTCACGACAATTACCGACCTAAGGAAGGGCCCAGGAGAGGGAAAAGGGAGGAGTTGTGAGAAGGGACAGGGGAGCTCAGAGGAGAGCACAGAAGAACTTCTTCTCCCGGAAGGGGTTCTCCGAAGTGGGCACAGGGGTGATGAGGGGATCCTCACAGGCGTGGGCATCACAGTAAGTCATCAGGTCTGCGGCTGCCTTGGACACCTGGGACAGCCAGGAGGGGTACTGTTAGCCAGGACCTCTAAAGGGGACTGCAGCCTCCCTCCCCAAATGGGTTCTCTTTTGCCATCTCCAGGGCTCCTTATGACTGTCTTATTCCTCATCCCCCACAGAGACCTGGGGACAGCTCTCTGCAGGGCCCCAGACTCCTCCCCTGACCTCAGGGAGTGCAGGAAAGAACGCATCTCTTATCCTGAGCTTTGGGAACCTGCAGCACAGCACGGCCTGGCCAACTAATGGGAGAGCCAGCCAGGGTCCCACCTACCTTTATCCGGCACAAGCTGGCTTCAATCTTAAGCTGTTCCACCATCTTGCGTGCTTGCCCAATACTCATAGTGCTGTTCACCGGGGTCTCACCTTTCATCCTGGAAAAAAAGAGGGACCTCTCAGGGAACCGTCTCAGCTGGAGGCCCTCCTCCATGCTCACTCCACACCAACCTTTACAAGGCTGTGGTCATACCCCAATATTTTGTTTCCCTCCTATCCTCCTCCTCCTCCAGTGGACTGTCTCATCCCTGTATTCCTCATGGAAAAAATAGGGTGGGATGAGGTGCTCCCCAAACTCCCTCATGGCCTGGGCCACAGATCGTTAAACCTTACACAAATGATGTAAGACTTTTCAGCCCTTCAAACCATGTGTGTTCCCAGCTCTGAAGACCTCAACCAACCCTGATGAGGAGGGTACATCACCTCTATCTGCTCCAGTGAGCCCCAGCAGGAGAAAAACAGGCTGTTACCTACTCACCTAAAGCCACAAGCAGCAGTAGCAGACCTGGGTGTAGGGTCAGTGGAGGGTACCAAAACCTTCTGCCTGAGATGGGTGCCCCACCCTGCAGGGAGTTGCAGCTGAAAGTATCTGATGCAGAAGCAGTGACTATAGGCAAGGAGGCCACTGAGGAGGGTCAGGCCAGAGGTCCGTCCAGGACTGGTCTCAGTTTCTGCAGCTGAAGCACTGCCTGGATGGCTGGTACCTGAAGGATGAAGGATGCTAGAAGGAGCTGCTCAGATCCTGGAACATACCAACTGCCTGGCCAGTGGGGGAGCCTAGCTGCCTGCATCCCCTGCGCACACCCCCACTGTCGCTGGTTCACTGCCTGCCCCTCCCCCATTGCAGGCATCCTGAGTCTGGGCTAGAGCCCTCCCCAACAGAGCTGAGGCCAAGGCCGACTCCCCCTCTCAAATGGGGTGGTCTGGGCCTATGACAGCCCCTGCAGTGGAGTCTGTACTGGCTGCGGGGGACCCTGCTCATTTGAAAATCTGACATCAGCTGGGCAGTCGCCCCCCTCCTTCCTTCCTCCCTCTACCCTGACACAGCACTTAGCACCTGAATCTTCGTTTCTCTCCCAGGGACCCTCCATTTTCCATATCCAGGAAAATGTGATGCGCCACAGGTATCAGCGTCTGGATTGCCACTTCACATCTTAGCCACAAGTGACTCAGTGGAAGATCCAGAGGCAGCAGAGGCTCGTCAGGAAGATGTCTACAGAAAAGGTAGACCAAAAGGAGGAAGCTGGGGAAAAAGAGGTGTGCGGAGACCAGATCAAAGGACCGGACAAAGAGGAGGTAGGAGGCCTTGTGGGGACAGTCAGCAGAAATATACTGGAAATAGGTGGGCTGGCGTGAAGTAGGGGGTGGTGGATTGGTTTGAAAAATTTCATTCATTTTGAATAGATTACTTCCCACGCCCGCAACAGTGTGCAAAGATGTACACAACACTGGCCTTGCCCTCTGAAGGACTTTATCTGGGGTAATAGACGTCTACAAAATAGAAGATACCACTTGCCAAAAGCTAGTCTAGATAATGTGCTGTGGGGACTCTGAAGACTGCATCCAGTTAGGGTCAGAGAAGGTCCACAAAACGCGGAGCTGAAATGCTACCACGCTGGGAACAGGGGACTAATCTGCCTGCGCAACAACGCAGGAGGCCCAGGTTGCCGCAGACTGCAACATGCTCTAGGCGAATGCCCCCGCCTTAGATGCCTAGGGGCTGTGGGCGATAAAAATCAGCGCCAACTGGATGACCGTCTCACTTGCCCGCTTAGCCGGTGAAATGGCCTGTGGTGAAGGTGTGCACAGAGGGATGTGATTGCAGTCTCGAGGGAAGGCCAAGCGGAGGCTGCAGTCACCGCATCCCCTGGGGCATATCTTGGGGCCTGCAGGGAGGCAGGCGTCTTTCCCCTTTGGTCACGGTAACCGGAGGCAAACCTGCCGCACAGAGAGCCAGCGGCGAGCGCAGGGAGGCGCCAGCCTCGCAGCCCGTGAAGGCTCCGCCCCGCTGCGCCGGACGCCGCGCTGAACCCCGCCCTGGGCCGAAGCCCCGCCTCCCAGGGCTACCAAAGCGGCTGGCGGAGAGGGGCGGGACTTCCCCGGGAGCCGGAAGTCCTGTCTCACGGTTGCCCTGGCAGCGCGCGAGGCTGGTGAGTCGGTCGCCCTGTGGCAGCCGGCCGGCTGGTTTCCATGGTTGCACGATTAGGTAGGGGCTCCGGGCGCTTTGCCCACCCCTCGAGCCGGAGGGGACTGGCGGGAAGCGGCAGTTGGCTGCAGGGCGCTCCGCCTGGCGTGGGGCGCAGCTGTATCGGGCAGCGAGCTCAGCTCGAGGCGGAGAGGAGAAACTCGGGAAGCAATTGTGGCTACTCTTGGGCTACTGGTTTCAAGTCTGGCCGTATGACCTTAGGCAAGTCGCAGATTCTCTTCGTGCAGCTGCCTAGCAGTGTGGATTCAGTATCACCGTGTGTGTGAAGCTCTTTGAAAGAATTGTAAGGTGCTCATTTTTTTTTTTTTTTTTTTTTTTTTTTTGAGACGGAGTCTTGCTCTGTCGCCCAGGCTGGGGTGCAGTGGCCGGATCTCAGCTCACTGCAAGCTCCACCTCCCGGGTTTACGCCATTCTCCTGCCTCAGCCTCCCGAGTAGCTGGGACTACAGGCGCCCGCCACCTCGCCCGGCTAGTTTTTTGTATTTTTTAGTAGAGATGGGGTTTCACCGTGTTAGCCAGGATGGTCTCGATCTCCTGACCTCGTGGTCCACCCGTCTCGGCCTCCCAAAGTGCTGGGATTACAGGCTTGAGCCACCGCGCCCGGCCGGTGCTCATTCTTTGTTACATAGCTGTGAATGAGTATCAAGGTGGTTTGTCCCAGAATCAAATGCCTGGAGAAGGAATTCCACTGAGGAGATCTAGCACTGGGCGGGAGGGAAAACAGTGGAGGAAAGGGAAGGGATAATTGGCTGAGTGGCACAATCATTTGGAGAAAGGCCGTATATATGAAACAGTGACTTTGCTATCCTGCTATCTCTCGTTCCTCAAATGCCAGTCCAGTAAGCTTTTTTGTCCCCACTTCCCTGGGGAAAGGAGTCACTCTTTTCCCCCCTCTGTCTTTCCAGGAACCACCACCTCCTGCATCCCATGGCCAGGGGTGGCGTCCAGGTGGCAAAGCAGCTAGGAACGCAAGGCCTGAACCTGGGGCCAGACACCCTGCTCTCCCGGCCATGGTCAACGATCCTCCAGTACCTGCCTTACTGTGGGCCCAGGAAGTGGGCCAAGTCTTGGCAGGCCGTGCCCGCAGGCTGTTGCTGCAGTTCGGGGTGCTCTTCTGCACCATCCTCCTCTTGCTCTGGGTGTCTGTCTTCCTCTATGGCTCCTTCTACTATTCCTACATGCCGACGGTCAGCCACCTCAGCCCCGTGCATTTCTACTACAGGTGAGAGGGGCGTTCTAGCAAAATAGAGGACTCCTATGGGAATTGTAGGGCCCTTGGAGGTCAGTTCAATCCCCTCATTTACAGATGAGGAAAACTGGAGCCAGGTGTGCTTACAGGACTTCTCAACTTTGACAGCGCAAGGCTAGATTTGGGTTGCCAGGGCTAGGGTTCTAGTTCTCCCTCTGATTACTGAAATCTAGTTTAAAAAAAAGAAAAAGGAAAAAAAATCCACTTCTATCATTATGAGGATCAATTCTATTTTGGTTGGATCACCCCTCTCTAAGGGCCAATGTAGAATTTTGAGCCAACTCAACCCCTTAGTGCAGAACCAACCTGGCTTTCAGGAGCTATTAGGAAAGCAGTAGTTTGCCTTTTACATTACTGCCTCCCAGTGAAGGAGTGGCCTGCCCCTCCACACCTGTGGGCGTTTCTCATCAGGTGGGACAAAAGACTGAGAAAAGATGCCGGGAGGGCGCGGTGATTCATGCCTGTAATCCCAGCACTTTGGGAGGCCGAGGGTGGGGGTGGGGGAGCGTGGATCACGAGGTCAGGAGTTCGAGACCATCCTGGCTAACACGGTGAAACCCCGTCTCTACTAAAAATACAAAAAATTAGCCGGGCGCAGTGGCGGGCGCCTGTAGTCCCAGCTATTTGGGAGGCTGAGGCAGGAGAATGGCGTGAACCCTGGAGGCAAAGGTTGCAGTGAGCTGAGATCCGGCCACTGCGCTCCAGCCTGGGTGAAAGAGTGAGATTCCATCTCAAAAAAAAAAAAAAAAGAAAAGACACACAAAGTATAGAGAAAGAAAAGTGGGCCCAGGGGACCCGCGCTCAGCATACGGAGGACCTGCAGTGGTCTCTGAGTTCCCTCAGTATTTACTGATAATTATCTCTACCTCTCAAAGAGGGGGATGTGGCAGGACAATAGGGTAATAGTGGGGAGAGGGTCAGCAGGAAAACATGTAAACAAAGATCTCTGTTTCATAAACAAGGTTAAGAAAAGGTGCTGTGCCTTGATGTGCACCTATACAAACATCTCAGCGCATTAAAGAGCAGTATTGCCACTAGCATGTCTCACCTCCAGCCCTAAGGCGGTTTTCTCCTATCTCAGTAAATAGAATGTACAATCAGGTTTTACATTCCATTGCCCAGGGAGGAGCAGGAGACAGATGCCTTCCTCTTACCACAACTGCAAAGAGGCCTTCCATCTTTTACTAATCCTCCTCAGCACAGACCCTTTATGGGTGTCAGGCTTGGGGGACGGTCCGGTCTTTCCCTTCCACAGGGCCATATCTCAGGCTATCACATGGGGAGAAACCTTGGACAATACCTGGCTTTCCTAGGCAGAGGTCCCTGTGGCCTTCCACAGTGTATTGTGTCCCTGGGTACTTGAGATTAGAGAATGATGATGACTTTTAACAAACATACTGCCTTCAAGCACTTTTTTAACAAAGCACATCCTGCATAGCCCTAAATCTGTTAAACCTTGGGTCAACACAGCGCATGTCTCTGCAAGCACAGTGTTGGGGCTAGGGTTACAGATTAACAGCATCTCAAGGCAGAAGAATTTTTCTTAGTACAGAACAAAATGGAGTCTCTTATGTCTACTTCTTTCTACATAGACACAGTAACAGTCTGATCTCTCTTTTCCCCACACCCAGTCCCTGAAAGTCTGCTGCACAATAGAGATTATGGAAACATAAGATGAGTAGGTGCATAAATTTGCCTCCCAGAGAGTCTTGCCTCTTGACTGGCCCCTTAGTTCCTTCCCATTTTACAAACCCTAACAAGTGCCAAATTCTCTCTCTTTTTTTTTTTTTTTGAGATGGAGTCGCTCTGTCACCCAGGCTGGAGTGAAGTGGCACAGTGTCTGCTCATTGCAATCTCCGCCTTCCTGGTTCAAGTGATTCTCGTGCCTCAGCCTCCCAAGTAGCTGGGATTACAGGTGTGTGCCACCACGCCTGGCTAATTTTCGTATTTTTAGTAGAGATGGGTGTTTTTTTTTGTTTTTTTTTATGGAGTCTTGCTCTGTCACCCAGGCTGGAGTGCAGTGGCACAACATCGGCTCACTGCAAGCTCTGCCTCCCGGGTTCACGCCATTTTCCTGCCTCAGCCTCCTGAGTAGCTGGGAATACAGGCGCCCACCACCACGCCCGGCTAATTTTTTTTTTTTTTAGCAGAGACGGGGTTTCACCATGTTAGCCAGGATGGTCTCGATCTCCTGACCTCGTGATCCACCCACCTTGGCCTCCCAAAATGCTGTGGGTTTCACCATGTTGGCTAGGCTGGTCTTGAACTCCTGAACGCAGGTGATCCGTCCACCTCGGCTTCCCAAAATGCTGGGATTACAGACGTGAGCCACCGCGCCCCACCAAGTTCTCGCTTCTTTTTTTTTTTTTTTTTTTTTTTTTTTTTGAGACAGTCTCGCACTGTCGCCTAGGCTGGAGTGTAGTGGCACAATCTCAGCTCACTGCAACCTCTGCCTCCGGGTTGAAGCCATTCTCCTGCCTTGCCTCAGCCTCCCAAGTAACTGGGATTACAGGTGCCTGCCACCACACCTGGCTAATTTTTTTTTGTATTTTTAGTAGAGACGGGGTTTCACTATGTTGGCCAGGCTGATCTCGAAGTCCTGACCTCATGATCCACCCCCTTGGCCTCTCAAAGTGCTGGGATTACAGATGTGGGCCACCGCACCCAGCCTAGTTCTCTCTTCTCAACAGTGGTTGTAGGACCTGTCAACAGATGCAGAGAAAAGTGTATCAATGGTTTAAAGTCATTTTTTCCCTTAAGTCCCTGGTCTGGAGCTATAGTTTCTAAAGCAGAGCTTCTTAAACTTGTAGGAAATGGATCTTATGGCCCTTCCTGCCATAAAAATGTATATACATGCCTAGGCATATGCTGCGCCCACACCCCCACGTGCAAATTTGCCTACAATTGAAGGGGTTCATGAGCCTCTTAATAACCATCTGTAGATACTTTTGGAGGCGTTTTCTCAAACTGGGACCCAGACCAGAGCTACCAAATCAGAATCTCTTGGGGTGGGACCCTGGAAATTACTTTTTTTTTTTTGAGATGGAGTTTCATTCTTGTTGCCCAGGCTGGAGTGCAGTGGCGTGATCTTGGCTCACCACAACCTCTGCCTCCAAGTTCAGGTGATTCTTCTTCCCCAGCATCCCGAGTAGCTGGGATTACAGGCATGCGCCACCACGCCTGGCTAATTTTGTATTTTTAGTAGAGATAGGGTGTCTCCATGTTGTTCAGGCTGGTCTTAAACTCCTGACCTCAGGTGATCCGCCCACCTTGGTCTCCAAAAGTGCTGGGATTACAGGCGTAAGCCATCACTGCCTGGCCCTGGAATTTACATTTTTATCAAGCTCCTTAAGTCTTTAGAAACACTAAAGTGTGAAACTATTTAATTAAGTATCTGTAGATTCCCATCTAAGAACATCTGCTCTAATGAGAGGACATACATTGAAGTCATAGGAAGAGAATGAAATAATCCTTCTGGTATCTTGAATCTCCTGGCCACATTTGTTCTTCATCTTTGTAACATAGAGAAGGGTGCCTGTTCTGAGAGAAGGGAGGAGGGCAGGGGAGCCTTAGGGGGCCAAGGTGTGTGGACGGACTAGTAAGACGAACTTAGTAGAGTATCCTCCTCCATTCTCATTTAGGACCGACTGTGATTCCTCCACCACCTCACTCTGCTCCTTCCCTGTTGCCAATGTCTCACTGACTAAGGGTGGACGTGATCGGGTGAGTATCGGAACTAGAGAGAGGTTTCATTAGAGCTTTAATGATTCGGAATAGGAAGACTTGAGAAAGGCCTAGAGAGCAGAAATTGAGTAATAAGAGACTGGCCAGGTGCGGTGGCTCACGCCTGTAATCCCACTACTTTGGGAGGCTGAGGCAGGCAGATCACCTGAGGTTGGGAGTTCGAGACCAGCCTGACCAACACGGAGAAACCCTGTGTCTCCTAAAAATACAAAATTAGCTGGGCGTGGTGGCACATGCCTGTAATCCCAGCTATTCAGGATGCTGAGGCAGGAGAACCACTTGAACCCGGGAGGAGGAGGTTTCGGTGAGCTGAGATCACGCCATAGTACTCCAGCCGGCAACAAGAATGAAGCTTCGTCTTAGGGAAAAAAAAAGACTAAGAGGAAGCTTTGAAGGAAAGAAATTAAAAGGAGTTGTGTGTGTTGATCGATATTTCTGCAGCAGGTGCTAGACGTGTTCTTTCTCAACATAGTCCCTGACTTACGATAATTCAACTTAACAATTTTTCAACTTCACAGTGGTGCAAAAGTGACATACATTCCGTAGACACTGTACTTCACATACCTGTACCACCATTCTGTTTTTCACTCTTTTTTTTGTTTTTGAGACAGAGTCTCTGTCGCCAGGCTGGAGTGCAGTGGTGCAATCTTGGCTCACTGCAACCTCCACCTCCCGGGTTCAAGCGATTCTCCTGCCTCAGCCTCCTGAGTAGCTTGCACTACAGGCGCGCACCACCACACCCAGCTAATTTTTTTGTATTTTTAGTAGGGATGGGATTTCACCATGTTGGCTGGGATAGTCTGGATCTCTTGACCTTGTGATCTGCCCGCCTTGGCCTCCCAAAGTGCTAGGATTATAGGCGTCAGCCACTGCACTCAGCCTGTTTTTCACTTTCAGTACAGTATTCAATAAATCACATGAGATATTCACTACTTTATTATAAGTATAGGCTTTGTGTTAGATGATTTTAACCAACTATAGGTAGGCTAACGTAAATATTCTGAGCATGTTCAAGATAGGCTAGGCTAAATAAGCTATGAAGTTCTTTTTTTTTTTTTTTTTTTTTTTTTGAGACGGAGTCTCGCTCTGTCACCCAGGCTGGAGTGCGGTGGCCGGATCTCAGCTCACTGCAAGCTCCGCCTCCCGGGTTCCCGCCATTCTCCTGCCTCAGCCTCCCGAGTAGCTGGGACTACAGGCGCCCGCCACCGCACCCGGCTAATTTTTTGTAATTTTAGTAGAGACAGGGTTTCACCGTGGTCTCGATCTCCTGACCTTGTGATCCGCCCGCCTCGGCCTCCCAAAGTGCTGGGATTACAGGCATGAGCCACCACGCCCGGCCGCTATGAAGTTCTTTAGGCTAGGTGTATTAAATGCATTTTCAGCTTATGATAGTTTCAACTTAGATGGGTTTATCGGAATGTAACCCCATCGTAAATTAAGGACCATCTGTATCAGGTGAAGTATTATCTATTTATCTGCTAGGTAAAATAAGCAATATCTGCTAGGTGAAGTAAGCAATGTTTTAGACCTTAATGAATAAATCAGTTATTACTTTGGAATAAGATGGGCATCTACCCAAGAGTTTTGAAAGCATTTATATAAAATTATGAAACTGTTGTCAAATATGTGCAACCTGTCATTACAAAGGGTACTGTGCCAGAGGACTGGCCAGATGCCAGTGTGACGTCAACAATGGGACGTCACACTGGCATCTGGCCAGTCCTCTGGGAACCCTGAGAAATGCATATGGGGACTGGGCCCTCTATGGTAGGCAAGCTGAAGGAGGCTCTGATAAAGGATAGGTTCTTTTTCTTTCTTTTCTTTTTTTTTTTTTTGAGACAGAGTCTTGCTCTGTCACTGAGGCTGGAGCACAGTGGCGCGATCTCGCTTCACTGCAACCTCCACCACCCGGGATCAAGCTATTCTCCCACCTCAGCTTCTCGAGTACCTGGGATTACAGGTACCCATCCCCACGTCTGGCTAATTTTTGTATTTTTAGCAGAGACAGGGTTTCACCATGTTGGTCAGGCTGGTCTAAAACTCCTGACCTCAGGTGATCCACCCACCTCAGCCTCCAAAAGCGCTGGAATTACATGAGTGAGCAACCACACCCAGCCTAAAGTTATTTTTATTTATTTATTTATTTATTTTGAGACGGAGTTTCTTTCCTGTCACCCAGGCTAGAGTGCAATGGCACGATTTCAGCTCGCTGCAACCTCTGCCTCCTGGGTTCAATCAGTTCTCCTGCCTCAGCCTCCCAAGTAGCTGGGGTTACAGGTGTATGCCAGCATACCTAGCTGATTTTTGTATTTTTAATAGGGATGGGGTTTCATCACGTAGGCCAGGCTGGTCTTGAACTCGTGATCTCAGGTGGTCTGCCCACCTCAGCCTCCCAAAGTGCTGGGATTACAGGCATGAGCCACCATGCCCAGCCTGAAGTTATTTTTCAAAAGTGGTACTTGGGAGGAAACTGATCTAATGATAGAATGTCACACCTCTGAAGGGAAGAGTATAAACTATAGAGTCTGGGGTTCTATTTTATTTTATGTTTTGAGACAAGGTTTTGCCCTGTCACCCAGCCTGGAGTGCAGTGATGCAATCGTGGCTCACTGCAGCCTTAACCTTCCAGGTTCAAGTGATCTTCCAAGTAGCTGGGACTACAGGTGTGTGCTACCATGCCCAGCTGACCTTTTTTTTTGTTTGTTTGTTTGTTTTTTGTTTTTTTGTTGTTTTTTTTTGAGACGGAGTCTCGCTGTGTCTCCCAGGCTGGAGTGCAGTGGCGCGATCTCGGCTCACTGCAAGCTCCGCCCCCTGGGTTCACGCCATTCTCCCGACGACTCAGCCTCCCAAGTAGCTGGGACTACAGGCGCCCGCTACCACGCCCGGCTAATTTTTTGTATTTTTAGTAGAGACGGGGTTTCACCGTGTTAGCCAGGATAGTCTCGATCTCCTGACCTCGTGATCCACCCGCCTCGGCCACCCAAAGTGCTGGGATTACAGGCTTGAGCCACCGCGCCCGGCCTTTTTTTTTTTTTTTAATTTTTAGTAGAGACAAGGTCTTACCATGTTGCCTAGGCTCATCTCAAACTACTAGGCTCAAGTGGTCCTCCCGACTCAGCCACCCAAAGTGTTAGGATTATAACCAGGTGTAGTGGCTCACGCCTGTAATCTCAGCACTTTGGGAGGCTGAGGAGACAGGTGGATCACCTGAGGTCAGGAGTTCAAGACCAGCCTGGCCAACACAGTCAAACCCCATTTCTACTAAAAATACAAAAATTAGCCAAGCGTGGTGGCGCAGGCCTGTAATCCCAGCTACTCAGGAGGCTGAGGCAGGAGAAGCACTTAAACCCGGCAGGCAGAGGTTGCAGTGAGCCGAGATCATACCACTGCACTGCAGCCTGGGTGACAGAGCAAGACTCTGTCTCAATAATAATAGGCTGGGCACAGTGGCTCACGCCTGTTGTCCCAACCCTTTGGAAGGCCAGTGCAAGCAGATCAGAAGGTCAGGAGTTTGAGACCAGCCTGACCAACATGGGGAAACCCCGTCTTTACTAAAAATACAAAAATTAGCCAGGTGTGCTGCCATACATTTGTAGTCCCAGCTGCTTGGCAGGCTGAGGCAGGAGAATCGCTGGAACCCAGGAGGCGTGGGTTGTGGTGAGCCAAGATCACACCACTGCACTCCAGCCTGGGTGACAGAGTGAGACGCTGTGTCAAAAAAAAAAAAAAATAGGGGTCAGGCACGGTGGCTCACGCTTGTAATTCCAACAGTTTGGGAGGCCGAGGCAGGGGATCATGAGGTCAAGAGATCGAGACCATCTGGGCCAACATGGTGAAACGCTGTCTCTACTGAAAATACAAAAATTAGCTGGGCGTGGTGGCGCACACCTGTAATCCCAGCTACTCGGGAGGCTGAAGCAGGAGAGTCGCTTGAACCCAGGAGGCAGAGGTTGCAGTGAGCTGAGATCGCGGCACTGCGCTGCAGCCTGGTGACAGAGCAGATTCCATCTCAAAAAAATAAATAATAACAAATAACTTTATTGAGAAGAAATGAGAAAGCCGCAGTACCTGGAATGGTGCATACAGTTTTGTGGCCCATTGCCGAGATCATAATGGGGAGGCAGGGAGCCAAGGGAGGGAGCCTGAACTGAAATGATCAGGTGTGAGACTGTCAAATGAGGAAGGGAGGAAAAAAAGGAGGATGAGAGCAAATTCAGCCCGTGTCCCTAATAATTAGAAGAGGTTGAACATTTTGTTTGTTGACAATGAACATTTTTAAATGAATTAATGAATGAAATAATCTGTCCACTGTGTGTAACGGCTTGCTAGAAGTAGATGTGGTCGCTGCTCTCAATGAGCTCACAGCATTGATGGAAAACTATACATTGCATACATTTGCATGTATTTAAGTGGCAAACTGTAAGATGTGGATTCTGGCCAGGCGTGGTGGCTCACACCTGTAATCCCAGCACTTTGGGAGGTCAAGGCGGGTGGATCACCTGAGGTCAGGGTTCAAGACCAGCCTGACCAATATGGTGAAACCCCATCTCAAAATACAAAAATTAGCCAGGCGTGGTGGCATGTGCCTGTAGTCGCAGCTACTTGGGAGGCTGAGACGGGAGAATCGTTTGAACCCAAGGGGTAGAGGTCACAGTGAGCCAAGATCATGCCATTGTACTCCAACCTGGGCGACAGAGTAAGACTCCGTCTAAAAAAAAAAAAAAAAGGATGTGGATTTTGCATTCCAGAATAATTTGTGAAGAATTAGATCAGTGTTTTCTGGGATAGTTTAAGACAATGGAGATGGCGATGTTCAAAGCAGATCTTTTTTTGTTTTTTGTTTTGTTTTGTTTTGTTTTTTCTTCTTGATACGGAGTCTCTCTCTGTTGCCCAGGCTGGAGTGCACTGGTGTGATCTTGCCTCACTGCAACCTCTGCCTCCCGGCTTCAAGTGATTGTCTTGCCTTAACTTCCTGAGTGGCTGGGATTGCAGGCGCCCGCCACCACGTCCAGCTAATTTTTGTATTTTTTTTAGTAGAGATGGGGTTTCACCACATTGGCTAGGCTGATCTCGAACTCCTGACCTGGTAGTCCACCCACCTCAGCCTCCCAAAGTGTTGGGATTACTGGCTTGAGCCACTGTGCCCGACCCAAAGTGGATCTTTTAAGGAAGGGTGAATATTACATGAGAGTGTTAGAGGAGGAGGAGAATCTGCCCATCAAGCAGACAAATGTGAACAAAGGCATGGATTTATTCACAAGGTTTTAGTATTAAATTCTTTGGATCCCCTTGGAGGAGATTAATTTTTTTTTTTTGAGTTGGGGTCTCATTCTGTCACCCCAATTGGAGTGCAGTGGCTCAATCATAGCTGATTGTAGCTTCAAACTCCTGGGCTCAAGGGATCCTCCTGCCTAAGTCTCCTCAGTAGTTGGGACTGCAGGCAGGCACCACCACGCCTGGCTAAGAGAACTACCTATTTTAATGTTTCAAAGAATTTGGGCCAAGGGCAGTGGCTCACACCTGTAATCTCAGCACTTTGGGAGGCCAAGGCGGATTCATTGAGCCCAGCAGTTCAAGACCAACTTGGGCAACACAGTGAGACAGACCCCGTCTCTACAAAAAAATAAAAAATTAGCTGGGTGTGGTGGCTCATGCCTATAGTTCCAGCTACTCAGGAGGCTGAGGCAGGAAGATCAATTGAGCCCAGGAGGTTGAGGCTGCAGTGAGCTGTGATCACACCACTGCACTCCAACCTTGGTGACAGAGCGAGACCCTGTCTCAAAAAAGAAAAGAATTAATAGACTGGGGGAGTGGTTGAGGGGAAGAATTCATAGGCTGAGCAACAAAGCAAGACCCCTGTCTCTCCAAAAAAAAAATTTTTTTTAGTTGGGTGTCATTGCATGTGCCTGTAGTTCCTATGGTCCCAGGTACTTTGGAGGCTGAGGCAGGAGGATAGATTGAGCCCAGAAGTTCCAGGCACAGTGAGCCATGATCATGCCACTGCCTTCCAGCCTGGGTGACAGAGCAAGACCTTGTCTTCAAAAAAAAAAAAAAAAAGGTTTATGAAGCAACTGGCTTAATTTTCTGGTATCTACAGAGGGTAGGAATCTCATGGAATCCATTTTCTTCAACAGATAGTTTTTTGTTTTTTTGTTTTGAGACAGAATCTTGCATTGTCACCCAGGCTGGAGTACAGTGGCGCGATCTCCGCTGACTGCAACCTCCGCTTCCCGGGTTCAAGCAATTCTCTGCCTCAGCCTCCCGAGTAGCTAGGATTACAGGTGCCTGCTACCATGTCCAGCTAATTTTTGTATTTTTAGTAGAGACAAGGTTTCACCGTCTTGGCCAGGCTTGTCTTGAACTCCTGACCTTGTGTTACACTCATCTCAGCCTCCCGAGTACCTGGGATTGCAGGTGCCTGCCACCATGCCCGGCTAATTTTTGTATTTTTAGTAGAGACGGGGTTTCACCATGTTGGCCAGGCTGTTCTCGAACTCCTGACCTCAGGTGATCCACCTGCCTCAGCCTCCCAAAGTGCTGGGATTACAGGCATGAGCCACTGCACCTGGCTAACCCTTTTTTTTTTTTTAAACCCATTACCTCTGATTAAAAACAAAAGCTTTATCCTCACCCCTGTGATTTTTTTTTTTTTGAGACGGAGTTTCGCTCTACCGCCCAGGCTGGAGTGCAGTGGCCGGATCTCAGCTCACTGCAAGCTCCGCCTCCCGGGTTCACGCCATTCTCCTGCCTCAGCCTCCCGAGTAGTTGGGACTACAGGCGCCTGCCACCGCGCCCGGCTAGTTTTTTGTATTTTTTAGTAGAGACGGGGTTTCACCGTGTTAGCCAGGATGGTCTCGATCTCCTGACCTGGTGATCCGCCCGTCTCGGCCTCCCAAAGTGCTGGGATTACAGGCTTGAGCCACCGCGCCCGGCCTACCCCTGTGATTTTTATGTACTACTGTGTGAGGGCCTTGTTGCTAGGTATGAATCAATAAAGGGGTTAGAAGAATATAGAAATAGGTAAAACTAGGGCATGTTTGGTGGCAAATCTTTAACCTCTTGAGAGTGATACCTGTGAAGGAGTCTTCCTACTCTGAGTCTTGGGTCCTTATCCCAAGATAAGGGACCTAGAATGGCAAAAAGATGATCTGGAGCGAGGATGACTGTGCCAAAGCTGGCTGGGGAGATTGAGCACCGTCAGTACTTGATTAATTAATAATGTAAGGGCAGGTTGGGCCCTGGGGACAGCCCCACCGGCACATAGGCCAGAGTCACAGATGGCCCAGTTGGCAACATGACGGTTCACTTTTGGAAAAGAAACGTGACACAGCCTTTCTGGGAACAAGGTAGTGAGTCTGATTCAGGAGAGCCAACAGGATACCGAAGACCTGGACATGGGAGGCTCCAGCCACCAGAAGGGGGCAGCACCTTCTTGGGATGACAGATTGAAAGGCCTGTTAGGCCACCCAAGAGGGTTGTGGCCGAGTATTTGGGGGTGTTGGGGGGCTAGGAGGGAGGTGGAATAGGGACGGTACATTTTCAACAAAAATTTTTTAAAAGAAATGGGGGCTACCTTCGGCAGGTGCTGATGTATGGACAGCCGTATCGTGTTACCTTAGAGCTTGAGCTGCCGGAGTCCCCTGTGAATCAAGATTTGGGCATGTTCTTGGTCACCATTTCCTGCTACACCAGAGGTGGCCGAATCATCTCCACTTCTTCGCGTTCGGTAAGTGTTTGTGGCCTGTCTGAGAAGGTGTGGAGGAAGATAGCAGGATCAGAATGGGTAGGGGGCCGGATGCGGTGGCTCATGCCTGTAATCCTAGCAGTTTGGGAGGCCGAGGCAGGCAGATGGCTTGAGCCCAAGAGTTCAAGACTGGCCTGGGAAACATGGCGAAACCCATCTCTACAAAAAACGTTTAAAAAATTAACTGGGCATGATGGCACACGACTGTAGTCCCGGCTACTCTAGAGGCTGAGGTGGGAGGATCGCTTGAACCTGGGAGGTTGTCTGCAGTGAGCCGAGATTGCACCACTGTTCTCCCTGCTGGGCAACAGAGCAAGACCGTCTCAAAAGAAAAAAAAGAATGTCTGGGTAGGGATTCCACAGGAGGAAACACCCTTGGCTTTGAGGTCACAGACACATCAGGATAAAGAAAGGAATCAAGGCTGGGCGCAGTGGCTCACGCCTGTAATCCCAACACTTTGGGAGGCCGAGGTGGGTAGATCACCTGAGGACCAGAATTTGAGACCAGCCTGACCAACACGGAGAAACCCCGTCTCTACTTAAAACACAAAATTAGTTGGGCATGGTGGTGCATGCCTGTAATCCCAGCTACTCAGGAAGCTGAGGCAGGAGAATTGCTTGAACCCGGGAGGCAGAGGTTGCGGTGAGCCGAGATTGCACCACTGTATTCCAGCCTGGGCAACAAGAGCAAAACTTTGTCTTTAAAAAAAAAAAAAAGAAGGCCGGGCGCGGTGGCTCAAGCCTGTAATCCCAGCACTTTGGGAGGCCGAGACGGGCGGATTACGAGGTCAGGAGATCGAGACCATCCTGGCTGACACGGTGAAACCCCGTCTCTACTAAAAAATACAAAAAACTAGCCGGGCGAGGTGGCGGGTGCCTGTAGTCCCAGCTACTTGGGAGGCTGAGGCAGGAGAATGGCGTGAACCCGGGAGGCGGAGCTTGCAGTGAGCTGAGATCCGGCCACTGCACTCCAGCCTGGGTGGCAGAGCGAGACTCCGTCTCAAAAAAAAAAAAAAAAGAAAAAAAAAAGAAAAGAAAAGAAAAGGAATCAGCTTACCAAACCAGAAACCTTTGCCAGACACCCCAGGTATCTCATGAGCACACCCAGCTTTGGGGTTAAGTTTGAAGAGTGGAGCTGCTCTCAGAAAACAGACTTTAACGCCAGACAGACATGGGTTTGTGTCCTCATTCAGAAACAAGCTAGCTCTGGGTCACCTGACTTAACTTCTTGGGTATAAAGTATTATAAAATGGGTATAATAGTAACTGCCTCATAGCAAGACTAGTTTGGATTCAATGGGGAAATGTAAAATTCCTGTTAGCACATAGTGGCTGTTCAATGTTTTTTTTGTTTTTGAGACAGAGATCTCGCTCTTTCGCCCAGGCTGGAGTGCAGTGGCGTGATCTCGGCTCACTGCAGCCTTCACCTCCTGGGTTCAAGCGATTCTCCTGCCTCAGCCTCCCAAGTAGCTGGGACTACAGGTGCCTACCACCACACCTGGCTAATTTTTGTATTTTTAGTAGAGGTGGGGTTTCACCATGTTGACCAAGCTGGTCTCAAACTCCTGGTCTCAAATGATTCAACCACCTCAGCCTCCCAAAGTGCTGCAATTACAGGTGTGAGCCATCGCACCTGGCCTAATAAATGTTAAGACTCCATTCTTCCATTAATTAACAACACAACCTCATCATGAAGCAAATTCCTGACATCTACATGGGGGAAAAAAGCTTCAGATGGTGCACTGGGACTTAGATCCCATACTGGATTACAGAACTACTTGGTGGGAAAGGCAGATCAGAGACAGTGTTGGGCTTAATCCAGGAAGGTTTCTTGGAAGGAGGGGCCTTTGCTCTATAATAGAGTGTGGTTGGGTAGGGGGAGAGGTTCAAGCAATTGGAATGGTTGGATGAAGACTGAGGGGTAGGAAGTGAAGGTGAGGGAGCCGGCGACCTAAGGAAGAAGCCACCTTCATAGACTACTCAGGGATGGTTGAGGGGTAGATAGGGTCATGGGGATCTGGCGCACCTGTTCCCAGCCTCTGCTTCCCACCCCCGGCAGGTGATGCTGCATTACCGCTCAGACCTGCTCCAGATGCTGGACACACTGGTCTTCTCTAGCCTCCTGCTGTTTGGCTTTGCAGAGCAGAAGCAGCTGCTGGAGGTGGAACTCTACGCAGACTATAGAGAGAACTCGGTGAGTGAGGTGAACGATGACTAGGAGATAGCCCCTCCCGTTAGCCCAGGATTCTACCTGAGGAGCCTCCAGGCTCAGGAGACATCACAACTGAGAGGCTGGAAGTGAGGCTCAGATGGGGAGGGTAAGAGTGCCAGTGGCAGGGCCCTGGCCTGACGCCGCCCTCACCCCCCCCCCCCCCCGCAGTATGTGCCAACCACTGGAGCGATCATTGAGATCCACAGCAAGCGCATCCAGCTGTACGGAGCCTACCTCCGCATCCACGCGCACTTCACTGGGCTCAGGTGAGGGGCCAACTGGAGTGGACCTTGGGCAACTCTCATGAGGGCTAACCTTCCACCAAGGGGGTCCCAAGCAGAGGTAATGGGTTCACAGAGCAGAGCTGAGTTGGGTTTCACATAGGCCAGAGGGTCTCAAAGCTGCTGTATACTGGCCTATCAGCTCCCTGGGGAACTTTTTAAAAACACCCTTGGGTACCCCACCCAGACCAGCTGAACCAGGATTTGTTAAGGTCTTGTCTAGGCATCAGAATTTTACATTTTTGTTTTTTACCCCTGCCACCCTCCATCATCCGTTTTCATCTTCCCTCTGCCCTGCCTTCCACCCAGAAATCCAGGGCTGAGGGCTCCACCCAAGTGAGCAGATTTATTTTATTTATTTATTTATTTATTTATTTATTTATTTATTTATTTTATTTTTTTTGAGACGGAGTCTTGCTCTGTCACCCAGGCTGGAGTGCAGTGGCCAGATCTCGGCTCACTGCAAGCTCTGCCTCCCGGGTTCACGCCATTCTCCTGCCTCAGCCTCCCGAGTAGCTGGGACTACAGGCACCCGCCACCTCGCCCGGCTAGTTTTTTGTATTTTTTAGTAGAGACGGGGTTTCACCGTGTTAGCCAGGATGGTCTCGATCTCCTGACCTCGTGATCCACCCATCTCGGCCTCCCAAAGTGCTGGGATTATAGGCTTGAGCCACCGCGCCCGGCCCTATTTATTTATTTTTGAGAGGGAGTCTCGCTCTGTTGCCCAGGCTGGAGTGCAGTGGCGCGATCTCGACTTACTGTAAGCTCCACCTCTCGGGTTCACGCCATTCTCCTGCCTCAGCCTCCCGAGTGGCTGGGACTACAGGCACCCCCCTCCACACCTGGCTCATTTTTTTTTTTGTATTTTTAGTAGAGATGGAGTTTCACCGTGTTAGCCAGGATGGTCTCTATCTCCTGACCTTGTGATCCGCCCGCCTCAGCCTCCCAAAGTGCTGGGATTGTAGGCGTGAGCCACCATGTCCGGCCTGTGAGCAGAATTTTTTAAAGCACCCCAAGGAAGGCTAATGGGCTGACAGAGTTGAGAGCTACTGTCTTGAACCGTTGGCTCAGCAAGAGTTGGGGTGACTCTTGAGAGACAGACAACATTGAGGCTGTGGCCTACGGCCCTCCCACAGGAGACTTCCCAAGGTCCTTGGCCTTTGTTGGAACCTGGTACAGCAGGTTCTGGGAACTGTGCGGGTGGGAGGCAGGGGCGACAGAGCCGGCTGTAGCCAAACTCACTTGAATTGCCCTAGAAATTATTTCTGGGACATGAGAAGGCCAGTGCTCTCTGGTAACTGCTACTCCCTTCTTGTCCCTACTTCCTGCCTCAGATACCTGCTGTACAACTTCCCGATGACCTGTGCCTTCATAGGTGTCGCCAGCAACTTCACCTTCCTCAGCGTCATCGTGCTCTTCAGCTACATGCAGTGGGTGTGGGGGGGCATCTGGCCCCGACACCGCTTCTCTTTGCAGGTGGAAAGGAGCAAGGACCCCCTTTTGTCCCTTTGATCTTTGTGGGTGGTCAGGGGTATGTTGGGGGTTAGGGTGTGAGGGCCCTGATTGTTAGTGAGGGAAGTCAGTCCCTGCTGCTCAGTGGTTTTTCCTCCACAGGTTAACATCCGAAAAAGAGACAATTCCCGGAAGGAAGTCCAACGAAGGATCTCTGCTCATCAGCCAGGTAAAGTTGTTGGTTGGGGAGCTGTTGAGGTGGGCTAGGTTGAGCTGGCCTGGACCAGAGGGAGTCCCTGCTTCATCCAGTATGAGGCTTAGGGTATCACTGACTGAGACAAGGGTCAAAGGAAAGGTGAAGAAGGTGAGGTTGACACTGCCATCCAGGCACAGCTACCCTAACCCTAACCTGTCCTCTCCTGCTTTTGAGGCACAGGGCCTGAAGGCCAGGAGGAGTCAACTCCACAATCAGATGTTACAGAGGATGGTGAGAGCCCTGAAGATCCCTCGGGGACAGGTATGGCGCAGCCGCCACACTCTCTCCTTCCTGACTCCTTGGCTTTCTCCTTGAGTGTCTGGGTCTGACCCCTGTGTTCCCCTTTTGGCTGCAGAGGGTCAGCTGTCTGAGGAGGAGAAACCAGATCAGCAGCCCCTGAGCGGAGAAGAGGAGCTAGAGCCTGAGGCCAGTGATGGTGAGGGGCATCCTGCAGTGTGTCCTGGGTGGGACCCCCGGTTAATCTAATATCCCATTTGGGATTTTGTTTTTCCCTTTCCTGGCCCAGGTTCAGGCTCCTGGGAAGATGCAGCTCTGCTGACGGAGGCCAACCTGCCTGCTCCTGCTCCTGCTCCTGCTCCTGCTCCTGCTCCTGCTCCTGCTCCTGCCCCTGTCCCAGAAACTTTGGGCAGCTCCGAACCCGCTGAGGGTGCTCTCCGACAGCGCCCCACCTGCTCTAGTTCCTGAAGGGGCAGACTCCTCACATTCCAGCACTTTCCCACCTGACCCCTCTCCCCTCGTTTTTCCTTCAATAAACTATTTTGTGTCAGCTTCCTCCTTGACTCTGAAATGGATTCACGGCCATTTGAAAACCCTGTGTCCCCCAGACATCTCTCACTTTCCACCATTAGAGGGGAGGTCTTCTTGTCAAGGGCTGCTCATGGGGAAGGCCTCCAGACCCGGGCTATTTTAAGCACAGATGTTTCCATTCATAAGCCTAGGAAGTCCAAGGAGGGAGAAGCTATCCTGGCCCCTAGCAAGCTTCCTACTCCCTGCATGTGACTTTCATCTCCCCCAGGGGAGGGGGCTGGTGTAGGGCAGGTCTGGAGAGCTGGGAGACATCATTCTGGCCCCCTCTATACCCCTCCCTTCCTCCCTTTCTCTGTCCATTGGGAGGCAGAAGACAGGAAATGACTGCCATGGATGTGGTATGATTTTTACCAAAACAGCATTTTGCAGCTCAGGCCCGTGCTGTTCGCAGCTGTTTTCCTCTAATACCAGCCAGGTGGCCGCCTCCTATGTTCCCCTCCCCATCCCTTCGTATGACTTCAGCCTTCGGATCCTAAGCGCCTGGCTGCTTTCCACATTCCATTCCCCTCCAGAACCCAGGCATCCTGGGCTCCAGCTGAAACCATTGCATGTGGTTTTCCCGATCCCTGGCCCCGTGACTCAGTCCCTCTGAAGGGAGCAGCCCTCTTTTTTGGCAATCACCGGGGAGGTGGGGGGAGGAGGAGGGGAGCTAGGTGGTGACATCACAGTCGAAGGTTATAAAAGCTTCCAGCCAAACAGCATTGAAGTTGAAGATACAACCTGACAGCACAGCCTGAGATCTTGGGGATCCCTCAGCTTAACACCCACAGACATCGGCTGGTGGATTCCCGCTGCATCAAGGCCTACCCACTGGTGAGGAGCTGCTATGGGCCAGAGAGGAGGAGGAGGGCAGGCAGGGGCCAGGACTCCTTGGACAGGATTTGCACAGATAGCAGGTGGGGAGGGAGGATTCCAGCGTCCCTATTTTTTTCTCTTTTGTTTAAAAAAAATGCGGCTGTGCTTACAATATTTCTCTCTACTGTTCTGTTTTCTCACTTCTGTCTCATTTCTGAGTTTTTGCCTGTGTCACTGACAGATACATGTTTTTGTTGAGTTGAGGTCTCACTCTGTCACCCAGGCTGGAGTGCTGTGGGGTGATCATGGTTCACTGCAGCCTTGAACTCCTGGGCTCAAGTGATCCTCCTGAGTAGCTGGGACCATGTGCATGTGGACTATATTTTTAATATTTTTTAATTTTTTAATACTTAATTTTTAAATACTTTTTTTTTGTAGAGATGGGGTCTGTGTTGCCCCAGCTGTTTTGGAATCCTGGCCTGAAGCAATCCTCTTGCCTTGACCTCCCCAAAGTGTTGGGATTATAGGCATTCCCAGCTTTGTTACTTGTTTGGCTTAGATCTTTTCTCTGGGTGGCAGCTAGCAAATATCCTACCGTTCTTCCCTGGGCTAAGTAAATCATTTCCTCCTCTCCCCCAGCACTTTATTAACTGTTTCTAATACTTAACACATGCTGATCATGCATCTGTCTCACGTGTCAGACCATGTTTTCTTTTTTGTCTAAAACCAAGCATATAGCCTGGACTCAGAAGTTGGTTGACAAATAAGTGTGTCTGCCTCATTCCAACCTCTTTCCTCTTCTGGTCCCCCGTTGCATTTTCCTGTCCAGACAGAGGACATGGCAGGCTTTCGGACTGAACAGGCTTTATCTAACCACCCCTTCCCTTCCAGTCTCCATGCTGGGCTCTCCCTGCCTTCTGTGGCTCCTGGCCGTGACCTTCTTGGTTCCCAGAGCTCAGCCCTTGGCCCCTCAAGACTTTGAAGAAGAGGAAGAAGATGAGACTGCGACGGCGTGGCCGCCTTTGCCGGCTGTCCCCTGCGACTACGACCACTGCCGACACCTGCAGGTGCCCTGTAAGGAGCTACAGAGGGCCGGGCCGGCGGCCTGCCTGTGCCCAGGACTCTCCAGCCCTGCCCAGCCGCCCGACCCGCCGCGCATGGGAGAAGTGAGCATTGTGGCCGAAGAGGGCCGCGCACTGGTCCACTGGTGTGCCCCCTTCTCCCCGGTCCTCCACTACTGGCTGCTGCTTTGGGACGGCAGCGAGGCTGCGCAGAAGGGGCCCTCGCTGAACGCTACGGTCCGCAGAGCCGAACTGAAGGGGCTGAAGCCAGGGGGCGTTTATGTCGTTTGCGTGGTGGCCGCTAACGAGGCTGGGGCAAGCCGCGTGCCTGAGGCTGGAAGAGAGGGCCTCAAGGGGGCCGACATCCCTGCCTTCGGGCCTTGCAGCCGCTTTGCAGTGCCGCCCAACCCCCGCACTCTGGTCCACGCCGCCGTCGGGGTGGGCACGGCCCTGGCCCTGCTGAGCTGTGCCGCCCTGGTGTGGCACTTCTGCCTACGCGATCGCTGGGGCTGCCCGCGCCGAGCCGTCGCCCGAGCAGCAGGGGCGCTCTGAAAGGGGCCTGGGGGCATCTCGGGCACAGCCAGCCCCACCTGCGGCGCTCAGCCCGGCTCCTGGAAAGAGGGGAACCCGCTGCCTCCAGGGAGGGTTGGACGGTGAGCTGGGAGCCAGCCCCAGGCTCTAGAGCCACAGCAGAGTCATGGTTCTCTGGGCTGAACGCTTGTTTAGGTCCGGGACTTGGTGCTGTTTCCTGGCTGAGGTCTGGGAAAGAATAGAAAGGGGCCCCCAATTTTTTTTTTAACGGTCAGATAGTAAATAATGTAACCTTTGCGGTTTAAGAGGATAAAATGGAGAATATTATGTGGGTATTTATATGACCTTTGTAACCATTTATAAAGGAAAAACCACCCGACATAGTAATGCGAACCTAGAGTAGCAGCTACTCCGGAAGCTGAAATGGGAGGATCTCTTGAGCCCAGGAGTTTGAGTCCAGTCCAGCCAGGGCAACACAGCCAGACGCCCTTGTGTTTTGTTTTGTTTTGTTTTTTGAGAAGAAGTCTCCCTCTGTTACACAGGGTGGATTGCAATGACACGATATATGTCGGTTCACTGCAACCTCCACCTCCTAGGTTCAAGTGATTCTCCCATCTCAGCATCCTAAGTAGTTGGGGTTACAGGTGCCCACGACCATGCCCGGCTAATTATTGTGTTTTTTTAGTAGAGATGGGTTTTCACCATGTTGGTCAGCCTGGTCTCAAACTCCTGACCTCAGGTACTCCACCCACCTTGGCCTCCCAAAGTGCTGGGATTACAGGCGTGAGCCACGGTGCCCAGGCAGACCCCCTTCTTTAAAGATGTAAAATCATTCTTAGTCCGTGGGCCTTACAAATCAGGTCACTGGCCCATTGCTTGTAGTTAGTTGATCCATATCATGCACCCTCAAAACGGCTCTGTCAATGAGTGTCTTCAGTGGGATTCTGAGAATAAATTTATATTCTTGCTAGGTAGAACAAAACAAAAATGACAGTAATATCAAGGAATTTCTCATCCCTTTTTTCCTTCCATTTGTATTTATTGCATATCCACTGTAAAAACATTAAAGGATCTTTAAAAGGAAGTAATGTTTATTGTTTACGATTCTTTTCAAATCACTGTCCACACACCCACTTTTCAGAATAGTATACATACTTCTGTCGCCCAGGCTGGAGTGCAGTGGCACGATCTCGGCTCACTGCAAGTTCTGCCTCCCGGGTTCAACCCATTCTCCTGCCTCAGTCTCCCAAGTAGCTGGGACTACAGGCGCACACCACCATGCCCAGCCGATTTTTTGTATTTTTTTTTTTTTAGGAGAGTCAGGGTTTCACCATGTTGGCCAGGATGATCTCGATCTCTTGACCTCGTGATCTGCCCGCCTTAGCCTGCCAAAGTGTTGGAATTACAGGCCTGAGCCACCGCGCCTGGCCTTGAATTTTTTTTTAATGAAGTGAATGCAGAAGTCTGTTTTGTGTTACTACACAGTATAATCCTCACCTGTGTGGATATTATTATTATTTTATTCATTTATTTATTTATTTTTTGAGACGGAGTCTCGCTCTGTCACCCAGGCTGGAGTGCAGTGGCTGATCTCAGCTCACTGCAAGCTACGCCTCCCGGGTTTACGTCATTCTCCTGCCTCAGCCTCCCGAGTAGCTGGAACTACAGGCACCCGCCACCACGCCCGGCTAGTTTTTTGTATTTTTTTAGTAGAGACGGGGTTTCACCGTGTTAGCCAGGATGGTCTTGATCTCCTGACCTCGTGATCCGCCCGCCTTGGCCTCCCAAAGTGCTGGGATTACAGGCTTGAGCCACCACGCCCAGCCTGTGTGGATATTACACCTTTTTAAGTTTTATATATATATATATATATATATATGTGTGTGTGTGTATATTTTATAGAGACGGGGGGAGGGGTCTCACTATTTTGCCCAGGCTGGACTTGAACTCCTGGGCTCAAATGATTCACCCTCCCCCCTGCGTCGCCTCCCAAAGTGCTGGGATTACAGGCCATTATAATTTTTTCTAATTATAAAAGTAACACATGGGCTGGGTGCAGTGGCTCACACCTGTAATCCCAGCACTTTGGGAGGCTGAGGTGGGTGGATCACGAGGTCAGGAGATGGAGACCATCCTGGCTAACATGGTGAAACCCTGTCTCTACTAAAAATACAAAAAATCAGCCGGGCTTGGTGGCGCGCGCCTGTAATCCCAGCTACTCAGGAAGCTGAGGCAGGAGAATCGTTTGAACCTGGGAGGCGGACGCTGCAGTGAGCCGAGATCACGCCACTGCACTCCAGCCTGGGCGGTGTAGCAAGACTCCGTCTCAAAAAAAAAAAAAAAAGTAACACATAAGGCATAAGGCATGTATGCCTGTACCTAACACTTTGGGAGGCTAAGACAAGAGGATGGCTTGAGACCAGGGGTTCAAAACTAGCTTGGGCTAAATATCAAAACCTTAACTCTACAAAAAATTTAAAAATCAGGACGGGTGCAGTGGTTCATGCCTGTAATCCCAGCACTTTGGGAGGATGAGGCGGGCGGATCACCTGAGGTCGGGAGCTCAAGATAAGCCTGACCAACATGGAGAAACCCCGTCTCTACTAAAAATACAAAATTAGCTGGGCGTGGTGGTGCATGCCTATAATCCCAGCTACTCGGGAGGCTGAGGCAGGAGAATCGCTTGAACCCGGAAGGCGGAAGTTTCAGTGAGCCTAGATCACACTATTGCACTCCAGCCTGGCCAACAAGTGTGAAACTGTGTCTCAAAAAAAAAAAAAAAAGAAAAAGGCCAGGCACAGTGGCTCATGCCTGTAACCCAGCACTTTGGGAGGCTGAAGCGGCTGGATCACCTGAGGTCAGGAGTTTGAAACCAGCCTGACCAACAAGATGAAACCCCATCTCTACTAAAATACAAAAATTAGCCGGGCGTGGTGGCAGGTGCCTATAGTCCCCAGCTACTTGGGAGGCTGAGACTAATTGCTTGAACCCAGAAGGCGGAGGTTGTAGTGAGCCAACACCATGCCACTGCACTCCAGCCTGGGCTACGGAGTGAGACTCCATCTCGAAAAAAAAAAAAATTATTCATTATAGAACCTCCATAATAAATTTAGAGGCCGGGCGCGGTGGCTCACGCCTGTAATCCCAGCACTTTGGGAGGCCGAGGCGGGCGGATCACAAGGTCAGGAGATCGAGACCACGGTGAAACCCCGTCTCTACTAAAAATACAAAAAATTAGCTGGGCGCGGTTGTGGGCGCCTGTAGTCCCAGCTACTCGGGAGGCTGAGGCAGGAGAATGGCGTGAACCCGGGAGGCGGAGCTTGCAGTGAGCCGAGATCGCGCCACTGCACTCCAGCCTGGGCGACAGAGCGAGACTCCGTCTCAAAAAAAAAAAAATAAATAAATAAATAAAAATAAATTTAGAATACTATGTTATCCTGGCTGGGCTTGGTGGCTTACACCTGTAATCCCAGGACTTTGGGAGGCCAAGGTGGGCGGATCACTTGAGGTCAGGTGTTCGAGACCAGCCTGGCCAACATGGTGAAACCTCATTTCTACTAAAAATACAAAAAATACCTGGGTGTGGTGGCGGGCGCCTGTAATCCCAGCTACTCAGGAGGCTGAGGCAGAAGAATCGCTTGAACCCGGGAGGCAGAGGTTGCAGTGAGCCAAGATTGTGCCACTGCACTCCAGCTTCGGCAATGAGTGAGATTCCGTCTTTAAAAACAAACAAAAAAAAGAATACATTTGGCTGGGCGCGGTGGCTCAAGCCTGTAATCCCAGCACTTTGGGAGGCTGAGACGGGCGGATCACGAGGTCAGGAGATCGAGACCATCCTGGCTAACACGGTGAAACCCCGTCTCTACTAAAAAAATACAAAAAACTAGCCGGGCGAGGTGGCGAGCGCCTGTAGTCCCAGCTACTCGGGAGGCTGAGGCAGGAGAATGGCGTAAACCCAGGAGGCGGAGCTTGCAGTGAGCTGAGATCCGGCCACTGCACTCTAGCCTGGGCGACACAGCGAGACTCCATCTCAAAAAAAAAAAAAAAAAAAAAAAAAATACATATATTATCCAGAATACACTTGTTATAACACTTCAGTGAATAACCTGTGCCTTTTATTTTTAGTTTTTCTTTTTTTTCTCTTTTGTCCCTGTGCCTTTCACTTGATTCCTGTATTTCCTCAGCATTAATTAATTAATTAATTTTTTTTTTTTTTTTTTTGAGACGGACTCTCGCTCTGTCGCCCAGGGCTGGAGCGACACTGCAAGCTCTACTCACTGCAAGCTCCGCCTCCTGGGTTCACGTCATTCTCCTGCCTCAGCCTCCCGAGTAGCTGGGACTACAGGTGCCCGCCACCAGGCCTAGCTAATTTTTTGTATTTTCAGTAGAGACGAGGTGTCACCGTGTTAGCCAGGATGGTCTCGATCTCCTGACCTCGTGATCCGCCCATCTTTGCCTCCCAAAGTGCTGGGACTACAGGCATGAGCCACCGTGCCTGGCCTTCCTTAGCGTTCATTTATTTACAAATAATGAGAGGTCATATTATATCATTATTATTACTATTTATTTATTTCATTTTCTGAGATGGAGACTCTGTCTCAAAAAATAAATTAAATAAATAAAATAAAAAAATAAAGCCTATGTTTGTCACTGTACCGTGGAGAGGCAACATACATAGTGGTTTAGAGAACACACACTGCCTTGGGTTGAATCCTAGCTTTGTTATTTACTTTGCGACTTTAGGTAAATTATCTCATCTTGGCTGGGCATCGTGGCTCACGCCTGTAATTCCAGCACTTGGGAAGGCCAAGACGGGGATGGCTTGAGCTCGCAAGCTTGAGACCAGCCTGGGCAACATGGCGGAACCCTACCTCTACTATAATAAAAATACAAAAGTTAGCCAGGCATGGTACATGCTACTTGGGAGGCTGAGGTGAAAGGATGGCTTGAGCCTGGGAGAAGGAGGTTGCAGTGAACCAAGATTGTGCCACCGCTCTCCAGCCTGGGCAATAAAGCCAGACCTTGTCTCAAAAAGAAAAACCACTTTTCCTTTTATTTTTTGAGACAGCCTGTCACTCTGTTGCCAGGCTGGAGTGCAGTGGCACAATCTCAGTTCACTGCAAACTTGCCTCCCGGGTTCAAGTGATTCTCCTGCCTCAGCCTCCCAAGTAGCTGGGACTACAGGTGTGTGCCACTACGCCTGGCTAATTTTTTGTATTTTTAGTAGAGATGGGGTTTCACCATGTTAGCCAGGATGGTCTTGAACTCCTGACCTCGTTATCTGCCCACCTCAGCCTCCCAAGGTGCTGGGATTACAGGCGTGTCCAGCCAAACAGGTAGATCACCTGAGGTGAGGCAGGTAGATCACCTGAGGTGAGGAGTTCAAGATTAGCCTGGCCAACATGATGAAACCCCTCTCTACTAAAAAATACAAAAATTAGCCAGGCATGGTGGTGGGTGCTTATAATCCCAGCTACTCGGGAGGCAGAGGCATGAGAATTACTTGAGCTTGGGAGGCAAAGGTTGCAGTGAGCCGAGATCCCACCACTGCACTGTAGCCTGGGCGACAAAGTGAGACCATGTCTCACACACACACAAAGTGAAGTGGAGCACAAAGTAATCAACAATGACTCACAGCAGCCAGGATAAATGCTTAATGGGTTAAATACTGTAGCTAGAAGGCAGAGAGCAGTGGTCAAAGCAGGCTTTTCTTAGAAGGCAAACCCTGAATCCTGAAAAACTCCTGGGAGTTAGTTTACTAAGTGGAGAGACAGGACATCCTAGGCAGAGAGACTGGTTGGTGCTCAGGCCAAGAGGAGGGTGAAGTCTGGTTTGCAATATGCACAGCTTACCCTCAAGTGGTGGGCAATGAAACTGAACAATAACAACCACCATTTACATACTCTGCCTTCCCAGGCACCAAGGTAGGTGCTATTGTGATCTCCACTTGAGAGGGGGCTCTAACCCCCCGCCCCCAAAAAAAGCCGGGGTAGGGGCAGAAGGAAGTCAGACTACTAGCATTTAAATTGTCCTAGATGGCCGAGTATGGTAGCTCATGCCTTTAATCCTAGTACTTTGGGAGGGCGAGGCAGGTGGATCTCTTGAGCTCAGGAGTTGGAGACCAGACTGGCCAATCTGGCGAAACCCTGTCTCTACAAAAACTAGAAAAATTAGGCTGGGTGAAGTGGCTCATACCTGTAATCCCAGCACTCTGGGAGGCCGAGGTGGTTGGATCATGAGGTCAGGAGTTCAAGACAAGTCTGGCAAAGATGGTGAAACCCCGTCTCTACTAAAACTACGAAAATTAGCCAGGCGCGGTGGCAGGCACCTGTAATCCCAGCTACTCGGGAGGCTGAGGCAGGAGAATCGCTTGAACTCAGGGCAGGCCGACGTTGCAGTGAGCTGAGATTGTGCCCCTGCACTCCAGCCTGGGCTACACAGTGAGATTTTGTCTCAAAAAAAAAAAAAAAGAAAAAAAGAGAGCGAGAGAAAAGAAAAGAAAAATGAGCCAGGTGTGGTGGCATGTCTGTAGTCCCAGCTACTTGGGAGGCTGAGGTGGGAGGATAGCTTGAGCCCAGGAGGCTGAGGTTGCAGTGAGCCAAGATTGCACCACTGCACTCCAGCCTGGGCGACAGAGCCAGATCCTGTCTCAAAAACAAAAACAGCTGGGCGTGGTGGCTCATGCTCGTAATCCCAGCACTTTGGGAGGCCGAGACAAGCAGATCACTTGAGGTCAGGAGTTGGAGAACAGCCTGACCAATATGGAGAAACCCTATCTCTATTAAAAATACAAAAATAGTTAGCCTCTTTGGCTCACGCCTGTAATCCCAGCACTTTGGGAGGCCGAGGCAGGCGGATTACTTGAGGTCAGGAGTTCAAGACCAGCCTGACCAACATGGTGAAACCCTGTCTCTACTGAAAATACAAAAATTAGCTGGGCATGGTAGCAGGCACCTGAAATCCCAGCTACTCAGGAGGCTGTGGCAGGAGAATCGCATGCACCCAGGAGGCGGAGGTTGCAGTGAGCCGAGATTGCGCCACCGCACTCCAGCCTGGGCGACAGAGCGAGACTCCCTCTCAAAAAAAAAAAAAAAAAAAAAAAAAAAAAAAAAAAAATTAGCTGGGCGTCGTGGTGGGCGCCTGTTATTTCAGCTATCCGGGAGGCTGAGACAGGAGAATTGCTTGAACCCGGGAGGCGGAGGCTGCAGTGAGCCGAGATCGCGCCATTGCGCTACTGCACTCCAGCCTGGGCAACAAGAGTGAAACTCCATCTCAAAAAAAAAAAAAAAAAAAAAAAAAAAGAGTAAGTTGTCCTAGATGGTGGAAGTGTCACGGAGTTTTAAGCAGGGAGGTGAGGACAGGATTACATCATTGTGTTTTGCAAAGATCCCTTTGGCAGTCAGGCAGAGGATGGCTCAATTCCCCAGAGAGAATGAGCGGACCAAAGAGCAAGTACATTTCTTCGGCTCCTGGCAAACATTGCCAAAGAACTTCCCAAAGCGTTGCGCTAAGGGACTATATTCCTTCCATTTTCTAAGGAGGGTGAGGCAGGATGAAGTTCCGGGAACTGGCTTCATTCCGCCCACGGGTTTCAGAGCCGCACCAGCTTTCTTCCCCACAGCAGCCCGGAGCCTTGGCTTGGTGGGTTGCCTCCCTGTTCCCGCCCACACAAAGTCCTGGCAGCAAGGCCAGAAGTTTTCTGGTTCTCAGCGGCACCCGTCGACGTCCGCCCCCACGTGACCCAAACAGATCCGGTACTTCCGCTTCCCCTCGGCTTTCTTCTCGTCGGTGTCCCTGGCTGCTATAGAGCCGGGTGAGAGAGGGAGCGCCCGTCCGCGGGCGTCGAGGGCGGGTTGCTTCGCGCTGACCCTTCCCGCCCTCCTTCTCGTCACACACCAGGTCCCCGCGGAAGCGGCGGTGTCGGCGCCATGGCGGAGCTGACGGCTCTTGAGAGTCTCATCGAGATGGGCTTCCCCAGGGGACGCGCGTAAGGGAGTTCCCCAACCCCGGCCTGCGGGGGTGGGGGGCCGCGGACCTGTCCTGGCCTTTGCGCCAGCCTGACGGTCACCATGGCTCGTGGGCGCTATTCATGGTGTTTCTGCCCCCAGGGAGAAGGCTCTGGCCCTCACAGGGAACCAGGGCATCGAGGCTGCGATGGACTGGTGAGCGCTCGTCTTGGGTGGCGGAGAATTGGGGGCTAGCGGAAGGGGCAGCCTCAGAACTAACCTCCCCGCCGACTTTCCCTGCCAGGCTGATGGAGCACGAAGACGACCCCGATGTAGACGAGCCTCTAGAGACCCCCCTTGGACATATCCTGGGACGGGAGCCCACTTCCTCAGAGCAAGGCGGCCTTGAAGGTCCTGACTAAGGGACACCGTGTGATTATTCAGGAGGGTCCGAGGAGAATCTGAAGGGATAATAATACCAATTGTTTGTTTGTAGGATCTGGTTCTGCTGCCGGAGAAGGCAAACCCATTTTGAGTGAAGAGGAAAGACAGGAACAGACTAAGAGGTACAGTAAGAACAGCCTCACATCTCTGAGGGTCGTCTTCCACCTCGCCCCGGTACACATCTGGTCAAAGAACCTTGACCTTTCCACATTTCCTCTTTCTTGGCATTTTCTTTTCCTTTTCTTTAATCTACTTTGGGATATATGTCGCCTAATTTTGTTTATGGTAAACTTTGCACCTTCTCACTCTGTCCATTTCTCTTGAGCTGTTTTCTCTTGGCAACACAGGATGTTGGAGCTGGTGGCCCAGAAGCAGCGGGAGCGTGAAGAGAGAGAGGAACGGGAGGCATTGGAACGCGAACGGCAGCGCAGGAGACAAGGGCAAGAGTTGTCAGCAGCACGACAGCGGCTACAGGAAGATGAGATGCGCCGGGCTGCAGAGGAGAGGCGGAGGGAAAAGGCCGAGGAGTTAGCAGCCAGGTCTAGGCAATCGAGATGATGGATAGCAGATGAGAAAGAAATCAAGATTTGCTTTGTTGATGTCTGACCTAATTTCCTCTTGTCTACATTCCAGACAAAGAGTTAGAGAAAAGATCGAGAGGGACAAAGCAGAGAGAGCCAAGAAGGTAGGTGATTGAGAAGACGCCACGGGTAATGGAGTGGGCAGGTTAGTAAATCTTTTCCAGCTTCAGAGGGAAATCTTGGGCTTACATGATGTGTTTCACCTGAGGGTGGGTGAGTACCTGATTGAGTGTTTTGCTTTGCCCTTTAGTATGGTGGCAGTGTGGGCTCTCAGCCACCCCCACCGGCACCAGAGCCAGGTCCTGTTCCCTCTTCTCCCAGCCAGGAGCCTCCCACCAAGCGGGAGTATGACCAGTGTCGCATACAGGTACTTGATTCTGATTCCTATCTTCCTCCTGGGACCCCTTTGTTGCCTGTTAAGGTGCCCATTTCAGAGCTTTTTTCAGTTAATGTGCCGTTTGCCAAATCTCTCCCTTCTTTATAAATGACTTTTGAAATCCTATCTACTCTTGGGAAAGGTATCAAATTTCACCTGCCCCAGTCATATTTAAACCCATACGTCCCTCTTACTCAGCAGTTACCCTTTTACTTGTTCATGTTTTTATTTGATTTATTATGCAGCTATCTGGTGATGTGGTATTTATCCAGATTCTTTTATATAATCTTACGCTTGTCTTTCTTAGGTTGTGAGGGAGCTGGGAGTCTCTCATCCACACTTAGTAAAGCAGAGCCTAAGTGGCTGTTCATTTGGTGCTTTAAATAGTAGTTGTGCTGGTTCAATCTAAGAAGGAGGGGCCAGCTTTAGCTCTTTGCCTTACTTGGGCACCTCATTGAGTTTTGATGCCCACAATACTGAGTATCTCCCTTGCCCTTTAGGTCAGGCTGCCAGATGGGACCTCACTGACCCAGACGTTCCGGGCCCGGGAACAGCTGGCAGCCGTGAGGCTCTATGTGGAGCTCCACCGTGGGGAGGAACCAGGAGGAGGCCAGGACCCTGTGCAATTGCTCAGTGGCTTCCCCAGACGGGCCTTCTCAGAAGCTGACATGGAGCGGCCTCTGCAGGAGCTGGGTATGGCTGCAAGACTAGAAACCAGGACTTGGGGGAGTAGGGAGGCATGCTTGGGAAAAGGAGGGATGCAAAGAGAAGGGGTTTTGTGAACATGGTGCAAGGCCAGGAATTTTGGGAGCAAAAACCAAGTATCCTTGTGGTTCAAGCCTGTTTTCTTCCATCTTTAGGACTCGTGCCTTCTGCTGTTCTCATTGTGGCCAAGAAATGTCCCAGCTGAGGGCCTTTGTCCCATCGTCCCTCTGTGACCCCTTCATCTTTGATAAAGCACTGACATCTCCTTCCTAATAAATAGACCCTGAGTTCTGTACATGCCTGACTCCTTCCTGAATGGCTGGGAGGGAAAAACCAAGGCAGAGGAAGAGGCTAAAAGGGAACACATTTGCAGCAGACCCTCTTCCTCATCTTTAGTTTCCAACAAAGACACTTGTTTCTAATCTCTGGGTCTGATTAACTGCTGGGGAAGTTGAGGAGGAGAGGTGCTAAAAGGAGTGGAGAGTACATTGGATGGCACCTTTTACTCCTATGGTAAGACGGAACATAAAAGCCCAACTGCTGCTGCTTTTTTATTTATTTATTTATTGAGAACACAAGAGTGCCTTTTTTTTTTTTTTTTTTTTTTTGAGACAGAATCTTGCTCTGTGGGCCAGGCTGGAGTCAGTGGCGCCATCTCGGCTCACTGCAAGCTCCGCCTCCCAGGTTCGCGCCATTCTCCTGCCTTAGCCTCCCGAGTAGGTGGGACTACAGGTGCCCACCACCACACCCAGCTAATTTTTTGTATTTTTAGTAGAGATGGGGTTTCACCATGTTAGCCAGGATGGTCTCGATCTCCTGACCTTGTGATCTGCCCGCCTCAGCTTCCCAAAGTGCTGGGATTACAGGCATGAGCCACCGCACCCAGCCAGAAGAGTGCCTTTTCATTTTAAAAATGTTTGGAAATGGGTACAACTTTGATACAGCTTCGGGGTGCTCCAGACACCCATGGCCACTTCATGTAAACCACTGAGAATTTGAGAATTTTTTTTTTTTTTTGAAATGGAGTCCTGCTCAGTCACCCAGGCTGGAGTGCAGTGGTACGGTGTCAAACCACTTCCTGAGTTCAAGGGATTCTCCTGCCTCAGCCTCCCAAGTGTCTGGGATCGTAGGCACGCACCACCATGCCCAGCTAATTTTTTGTATTTTTAGTAGAGACGGGGTTTCACCATGATGGCCAAACTGGTTTCAAACTCCTGACCTCAGGTGATCTACCCGCCTCGGCCTCCCAAAGTGCTAGGATTACAGGCGTGAGCCGCCGTGCCCAGCCACCACTGACAATTTCTAGAGCACTTTGAGAGACGATACAGTATGATGATCAAATTTTGTAATTAAATCTAATGAGGGCAACACACTTCTCAAATACGAGATGTGTCGACTGGGGGCTCCCCTACTCTAAGGTATTCACAAGGAGGCAGATAAACAGTTTATTTTTCTTTTGAGATGGAGTTTCGCTCTGTTGCCCAGGCTGGAGTGCAATGGAACGATCTCGGCTCACTGCAACCTCTGCCTCCCGGGTTCAAGCGATTCTCCTGCCTTAGCCTCCTGAGTAGCTGGGATTACAGGCATGTACCACCATGCCCGTTTTTTTTTTCTTGTTTTTTTTTTTAAGTAGAGACAGGGTTTCACCTTGTTGGTCAGGTTGGTCTTGAACTCCTGACCTCAAGTGATCCACCCACCTCTGCCTCCCAAAATGCTGGGATTAGTCGTGAGCCACTGTGCCTGGCCAGATAAACAGTTTCTTTATTCATCCTCCTCCTCCTCTTCATCTTCCTCTTCCACCTTTTTCCAGGCAACTTTAGCAGGACCCTTTGCACCATCAAACCTTCCTTTCGACTTATGGTCAGCAACATCCTTCTTACATTTTTCCTTCAGCTTTGCTACCTTAGTGATGTCATTTAAGTTATTTCACATCTCACCCAGAAAACCTAGCTTCTTAATAGAATAGGGATAATAGTGCCTGTTTCTTGGGATTGTCATGAGGGTTACATAATGCTGGTGTAAGATGCTTTAGCATAGTGCCTAGTACCTAATAAATCCCCAGTAAGCATTAGCTACTAAAAGGATAATTTTACTTACTTATTTGAGGTGGAGTCTCACTCTAGCTCCCAGGCTGTAGTGCAGTGGTGTGATCTCGGCTCACTGTAACCAACGTCTGCCGGATTCAAGCGATTCAGCCTCAGCCTCTTTAGTAGCTGGGTTTGCAGGTGTGCGCCACCACACCTGGCTAATTTTTTATATTTTTAGTAGAGATGGGGTTTCACTATGTTGGCCAGGCTGGTCTCAAACTCGTGACCTCAAGATCTGCCTGTCTCAGCCTCCCAAAATCCTGGGCTAAAAGGGTAATTTTTTTCTTTTTTGAGACAACGTCTTGCTCTGTCACCCAGGCTGGAGTGCAGTGGCATGATCTCGGCCCACAGTAACCTCTGCCTCCTGAGTTCAAGCGATTCTGCTGCCTCAGCCTCCTGAGTAGCTGGGACGACAGGCAGGCGCCACCATGCCCAGCTAATTTTTGTATTTTTAGTAGATACAGGGTCTCACATGTTGGCGCTTCTGCTTTTTAAAACCAAGAAGCACTGATGAGCTTCTCTGATAGCCCCTCCAGCTGCTCATCACCCCACCCTGGTGTCCTGTCAAACTGCTCCTGACTCCTCCTCTCCTTCCTGGGCTAGGGGAGAGGACACAGTTACTCTGTAAAGATCTGAAAAGAGCACCAACGCTCATATCTGGGTTTATACCCCAGTGTTAGAAAGATTTATTTGGGGCCAGGCACGGTGGGTCATACTTGTAATCCCAGCACTTTGGGAGGTCGAGGCGGGCGGATCACCTGAGGTCAGGAGTTCGAGACCAGCCTGGCCAACACGGCAAAACCCTGTCTCTACTAAAAATACAAAGATTATCCTGGCCTAGTGGCGCACCCCTGTAGTCCCAGCTACTTGGGAGGCTGAGGCAGGAGAATCGCTTGAACCTGGGAGGCGGAGGTTGCAGTGAGTTGAGATAGCTCCATTGCACTCCAGCCTGGGCAACAGAGAAACTCTGTCTCAAAAGAAAAAGAAAAAGAAAGAAAAGCTTTATTTGGTGTTCTGACTTAATTTTTTTTTTTTTTTTTTTTTTTTTTTTTTTGAGACGGAGTCTCGCTTTGTCGCCCAGGCTGGAGTGCAGTGGCCGGATCTCAGCTTACTGCAAGCTCCGCCTCCCGGGTTCACGCCATTCTCCTGCCTCAGCCTCCCGAGTAGCTGGGACTACAGGCGCCCGCCACCTCGCCCGGCTAAGTTTTTGTATTTTTAGTAGAGACGGGGTTTCACTGTGTTACCCAGGATGGTCTCGATCTCCTGACCTCGTGATCCGCCCGTCTCGGCCTCCCAAAGTGCTGGGATTACAGGCTTGAGCCACCGCGCCCGGCCAGGTGTTCTGACTTTAATAACAGCAGCCTTTTTTTCCATTGCAATCTTGCTTGGGAACCAGAGGATAGACAAAAGAAGAGCAACTTGGTTGGCTAGGCTGTGGGGCTTTGACCCCACTTATTTCATCCTCTCAGTGGCAACTCCAATAAATCCTGACCGGATTCAGAGATTGGAGACCACTTTACATTTCTAAATTAATTTTTTACACTAATCCTCATAGTTATGACCTTTCAGAGAACAGGACTGAGGTTTGTAACATGCTGGAGTTGAACTAAGATCTGTGACTCAAAGCACACTCCTTTTACTTCTAGTAAGTCAGCCTCCTAAGCTTGTTTAACCAGAGGTTAAATAACGGGCACAGAAAGCACTGTGGCATATGTTAAGTGCTAGATGCTCCTCCAATCTCGCTCCAAGGACAGGAGTCCTGAGTGTCCTCTGTAGGCATCCATTACTTCAAGATTTTCCAGGATAGTTCAGATTTCAGGAATGTCCCACGGTTATCCCGGGAAGTACACTCCAACCTGACACCACATGACCTGTTTTGAAAATGTGGTTGGCAGGGTGCAGTGGCTCAGGCCTGTAATCCCAGCACTTTGGGAGGCCAAGGCGGGTGAATCACCTGAGGTCAGGAGTTCGAGACCAGCCTGGCCACATGGTGAAACCCGCCTCTACTAAAACTACAAATATCAGCCAGGCGTGGTCGCGGACGCTTGTAATCCCAGCTACCTGGAAGGCTAAGTAGGAACAGCTTGAACCCAGGAGGCGGAGGTTGCAGTGAGCCAAGATTGCGCCACTGCACTCCTGCCTGGGCAACAAGAGCAAGGCTCCATCTCAAAAAAGAAATAGAAACTGTGGCCGCAGCAGGGTGAGGTGGTTCACGCCTGTAATCCCAGCACTTTGGGAGTTCGAGGCGGGCGGATCACCTGGGTCTGGAGTTCGAGACCAGGCTGGCCAACATGGTCAAACCCTGTCTCTAATAAAAACACAAAAATTAGCTGGGCGTGGTGGTGCGCGCCTGTGATCCCGGCTACTCGGGAAGCTGAGGCAGGAGAATCGCTTGAACCCGGGAGGCAGAGGTTGCAGTGGGCCGAGATCATGCCACCGCACTCCAGCCTGAGTGGCAGAGAGCGACTCCGTCTCAAAAAAAAAAAAAAAAAAAAAAAAAAAAAAAGAAAAAAAAGAGAATGTGGTTGAGATACCTATTGAGATCAGCTTCTTCTGGTGGGATGGGAGAGGTAGCAGGTGCAGGCCATGCCCCCAGCACCGACCACAGGTCGCTAAGCATTGGTAGGTGTCGACTGCAGGGCTCATTCTGGGTGGAGGAACATGATTTATTGATTCTTTCAGTTAACCACATCCGACTCGCGTCTCGGCCCTGGCCCGCTTTGCGGACTTTAAAGCAATCAGTCCAGGGTTTGGGGGGAACGTGCTCACCCGACGGCAGCTCACAGGACCCTGGAGAGGCCTGGGCATGGCATCTCGGCCGGACTCCCCGCTGGGCCCACGAAGGAGAAAGCCTGCATCGGATTCCTGCGCCCGAGCCAAGGTCCCAGGGCCCACAGGGTCAAGTCCGGTCTCACGGTGACCTCCCGCCGGCGCCGCCTTCGCTAACCATCCAGTTCTTCCTCCAGGCCACGTTCTCCTGTGTGGTCGCTGCCTCCTGCAGAGTGGCCACCAATAGCTGCTGGGTCTTGGCCATCTCCTCCCTGCTCCGCGGGTCCTGCAGTGGCATCTCCTGAGGGCAGGAAGGGGAGTTCGCAGGAGCTCCAGTCCGGGGCTCTCCACCCGCCCACCCATCCTCGGGATTACCAGTTGCTTCTACCTTTAGCATTTCCTGCTTCCGCTGCTCTCCGGGGGTCACGATACCAAGGAGCGCGAAGCCCACGCCAGCCCCTGCGCCCAGCACTGCGACTGTGATCAGCATTTTCCGCAAGAACTCCATGGCCGCCTGCACAACCAGCAGGGCGCCCACCGGAGTTCACCGCAGCCGCGAGCAGTACCCGCGCGGTCTCACTGCCCCTTCGCGCAGGCTAGAGCGCCCTATAGCAGAAACCATAGATAAACGGCCGGCTAGAGAGGACCCGCTCAAGGAAACGTTTAGAATCCGGAGCGCCGGGATCTCAGGTTTAGCTGAGGGGGTTGAGGGTGTCCAAGAAGTGCTGGCGCCAAGGGCTGAGCGTGGGCACCCTGTGTCCTCAGTTCCGGGGTGGGATTGCTAGGGGAGAGTGCGTGTCTTCATGGTTGCCGTGGGTTTTATGATTGCCCATTTTTCTGTCTTCCAACGTTTCCCGATCAGTAGGGGCCCGAGCTGTGCTCTGTGGTTTCCTGCAGTCACCCGCGCGTTTTCAACACAGCGAATGGAGGTCATACACATACATATCCCTCTCCATCCCCTCAACTCTGGAACAAACACTGAAAGTCAAGTGTACTGGTTGGAGAAATGGGTAATAGTAACTTATCTTTAACATTTATTTTACAAACAACCTGTTCCTTTTCTCGTTATGGTACACACTTGGTATTGTCTAGGGCTTTTTTGGTTTTGTTGTTAGTGTGTGGGCGTGGTTTTGTTTGTTTTTGGAGACAAGGTCTCACTCTGTCGCCCAGGGTTGGAGTGCAGTGGCGATCATGGTTCACTGAAGCCTCGACTTCCAGGGCCCAAGGGATCCTCCTGCCTCAACTTCCCGAATAGCTGGGATTACAGGCGTGCACCACCACGCCCGGCTGGTATTGCTTTTTGTTTTGCTTTGTTTTCTTCTTTTTCTTTTTTTTTTGAGACGGAGTCTCACTCTGTCACCCAGGCTGGAGTACAGGGGCAGGATCTTGGCTCACTGCAAGCTCCGCCTCCCGGTTTCACGGCATTCTTGCCTCAGCCTCCCGAGTAGCTGGGACTACAGGCGCCCGCCACCACGGTCGGCTAATTTTTGGTAATGTCAGTAGAGACGGGGTCTCACCATGTTGGTCAGGCTGGTCTCGAGCTCCTGACCTCGTGATCCGCCTACCTCGGCCTCCCAAAGTGCTGGGATTACAGGTGTGAGCCACCGTGCCTGGCTGTTTTGCTTTGTTTTCAACTAAAAGGCTGGATTCGTTTAACATACTGAATTCTGCTTTACAGAAGAAAACGCCTTTTAGCTGTGTGACTGATTACAGGCAAGTTCTTGTGCCCCGGTTTCTGCATCAGAAAATGAGCTTATAACAGTACTTGTCTCACAGTTTTAGGAGAATTAAATGAGTTATATGTAAAGCAAAACAGCTCCTGACAAAGAGTAAACACCATATAAATATTCATTAAATAACATACAAACATGCCAGGTCGGGAAAATCAGTAAGCAAAGGAGTCAGGAAATTCCAAGTTGGTTATCACAGCTCTTGGCTCACAGGGCTTTAATCCAGGTGCCCTTGTCTCCTACCCTTGCTGCCATCCCAGTGTCTCCAGGGAGTAAGTAGAAATAAAGATCCGATCTCACGTCTTGGGCATTTTCCCCTCCCCTGAAAGCCCATAATCACTTAGCACAGTCAGAGCTTAAGGCGCCAGGCTCCAAAGAAGATTAAAGGAACAGTTTGTGGGCAGGAATACCCTCCTGAGTTCAATCATCTTGCACTCTAAGAATCACCACCATGGCCCTTGTGCCAGGGAGAAGCAAGGAGGATGGGCTTTGGACTACAAATAGCCCAGGCTCCTCCCAGCATCCAGAGTCCCAGGCTGCCCAACCCTCTCTGGGACAGAGGAAAAGTTGGCAAGGTTGAAGGTCACTGGCATATTCAGGTTATACTTCCCCACCCTGTGTCTGGCAGCTGGCTTACCCTCCAATTTGGCCCAACCTCCTTGCTGTCCCTATTCAGGATTTCTCTCAAAAGTCCCATCTGCTGTCTATTGTGGTGGAAGCCTCTGAGGTGAATGAAGAGAGTGGGGATCTCCATTGGCCCCATGAGGAGCTGCTGCTGCTCACTGATGGTGAGGAAGAGGATGCTGAGGCCTTCCTCCAAGACCAAAGTGAAGAGCCAGGTGAGGCAGGTGGCTCATTCAGGGGGCCACTGTGATCTGAATGTTCTGGGCAGAGCCAAGATGGAAGTCAGTTATCACCCCTGCATTCCGCAGTGCCAGGCACACCGCAGGTGCTCAATAAATGTGAAGATGTGGGAGAGAAAAGTCAAGGCAGTTGGCAAAGTTGAATTATAGAGAGCAGTTCTGGTATCAGAATGGGTGCCATCCTTTAATCTGTACTTTCTTTTTTTTTTTTTTTGAGACAGAGTCTCCTTCTGTTGCCCAGGCTGGAGTGCAGTAGTGCCACCTTGGTTCACTGCAAGCTCCGCCTCCTGGGTTCACGCCATTCTCCTGCCTCAGCCTCCCGAGTAGCTGGGACTACAGGCACCCGCCACCTCGCCCTGCTAATTTTTTGTATTTTTAGTAGAGACGGGGTTTCACTGTGTTAGCCAGGATGGTCTTGATCTCCTGACCTCGTGATCCACCCACATTGGTCTCCCAAAGTGCTAGGATTACAGGCATGAGTCACCGCACCCAGCCTTAATCTGTACTTTCAAAATATTTACATTGCTACGGGAAAAGATAAAATTACCCCAAGACAGGCCGGGCAATTTTTTTTTGTATTTTTACAAATTTTTTCTATTTTTAGTAGAGACAGGGTTTTACCGTGTTAGCCAGGATCGTCTCGATCTCCTCACCTTGTGATCTGCCCGCCTCAGCCTCCCAAAGTGCGGGATTACAGGAATGAGCCACCGTGCCCGGCCACGTCTGTGTACTGTTAAATAAGCTACTTTTTTTTTTTTTTTTAAAGACAGAGTCATGCTCTGTCGCCCAGATTGCAGTGCAGTGGCAGGATCTCGGCTCACTGCAACCTCCGCCTCCCAGGTCCAAGGAATTCTCCTGCCTCAGCCTCCCAAGTAGCTGGGACTACAGGCTCACACCGCCATGCCACGCCTGGCTATTTTTTTTTTTGTATTTTAGTAGAAACAGGGTTTCACCATATTGCCCAGGCTGGTCTCAAACTCCTGAGCTCAGGAAATCTGCCTGCCGCTGGGCGCGGTGGCTCAAGCCTGTAATCCCAGCACTTTGGGAGGCCGAGACGGGTGGATCACGAGGTCAGGAGATCGAGACCATCCTGGCTAACACGGTGAAACCCCGTCTCTACTAAAAAATACAAAAAACTAGCCGGGCGAGGTGGCGGGTGCCTGTAGTCCCAGCTACTCGGGAGGCTGAGGCAGGAGAATGGCGTAAACCCGGGAGGCGGAGCTTGCAGTGAGCTGAGATCTGGCCACTGCACTCCAGCCTGGGCGACAGAGCAAGACTCTGTCTCAAAAAAAAAAAAAAAAAAAAAAAAAAAAAGGCCGGGCGCGGTGGCTCAAGCCTGTAATCCCAGCACTTTGGGAGGCCGAGACGGGCGGATCACGAGGTCAGGAGGTCAGGAGATCGAGACCATCCTGGCTAACACGGTGAAACCTCGTCTCTACTAAAAAAAAATACAAAGAACTAGCTGGGCGAGGTGGCGGGCGCCTGTAGTCCCAGCTACTCGGGAGGCTGAGGCAGGAGAATGGCGTAAACCTGGGAGGCGGAGCTTGCAGTGAGCTGAGATCTGGCCACTGCACTCCAGCCTGGGCGACAGAGCTAGACTCCGTCTCAAAAAAAAAAAAAAAAAAAAGGAAATCTGCCTGCCTCAGCCTCCCAAGAAGCTACATTTTTTTGAGCATTTACTATGTGCCAGGTACTATGCTAAACACTTTTACTTCATGATTTTCAGAAAAACCCAATGAAGGTACTTCCCCTTTATAAATGAGAAAATTGAGGCTGCGAGGTTAGGCTCTTAGTGATAAAATTGCTCTATATTTTCATAAGCAAAGAATACCACATTAATTTTTAGCACGAGTGCAGCAGCTTATCACGGCCCATTGCAGCTTCAACCTCCCAGGGCTCAAGCAGTCCTCCCAGCTCAGCCTTCTGAGTAGTTGGAACTACATGCCTGTGCCACTATCCCTGACTAATTTGTTTTTGTAGTTAGGGGTGTCACTTGATTGCCAGGGCTCAAACTCTTGGGACTCAAGCAATCTGCCCACCTTGGCCTCCCAAAGTGCTGTGATTATAGGAATGAGCCAGTTTTGTAATTTGATAATATATCAGTAATATTTTTCTCCCTTCTCCTCCTCCATCCCAGGCTGGGCTTGGAGCCCACAGAACACTTAACGCTGGACTTAGCTGGGGGCAGACCAGGATGATGAAGATGCTTGTTGGATTCTTGAGGTCACTAAGTGTCTGGAAGCCACCAACCACTGTCCCTTCTGGGACTCAGCAACAGGCTCCTGTGTTTGTTGAAGTGGCTTTGTGGAATATTCTTGTCTCCTGCCTCCTAATAGCTTTGAGGGTAAGCATTGTTCCCTCCCTCTCAAACATCTCATCCAGATTTATGAAGCTCCTTATACCCATCCTCTCACAATCTCCTTTTACAGGTGAGAAAAAATGAGGCTTACAGTTTAGGCCACTAGATTATACAAGTCAGTCGACACCGGGGTTTGGATTCAGTTCCTGTCTGCTGCTTTTAGGAGCTCCAGTTAGTTGAAACTGGGGAAAGACCCACTTGTACCTTCTCTTTTCAGCATTCATCTTGTGCTAAATATTGCACACATCATTGTATGCAATCTCTGTAACCCCAGATTATTCCCACTCTGCAGATGAGTAAACTGGGGAACAGAAACATTCAGCAATATGGTACCCAGCTAGTAAATGTGGAAGCCAGGACTCACTTTGCAGCCAGATAGCTTGCAAAGACAATAGTTCTTCAGCCCTCTCCTTGCCCACAGAAATACTAGGGTTAGGACTACTAAAATGTCTTTAATGACAGCCTTGAATCAAGTAAGCAAAGTAGGTGATGCCCCTGAAAGGGCCTAGCTCCTGCACAGTCACAGCCCAGCCATGGGACCCTTGTTCCAGGCAGGGCAGTCGCACATCAGGGTCCTCATCCGAGAACTGAATTAGGGTCCCCTGAGGGTTTAGAACCCGCAAGCATTCTGATAGCAGCTGGTAAGCCCTAGGCAGACCTCCCCTGGCAACAGCATCCCAGGTGCCCTTGTCCAGCAGTAGTTGGAAAGAGCCTGAAGAAGCCACAGACCCCAGGTTCTGGGCATCGGCCTGCATGAAGTGGAGGCTGGAGGCAGGGTGCCCAGGGCATAGAGGTATTCGGCCTTGGCCACCCTCCAGGAGGCTGTTCATGTAGGCCACAGCCACAGGAGAAAAGTCCACCCCTAACACATCCACTGGGTGTGGAGATTTGGTGTAGAGGCCTGTACATAGGCTGGAGGTCCCACAGCCCACATCCAGCACCCGCAGAGGAATGGCAGCCCGTGCCTCCTGCAGCAACGGTAGTAGGAGCCCCTGGACTTCCTCGTATCCAAAGAACCAGTCGAAGGTGGGGACAGTGCCCAAACGGGGCTGAGCATGCAGCCGATCCCAGAGACAGCGGTCCGCCAGGCAGCTACCAGCCAGTGAGTCTGTGGGCACGGTTGGAGGGTGTCACTCGGTCTATCTCGCCACTGCAAAAACGGCGCATATACACACTGGGGTCTTTTTTTTTTTTTTTAAGACAGGGTCTCACTCTGTAACCCAGGGTGGAGTGCAGTGGCACAATCATGGCTCACTGAAGCCTCCCCTTCCTGGGCTCAGGTGATCCTCCCACGTCAGTCTCCTGAGTAGCTAGTACTCCAGGCGCCATCATGCCCGGTTAATTTTTTTGTAGACGGGGGTCTCGCTATGTTATCCTAGGCTGGTCTCGAACTCCTCGGCCAAGCGATCTGCCCACCTCAGACTGGCAAAGTGTTAGGATATCAGCCGTGAGCCACCGCAGGGTCTGAGAACCACAATTTCAGGGACTACACTCCTGAGTCACGAGGAACCCACCCTGCCCTCCCTACTCGGCCCCCACCTCCCTACCCGGAAAGGGGCGGCACGTCCCCATCATCAGGCTCGGCAAGTGGAGCATTCGACGCAGCGCAGCCATCTGGAGCTCCGTTAAGTTCGACCAGAGAACCTTGTGTGAAGCGTCCACCTACTCCATCCAGAGGCCCGAGGTCCAGGGGAAGATCTGCAAATTCCGCGTAGCGAAAGGCAGCATACAGCTTCCCCAAATTCTGCAGTCTCGGGAAAAAGAACGCAGACACAGACTGACTATGGTAGGAACGGCCTTTATTGGCTGCAGCGGTAAATGGAAGAGGGGATACAGCGTCCGCAGACCTGAAATCAAATGAGAACATGTGAGCAACCCCATGGAGGAGCCAGCTGGATCTCGGTTGTGCCGGTCCGAGATTCCCGGTGTCCCGGCGCTTGAGGATAGAACCAGCGGATGGGAAGCCGCCGGCACCGAAGACATGACGCCGAGGGGGCCAGAGCCCTTTCCCTCTTCCTCCGCACATTACGGGGAGCGGTACCACAAGCCCGATCCCCGCCAAGAAAAGGAGGATCCTGAGGCCTCGCTCAGAGCCTTCCGCCCGACACCCACGCCACTCCCGGCCGCCCAATCCGGCTACTACACAGAAACCTCACTTACTCGCTCACCTCCCTCCAAAAGGTCTTGCGCACTGCGGAGCTCCTTTATATAGGCCAAGGACCCGCCCCCGAATTGCGATTGGCCCGCGGAAGGCAGGGGCGGAGCCACGCGGATCCCGCGCTGAGCGGAAGTACGGACAGTGAACTGGCGTGGCATCGCAGCTATGGGAGCTCCCGGGGGAAAGATCAACCGGCCCCGAACGGTGACTCTGGGGGGGCCGCGACTTTGTTTCCTGAAGTGTCCCCGAGCCCGTTTATCTCGCACAAGATGGGATCAATGGGTGGCCGGGGTTGCCTCGTGGAGCGGCCCGGGGTCGCGGTGAGCCCACTCCATCTGATTCGCATCTTTCTCCCCAGTAGGAGCTGAAGAAGAAGCTGTTCAAACGCCGGCGGGTGCTGAATCGGGAGCGGCGTCTGAGGCACCGGGTGGTCGGGGCTGTGATAGACCAAGGGCTGATCACGCGGCACCACCTCAAAAAGCGGGCGTGAGTACTAGACCCTCTTCCTGTTGGTTGTCCCCACCGAGTCTTCCCTCCTCCCTGCAGAGCTCCGGAGCAGCTTCACCTCTCAGCTCACCTCCTTGTGCACTGACGCTTATGCGGGGAATGTCTGTCTGTTAGTTCCTAAGCTCTGCTAGCCTCTCACAATACCTGTAGCAGACAACCTTTCTTTGGGTTTTGGATTCTGTTAAGAATCTCAGGAAAGCCGGGGGCGGTGGCTCACGCCTGTAATCCCAGCACTTTGAGAGGCTGACGCGGGCGGATCACTAGAGATCGGGAGACCAGCCTGATCAACATGGTGAAACCCCATCTCTGCTAGAAATACAAAAATTAGCCGTGCATGGTGGCCGGCACCTGTAGTCCCAGCTACACGGGAGGCTGAGGCAGGAGAATTGCTTGAACCTGGGAGGCGGAGGTTGCAGTGAGCTGAGATCACGCTACTGCACTCCAGCCTGGGCCACACAGCGAGACTACGTCTCAAAAAAAAAAAAAAACCACAAACGAATCTCAGGAAATCTGTTGACTCTCCAAGTAATATTGTACATTCACATAGATTTTTATAAGTAAACTTATTTTTACATACAGAAAAGTGCACACATAGGCGTGTAAAACTCGGTGAGTTTTCCCAAAGGTACTCATAGGATTTCACTTGTAAGTTTCAAGGTCTCCTGTGTTTTGAGGAAGAGTTCCCATCCCATTAATTACTTTCTTTTTTCTTTTTTTTTTTTTGAGACGGAGTCTCGCTCTGTCGCCCAGGCTGGAGTGCGGTGGCGCAATCTCCACTCACTGCAAGCTCCGCCTCCCGGGTTCACGCCATTCTCCTGCCTCAGCCTCCCGAGTAACTGGGACTACAGGCGCCCGCCACCGCGCCCGGCTAATTTTTGTATTTTTAGTAGAAACGGGGCTTCACCGTGTTAGCCAGGATGGTCTCGATCTCCTGACCTCGTAATCCACCCATCTCGGCCTCCCAAAGTGCTGGGATTACAGGCGTGAGCCACCGCGCCCGGCCCCCATTAATTACTTTCTATGTCCTTTCTTTTTTAATTTTTTTTTCTTTTTTAAGACGGAGTTTCCCTCTGTTGCCCAGGCTGGAGTGAAGTGGCGTGATCTTGGCTCACTGCAACCTCCGCCTCCCGGGTTCAAGCAATTCTCCTGCCCCAGCCTCCGGAGTAGCTGGGGTTACAGGCGCTCGCCACTGCACCCGGCTGATTTTTGTTTTTTGTTTTTTGAGACGGAGTCTCGCTCTGTCGCCCAGGCTGGAGTGCAGTGGCGCGATCTCTCACTGCAAGCTCCACCTCCTGGGTTCACGCCATTCTCCCACCTCAGCCTCCCTAGTAGCTGGGACTGCAGGCACCCGCCACCACGCCTGGCTAATTTTTTGTATTTTTAGTAGAGACGGGGTTTCATCGTGTTAGCCAGGATGGTCTTGATCTCCTGACCTCGTGATCCACCCGCCTCGGCCTCCCAAAGTGCTGGGATTACAGACGTGAGCCACCGTGCCTGGCCTAATTTTTGTATTTTTAATAGAGACAGGGTTTCACCATGTTGGCCAGGCTGGTCTTGAACTCCTGACCTCAGGTGATCCGCCCACCTCAGCCTCCCAAACTGTTAGGATTACAGGCATGAGCCACTGCCCCTGATCCTTTTTTTAGTTTCTTGTCCTTTTATTAGCTTCTTTAATGTAAATATTTAGGGTTTCTATTACTATTCGTATTATATTTATTTAATACTTTTTCTATAGCCAGAACCATTTGTGTGACCTCGGATGGTTCAGGTTAACCTAGCGATCTTTATTTCCACTTACCCATCAGGTCCAGCGCACGTGCCAACATTACTCTGTCAGGGAAGAAGCGCAGAAAACTCCTCCAGCAGATCCGGCTTGCCCAGAAAGAGAAGGCAGCCATGGAAGGTGAGGCTGGGACAGAGGTGGGTGAGGGGAATCCTGGATTTATTTGGGTTAATACTTCCTTCTTCCCTTTACTCAGTGGAAGCCCCTTCAAAACCAGCCAGGACTAGTGAACCACGGCTCAAAAGGCAAAAGAAGACAAAAGCTCCCCAGGATGTAGAAATGAAGGACCTTGAAGATGAGAGCTAAACCTCTTCCAGTAGAAGATTCTCAACTGGAGCCAGCCTTCAGACTCAGTGGTTGTTTTAGAGGACGTTGACAAAAGCAGTGCCCCTTTTCACTCTCCAGATTTCCTCCTACCTAATGGCCTACTGACCTCCCCTACAGGGATGTCTTTGGGAGGGAAGAAGGTACAGAAGAAAGATTGGAGAAGGGCCTCTCTAGCAGTCAACTCCATTTGTAATAAAGCCCTAGCACTCTGAGATGTGTGTGATTAAATGTAGGAATGGGGATGGGTCATGAAAAGGTTGCTGAGTATGGAAACAAGACAGTGAGGAAGCAGTACCTACAGAGCTTCCTTGAGCAAATGCAGCAAGATGCCAGCTTCTGCCCTCCAAGAGTGGTGGTGCCTGACCGGGCGCAGTGGCTCACGCCTATAATCTCAGCGCTTTAGGAGGCCAAGGCCAGCGGATCACCTGAGGTCAGGAGTTAGACCAGCCTGGCTAACCCTGTTTCTATTTAAAAAAAAAAAAATTAGCCAGGCGTGGTGGTGCACACCTGTAATCCCAGCTACTTGGGAGGCTGAGGCAGGAGAATCGCTTGAACCCAGGAGGCGGAGGTTGCCTACAGGAGTATTGCATGAGGCCAGGAACCCAAGGCTGTAGTGTGCTATGATCTCATCTGTCTCCTTAGCAAGTGATACTCTAACTTTCCATTTGTGACAAAGATACAGATTATTTGAGAAGCTGAAGTTACAGTAAGCCACCATTGTGCAACTGTACTCCAGCCTGGGCAACAGAGTGAGCCATTGTCTTGAACAATATAGATAGATAATTATAGGGATGATAGAGGTAAAGTTCCTGATACCAGTTCTGCCACTGCCTCTGTGTGACCAAGGTAGGCAAGAAAGCTTACCCCTTCTGTCTTGCTTCTTTTGCTGCATTATGTTTTCATTTTAATGATTTATATATATATATATATATTTTGTTTTTGGAGACAGAGTCTCATACTATAGCCCGGGATGGAGTACAATGGCATAATCCTGGCTCACTGCAACCTCCGCCTCCCGGGTTCAAGCGATTCTCCTGCCTCAGCCTCCCTAGTAACTGGGATTACAAGCGCCCGCCACCAGGCCTGGCTTATTTTTTGTATTTTTTAGTAGAGATGGGGTTTCACTGTGTTGGCCAGTCTGGTCTTGAACTCCTGACCCTGTGATCTTCCCACCTTGGCCTCCCAAAGTGCTGGGATTACAGGCGTGAACCACTGCACATGGCCTTTGTTTTTTATATGTATATGTTTTATATGTATGTATGTATTTATATGTATTTTATTTTTTTGTAAGAGTCAGGGTCTGGGCCGGGTGCAGTGGCTCACGCCTGTAATCCCAGCACTTTGGGAGGCTGAGGCGGGTGGATCATGAGGTCAGGAGATCGAGACCATCCTGGCTAACACGGTGAAACCCTGTCTCCACTAAAAATACAAAAAAATTAGCCAGGTGTGGTGGCGGGTGCCTGTAGTCCCAGCTACTGGGGAGGCTGAGGCAGGAGAATGGCATGAACCTGGGAGGCGGAGCTTGCAGTGAGCTGAGATTGCGCCACTGCACTCCAGCCTGGGCGACAGAGCGAGATTCCGTCTCAGAAAAAAAAAAAAAGAAAAAGAAGAAAGAGTCAGGGTCTGTCGCCCAGGCTGGAGTGCAGTGGTATAGTCTCAAATCACTGCAACCTTGATCTCCTGGGCTCAAACAATCCTTACACCTCAGCCTCCTGAGTAGCTGGGACTACAGGCACCCGCCACCACAGGGGTAGGGGCACACCACTACCCCTGACTAATTTTTTTTTTCTTTTTTTTTTGAGACGAAGTCTCGCTCTGTTACCCAGGCTGGAGTGTAGTGGCGCCATCTCGACTCACTGCAAGCTCTGCCGCCTCCCGGGTTCACACCATTCTCCTGCATCAGCCTCCCGAGTAGCTGGGACTACAGGCACCCGCCACCACACCCGGCTAATTTTTTGTATTTTTAGTAGAGATGGGGTTTCACCGTGTTAGCCAGGATGGTCTCGATCTCCTGACCTCGTGATCAGCCCACGTCGGCCTCCCAAAGTGCTGGGACTACAGGTGTGAGCCACCGTGCCCGGCCACCCCTGACTTGATTTTTAAAAATTTTTTGTAGAGACGGAGTTTTTACCCAGGCTGGTCTCAAAGCCCTGGACTCAAGCGATCCACCCACCTTAGCTCCCAAAGTGCTGGGATTACAAGTGGAATTAAAAAAAAATCTCTAGTAAAGAGAAAAGATAAGTAAAATCAGCCCCCATATATGCCCTCTACTTAGATTTACCGGTTATTAACATTATGCTACACTTGTGTATCTACATTTTTCTTGTCCTTATTGAATTAAATCCTTTGAAAGTCAAATATAGACAACATGAAACCTTATTCCTAAGGATATCCTTCTATGTAGCCGCAATACTATAATCACAGCTAAGACATTTAACATTGATTAAATACCTAATTTTTTTTTTTTTTTTTTTTTTTTTTTTTTTTTTTTTTTTTTTTTTTGATATGGAGTCTCACTCTGTCGCCAGGCTGGAGTGCAGAGGTGCGATCTTGGCTCACTGTAACCTCCGCCTCCCAGGTTCAAGCGATTTTCCTGCCTTAGCGTCCCGAGTAGACAGGGTTTCACCATGTTGGCCAGAATAGTCTGGAACTCTGACCTCAGGTGATCCGCCCGCCTCAGCCTTCCAAAGTGCTGGGATTATAGGCGTGAGCCACCGCACCCAGCCTTTTTTTTTTTTTGAGACAGAGTCTCACTCTGTCACTCAGGCTGGAGTGCAATGGCACAGTCTCAGCTCACTGCAACCTCTGCCTCCTGGATTCAACCTCAGCCTCCCGAGTAGCTGGAACTATAGGTATGTGCCACCACATCTGGCTAATTTTTGTATTTTTAGTAGAAATGGGGTTTCACCATGTTGGCCAGGTCTCAAACTCCTGCCCTTAGGTCCTCTACCCGCCTTGGCCTCCCAAAGTGCTGGGATTACAGATGTGAGTCACTGCACCGGCCATTTTTCTGTATTTTCAGTAGAGGTGGAGTTTTACCATATTGGCCAGGCTGGTCTTGAACTCCTGACCTCAAATGATCCGCTCACCTCGGCTTCCCAAAGTGTTGGGATTACAGGCGTGAGCCACCTAGCCTGGCCCGCCCAGTGGTTTAGTAGCCATGATGGTCTTTACCTGAATTAGTTATTACTGTGTTACAAAATTATGATTTTCCAATACTGTCATTCATTCATTCATATTATTCCTATGACATTCTGAAAAGAAAAGCCCAGGCCATGCATGGTGGCTCATTCCTGTAATCCCAGCACTATGGGCGGCTGAGGCCAGGGGATCACCTGAAGTCAGGAGTTCAAGACCAGCCTGTCCAACATGATGAAACCCCGTCTCTACTGAAAATACAAAAAATTAGCCAGGCGTGGTGGCATGCACCTGTAGTCCCAGTTACTCGGGAGGCTGAGGCAGAAGAATCACTTGAACCCGGGAGGGGGAGGTTGCAGTGAGCCGATATGATGCCACTGCACTCCAGCCTGGGTGACAGAGCAAGACTTTTCACAACAAAAAAGAAGAGCCCTGCCCCTTTTTTGTTATCACTGTGAATTTACAGATTTTTTCCAATGTTAAAATATATTACAGTTTTTCATGCTGAAATTATGACAAGTTTGGCAAATGATAGCTTCTTCAAGTTGGTCCCTAAGTCCTTGTGACACAACCACAGTGTTTGAGCACTTCATTGCTTTCTGGCGCAATAATATATTCCAGATTCACTTATTACTTTCCCTGCCTAATAACTTGGAGTCAGCAATTTCACTAGTAAAAAAGTATTATGTCCAGTTGTTTTTCCTTGTGCGATATTTCACTTAATGTCCAGTGGTTTTTGTTTGTTTTATTTTCCTTTCTATCTTCCTTCCTTCCTTCCTTTTTCTCTCTTTCTTTCTTTCTTTCTTGAGATGGAGTCTCGCTCTGTTGCCCAGGCTGTAGCGATTCTCCTGCCTCAGCCTCCCAAGTAGCTGGGATTACTAGGATTACAGGTGCATGCCACCACACCCGGTTGATTTCTGTGTTTTTAGTAGAGACGGGGTTTCACCATGTTGGCCAGGCTGGCCTCGAACTCCTGACCTCAGGTAATCCACCCGCCTCAGCCTCCCAAAGTGCTGGTATTACAGGTGTGAGCCACCATGACCAGCCTTGTTTGTTTTCTTGAGACGTGGTTTCTCTCTGTCACCCAGGCTGGAGTGCAATGGCACAATCACTGCTTATTGCAGCCTGGACCTCCTGGGCTCAGGCAATCTCCCACCTCAGCCTCCCAGGTAGCTGGGACTACAGGCACATGCCAGCATGGCCAGCAAAGTTATTTATTTATCTATTTTGAGACAGAGTGTTGCTCTGTCACCCAGGCTGGAGTGCAGTGGCACAATCTCGGCTTACTGCAACCTTTGCCTCCCAGGTTCGAGCGATTTTCCTGCCTCAGCCTCCCGAGTAGGAGGATTACAGGCATGCGCCACCACGCCTGGCTAATTTTTTTTTTTTTTTTTTGGAGACGGAGCCTCGTTCTGTCGCCCAGGCTAGAGTGCAGTGGTATGATCTCCACTCACTGCAAGCTCTGCCTCCCAGGTTCACGCCATTCTCCTGCCTCAGCCTCCCATGTAGCTGGGACGACAGGCGCCTGCCACTGCTCCCGGCTAATTTTTTTTGTATTATTAGTAGAGACGGGGTTTCACTGTGTTAGCCAGGATGGTCTCGATCTCCTGACCTCGTGATCCGCCCCTCTCGGCCTCCCAAAGTGCTGGGATTACAGGCTTGAGCCACTGTGCCCAGCCGCTAATTTTTTTTATATTTAGTAGAGACAGTGTTTCACCATGTTGGCCAGGATGGTCTCAAACTCCTGACTTCGTGATTTGCCTGCCTTGGCCTCCCAAAGTGGTGGGATTACAGGCATGAGCCACCGCGCCCAGCCCAATTTATAATTTCTACTCTTTTTTTTTTTTTGAGCCGGAGTTTTGCTCTGTCGCCCAGGCTGGAGTGCAGTGTTGGGATCTCGGCTCACTCTAACCTCTACCTCCCAGGTTCAAGCGATTCTCCTGCTTAAGCCTTCCGAGTAGCTGGGATTACAGACATCTGCCACCATGCTCAGCTAATTATTTGTATTTTTAAGGTTTCACCATGCTGTCCAGGCTGGTCTCGAACTCCCGACCTCAAATGATCCACTCACTTCAGCCTCCCAAAGTGCTGGGATTACAGTTGTGAACCACCTCGCCCTGCCACTATCCCCATTTTAGACAGGCAAAATCAAGGTACAGAAAAATGGTAACTAGCTAGAAAATGATAGAAGGACTTGGGTCCAGGCAGTCTAATTCCAGAGTCCTTCAAACTGCCACTTGTCACTGTTGTCATTCAAAGAGGAGTTTTTGTATCTAGCATTTATGCTAAGCGCTACATAAATTATCTCAAGTGACCTTCACAAAGTGTGTGAGATGGAGGTGTCATGCTCGTTTCACAGACAAGGAAACAGGTTCCAAATAGCTGGGTCACTTGCTCAGGGTTATTTTACTAATAAATGGCAGATAGGAATCCAGATCTGTCCAACTCCAAAATGAACACCCTTAGATTATGCAATCTCTAAGGTCAAGAAATACATTCTAGTCTCATAGCTGGCAGAATTCATCTGGTTCAAAAGCTCCCTTTCACAGATCTGAGGCCCTGAGAAGGGAAGTGTTGGGTCCAAGTTTAAGGCAGAGCTAGGAGTAGAAATTGCCTCAGATTTACTGTCCTAGAATGATGCTTGGTAATAGGTGGTAGAAACACTGTAAATGATTGAACTTCTAAAATGTAAGAACAGGCGGGGCACTGTGGCTTATGCCTATAATCCTAGCACTTTGGGAGGTTGAGGTGGGAGGATTGCTTAAGGCCAGGAGTTCAAAACCAGACTGGGGAACATCTCGAATTAAAAAAAAAAAAAAAAATTTATGTAAATAAAATTTAAGAACAAACACGAAATCATGCATGAGGGCTGGGCGCGGTGGCTCACGCCTGTAATCCTAGCACTTTGGGAGGCATAGGCGGGTGGATTACCTGAGGTCAGGAGTTCAGGACCAGCCTAGCCAACATGGTGAAACCCTGTCTCTACTAAAAAATATAAAAATTAGCCAGGCATGGTGGCGGGCGCCAGTAATCCCAGCTTCTCAGGAGCTTGAGACAGGAGAATCGCCTGGACCCAGGAGGTGGAGGTTGCAGTGAACCGAGATTATGCCATTGCACTCCAGCCTAGGTGACAGAGCGAGACTCCGTCTCAAAACAACAACAACAACAAAAAACAAACCTGCTATATCCTCATCACCTACAACAGTGTCTGCCTGGCATGTAGTAGGTTCTGTTTTTTCCTTTGTTTTGTTTAAGATGGAGTCTTGCTCTGTCGCCTAGGCTGGAGTGCAGTGGTGCAATCTCAGCTCACTGCAACATCCACCTCCCGGGTTCAGGCGATTCTCCTGCCTCAGCCTCCTGAGTAGCTGGGATCACAGGTGTGCGCCACCATGCTGGCTAATTTTTTTTTTTTTTTTTTTTTTTTTGAGACTGAGTCTTGCTCTGTTACCCAGGCTGGAGTGCAGTGGCACAATCTTGGCTCATCACAACCTCCGCCTCCCAGGTTCAAGGGATTCTCCTGCCTCAGCCTTCGGAGTAGCTGGGACTATAGGCGGGCGCCACAATACTTGGCTAATTTTTTGTATTTTTAGTAGAGACAGAATTTCACTGTGTTCAAGACCAGCTTGGTCTTGAACTCCTGACCTGTGATCCCCTCTGCCTCGGCCTCCCAAAGTGCTAGTATTATAGGCGTGATGCACCGTGCCCAGCCCAGTGATATAGCTTTTAACAAAATCGGCCAAGTCTCTGTTGTCAAACAGCTTATTTTCTGTTTCATTCAATAAACACAAAAATAGTTGGCCGGGCGCGGTGGCTCAAGCCTGTAATCCCAGCACTTTGGGAGGCCGAGACGGGTGGATCACGAGGTCAGGAGATCCAGACCATCCTGGTGAACACAGTGAAACCCCGTCTCTACTAAAACTACAAAAAACTAGCCGGGCAAGGTGGCGGGTGCCTGTAGTCCCAGCTACTCGGGAGGCTGAGGCAGGAGAATGGCGTGAACCCGGGAGGCGGAGCTTGCAGTGAGCTGAGATCAGGCCACTGCACTCCAGCCTGGGCGACAGAGCGAGACTCCGTCTCAAAAAAAAAAAAACAAAAAAACACAAAAATAGTTAATGCTTGTCTAGCGCTTACCATCACTGGCACTAAGTGCTATACAATGACCATACTACCTCATTTCAGTTTTCATAACAACCCTTTGAGGTATTTGTAATATTAATATAACCTCCTCATTTCCAGAGGAAGGAACAGTTATTGAGTGGTTAAGTAAAGTACACGACCAGTAGGTAGAACAGCTGGAACCTGATTTAGGTACACTGGCTTGAGTGAGGGCTCTTGATGAGTTGTACTGGCTCCCTATACAGTTAGCAAGCTCTGTCTCTGGCAGGTGTGGGGCTGTGAGTTAGACACGAAGGTCCCTATTCTGGGAAGCTGTGAGAGAGAGAGAAGCCTAAACAGTGAAGACAGACGGAAGGATGTTATTCATACTTGCCACTGGGAGGACATCTTTAGGCTAGCTAGCTCAATTTGTTTTGGATTCCCTCTCCCTCCTTCTCTCTTATTTTTTCTTTTTCTTTTATGAGTTTTCTCTCCTTTCTTTCCATTTCTTTTCTGCTTTCTCTCTTCCCTTCTCTCTCTCTTGTAAAAACATTTTTGTAGGCAGGGCGCGGTGGCTCACACCTGTAATCCCAGCACTTTGGGAGGCTGAGGCAGGCGGATCACCTGACGTCAGGAGTTCGAGACCAGCCCGGCCAACATGTGTCTAATTAGCTGGGCGTGGTGGCACATGCTTGTAGTCCTAACCACTTGGGAGGCTGAGGCAGGAGAATTGCTTGAACCTGGGAGGTGGAGGTTGCAGAGCCGAGATTGCACTCCAGCCTGGGCGACAGAATGAGATTTTTAAAAAAGGCTGGGTGCGGTGACTCATGCCTGTAATCCCAGCACTTTGGGATGCTGAGGTGGATGGATCACTTGAGTTCAGGAGTTGGAGGCCAGCTTGGCAGACATGGGGAAACCTTGTCTCTATAAAAATACAAAAATTAGCCAGATTTGGTGGCGGGCGCCTATAGTCCCAGCTACTTGGGAGGCTGAGGCTGGATAATCGCCTGAACTTGGAAAGTGGAAGTTGCAGTGAGCCCAGATCTCGCCACTGCACTCCAGCCTGGGTGAGGGAGTGAGACTCTGTCTCAAAAGGAAAAGAAAAAGAAAAAGAAAAAGAAAAAGAAAAAGAAAAAGAAAAAGAGGCCGGGTGTGGTGGCTCACGCCTGTAATCCCAGCACTTTGGGAGGCCGAGGCGGGCGGATCACAAGGTCAGGAGATCGAGACCACGGTGAAACCCCGTCTCTACTAAAAATACAAAAAATTAGCCGGGCGCGGTTGTGGGCGCCTGTAGTCCCAGCTACTCGGGAGGCTGAGGCAGGAGAATGGCGTGAACCCGGGAGGCGGAGCTTGCAGTGAGCCGAGATCGCGCCACTGCGCTCCAGCCTGGGCGACAGAGCGAGACTCCGTCTCAAAAAAAAAAAAAAAAAAAAAAAAAGAAAAAGAAACAAAAAAACAAAGAGAGACTGGCTGGGTGTGGTGGCTTACTTCTGTAATCCCAGTGCTTTGGGAAGCTGAGGTGGGAGAATCACTTGAGGACAGGAGTTGGAGATCAGTATGGGCAACATAGGGAGACACTCCCTCCACCCCCTGCAAATCCCTAACTCTGAAAATATTTAAAAAGTAGCCAAGTGTGATGATGTGATCCTATAATCTCAGCTACTTGGAAGACTGAGGTGGGAGGATGGCTTGAGCTCAGGAGGTCAGGGCTGCAGAGAGGGGTGATTCTGTCACTGCACGGTCACAAAATAAACAACAACAAAACCTTCCTATGCTTCATTTTTTAAAAGTTGTGAGTTGAACATCTTGTATTTTTGGCGTTAGGAAAAATAATTAAAATCTCACTGTGAGTGTCTGCGGCCAGTTTGTGTGTGTGTGTGTTTATCGGGAGTCTCGTTCTGTCGCCCAGGCTGGAGTGCAGCGGCAAGATCTCGGCTCACAGAAATCTCCGCCTCCCGGGATCAAACCATTATCCTGCCTCAGCCTCCCGAGTTTACAGGCATGAGCCACCACGCCCGGCTAATTTTTGTATTTTTAGTAGAGACGGGGTTTTGCCACGTTGGCCAGGCTGGTCTTGAACTCCTGACCTCAGGTGATCCGCCCCCTCGGGCTCTCAAAGTGCTGGGATTACAGGCGTGAGCCACCGCGCCGGGCCGAGTCTGTATGTCAATAGGCTTTTGAAAAAAGTGGTTGCATATAGGGCAGATCGGCTTCCTGCTGTCATCGTCCCGGGATTCTGCTCTGGGACTCCGACGGGGTGCGGAACCAATGTAAGAGGGTCGAGGACATCGCCGGATTAATTTTCCTGAGAGGCCTAGTAGCTGGTTCCTTTCGCGTTTCCTGTAAGCGCGCATGCGCCGCCTGCGCTCCGCAGCTCCCGCCTCGGGCTCGGCTCGGGCTCCGGGATGTCCGCGTTGTGCGACCCTCCCGGGGCCCCAGGGCCTCCTGGGCCTGCCCCGGCCACCCACGGTCCCGCGCCTCTCAGGTAGTTAGAGCCCTTGGCACCTTCCTCCCACCGCGTGGCCCCGCGCCGATCCCCAGCCTTCTCGGTAGAAACCCGGATCCTACCTCGAGAACTCACGTCAGGGTTCTCAGAGAGATTCTTGGTCAGGTCCTCCCAGAACTCAGGGACTGCCTCACCAAAACTCAGGGCTCCAGTGCCCGCCCTCCCAAGACCTCGGGCCTGCCTCTCCCTAGACTCCGATGCCTAACTACCCTCGACCCCGAGCTTCCTCTCCCAAGAGTCGGGGGTATCATAACTCTTGGGAACCCAGCTGCCCTGGCCATTTTTGACCCTGGGAAACCCAAGATCCTGACTTCATGGAGACTCCCTGAGACCCCAGGCCCAGAAACAGAATGCAGTCCGGCTGAGATACTCCCTTATATTAGGGTGTTTTTTTTGGGAGGAAACAGAGGAATGGCACTGTCAGAGCCTTATCAGCACCTAGAGGATGCTGTCTTCTTTGACAGAAAAGGCGATAAGAGAAAGGGGATTTGCCGCCTTCCATAACTCTGGTTTCTGAACCTCTGAGACTGAACCCATATGTTTTAGGAGGGAAAGGGCTGAAAAGCATTATTACTTTGTGCCCTGGGACACCCTGATGTCCAGGCACATTGAGGGTGCTGGGTAGATGGTGGTTGTTGATGTGGTAGGTGACTAAGATTTTGCAGAATATGGGAAGAAACAGATACTAGGAGGGAGAGCCCTTAATAAGGGGCTTACAATGTTTTTTTTTTTTTTCCCCATTAAGAGCAGATTTCAAGGTGCTTGTGTTGTGGGATGGGGTGGGGCAGGGGTGGTGGTGGAAGGTGATAAAGCTGGAATGGAAAGGTGACTTTTTTTTTTTTTTGAGACGGTCACCCTGTCTCCCAGGCTGGAGTGCAGTGGCGTGATCTCGGCTCACTGCAACCTCTGCCTCCTGAGTTCAAGTGATTCTCGTGCCTCAGCCTCCCGAGTAGCTGGGATTACACCATGCCTGGCAAATTTTTTTGTTTTTGTTTTTGTTTTTTTTTTTGAGACAGAGTCTTGCTCTGTCACCCAGGCTGGAGTGCAGTGGTATGATCTTGGCTCACTGCAAGCTCCTCCGCCTCCCGGGTTCACACCATTCTCCTGCCTCAGCCTCCTGAGAAGCTGGGACTACAGGCGCCCGCCACCACGCCCAGCTAATTTTTTTTTGTATTTTTAGTAGAGACAGGGTTTCACCGTGTTTGCCAGCATGGTCTCGATCTCCTGACCTCGTGATCAGCCCGCCTTGGCCTCCCAAAGTGCTGGGATTACAGGCGTGAGCCACTGGGCCTGGCATGTATTTTTATTTTTATTTATTTATTTATTTATTTATTTTGAGACGGAGTCTCGCTCTGTCACCCAGGCTGGAGTGCAGTGGCCGGATCTCAGCTCACTGCAAGCTCCGCCTCCCGGGTTTACACCATTCTCCTGCCTCAGCCTCCTGAGAAGCTGGGACTACAGGCGCTCGCCACCTCGCCCGGCTAGTTTTTTGTACTTTTTAGTAGAGACGGGGTTTCACCGTGTTAGCCAGGATGGTCTCGATCTCCTGACCTCGTGATCCGCCCCCCTCGGCCTCCCAAAGTGCTGGGATTACAGGCGTGAGCCACCGCGCCCGGCCTGGCATGTATTTTTAATACAGACAAGGTTTCACCCTGTTTGCCAGGCTGGTTTTGAACTTCTGACCTCAAGTGATCCACCCTCCTTGGCCTCCCAAAGTGCTAGGTTACAGACGTGAGGCACTGCAACCAGCCTGGAAATGTTTTTAAAGCAGATATTATAGAAACACAAATATAATCAATTCAACAAATATTTATTGACTACCTTCCATATACTATGTACCTCAATAGAAGTGGATTCAGTGTTGAAGAGCACAGAAATGGTTCCTACACTCTTGGCGAATATAGTCTGATTGCTTAACTTTGATTTCGTTCGTTTATTTTTTTGATGGCACACACAGGCTGGAGTGCAGTGGTGCGATTTTGGCTCACTGCATCCTCTGCTTCCAGGGCTCAAGTGATCCTTCCGCCTCAGCCTCTCTAGTAGCTGGGACTGCAGGCACATGCCCCCATGCCTGGCTAATTTTTTTTTTTTTTGTAGAGATGGAGTTTCAGTATGTTCCTCAGACTGATCTTGAACTCTTGTGCTCAAGCGATCCACCAGCCTTGGCCTCCCAAAATGCTGGCATTATAGGCGTGAGTCACTGGAGCCAACCTTGATTTATCTGTAAAATGGGATCATAATAGTACCTACCTTATTGAACTGTTGTCAGGATTGAAATAATACATGCAAAGTATTTAAAAGAGTACCTGTTGATGTTCTAAGAGTTATCTATTACTGATATTATTACTGTTGTCATTGAAAGAAACATAGCTTTTGGCCGGGTACGGTGGCTCATGCCTGTAATGCCAGCACTTTGGGAGGCCAAGGCGGGCAGATTACGAGGTCAGGAGATTGAGACCATCCTGGCTAACATGGTGAAACTCCATCTCTATTAAAAATACAAAAAGAAAAAAAAATTAGTCGGGTGTGGTGGCAGGCGCCTATAGTCCCAGCTACTTGGGAGGTTGAGGCAGGAGAATCACTTGAACCCAGTAGGTGGAGGTTGCAGTGAGCCAAGGTGGCGCCACTGCACTGCAGTTTGGGCAACAAAGCAAGACTCTATCTCAAAAAACAAACATTCTTTTATGAGGGAAGTAATTTTAATATCCCTGTTTAAATAAAAGACAAAGCTCATGCAGGAAAGGTAAGTTGCCTAACATCTTACAACACTCTGTTTCTTTTGCTTCCTTATAGTGCTCAGGAGCTGTCCCAGGAAATCAAGGCTTTTCTGACTGGCGTAGACCCCCTTTTGGGCCACCAACTCTCAGCCCGGGAACATGCTCGCTGTGGTCTTCTCCTGCTCCGTTCTTTGCCACCTGCTCGGGCTGCTGTGCTTGACCACTTGAGAGGTGTCTTTGATGAGAGTGTCCGGGCCCACCTGGCTGCCCTGGATGAAACCCCTGTGGCTGGTCCACCTCATCTCCGTCCACCTCCAGCCTCCCATGTCCCTGCTGGGGGACCTGGTCTAGAGGATGTGGTTCAGGAAGTGCAGCAGGTGCTGTCTGAGTTTATCCGGGCCAACCCAAAGGCCTGGGCACCTGTGATTAGTGCATGGTCCATTGACCTCATGGGGCAACTGAGCAGCACGTACTCAGGCCAGCACCAGCGTGTTCCCCATGCTACTGGCGCTCTTAATGAACTGCTACAGCTGTGGATGGGTTGTAGGGCCACGCGTACATTAATGGACATCTATGTGCAGTGCCTCTCGGCTCTCATTGGTAGCTGCCCAGATGCGTGTGTGGATGCCTTGCTGGATACCTCTGTTCAGCATTCTCCACACTTTGACTGGGTTGTGGCACATATTGGCTCCTCTTTTCCTGGCACCATCATTTCCCGAGTTCTCTCCTGTGGCCTTAAGGACTTTTGCGTCCATGGTGGGGCTGGAGGTGGAGCTGGCAGCAGTGGTGGAAGCTCTTCTCAGACCCCCTCTACAGACCCCTTCCCTGGATCTCCTGCCATTCCTGCGGAGAAACGGGTGCCCAAGATTGCCTCAGTTGTAGGCATCCTAGGGCACCTGGCCTCCCGCCATGGAGATAGTATCCGACGGGAGCTCCTGCGGATGTTCCATGATAGCCTGGCAGGGGGAACTGGAGGCCGAAGTGGGGACCCCTCCCTTCAGGCCACGGTTCCCTTCCTACTGCAGCTGGCAGTCATGTCACCAGCTTTGCTGGGCACAGTCTCTGGAGAGCTTGTGGATTGCCTCAAGCCCCCAGCTGTGCTGAGCCAGCTGCAGCAACACCTTCAAGGATTCCCCCGAGAGGAGCTGGACAACATGTTGAACCTGGCTGTGCACCTGGTGAGCCAGGCCTCTGGGGCAGGTGCCTACCGCTTGCTGCAGTTCCTGGTGGACACAGCTATGCCTGCTTCGGTCATTACCACCCAGGGCCTGGCTGTGCCAGACACCGTACGTGAGGCTTGTGACCGGCTAATCCAGCTGCTGCTGCTGCACCTGCAAAAGCTGGTTCATCACCGGGGAGGGTCTCCTGGGGAAGGGGTGCTAGGCCCGGCCCCACCTCCCCGCTCGGTGCCCTTTTTAGATGCGCTAAAAAACCATGTTGGAGAGCTGTGTGGAGAGACGTTACGATTGGAACGGAAACGCTTCCTCTGGCAGCACCAGCTCTTGGGTCTGCTATCTGTCTATACCCGGCCTAGCTGTGGACCTGAGGCCTTGGGCCATCTGCTGAGCCGAGCCCGAAGCCCTGAAGAGTTGAGTTTGGCCACCCAGTTATATGCAGGGCTAGTGGTCAGTCTGTCTGGCCTCCTGCCCCTGGCTTTCCGAAGCTGTCTGGCTCGGGTGCATGCGGGGACATTACAGCCTCCCTTCACGGCCCGGTTCCTGCGCAACTTGGCACTGCTAGTAGGGTGGGAACAGCAGGGTGGCGAGGGCCCTGCAGCCCTAGGGGCGCACTTTGGGGAATCTGCCTCAGCCCATCTATCTGACCTGGCGCCTCTCCTGCTACATCCTGAGGAGGAAGTAGCTGAAGCTGCTGCCTCCCTCCTGGCCATTTGCCCCTTTCCTCCTGAAGCCTTATCTCCCTCCCAGCTCCTGGGACTGGTAAGGGCTGGGGTGCACCACTTCTTCGCCTCTCTGAGGCTGCATGGCCCCCCAGGTGTGGCCTCAGCCTGTCAGCTTCTCACCCGCCTGTCTCAGACGTCCCCAGCTGGACTCAAGGCTGTCCTGCAGCTGCTGGTTGAGGGAGCCTTACATCGAGGCAACACAGAACTGTTTGGAGGGGAAGTAGATGGGGACAATGAGACTCTCTCAGTTGTTTCAGCTTCTTTGGCTTCTGCCTCCCTGTTGGACACTAACCGGAGGCACACTGCAGCTGTGCCAGGTCCTGGAGGGATTTGGTCAGTTTTCCATGCTGGAGTCATCGGCCGTGGCTTAAAGCCACCCAAGTTTGTCCAGTCACGAAATCAGCAGGAAGTGATCTATAACACCCAGAGCCTCCTCAGCCTCCTGGTTCACTGCTGCAGTGCCCCAGGGGGCACTGAATGTGGGGAATGCTGGGGGGCGCCCATCTTGAGTCCAGAGGCAGCCAAAGCAGTGGCAGTGACCTTGGTGGAGAGTGTGTGTCCCGATGCAGCTGGTGCAGAGCTGGCTTGGCCCCCCGAGGAACACGCTCGGGCCACCGTGGAGCGGGATCTCCGCATTGGCCGGCGCTTCCGGGAACAGCCCCTGCTCTTTGAGCTGTTAAAGCTGGTAGCAGCTGCTCCTCCAGCCCTGTGCTACTGTTCCGTGCTGCTTCGGGGGCTGCTGGCCGCCCTCTTGGGCCATTGGGAAGCCTCTCGCCACCCTGACACGACCCACTCCCCCTGGCACCTGGAGGCATCCTGCACCTTAGTAGCTGTCATGGCTGAGGGAAGTCTCCTGCCTCCGGCCCTGGGTAATATGCATGAAGTATTTAGCCAACTGGCACCTTTCGAGGTGCGTCTGCTGCTGCTTAGTGTCTGGGGATTTCTCCGGGAGCATGGGCCGTTGCCTCAGAAGTTCATCTTCCAATCAGAGCGAGGTCGCTTCATCCGGGACTTCTCCAGGGAGGGTGGAGGTGAGGGTGGACCCCATCTGGCTGTGCTGCACAGTGTCCTCCACCGCAACATCGACCGCCTGGGTCTTTTCTCTGGCCGTTTCCAGGCACCTTCACCGTCCACTCTTCTTCGACAAGGGACGTAGCCTTTTCTTGCTCTGGAAGCCCAGGGAGGTTGAGCAGTGAGAGAGGGAAGGGACTAACGTGCGACGGCAGGGTGGAGGTTCTAAGTCCTTGGCCTAAGGAGCGCTGTCACTTTTTTCTCTCCCACTTTTTTTTTCTAAATAAAATTTGCCGACTTGAGAAAACCAGTCCAGTGCTTCTGTCATGCTGAGAGCGTGCGAAGTCAGACAGCGCCTGGCTCTGGACGTTCCCGCCCCTGGCCTGAAGCCCCGCCCCCTGCGATAATTTAGAGTGTGCACTCTACCAATGAGACAGTTGCCCGGCGGCGCTCAGGCCGAACCAATCAGAAGGCCGGAAGGGGCGGGAACTAGGATACGTGGCCGAGTGCGCGTGGTGGGGCGGGAGGTTCGGGGTCAAGGAGCAAACCCGGCACAAGATGGCGGAGGTAGCGGCAGTGGCGGCGCGTAGGAGGCGGTGAGAAGCCCGGAATCTGGGGGCACGCCTGGGACGCCCCTAGATCCCCCAAGCCCCATTCCACTCCTTCCTGTGTGTTCTCTTGACACTCTGCCACCCCCGGCCGCGCGAGGAACCTTTGTTCCTTTGGAGGCGGCCTCAGATGCCTCCAGTCTCCCCGTGGTAGATCCGAGCGACGCTGGGGGCCTTGCCTCTGGGGCTCCGGGCTCCCGCCGGGCGGCTCAGTAAAGCCGCAGCTGTGCGTCTTTCTCGGCCTTGGCCGCTCTCAGCCGCCGCCTTCCTTTGGCTGCTTGCGGCGGTCAGCGTCGCCGCCCCCTTCCTGCAGTGCGCGGGGTCGTCGGGGCGGGGGAAAAGATGCGGCCTGGCTTCGGGGAATGCAGCCTGTGGCCCTGCGGCCCCTCGGCTGAGCTAGAAGCACCGGGTCGGCAGTTAAGCCTGTGCTACCCTTCTGGCTGTACTCCCTAGAGCTCCGAATCCTCTTCTGCCCTTGTCTTCACGTGAGCACCAGCTCTGGCTTAGTTCACTGTCCACGGTCGCTGGGCACGGCCCAGGATCCAGTAAGCTTACGGCGTGGATGGTGTTCCTCAAACACAACATGTAATCGAATGACTTGGTCCACGCTCTCTTGTTTATATTATTGGGGAAAAAAAAGATTAGAAACATATCAGCAGTGCCACAAATGTTTACTAGGACCTAACGGATATACTGGGGTGGGGTAGGCGTGTACTGTCCGAAGCGATGAAGAAAGCTTGGATCATAAACTCAGTTATTTGGGAGCCTGTGATCTGAAACAATAAATGGGTGCAACTTGCTCTGCAGCTTATTTCTGACTTTGGCCTATTAACTCCTCTCTCGGGGTGGTCAAGGCATCCGTTAATTCCTTAGGGCCCTCCAACAGGTCATATCTGAAAGATGCTTTAGAAATCCTATCTCCATTAGCATCTTTCCGAACCAATTTTACAGACTGCAAATCGGGCCCCAGAGGGTGTTTAACTCACTGTACTTCAGTTTACTGCTGCTTTTGGCAGGTGGACATGGGTCAGTGGCCCAGAGTGCCTGTTGCAGTCACTCAGGTCACTGCAGGGCCTGTGCCGCATGCCTTGCTATAGAATTTTCTAGTAGCATTTATTCAGCTTGTTTTGCTAATAGTTACTCCTGCTTGGCTTGTTAAACCACAGTGCCTGGTGTTTTCTTCATTTTTCTGTCTGGCCTGCTGTGGAACAGTTGTTTCTGGAGCTGGAGGAGTGTCCTGTGATGAGATCACAGTACACTCTGTGATCTCATTTCTGGTACTTTTCTTTTAGCTTTCAAGCAGATGCTGAAGCTAATGCTGGATAACTAGATAAAATGTGTATAATAGACCCTGTCTTTAGTTACCTTATTATAGATTGTCAAATTTTATTTATTTGTTTGTTTACTTATTGAGACAAGGTCTAGCTCTGTTGCCTAGGATGGAATACGGGGGTGCAATCTCGGCTTACTTCAGCTTCCACCTCCCGAATTCAAGCGATTCTCCTGCCTCATCCTCCTGAGTCCTGGGATTACAGACGTGTGCCACCATGCCCAGCTAATTTTTGTATTTTTAGTAGAGACGGGGTTTCACCACATTGGCCGGTCTTAATTAATTTACTTTTTTGAGGCAGAGTCTTGTGCTGTGGCCCAGGCTGGAGAGCAATGGTGCAATCATAGCTCATGCAGCCTCAAACTCCTGGGTTCAGGCAGCCCTCCAGCTTTAGCCTCCTGGGTAGCTGGGACTACAGGCACCAGCCACCATGCCCCACTACTCTTTTTTTTTTTTTTTTTTTTCAAATAGAGATGAGATCTTGCTATGTTGCCCAAATTTTTTTTTTTTCAAATAGAGATGAGGTCTTGCTATGTTGCCCAATCTTCCCTTTTTGACCTCCCAAAGTGCTAGGATTATAGACATGAACCACGGTGCCCGGCGGTTGTAAAACTTTATTGCTTAGAAGAACCCCCAATTTGAAACACTTTCTCAGAGCATGCTCCTATTCTGCCTACATCGGTGTCACTGGGAGAGCATGTTTAAAATGCAGTGTCAGCTGGGCGCGATGGCTCACACCTGTAATCCCAGCACTTTGGGAGGCCGAGGTGGGCAGATTACCTGAGGTTGGGAGTTTGAGACCAGCCTGACCAACATGGAGAAACCCCGTCTCTACTAAAAATACAAAATTAGCCGAGTGTGATGGCACATGCCTGTAATCCCAGCTACTTGGGAGGCAGAGGCAGGAGAATCGCTTGAACCCACGAGGCAGAGGTTGCGGTGAGCTGAGATCGTGCCATTGCACTCCAGTATGGGCAACGAGCGAAACTCAGTCTCAAAAAAAATAAATAAATAAAATGCGATGCCCAGGCTGAGTGCAGTGGCTCACACCTGTATTCCAGCATTTTGGAAGGACAAAGCGGAAAGACTTCTTTAGCCTAGGAGTTCAAGCAAGCCTGGGCAACTTTTTTTTCTTGTTTTTGAGACAGAGTCACACTTTGTCACCCAGGCTAGAGTGCAGTGGTGCGATCTTGGCTCACTGCAACCTCTGACTCCCAGGCTCATACCATTCTCATTCCTCAGCCTCCCCAGTAGCTGGGATTACAGGCATGTGCCACTACGCCTGGCTAATTTTTGTGTATATATGTGTGTATATATACACACACACGTATATACACACATATATATGCATATATATACACACATATATGTATACATATATATACACACACACATGCATATTGTATATATTATTTTAGGTGGTGTCTCGCTGTGTCGCCCAGGCTGGAATGCAGTGGCACAACCTTGGCTCACTGCAACCTCCGCCTCCCAGGTTCGGGCGATTCTCCTGCCTCAGCCTCCCAAGTAGCTGGGACTACAGGTGCCTGCCAACACGCCTGGCTAATTTTTTGTATTTTTAGTAGAGATGGGGTTTCAGTGTGTTAGCCAGGATGGTCTCAATCTCCTGACCTCTTGACCCGTCTCGGCCTCCCAAAGTGCTGGGATTACAGGCATGAGCCACTGTGCCCAGCCTTTTTATTTTTATTTTTATTTTTTGTTTTTTTGAGACGGAGTCTCGCTCTGTCGCCCAGGCTGGAGTGCAGTGGCGCGATCTCGGCTCACTGCAAGCTCCGCCTCCCGGGTTTACGCCATTCTCCTGCCTCAGCCTCCTGAGTAGCTGGGACTACAGGCGCCCGCCACCGCGCCCGGCTAATTTTTTGTATTTTTAGTAGAGACGGGGTTTCACCGTGGTCTCGATCTCCTGACCTTGTGATCCGCGCCTCGCCTCGCCAAACGTGCACGGGATTACAGGCGTGAGCCACCCGCGCCGGCCTATTTTGGGTATTTTTTTTTGTATTTTGTTGTAGAGACCGCCTCGGCCTCCCAAAGTGCTGGGATTACAGGCGTGAGCCACCGCGCCCGGCCTATTTTTATTTTTTTTTTGTATTTTTAGTAGAGACGGGGTTTCATCATGTTGGCCAGGCTGGTCTCAAAACTCCTGACCTCAGGTGATCCACCTGTCTCGGCCTCACAACGTGCTGGGATTACAGGTGTGAGCCACCACGCCTGGCCTAGTTTTTGGATTTTTAGTAGAGATGGAGTTTTGCCATGTTGGCCAGGCTGGTCTTGAACTCGTGATCTCGTGATCCACCCACCTGGGCCTCCCAAAGTACTGAGATTACAAATGTGAGCTACTGCGCCTGGCTGATTCTTTTTTTTTTTTTTTTTTTTGAGACGGAGTCTCACTCTGTCACCCAGGCTGGAGTGCAGTGGCCGGATCTCAGCTCACTGCAAGCTCCGCCTCCCGGGTTCACGCCATTCTCCTGCCTCAGCCTCCCGAGTAGCTGGGACTACAGGCGCCTGCCACCTCGCCCGGCTAAGTTTTTGTATTTTTAGTAGAGACGGGGTTTCACTGTGTTAGCCAGGATGGTCTCGATCTCCTGACATCGTGATCCGCCCGTCTCGGCCTCCCAAAGTGCTGGGATTACAGGCTTGAGCCACCTCGCCCGGCTGCGCCTGGCTGATTCTTAACAGACATTAAAATTTGAGAGTTTTTGTTTAGGATTTACTCAGAATCCTAAGGATGAATCCTGGATGAATATATTCGTCAACCTAACTTATTTAAATAAGCCTATTAGTCTCTTGTCTGTCATTTGATAGCACATCGGGAAATTGACAATTTGCGATAAGCTTGGGATGATGGTTCGCAATGAGACATGCCCATTTCATCCTGCTAGGGATTAGTGTGCTGTATTGTGCATCATGGTGAAGCACATGGGTCCCAGAGTCAAGCACAACTGGGTTCAGTTTGTTTTACCATTTACCAGCTATTCAACCTTGGGTGAACTATTCAACCTTTTATGCTTTAATTTTCTCATCTGGAAATAAACCCCAACCCTATATTCACCAAGAAAAGAATGAAAGAAAGGGAAAAGAAGTATGCATGTAAAGAAGTGGTTGTGAACCCAGGTTACTCATTAGAGTTGTTTAGGGAGCTTTAAAAAAACTTTAGCCAGCTGGGCCCGGTGACTCAATGCTTGTAATCCCAGCACTGTGGGAGACCGAGGCAGGTGGATCTAGGTCAGGAGTTCGATACCAGCCTCGCCAACATGGTGAAACCCCATCTCTACTAAAAGTACAAAAAACTAGCCGGGCATGGTGGCAAGCGCCTGTAATCCCAGCTACTCGGGAGGCTGAGGCAGGAGAATCCCTTGAACCCAGGAGGCAGAGATTGCATTGAGCTGAGATCACGTCACTGCACTCCAGCCTGGGCGACAGAGCGAGACTCCATCTCAAAAAAAAAAAAAGTCTGATGCACAGGCTCCTCTCTGATTAAGTTAAAATCTTTAGAAGTGAGACCAGGTCACTGGTATTGTTAAAAATGGCAGGCTGGGCACAGTGGCTCACACTGTAATCCCAGCACTTTGGGAGGCCAAGATGGGAAGATTGCTTGAGCCCAGGAGTTTAAGAACAGCCTAGGTGGCCGGGCGCGGTGGCTCAAGCCTGTAATCCCAGCACTTTGGGAGGCCGAGATGGGCGGATCACAAGGTCAGGAGATCGAGACCGTCCTGGCTAACATGGTGAAACCCCGTCTCTACTAAAAATACAAAAAACTAGCCGGGCGAGGTGGTGGGCGCCTGTAGTCCCAGCTACTCGGGAGGCTGAGGCAGGAGAATGGTGTAAACCCGGGAGGCGGAGCTTGCAGTGAGCTGAGATCCGGCCACTGCACTCCAGCCTGGGCGACAGAGTGAGACTCCGTCTCAAAAAAAAAAAAAAAAAAAAAAAAAAAGAACAGCCTAGGCAACAAAGTGAGGCTCTGTTGCTACCAAAAAAAAAATTTTTTTTTTTTTTTTTTGAGTCAGAGTCATGCTCTGTTGCCCAGGCTGGAGTGCAATGGTGTGATCTGCTCACTGTAGCCTCCGCCTCCACCTCCTGGTTCAAGCAGTTATCCTGCCTCAGCCTCCCAAATAGCTGGGATTGCAGGCCCCCCCCCACCACGCCTGGCTAATTTTTGTATTTTTAGTACAAATGGGGTTTCACCACATTGGCCAGGCTGGTCTCGAACTCCTGACCTCATGATCCGCCTGGCCAGCCTCCCAAAGTGCTGGGATTACAGGCGTGAGCCACTGCGCCTGACCAAAAAAAAACTTTTAAAAAAGTTAGCTGGGTGCTGTGGCTACCACCTGTAGTCCCAGCTACTTGGGGAGGGCGAGGCAGGTGGATCACTTGAGGTCAGGAATTTGAGACCAGCCTGGCCAACATGGTGAAACTCCGTCTCTACTAAAAATACAAAAATTAGCTGGGCATGGTGGCGTGCTCCTGTAATTCCAGCTACTCAGGAGGTTGAGGCACAGGAATTGCTTGAACCTGGGAGGCGGAGGTTACAGTGAACTGAGATCATGCCACGGCCCCCTAGCCTGGGTGATGGAGTGAGACTGTCTCAAAAAAAAAAGCAAAAAACAAAACCTGCAGGCAGAATTGAAAACTAGTAATATAAAGTGATTACCCAGGCCCCTAGGAGTGCATTAGGGCTCAGAACATTTTAGCTATTGTTATTTTTTTCCAGCTTTGGGTAGTGATGGTGGTGTTTTGAAGATACAGGAGTGGAAATCAGAGAAACAGGCTGCTTAGGGTACTAGGGATGTTAGGACCCTAAGAACTGTAACCAGCAGGCTAGGTTTTTTTGTTTGTTTGTTTTTTTCCTGAGACGGAGTTTTGGTCCATCACTTAGGCTGGAGTGCAGTGGCGCAATCTTGGCTCACTACAACCTCTGCCTCCCGGGTTCAAGCAATTCTCATGCCTCAGCCTCCCGAGTAGCTGTAACTACAGATGCTCAACGCCACGCCCAGCTAATTTTTGTATTTTAAGTAGAGATGGGGTTTCATTATGTTGGCCAGGCTGGTCTTGAACTCCTGACCTCAGGTGATCCACTCGCCTCAGCCTCCCAAAGTGGTGGGATTACAGACTTGAACCACCATGCCCGGCCTCATCTTTAGCTCTTTAACTCTGCATCCACCCAATACCCTGCCCATAGAAAGGTGTAGCTTGCTTTGTTTCTCTGTTCCATACATGTGCTACTACCATTTCCTCTGAGACTGGCTGTTACTGCTCCTTTCCTCTGAGAGGCTGATGTCACCAGAGTCAACACCAGGGCCTCTGAAGGTGAAAGATCGTCTGTCTACTCGCCTTTATTTTATTTTTATTTTTTATTTTTGAGAAGGAGTTTCGCTCTGTCGCCCAGGCTGGAGTGCAGTGGCGCGATTTCGGCTCACTGCGAGCTCCACCTCCTGGGTTGATGCCATTCTCCTGCCTCAGCCTCCCGAGTAGCTGGAACTACAGGCGCCTGCCACCAAGCCCGACTAATTTTTTGTATTTTTAGTAGAGACGGGGTTTCACTGTGTTAGCCAGGATGGTCTCGGATCTCCTGACCTTGTGAACTTGTGATCCACCTCAGCCTCCCAAAGTGCTGGGATTACAGGCGTGAGCCACCGTGCCCGGCCTCTTTTTTTTTTTTTTTTTGAGACAGAGTCTTGCTCTATTGCCCAGGCTGGAGTGCAGTGCCCCAATCTCGGTCACTGCAAGCTTCGCCTCCCGAGTTCATGCCTTTCTTCTGCCACAGCCTCCGGAGTAGCTGGGACTACAGATGGCTGCCACCATGCTCGACTACTTTTTTTTTTGTATTTTTAGTAGAGACGGGGTTTCACCGTGTTAGCCAGGATAGTCTTAATCTCCTTCCTTGTGATCCGCCCGCCTCAGGCTCCTAAAGTGTTGAGATTACAGGCGTGAGCCACTGTGCCCAGCCTACTCTGCCTTTCAAAGGGAAGGTGTGAGTGAGCCAACTTCTCAGGCCTGATTCTTAACCCCATGTCCACTCTGCCTTCTTTTCTGTTTGATGTTACTCCATCTTTCTTCCCCCTTTCCTCAACTATCTTAGTGCTGTGACAGGAAGAAGTTTTTCCTTTTGAAGGGGGCCCCTTCCTGACCCCCATGCTGATTGCTGCATCTTTATCCTTTTCTCCATAGGTCTTGGGCATCTTTGGTACTGGTTTTTTTAGGGGTCTGCCTGGGGATTACCCTCGCTGTGGATAGAAGCAACTTTAAGACCTGTGAAGAGAGTTCTTTCTGCAAGTATGATATTTCTGGGAGAAAGGGATGGAATGTAGGGTAATGTGGGAGGTGTCTGTGGCAGATGGAGTGCCTAAGGACACTGCAGGTGATAGAGGGACCTAGGGACGTTGCAGGTGGCCGCCTACCTTACTTCCCAACCCTTCACTTGGCAGGCGACAGAGAAGCATACGGCCAGGCCTCTCTCCATACCGAGCCTTGCTGGACTCTCTACAGCTTGGTCCTGATTCTCTCACGGTCCATCTCATCCATGAGGTCACCAAGGTCAGGGGAGACAAGGAGGAGTCTGGTGGGGGTGGGACAATGGCTGTGGGGTAATTTGGAAAGGGGGAAATTGTGGCCAACATTTTGTCCCAGCCTAACCTTTGAACTCTTACTTTACGAAGAAATGTGATCTTGGCCTTTAGGCAAAGGGCTCAAAGGAAGAGACACCTTAGGAGAGAATGGGTTCAAAGGGCATTCCATGGTGTAGCCCCTTTCCTCTCTCCAGATCCAAACCTCTGTCCCCGCAGGTGTTGCTGGTGCTAGAGCTTCAGGGGCTTCAGAAGAACATGACTCGGATCAGAATTGATGAGCTGGAGCCTCGGCGACCCCGATACCGTGTGCCAGATGTTTTGGTGGCTGATCCGCCAATAGCTCGGTAAATTTTTCCTGAGAAGCATCCATTTCTGTGGCCCCTTTCTCCTTCCTGATGGACCTTTTTTTGGTTGCTGACATTCTTTCCCACAATAAGGTAGCAGTTAACTAGCATAGCACCTTGCCATACTTCTCAACCTTTCCCCACCTCTTCTGTTTCACTTTTCTCTTTACCCCTTTATCCTCATTCATTCATTCATTCAGCAAACAAGTATTGCTTTCTCCTCCCTGACTGGCCTGGGCTAGGTGCTGGTGATATAAGTAGAAATAAACAAGGCCCTGTTTATTTACAGATCTAGTCCTCCAGATATACCATGTCTGCCTGCTTGCTTGTTTGCTTCCTTCCTTCCTTTCTTTCTCCTTTCCTTTTCCTCAGATATTCAGAATAGGATTACTCAGATTATTGTGTGATGATACCCTGTCATCAGTGTTCCATGCATCCATCTGTGACTTTCTCTTAAATACATAATTTGGAAAATAACAGTGGCCGGGCGTGGTGGCTCACGTTTGTAATTCCAGCACTTTGGGAGGTCGAGGTAGGCGGATCACTAGGTCATGAGTTGGAGACCAGCTTGGCCAACATGGTGAAACCCCATCTCTACTAAAAATACAAAAATTTAGCCGGGTGTTGTGCTAACCTGTAATCCCAGCTACTCAGGAGGCTGAGGCAGGACAGTTACTTGAACCCAGGAGGCAGAGGTTGCAGTGAGCCGAGACTGTGTCACTGCACTATAGCCTGGGCGACAGAGTGAGACTCATCTCAAATACTCCACCCTGTAAACTCTTCCCTCAGCCCAATCGTATCTCACTGTCCTGTACTCTTAACTGCTCTAGATGTAGGTAGTTGTTACTCTGAAGCTTATCATTCCTTTGCCTTTTTTTTTTTGTTCTTACAGTTATGTTATGTGTGTATACCTGTGCACACATATATCTGTGTGCCTAAGCAATAAATTATATATTTGTTTTGTTTTTGAGCTTTACAGAGGAAGTATGTTAGTTCATGTCGTCTTCTGGGGTTTCCGTTTTTCACATAACTTTAATTCTGTTTCATATAGTTCTAGTTCATTCATTTTTACTGCTGCATATTATTATGTTGTATGAATATACCCCAGCTGATTAATCCATTTCTAGGTTGATAAGCCTTGGGGTTGTTTCCAGTGTTTTGCTAGCCAAAGTGTTGCTATGAAACTTCTTGTACATGTCTCCTGTTACCCTTGCGCAAGAGTTTCTCTTTGTTGTATAACTAGGAGAGGAATTGCAGGATTGTAGAATATGGAGATGATCAACTTCCCAAGATAAAGCCAAAGTGGTTTACCAATTTACACTTCCACCAATGATTTATAAGAAGTCCTCATTGAAGCCGGGCACGGTGGCTCATGCCTGTAATCCCAGCATTTTGGGAGGCTGAGGCGGGTGGATCAAGAGGTCAGGAGTTCAAGACCAGCCTGGCCAACATGATGAAACCCCGTCTCTACTAAAAATACAAAAATTAACTGGGCTTAGTGGAGCGTGCCTATGATCCCAGCTACTCAGGGGGCTGAGGCAGGAGAATTGCTTGAACCAGGACCCGGGAGGCGGAGGTTGCAGTGAGCCGAGATTGCACCACTGTACTCCAGCCTGGGCTACAGAGGGAGACTCAGCCTCAAAAGAAAAAAAAAAAAGGCCTCATTGATCTCCATCATTTCCAACACTTGATACTGTTGTTGGACTTAAGTTTTGTCACTGGCTTGTGTATAAAATGACATCTTATGGTGGTCTTGGCTTGGTTGTCTTTCCTGGTTTCTTTTATTTGCCTTTTTAAAATTTTATTTTATTTTGAGACAGAGTCTCGCTCTGTCACCCAGGCTGGAGTGCAGTGGCGTGATCTCAGCTCGCTGTAACCTCCCCCTCCCGGGTTCAAGTTGTTCTCCTGCCTCAGCCACCTTAGTAGCTGGGATTACAGGCGCGTGCCACCACACCTGGCTAATTTTTATATTTTTAGTAGAAGTAGAGACAGGGTTTCACAGTGTTAGCCAGGCTGGTCTCAAACTCCTGACCTCAGGTGATCCACCCGCCTCAGGCTCCCAGAGTGCTGGGATCTTAGGTGTGAACCATCGTGCTCGCCAAGGTGTCTTTTTTTTTTTTTTTTTGAGACCGAGTCTGGCTCTGTGGCCCAGGCTGGAGTGCAGTGGCGCGATCTCAGCTCACTGTAAGCTCCACCTTCCGGGTTCACGCCATTCTCCTGCCTCAGCCTCCCGAGTAGCTGGGACTACAGGCGCCTGCCACCACACCCGGCTAATTTTTTGTATTTTTAGTAGAGATGGGGTTTCACCTTGTTAGCCAGGATGGTCTCGATCTCCTGACCTCATGATCCGCCCGTCTCGGCCTCCCAAAGTGCTGGGATTACAGGCTTGAGCCACCGCGTCCGGCCGCCAAGGTGTCTTTAAAAGAAAACACAAGGGCACAGGGCACAGTGGTTCATACCTGTAATCCCAGCACTTGGGAGTCCAAAGAGGGCAGATTGCTTGAGTCCAGGAGCTTGAGACCAGCCTTGGCAACTTTGCAGAAGCCTGTCTGTACTGAAAATAGAAAAATCAGGTGTGGTGGCACGTGCCTATGGTCCCAGCTACTCAGAAGGCTGAGGAGGGAAGATTGCTTGAGTCTGGGAGGTGTAGGTTGTAGTGAGCCAAGATCTCGTCACTGTACTCCAGCCTGGGTGACAGACCCAGACCCTGTCTGGAAAAACAAAAACAAAACCATGGATACATACTTTTGCTGCACATGGTGGCACGTGCCTGTAGCCCGAGCTACTCATGAGGCTGAGGCAGGAGGATCTCTTCAGCCCAAGAGTTTGAGGCCAGCCTGGACAACAAAGTGAGACCCCATCTCTTTCAAAAAAAAAAAAAAATACAGTTTTCTTTTTTTCTTTTTTTTGAGATGGAGTCTTGCTGTGTCACCCAGGCTGGAATGCAGTGGCATGATCTTGGCTCACTGCAACCTCCGCCTCCTGGGTTCAAGCCATTCTCCTGGCTTAGCTGCCCCAGTAGCTGGGATTACAGGCGCGCACCACCATGCCCAGCTAAGTTTTATAATTTTAGTAGAGATGGGGTTTCACCATATTAGCCAGGATGGTCTCGAACTTCTGACCTCGTGATCTACCCACCTTGGCCTTCCAAAGTGCTGGGATTATGGCATGAGCCACTGCGCCCAGCCAGTTTTCATTTTAGTTTTAGATTTATAGAAAACATGAAAGGATGAGTTTGCGCTTATCTGCACCCAGTTTTCCCTGTTTGTTTGTTTTCAGATGGAGTCTTGCTCTGTTGCCTGGGCTGGAGTGCAGTGGCACGATCTCGGCTCACTGCAGCCTCTGCCTACTGGATTCAGGCGATTCTTCTGCCTCAGCCTCCTGAGTAGCTGGGACTACAGGTGTGCACCACCACTCCTGGCTAATTCTGTATTGTTAGTAGAGGTGGGGTTTCACCATGTTGGCCAGGCTGGTCTCAAACTCCTGACTTAGTGATTCGCCCGCCTTGGCCTACCAAAGTGTTGGGATTACAGGCGTAAGCCACTGCGCCCAACCTTCCCTATTATTAATATGACTGTGGTTCATTTGTGATACCTAGTGAATTGATAGTGATACATTATTTACTAAAGTTCATACTTGAGGTTTCTTTAGTTTTTGTGTATATTATTTTTCTGTTCCAGGATTTCATCCAGGATACCCTATTACATTTAGTTGTCATGTTTCCGTAGGCCTCCCTAGACTGATAAAATTTCTTAGACTTTTCCTTTTTCTTTTTTTTCTTTTTTTTTTTTTTTTTTTTTTTTGAGACGGAGTCTCACGCTGTTGCCCAGGCTGGAGTGCAGTGGCGCGATCTCGGCTCACTGCAAGCTCCGCCTCCTGGGTTCACGCCATTCTCCTGCCTCAGCCTCCTGAGTAGCTAGGACTACAGGCGCCCGCCACCGCGCCCGGCTAATTTTTTTTTGTATTTTTAGTAGAGACGGGGTTTCACTGTGGTCTCGATCTCCTGACCTTGTGATCCGCCCGCCTCGGCCTCCCAAAGTGCTGGGATTACAGGCTTGAGCCACCGCGCCCGACCGACTTTTCCTTTTTCTTGATGATCCTAAAGGTATCTTTTGATGAACAGAAATTTCTAATTTTAATGTAGTTAGATGTGTCAGTCTTTTAAAAACTTCTGGTGTTAGCCTTTTTTTTGTTGTGTTTAAATAGTCCTTCTCTACCTCAAGGTCAGAAAAAACCATATATATATATATATATATATATATATATATATGTATTGAGACAGAGTCTCGCTCTGTTGCTCAGGCTGGAGTGCAGTAGTGCGATCTTGGCTCACCACAACCTCCGCCTCCCATGTTGAAGTGATTCTTCAGCATCAGCCTCCCGAGTAGCTGGGACTACAGGCGTGTGCCACTATGCCCAAGTAGCTGGGACTGCAGGCATGCGCCACTATGCCCAAGTAGCTGGGACTACAGGCGTGTACCACTATGCCCAGCTACTTTTTGTATTTTTAGTAGAGATGGGGTTTCAGTACGTTGACCAGGCTGGTCTCAAACTCCTGAGCCATCATGCCCGGCCAAAAATATATTTTTAAATTTTCTTCTAACACTTTTGCTTTCATTTATTTACTTATTTTGAGATCGGGTTATGAGACTGGCAAATTTTTGTATTTTTGGTAGACATAGGGTTTTGCCATGTTGCCCAGGCTGGTCTTGAATACCAGGGCTCAAGCGATCCACCTGCCTTGGCCTCCCAAAGTGCTGGGATTATAATTGTGAGCCACTGAGCCCAGCCTAAACCTTTTACTTTTAAATTTTAAGCAGGCTGGGTATGATGGCTCATGCCTGTAATCCCAGCACTTCGAGAGGCTGAGGCGGACAGATCACTTGAGGTCGGGAGTTCAAGACCAGCCTGGTCAACATGGTGAAATCCTGTCTCTATTGAAAATGCAAAACCTAGCTGGGTGTGGTGGTGGGTGCCTGTAATCCCAGCTACTCGGGTGGCTGACGCACAAGAATCACTTGAACCCAAGAGGCAGAGGTTGCAATGAGCTGAGATTGTGCCACTGCATTCCAGCCTGGGTGATAGAATGAGACTGTCTCAAGAAAAAAAAAAATTTAAATCATAATCTTTCTGCAGTTGATACTTGTATCTGGCATTAGATATATGATATCAAGAAATCAGGCGTGGTGGCTTATGCTTGTAATCCCAGCGCTTTGGGAGGCCAAGGAAAGTGCATCACTGGAGGTCAGGAGTTTGAGATTAGCCTGGCCGACATGGCGAAATCCCATCTCTACTAAAAATACAAAAAAAAATTAGCCGGGTGTGGTGGCACCTGGCTGTCATCTCAGTTACTTGGGAGGCTGAGGCAGGAGAATTGCTTGAACCTGGGAGGCGGAGGTTGCGGTGAGCCGAGATTGTACCATTGCACTCCAGCCTGGGCAACGAGAGCGAAACTCCGTCTCAAAAAAAAAAGAAGGGTAATAAATATCCTTGGGTCTGTTTCTGGGCCCTTTATTTGGTTTTGTTGATTAATTTGTCTGTCCCTGCTCTGTTAGCACACTGCCTATTTCTCTTAGCAGGTAGATTTCCCTCTATCTTCTGAAGTGTCATTACTCCTCTCGGCCCTTTGTACTTCCTTATATTTCTTTTGATATATTTCCCAGGCTTTCTGTCTCTGGTCGTGATGACAACAGTGTGGAGTTAACCATGGCTGAGGGACCCTACAAGATCATCTTGACAGCCCGGCCATTCCGCCTTGACCTACTAGAGGACCGAAGCCTTCTGCTTAGTGTCAATGCCCGAGGACTCTTGGAGTTTGAGCACCAGAGGGCCCCTAGGGTCTCGTGAGTATAGGGGTTGGGACTGCAGGGAACCTAGTGTGAAAGAGCACAGGGGTGTTGTGAGGTCTGGCACTGGGAGGAGACAGGGTGGCGAGACAGCCAGGTAGGGGCTGGGGGCTGGGAGAAGCTCTCTGTCAGGGACGGTAGGAACCAGACCCGGGTGCGGTTTTTTCCATTTCCTGTACAGATCAGGAGGCAATCACTTTTGTCCCTGAGCTGTGGCCTGGGCATCTCTGGGAGGCCTGCCTGGGTCTGTGTCTCCTTCTTCCCCTTCTCACATCATCACATTTCCCAGATTTATTTTCTTCCTTTTTATTTTTAATTTTTTTTGGTTTCTTTTTCCCCATCTCTGGAAGTTTGTCGACTGAAACTCACTTTTATGTTTCTGTTTTTGTGTTGGTTTTGTGCCTCTTTTTCCCCTTCCCTACCCATCTCCTCCTGCCCCAGTTTCTCGGATAAAGTTAGTCTCACGCTCGGTAGCATGTGGGATAAGATCAAGAACCTTTTCTCTAGGTAAATCCATGGCCACCGGTACTGTATGTGTTCCTCTGCCCTTACCCATTCCTCACTGTAGCCTTCAGGGGGAGGTGCCCCAGACCCTTCCAGCCTTTCACTCACCCCACTTTCCCCTGCTGTGTGATACCTGGTCCCATTACCTGTTACCCTGGCTGGGAGCCCCCAGAAGAAGGAAGATGAAATACTCAAAGTCAGGTCCATAAGGAGTGTAGGAAGCTTATTGCTTTGCCAAGGGATGGAGCTATGCTGCCTGTTGCTGGGGTTCCTGACTCTCAGCTGAGGGCCACCTAAGGTTCTGGGCAGAGCTACTTGCCCTTGAAAGCATTTTTTGGCGGAACCTCTTGAAGTCCCCGTGTATATCTGTAGAGGCTTGGTATAGTGTGACCCACATGCTATACTTTGTGGGTCATACCTTGCTATACCTTGCAAAGCCCTTGTGTCAGGCCAGGAGCCTGAGGCCCAGGGAGGGCAGTTGGGGGCACAGTCTTTCAGTAGAGGCAACAGAGCCAGGATTGGCATTCATAACCCAGGCCCCTGAATCATCCTGCCTGTCTCTTCCGGGATGTTGGCAGAGGTTGGTGTACAGGCCTGTGCCTCCTGGTGGCACTTATTCCTCATTTTCCTTTCTCATTTCTCTCCCCATCCTTTGCAAACTTATCTGCTCATTGTGGGTTCCCTCTCCAAGCTTTAACATTTAGTCCCTTCCTCCAATGCCTTCGTTCCTTTGGACCCTTGGCTCTCTATTCCCCAACCCCTCCTTCCACTAGCCCCTCGTCCCTGCCCCCTCTGGATTGGAGCAGACAGCTCTCCTACCTTCCAGGCAAGGATCAAAAGACCCAGCTGAGGGCGATGGGGCCCAGCCTGAGGAAACACCCAGGGATGGTGACAAGGCAAGTTGGAGGGGGTGGGTGGTTGGAGGATTGGGCTGACTGGGAGGCTGGAGGGGATAGGCCCATGAGAAACTTGAACTTAGTCTCACCATCAGGGATGGGATTTAGTTGATGGGAGTGGGAAAAGAGAACTGGTATGATTGGAGAGTGGTCCTCTTTTCTTCTTAACAGCCAGAGGAGACTCAGGGGAAGGCAGAGAAAGATGAGCCAGGAGCCTGGGAGGAGACATTCAAAACTCACTCTGACAGCAAACCATATGGTGAGGGGCTTGGGTTCCTTGGGTTGAGGTGCAGGGCTCCTTTCCAAGCAGAAGCTCTGAAGCTTGTTCTTTGTTTTTCTTCTAGGCCCCATGTCTGTGGGTTTGGACTTCTCTCTGCCAGGCATGGAGCATGTCTATGGGATCCCTGAGCATGCAGACAATCTGAGGCTGAAGGTCACTGAGTGAGTCCTGTGGTGACATCAGGAAGATGGAGGTGGGCACGAAGGAGTCAGGCCTTTAGGGAGATGGGTGTGCACATTGGATACTCCAGACAAGCATGGGTAACTTCCTGTGTCCAGAATCACCTTTGGTGATAAAAAATGTTTTGAGAAAGGACAGAGTAACCATTGCTTATCTCTCACCTGTGTCTGTGGAGTGGAGTCAGCGTATACTGCAGCCTGGGGCCAGTTAGCAGCCCGAATCTGTGTGTTTGCCTGCAGGGGTGGGGAGCCATATCGCCTCTACAATTTGGATGTGTTCCAGTATGAGCTGTACAACCCCATGGCCTTATATGGGTCTGTGCCTGTGCTCCTGGCACACAACCCTCATCGTGACTTGGGCATCTTCTGGCTCAATGCTGCAGAGACCTGGGTTGATATATCCTCCAACACTGCTGGGAAGGTGAGAGCACAGGCATGGGGAGAAAGGAGGGAGTGAAGTTTCCAGGCCTTGAGACAAATAGGTATACTGGGGGCATTAGCTATTTGGGGCCTGGGTGAGAGAAGGGGCCCTGGGCCTGGTGGGCAGCGTTTGAGTTCCCTAATCACTGCCAGATGACACATGCCCACTCACATTCTTAGGGAAGGCATTGGCTATTCTGGACTGACGGAATGCACTTATTATCAGTGTGTTGTGTGCTAGGTACTCTTCTGGGTGCTGGGGATACAGTGTTAACTGAGGTTGAAAAGGTTCTGAGCTGGGTGTGGTGGTTCACGCCTGTAATTCCAGCACTTTGGGAGGCTGAGGTGGGCAGATCACCTGAGGTCAGAAGTTGGAGACCAGCCTGGCCAACATGGTGAAACCTCATCTCTACTAGAAAAACAAAAATTAGCCAGGTGTGGCAGCAGGCGCCTGTAATCCCAGCTGTTTGGGAGGCTAACGCAGGAGAATTGCATGAATCTGGTAGGCGGAGGTTGTGGTGAGCCGAGATTTCACCACTGCACTCCAGCCTGGGTGACAGAGTGAGACTCTGTCTCAGAAAAAAAAACAAAGGTTCTGACTCACAGGGAGGAAGACATGTTAAACACATAACAAAGGAGGCAAGATGGGACCGGGCATGGTGGCTCATGCCTGTAATCCCAGCACTTGGGGAGGCTGAGGCAAGAGGATTGCTTGAGGCCAGGAATTCGAGACTAGCCTGGGCAACATGGCGAGACCCCATCTCTATAAAAACGTTTGAAAAATAAAAATAATAAGAAAGCAAGATGATGCCAGGCATGGTGGCTCCCGCCTATAATCCCAGCACTTTGGGAGGGCGAGGTGGACAGATCAAAAGGGCAAGAGATTGAGACCATCCTGGCCAGCATGGTGAAACCCTGTCTCTACTAAAAATACAAAAATCAGGTGGGTGTGGTGGCGCCTGTAGTCTCAGCTACTCAGGAGGCTGAGACAGGAGAATTGCTTGAATTGGTGAGGCGGAGGTTGCAATGAGCCAAGATCGTACCACTGCACTCCAGCTTGGCGAAGGAGTGAGACTCCGTCTCAAAAAAAAAAAAAAAAGGCCGGGCGTGGTGGTTCACACCTGTAATCCCAGCACTTTGGGAGGCCGAGGCAGGCAGATCACGAGGTCAGGAGATCGAGACCATCCTGGCTAACATGGTGAAACCTCGTCTCTACTAAAAAATACAAAAAATTAGCCGGGCGTGCTGGTGGGTAGCTGTAGTCCCAGCTACTCGGGAGGCTGAGGCAGGAGAATGGCGTGAACCCAGGAGGCGGAGCTTGCAGTGAGCTGAGATTGCGCCACTGCACTCCAGCCTGGGCGACAGAGCAAGACTCTGTCTCAAAAAAAAAAAAAGAATGCAAGATGAGTTTGGGGTGGTTAAGTGCTAACAAAGACGTCTTTGTTAGCACTTAACCACCCCAAACTGGTGGAGTAGGGGTGGGGACTGTACTGCTTTAGATAGTGTGGTCCAGGAAAGCCTCACTGAGGCAGCCCCATTTAGTCTTACCCAAAGCAACTCATAAGAGCCAGCTGTGTGTGGACTCTGGGAGAAAATTGCTGCTTTTTGTCTTGGGGTTGGAAAATGGGAGGGCAGGAGGTGTCTGACCGCTCTGTGGTCCCCTATACAGACCCTGTTTGGGAAGATGATGGACTACCTGCAGGGCTCTGGGGAGACCCCACAGACAGATGTTCGCTGGATGTCAGAAACTGGCATCATTGATGTCTTCCTGCTGCTTGGGCCCTCCATCTCTGATGTTTTCCGGCAATATGCTAGTCTCACAGGTACATGGTTTTCCCTGACAGCCTCATTCTTCTGCTCTTTTCTTCTTGTCAGGGGTGATTCTGTGTGTTTTCAGAGATCCTGTGCCCCAGCTTGTTTTCTAGGTCTGTACCCCTCAGCCTGCCTCTAGTTCACAAGCCTCCCTCAGTTTCTGGGTGTTGGGCCTGATCCTCGTTGTGACCCCCATCCCTCGATGAACCTGCAGGAACCCAGGCGTTGCCCCCACTCTTCTCCCTCGGCTACCACCAGAGCCGTTGGAACTACCGGGATGAGGCTGATGTGCTGGAAGTGGATCAGGGCTTTGATGAACACAACCTGCCCTGCGATGTCATTTGGCTGGACATTGAACATGCTGATGGCAAGCGGTATTTCACCTGGGACCCCAGTCGCTTCCCTCAGCCCCGCACCATGCTTGAGCGCTTGGCTTCTAAGAGGCGGAAGGTAAGGTGTTGCAGTCACGCTTGGTCTTCTCAGGATAGGGCTGAAGCATAGTTTAGCCCTAAAGAGACCTGATCACCCATGTTCCTTGCCCCCAGCTGGTGGCCATCGTAGACCCCCACATCAAGGTGGACTCCGGCTACCGAGTTCACGACGAGCTGCGGAACCTGGGGCTGTATGTTAAAACCCGGGATGGCTCTGACTATGAGGGCTGGTGCTGGCCAGGTAGGTAGACCCAGAATTGAGGGAGAGGTGATTGGCCAGGGAGGTAGAATGGTGGCTCTTTTGCCCCTTAGGGGATTGAGAGCCACCCTTAACTTCTCCCAGGCTCAGCTGGTTACCCTGACTTCACTAATCCCACGATGAGGGCCTGGTGGGCTAACATGTTCAGCTATGACAATTATGAGGTAGGGAAGGCCTCTCCACATGACCTGCGTCTGTCTGTCCCACCTGCCTCCCTGAATCTCTCTCCACTTGCCAACCCTTCTGTGGGTGATTGTCTGCAACATATTGGGGGCCTTGATGATCTGGGAGGGCCCTGAAAAATGCATCTTTTTAGATTCCTAGAAGCTCTCTTCTCTGATACTGTTTGTTTTCTTCCTCCCCTCTGTCCTTCTGTCCCCATTTTCTGCCCATGTTCCCAGGGCTCAGCTCCCAACCTCTTTGTCTGGAATGACATGAATGAACCATCTGTGTTCAATGGTCCTGAGGTCACCATGCTCAAGGATGCCCAGCATTATGGGGGCTGGGAGCACCGGGATGTGCATAACATCTATGGCCTTTATGTGGTAAGGGGCTGAGAGAGGAGAGTTGGTGGAAAGAGGAAAAACAGCCCAGAGACTGAGGCCTAGGGAACTTGCACCAGATGACAGCTGGCTTTTGCTCCTCACTACCCGTTTTCTTCTCGCCTCACCCAGCACATGGCGACTGCTGATGGGCTGAGACAGCGCTCTGGGGGCATGGAACGCCCCTTTGTCCTGGCCAGGGCCTTCTTCGCTGGTTCCCAGCGCTTTGGTAAGGTTTAGAGAATGGAACTGTGGCAGAAGGGTGTGAAGGCCAGATCTCAGGCACCATGGACCTGGACCTGGCTCTCTGAGGAATGGGAGTCACACACTGCATCAGCTTCCTCAGCTATGCGCTTTGAAGGAAGTCGGTGCGGGAGGTCCACTCCTTGTTCAAGTGTTCTTGTGAACTGCATCTTCAGCAGGGTTCTGGGGACCCAGAGCAGATGTGGGAGGTCAGCCATGTAAAAAGCTGAACCCCTTTACCATGTGCAAGCTCCCCACTTCTTGTCTTCCTCAGGAGCCGTGTGGACAGGGGACAACACTGCCGAGTGGGACCATTTGAAGATCTCTATTCCTATGTGTCTCAGCTTGGGGCTGGTGGGACTTTCCTTCTGTGGGGGTAAGACAGGGAGGAATCTGGGGTCTTGGTTTGGTGGGAGAGGGGCAAAGTAGAGGGCACAGGACCAAGGTGTAAGTAAAGAGAGCTGAGATTCCAGGTTAGGGCCTTGGGAAATTTCTCAGGCAGTATCTTTCCTTCACCCTCTTTTCCAACCTGCTTCCTCTCTTCCCTCTCCCAGCGGATGTGGGTGGCTTCTTCAAAAACCCAGAGCCAGAGCTGCTGGTGCGTTGGTACCAGATGGGTGCCTACCAGCCATTCTTCCGGGCACATGCCCACTTGGACACTGGGCGGCGAGAGCCATGGCTGTTACCATCTCAGCACAATGATATAATCCGAGATGCCTTGGGCCAGCGATATTCTTTGCTGCCTTTCTGGTACACCCTCTTCTATCAGGCCCATCGGGAAGGCATTCCTGTCATGAGGTGAGGCATTCACTTGGGCTGTGAAGAGTGGGCCAAGGTGGCTGGGGGACATTAGGGACTGGGCTTCATCTCTGGGCCTCTTTCTTCACTCAACATAGCCTTGTAAAGGATGGAAAATCATTAAGGTCAAGAGTGAAGGGGAGCTTAATGGAGATGAATAATAGTAAACATTTAAAGAAAATTGCCAGCAGTCATAAACTCTTTCAGAAAAATAAAATAGGGTAATGGGATTAGGTTGTCATAAAAATCCTTTTTGAGGCCAGACACAGTGGCTCACACCTGTAATCCCAGTACTTTGGGATGCCGAGGTGGGCAGATCACCTGAGGTCAGGAGTTTGAGACCAGCCTGGCCAATATGGTGAAACCCCGTCTCTACTAAAAATACAAAAATTAGCTGGGTGTCATGGCACCTGAAATCCCAGCTACTCAGGAGGCTGAGGCACGAGAATCACTCGAACCCAGGAGGCAGAGGTTACGGTGAGCCGAGATTGCTCTACTGCACTCCAACCTGGGTGACAGAGTGAGACTCCATTTCAAAAAAATAAAAATAAATAAAAATCTTTTTGAGAAGAAGGCTATGTGACATGAGGCCTGAATGAATGGGACAGACCATGTTATGTAGGAAGAATCTTCCAAGCAGAGGGAATTGCAAGTACAAAAATTCTAAAGTAGAAATTAGTTTGTTATGCACTAGGAGTAGAAAAATACTCAGTATGTCTTGGGTAAGGAAGCAGAGGGAGAACTAGGAGATGAGATTAAGGAGAAAGTGTGATCTGCTCCTGGAGGGCCTTGCAAGCCAGGGTTGTATACCAGGGCGGTGAAAACATACAAGGAGGCTACTGGCAGGCTGCTGTGCAGCATGGTTTCTGTAGCAGGCAGAGAAGCAGCAGGGAGATGGCTTAGGAAGTTAAATGACTAAGATTGGATTGCATAACTGAGACCTGAACCGCAACCCGACTGACTGCAAACTCCTGGGTCTTAACCCCTGTGCTGTTCTTTTTTTTTTTTTTTTTTTTTTTTTTTTTTTTTTTTGAGATGGAGTCTCGCTCTGTTGCCCAGGCTGGAGTGCAGTGGCCGGATCTCAGCTCACTGCAAGCTCTGCCTCCTGGGTTTAGCCATTCTCCTGCCTCAGCCTCCCAAGTAGCTGGGACTGCAGGTGCCTGCCACCTCACCTGGCTAGTTTTTTGTATTTTTTAGTAGAGACGGGGTTTCACCGTGTTAGCCAGGATGGTCTCGATCTCCTGACCTCGTGATCCACCCGTCTTGGCCTCCCAAAGTGCTGGGATTACAGGCTTGAGCCACCGCGCCCGGCCTGTTCTTTTTTTTTTTGAGACGAAGTCTCACTCTTGTCCCCTAGGCTAGAGTGCGATGGCGTGATCTCGGCTCACTGCATGCACTCTGCCTCCCTGGTTCAAGTGATTCTCCAGCCTCAGCCTCCTGAGTAGCTGGGATTACAGGTGCCCGCCACCACGCCCGGCTAATTTTTGTGTTTTTAGTAGAGATGGGGTTTCACCATGTTGGCCAAGTTGGTCTCGAACTCTGACCTCAGGTGATCTGCTTGCCTTGGCCTCCCAAAGTGCTGGGATTACAGGTGTGAGCCACCACACCCGGACTGTGCTGTTCTTTTCTTATTGCCAGTTCCTGGAGGAGCATCTCTGACTTGTGCCAAAATTGAAAAGTTTTCCTTTAATGTCTGTCTTCCTTCCTAGGCCCCTGTGGGTGCAGTATCCTCAGGATGTGACCACCTTCAGTATAGATGATCAGTACTTGCTTGGTGAGACATGAGGACAGTTGGTGGTGGGTTGGCATTGGGCCAAGCAGCACTGCCGATGCCCAGGGAGGGACTAATGAGGCTGGTGGTGCAGAGGGCAGGCACTTTGGTGCTCCCTGTTCTGGGAACTAATCCCCCCTATTCAGAGTTGATTCTGGCATATTTTAGGGGATGCATTGCTGGTTCACCCTGTATCAGACTCTGGAGCCCATGGTGTCCAGGTCTATCTGCCTGGCCAAGGGGAGGTGAGTTAAGGAAGGGCATGGTGGGAAACGATGGTGGAAGCCTAAGGAGGCAAACAGGATGGACCCTGTGCACTGAGTGATCTGTATCTTACCTCTTTTGTCACCCACAGGTGTGGTATGACATTCAAAGCTACCAGAAGCATCATGGTCCCCAGACTCTGTACCTGCCTGTAACTCTAAGCAGTGTGAGTAAGCCTGGTCCGGCTGCCAGTTCCATCTCCCTGTAAACTTCCAGAAGGGGAGAGAATGTGTACCTTAGGGTGCAGTACCTACGTGGGCATACATGAGTAAGAGCAAAACATGCTGTGGGGCCCAAGGTTGGACAAGGGGGCAACTTCATCCTGGCATTGCTCTTGCCCTAGATCCCTGTGTTCCAGCGTGGAGGGACAATCGTGCCTCGATGGATGCGAGTGCGGCGGTCTTCAGAATGTATGAAGGATGACCCAATCACTCTCTTTGTTGCGCTTAGTCCTCAGGTAAGTGCATAGGCAGTGTGTCTCCTCAGCCATCTGCCTGCCTTCCTAGGACTCAGTTCCCTGGGGTTGTGCCCCTCACTCCCTCTTGGGCTCAGGCGCTCACCTGTCCCACTACTTGCTCAGGGTACAGCTGAAGGAGAGCTCTTTCTGGATGATGGGCACACGTTCAACTATGAGACTCGCCAAGAGTTCCTGCTGCGTCGATTCTTATTCTCTGGCAACACCCTTGTCTCTAGGTAATGGGGCACCCATTCTTCCTTGGCTGCCTTTGCTGGGGCCTGATCCTTGCGGGGGCTCCCAGTTCACTGTGCTCTTTTCTCACATCCTGACCTTGTTTTGGGTCTCCTCCTTCCTTCTGTTCTGATATTTCTTCCCCTGATGGACATCTGCTTTTGTCATCTCCAGCTCGGCAGACCCTGAAGGACACTTTGAGACACCAATCTGGATTGAGCGGGTGGTGATAATAGGGGCTGGAAAGCCAGCAGCTGTGGTACTCCAGACAAAAGGTGAGTGACCAATCTGGTCCCTAGGATGGGGGAAGGAGGGGAAGCCAGGGCAGGTTTAGGGATGCCCTTGCCTGTAGGAACGTAGTTACTATGCTATAGCCCATTGGTATGACTATGGCACTCTTTCTTATTCCTCCTCCAGGATCTGCAGAAAGCCGCCTGTCCTTCCAGCATGACCCTGAGACCTCTGTGTTGGTCCTGCGCAAGCCTGGCATCAATGTGGCATCTGATTGGAGTATTCACCTGCGATAACCCAAGGGATGTTCTTGGTTAGGGGGAGGGAAGGGGAGCAGTAGTGCTGAGAGATATTCTTTCTTCTGCCTTGGAGTTCGGCCCTCCCCAGACTTCACTTACGCTAGTCTAAGACCCAGATTCTGTCAACATTTGGGCAAGATGAGAGGGCTGACCATGGGCTCCAAATTCCTCTTGTGATCTCCTCACCTCTCCCCCTCCGTTGATACCAACCCTTTCCCTTCATTCCCCCAACATCCTGTTGCTCTAACTGGAGCACATTCACTTATGAAGACCGAGAAACCACAGGGCCCTTGTCACCCCTTCTCTTTCCCTTATTTAGGAGCCCTGAACGCCCCCAAACTCTATCCATTCATGCCTCTTGTATGTTGATGCCATTTCTTGGAAGAAGATGAGGGCAATGAGTTAGGGCTCCTTTTCCCCTTCCCTCCCACCAGATTGCTCTCCCTCCTTTCATTTCTTCCTTCAGGCGCTACTCTGTCAGCCCTCCCCTGTTTATGCCCCACCGATACACTGGGACCACCCCTTACCTGGGACGGGATGAATGGTTCAAAGGAGTGAGGTTGCTAAAGAACATTCTTTTCCCTCTCGTTCTCTCCTTTTCCTCTCCCTGATTCCTTGTAGAGCTGCTGCAGTTCTGAGAGGGGCAGTTCTACCTCTTCTGTCCCTTGGCAGAAAGAAGTTTCCACACCTCTTAGGGATGGGCATTAAACTTCTTTTGCCCCCTTCTTGTCCCCTTTGAGGGGCATTTAAGATGGAGAAATCAGTTGTGGTTTCATTGAATCATGGTCACCTGTATTTATTGCTGGGCGAAGCCTGAGGGTGGGGGGAGATGATCATGTGTGCTCGGGGTTGGCTGGAAGCCCTGGGTTGGGGGTTGGGGGAGGAGTAATAGGGGAGTCAGGGTGAAAATTTGTGGGTATTTTTTTTACTTCCTCTTGGTTCCCAGCTGTGACACGTTTTGATAAAAGGAGAAACAATAAAGGGATAAACCATAAATCACTGGTGGTAGTCTGGATTCTAGTTCTAGCCTGAGCCACAGACCCTAGAGCCTAAAGACCTTACATTTTCTTTCTTTTTTCTTTTTTCTTTTTTTTTTTTTTGAGACTGAGTCTCACTCTGTTGCCCAGGCTGGAATGCAGTGGCGCAATCTGGGCTCACTGCAACCTCTGCCTTCCGGGTTCAAGCATTTCTTGTGCCTCAGCCTCCTGAGTAGCTGGGACTACAGGCATGCGCCACCACGCCCAGCTAATTTTTGTATTTTTATTAGAGACTGGGTTTTACCATGTTGGCCAGGCTGGTCTGGAACTCCTGACCTCAGGTGATCCACCCACCTCAACCTCTCAAAGTGCTGGGATTACAGGAGTGAGCCACCGTGCCTGGCCTTTTTTTTTTTTCTTTTTCTTTTTCTTTCCTTATTTTTTACTTTTTTATTTTTTATTTTTTTTTAGACAGAGTCTCACTCTGTCGCCAGGCTGGAGTGCAGTGGTGTGATCTTGGCTCGTTGCAACCTCCGCCTCCCGCATTCAGGTAGTTCTCCCACCTCAGCCTCCCTTGTAGCTGGGATTACAGGCGCCTGCCACCATGGCCAGCTTAATTTTTGTATTTTTAGTAGAGATAGGGTTTTGCCATGTTAGCCAGGCTGATCTTGAACTCCTCACCTCAGGTGATCTGCCCGCCTTGCCTCTCGAAGTGCTGGGATTACAGGCATGAGCCACCATGCCTGGCCATAGGCCTTACATTTTCATTTGGCTTCAGCATAAGCATCCTTTTTTTTGGTTTTTTTTTTGAGATGGAGTCTCACTGTTGTTGCCCAGGGTGGAGTGCAGTGGCGTGATCTCGGCTCACTGCAACCTCTGCCTCCCAGGCTCAAGTGATTCTCCTGCCTCAGCCTCCTGAGTAGCTAGGACTACAGGCACCTGCCACCACGCCTGGCTGATTTTTGTATTTTTAGTAGAGATGGGGTTTCACCATGTTGGCCTGACTGGTCTCGAACTCCTGGCCTCAAGTGATTCGCCTGCCTCGGCCTTCCAAAGTGCTGGAATAACATGGATGAGCCACTGTGCCCAGCCAGCATGAGCAACCTTGATTCAGCAAAATGAGCAAGTGCAAGCCTTCCTTGGGTTGCTAGGTATTTTCATAGAAGAGCCCAGCAAGGTCATCACATTTTAGTAGGCCTAGTTAGTAAGTGGTTATCAGAGCCAATGGAGTCCCTCTTGGATAGAAATAGCCGTTAAGTTCAGATAGTTGTTTCTCAAACGAAAGGCTACTACTTTTGGGGGGTGTGGGGGGTTGAGACAGGGTCTCGTTCTACTGCTGAGGCTGGAGTGCTGGGAGTGCTGTGACATGATCCCGGCTCATTGCAGCCTTGACCTCCCAGGCTCCTAAAGTGCTGGGATTACAGGCATCAGCCACCATGCCCAACCTAAAGGCTTCTGCTTGTAGCTAACAGCACTTTGTAAAGTTTCCCATTGTTTTAGTGACAGGAAGTATACTGTTCCCCGTCTCCCCCTCATTTTGTAGACTGACCACAAGTCAGAGATTATTTTACCAGAAACTCTTTTTGGTGGGGGTTGGAGGGCTTTTTTTGAGACAGGGTCTCACCCAGTCACCCAGGCTGGAGTGCAGTGGCATGATCACGGCTCACCACAGCCTCAGCCGCCCACATCAGCCTCCCAAGTAGCTGGGACTGTAGGCCCGCGCCACTACACTCGGCTAATTTTTGTGTTTTTTTGTAGAGACGGGGTTTTGCCTTGTTGCCGAGTTTGATCTGAAACTCCTGGGCTTCTAAAGTGCTAGGATTACAGTCATGAGCCACTGTGCCAGGCCCTTTTTTTTTTTTTTAAAGGAAAAATGAGAAGGATGGCTTGTGCTTGTGAGGAGGAAGGGGATGCATTCCTGGAATTCCCCAGCTCAGGAACTATTTCCAATCAATTTCCTGGTAGTTAAAACACTTCCTTGGCACCCTTTTTGTCATCTGTTGAAGAAATGTGGGCCAGAGGAAACACTAGAGATGCCGGAATCAGGTGTCTAGAAAGGACACAAAACTGCCTTGTGGCAATGACATAATTTTTGTCAACTTTAGTTTCTTATCTATCTCAAAGTATTATAGTGATAATTCCAGGAGAGACACCCAGAGGATCATGTGGTGGGCCTTAGATTTCATTCATTTGTGTAATGAGTATTGAGCAACTGCTGTTGGGTGGCGTGACTGATGGTTGGATGAATAAGGTGAAGATCTGGACGGCAGGACTGGCTTTCTCATGCAATTCCGTGATCGGGGGCGGGTCGCGAGGTAGGTGCCACGTGCACCTACCTACCCGAGATTCTGCACCTACCCGAGATTCTGCACCTACCCGGGATTTTGACTGCCGTCCACGCGAGTTTGGCACGCCGGATGTGACGTCACCGCCCCGTGGTTCCCGGAGCCTGGCGGTGGGACCGGAAATCAAGTCTACAAGGGGGCACAGATGACCGGAAGCGTGCCCGGGCGGTGCTGCCAGCCCCGGCTAGGAGCTGGTAGGGGAGTGCGAGGAAGGCGGGACGCAGGGCGGAGCCGGTGGAGGGGCGGGGCCTGTGGGCAGGCGCCGGGGGTTGGGGCGGGAACCCCTCGTCCCCTCTAGACCCCGCCTGCTCGGGCGCGGGCGGCGGCGCGGCCATGAAGCTGAAGCTGAAGAACGTGTTTCTCGCCTACTTCCTGGTGTCGATCGCCGGCCTCCTCTACGCGCTGGTACAGCTCGGTGAGCGGGGCGGGGCGGGGGTGCGGCGGGCTGGCCCGTGGGCGCCCGCCGCCGTGCATCCCGCCCTGGGGATGAACCCCCGGCAAACACCATTCATCCGCTCGACCCTCCGGACAGCTCTGCGGCCGCAGGCGCACTCCCCTCTATAGAACGCACCGCGGCGGCCCGCCGCACCTCGGATGAAATCCAGACTCCTTCCCAGAGCCTGCAAGGCCCCGCATGATCCTGCTGCCGTCCGCCTCTCCCAACCCCATTTCCCACCCCTCTCCCTCGCTCTGCTGCAGCCAGACTGGCTTGCTGACAGTTTCTCGAAAACCCCAGGCTCATTGCTCTCTTAAGCGCTTAACTTGTTCCCTCTACTTGGGGTGCTTTTCTTCCAGCTCTTTCCAGGCTGCCTCTTTCTCATCCTTCAGGTCTTAGCTCAAATGTCACCTCCTCAGAGAGGCCTTCCCTGACTACCATAGCTAAAGATACCATTCTTATTCCATTCCCTTTTATTCTCTATCCTGATTATTTTTTTCATGACCCCATCACAGTTTGTAATAATGTTATTAATTTGTTTCTTTGCTTAGTGTCTGCTTCCTCCGCTAAACTGAAAGCTCGATGAGGGCAGGGACTGTGTCTGTTTTGTTCCCTGCTGTATCCTCAGCACCTAAGGCAGTGCCTCCTAGGAAGAGTATTCAATAAATATTTATCCTACAATGGAATCAATGAATTTAACAATGAGTCTTTGGTCACCCAGCCAAGGGAATGGATCGAACCCTGCCCCTTATGCAAAGATTTAGGGACAGTGCTACTGCGTTATCCTCAGGTATTTGAAAGACTATCCTAAAGGGGTTCTATAGTGTAATGGTTAGTTAGCACCTTGGACTCTGAAAAGACTGTCCTGTTTAAGGACATGAGCTTGTTATGAGTCCAGAAGGCAAAATTAGGACCAGCAGATAGAAAAGATGGAATCAGCTCAATATCCAACGTAAAATTGTAACAATGGAATTTATTAAAGTTGGAGAGGGTCTGCTGCTTGAGGCAGTGAGTTTCCCACACCAGAGGTGTAGAAAAGGCTACTAGGGAAGTCATAAGGGGATACCTGCATTGTCTAGGAATTAATGAGAAGATTATGGCCCTTTGGGATGCTGAACATTCTGTGGTTCTCTGCCCCCATCCTCTTTCCCCATTAATGCTTCCTGGGACCAGGCCAGCCATGTGACTGCCTTCCTCCCCTGCGGGCAGCAGCCGAGCAGCTACGGCAGAAGGATCTGAGGATTTCCCAGCTGCAAGCGGAACTCCGACGGCCACCCCCTGCCCCTGCCCAGCCCCCTGAACCCGAGGCCCTGCCTACTATCTATGTTGTTACCCCCACCTATGCCAGGTATGGGCTCTGGTACACCCAAGAGGTCTGCATTGTCCAATGAGTTGGAGTTGATGAGGAGTTTGGGGAGGCACTGGGCTAGGAGTTGTTCCTCAAACTAGGGCATGCCAAAGACAGGATAAATGAACCACATCTATACTAAAATATCTGTGGGAAAATAGTTCATTTTCAGGCGGGGCGCGGTGGCTGAAGCCTGTAATCCCAGCACTTTAGGAGGCCAAGGCGGGTGGGTCACCTGAGGTCGCGAGTTCAAAACCAGCCTGGCCAACATGGCAAAACCCTGTCTCTACTAAAAATACAAAATTAGCCAGGTGTGGTGGCGCATGCCTGTAATCCCAGCTACTTGGGAGGCTGAGGCAGGAGAATCCCTTGAACCTGAGAGGTGTAGGTTGCAGTGAGCTGAGATCACACTATTGCACTCTAGCCTGGGCAACAAGAGTGAAACTCTATCTCAAAAACAAAACCAAAAAAAAAGAAAAAATGGTTGTTTTTCTAGAAGGAAAATACAAAATTCCTACCAAATTATAAGACAGAACAATAACATTTCAAATAAATTTTGAGCTTGGCAGTGAATTAACTCTCTCTCCTTAGGGACCCTTTGGGGAGAAAGTTAAAACCCCCTGATTAAAGTTGAAAGGGCTTGTCTGGGCGCAGTGGCTCATGCCTGTAATCCCAGCACTTTGGGAGCCCGAGGCTGGTGGATCGCCTGAGCTCAGGAGTTTGACACCAACCTGGGCAACATGGTGAAACTTTTGTCTCTATAAAAAAAAAAAAAAAAAAAAAAAAGGTAGCTGGGCTTGGTGCTGCATGCCTGTAATCCCAGCTACTCTGGAGGCTGAGGTGGGAAGATTGCTTGAGCCTGGAAGGCGGAGGTTGCAGTGAGTGGAGATCATGCAACCTGGGCGACAGAGAGAGAACCCATCTCAAAAAAAAAAAAAAAAAAAAAAAAAGTTGAAAGCACTTGGCCTGATAGTCATCCTAGGGTCCAGAAATAGTTATACCAGCTGTTACTTACAGTGTGTTTACTCTCTTTTTTTTTTTTTTTTTTTTTTTTTTTTTGAGACGGAGTCTCACGCTGTTGCCCAGGCTGGAGTGCAGTGGCGTGATCTCGGCTCACTGCAAGCTCCGCCTCCCGGGTTCCCGCCATTCTCCTGCCTCAGCCTCCTGAGTAGCTGGGACTACAGGCGCCCGCCACCGCGCCCGGCTAATTTTTTGTATTTTTAGTAGAGACGGGGTTTCACTGTGGTCTCGATCTCCTGACCTTGTGATCCGCCCGCCTCGGCCTCCCAAAGTGCTGGGATTACAGGCTTGAGCCACCGCGCCCGGCCCAGTGTGTTTACTCTCTACCAGGCACTGTGTTTAGTGATTTACATTTGCTTTTGTTTTAAATCAAAATGTAATTGGTTTTACTAATAAAACCAGTTGGGGAATGTGGTTTTTGGATCTGTAGCCATAAGGGTGTTAATACATCTTCTGGGAATCAGATGGCTGTCCCAGACCCCACCTGTGACATGCACACATACACACACACCCCACCAGCCCTGGGACAGGCAGGTAGATCTGAAGGATAAAGAAGCACAGAAGAGCCAAGCCCCACGTTCCACGTTCCACGTTCCACATTCCTGGTTTGTTCCTTTTTTTTTTTTTCTTTTGTTCTCTCCCCGCTTCCCCACCCTCCTGCCGAGATGGGGTCTTGCTCTGTTGCCCAGGCTGGAGTGCAGTGGCGTGATCTTGGCTCACTGCAACCTCCACCTCCCGTGTTGAAGCAATTCTCCTGCCTCAGCCCCCCGAGTACCTGGGATTACAAGCATGCGCCACCACGCCCGGCTAATTTTTTGTATCTTTAGTAGAGATGGGGTTTCACCATGTTGGCCAGGCTGGTCTGGAACTTCTGACTTGGTGATCTGCCCACTTCGTCCTCTCAAAGTGCTGGGATTACAGGCGTGAGCCACCATGCCCGGCCAGTAATTTTTTGTACTTTTTTTTTTTTTTTTTTTGAGACGGAGTCTCGCTGTGTCTCCCAGGCTGGAGTGCAGTGGCATGATCTCGGCTCACTGCAAGCTCCGCCTCCCGGGTTCACGCCATTCTCCCGCCTCAGCCTCCCAAGTAGCTGAGACTACAGGCGCCTGCCACCACGCCCGGCTAGTTTTTTTGTATTTTTAGTAAAGACGGGGTTTCACCATGTTAGCCAGGATAGTCTCGATCTCCTGACCTCGTGATCCGCCCGCCTCGGCCTCCCAAAGTGCTGGGATTACAGGCTTGAGCCACCGCGCCCGGCCTGTACTTTATTTTTGTTTTTTATTTATTTTTTCTTTTTTGAGATGGAGTCTTGCTCTGTCGCCTAGGCTGGAGTGCAATGGCACGATCTTGGCTCACTGCAAGCTCTGCCTCCTGTGTTCACGCCATTCTCCTGCCTCAGCCTCCCGAGTATCTGAGACTACAGGTGCCCGTCACCATGCCTGGCTAATTTTTTGTATTTTAGTAGAGATGGGGTTTCACCGTGTTAACCAGGATGGTCTTGATCTCCTGACCTCATGATCCGCCCACCTCGGCCTCCCAAAGTGCTGGGATTACAGGTGTGAGCCACTGTGCCCAGCTCTTATTTAATCTTTAAAACAACATTGTTATAAAGTACTGTGATTCCCATTTTACAGTTGAGGAAACTGAGGCTCAGGGAGATTGAGCTATTTTCCCGAGTTGTCTCACATAATAAGTTACAAAACTGGATTTCAAACCCAGATATACCTGATCCTAAAGCCTGTACCCTTAATTTTTTTTTTGAGACAGAGTTTCGCTCTTGTTGCTCAGGCTAGAGTGCAGTGGCACAATCTCGGCTCACTACAACCTCTGCCTCCCAGGTTCAAGCGATTCTTCTGCCTCAGCCTCCCGAGTAGCTAGGATTACAGGCGCCTGTCACCATGCCTGGGTAATTTTTTGTATTTTTAGTAGAGACGGGGTTTCACCATGTTGGGCAGGCTGGTCTTGAACCTCTGACCTCAGGTGATCTGCCCACCTCGGCCTCCCAAAGTGCTGGGATTACAGGCATAAGCCACCATGCCTGGCTTTTTTTTTTTTTTTTTTTTTTTTTTAAGAGATGGAGTTTTGCTGTTATCGCCCAGGCTGGAGTGAAATGGCACAATCTCAGCTCGCTCCAACCTCTGCCTTCCAGGTTCAAGTGATTCTCCTGCCTCAGCCTCCCAAGTAGCTGAGATTACTAAAGGCATGCGCCACTACACCCAGCAAATTTTTGTAGTTTTTTAGTAGAAATGGGGTTTCACCATATTAGCCAAGCTGGTCTGGAACTCCAGACCTTAGGTGATTCACCCGCCTCGACCTCCCAAAGTGTTATTACAGGCGTGAGCCATCACACCTGGCCCTGTGCCCTTAATTTATAGTCTACCACAGCCAGAACTCTGGGGTTGAGGTGGGTGATGGACATGGAGCAGAAGAACAGGGCAGGTGAGTGTTAGCATGAAGTTGACAGGCAAGAAAGAGGGAGTTTAGGCATTGGCTGGGAAAGGCCAAGGGAGAAGCAGAAGCTGCCTGCCCTGGCTGGAGCGGGCACATGGTGCTTGCCCTTTCCCTTGTGCTGCATCTCTCCACTACAGGCTGGTACAGAAGGCAGAGCTGGTACGGCTGTCCCAGACACTGAGCCTGGTGCCCCGGCTGCATTGGCTGCTGGTGGAGGATGCTGAGAGTCCCACCCCGCTGGTCTCAGGGCTGCTGGCTGCCTCTGGCCTCCTCTTCACACACCTGGTGGTCCTCACACCCAAAGCGCAGCGGCTTAGGGAGGGCGAGCCTGGCTGGGTTCATCCCCGTGGTGTTGAGCAGCGGAACAAGGCCCTGGACTGGCTCCGGGGCAGAGGAGGTGCTGTGGGTGGGGAGAAGGACCCACCACCACCAGGGACCCAAGGAGTCGTGTACTTTGCTGACGATGACAACACCTACAGCCGGGAGCTGTTTGAGGAGGTGAGCACCAGGATGGGGAGCGGCAAGAGACCAGGTGCGGCCAGCTTTGTTACCTTGGTTAGCAGTGTTGCCATTGGCTGCTGGGTGAGGGGCTGGAAGCATTGGGGCAGAGTGAGCCAGGTGGCTCTTTCTGCTGATCCCTTCCCTGGACCACCCCTCTGTTTCTTCTCTCCTGACCTCTATTAGATGCGCTGGACCCGTGGTGTTTCAGTGTGGCCTGTGGGGCTGGTGGGCGGCCTGCGATTTGAGGGCCCTCAGGTACAGGACGGCCGGGTAGTAGGCTTCCACACAGCATGGGAGCCCAACAGGCCCTTCCCTGTGGATATGGCTGGATTTGCTGTGGCCCTGCCCTTGCTGTTAGCTAAGCCCAATGCCCAGTTTGATTCCACTGCTCCCCGGGGCCACCTGGAGAGCAGTCTTCTGAGCCACCTTGTGGATCCCAAGGACCTGGAGCCACGGGCTGCCAACTGCACTCGGGTAAGGGAATGCAGGTGGGCATAGAAACCTGGCTCTGGGATGGACAGGTGATGGGGGAGGTACAGTGAGACTCTGGGAATGGGTAGTTTAATCGGGAGGGCCTCTCCAGACCTCTGATCAGCCTTGCTGACTCTACTGAAGGGGAAGCTGGGAACCAGCGGGGGGAAGTGGTCCCTGTCACTCTGCCCTGAGTTCTGGAAACCCATGTGGCACAGAGAGGATAAAGGAATAAGGCCCCGTTTTTTGTTTTTTTTTTTTGAGACGGAGTCTTGCTCTGTCGCCCAGGCTGGAGTGCAGTGGCACAATCTCGGCTCACTGCAAGCTCCGCCTCCTGGGTTTACACCATTTTCCTGCCTCAGGCGCCCGCCACCACGCCCAGCAAATTTTTTGTATTTTTAGTAGTGACGGGGTTTCACGGTGTTAGCCAGGATGGTTTCGATCTCCTGACCTCGTGATCCACCCACCTCGGCCTCCCAAAAGTGTTGGGATCACAGGCATGAGCCACTGCGCCCAGCCAAGGCCCTACTTTAGAGGCACTAAGTCTTCCTCCACCCTGCCCTTTACACTTTGAAGCCTACGCTGTATATTTGATAGGGTTAGAGAATCCATTCCAGGCTGAGAGTCTCAGAGGCCTGGCTACAGCTGGGCCTGGCTCTCACTGCATCCCTGCTGCCGCAGGTACTGGTGTGGCATACACGGACAGAGAAGCCCAAGATGAAGCAGGAGGAGCAGCTGCAGCGGCAGGGCCGGGGCTCAGACCCAGCAATTGAGGTGTGATGGCGGCCCCACCCCAACTACCACCTCTTTTCAGGCACAGACCTTGTGGGACTGGGCCCCAGGCCTGCCCAGGATGTGGTTTTCCAAGTCCTGATCCCTTGGAGCCAGAAGTGGCCCCTCTGCTCCTCCAGGCCCAGGGCATGGTCCTGCTGCTTCACCCCTCCCCCAGCCTGCCATGTGGCACTGCCCACAGGCTGGGGACAAGCAGCCCTTGTATTGAGCCAGGTTGGCCCTGTCTAGGGTGGAACAAAAGGACCCAGGAGGGAGGGCAGCTGACTAACTGGGTAACTTATTGGGGCTGGGCATGCACTGGGGGGCTGGAGGAGCTGGGCCGGACCCTCCCCACCTGAGCATGCTGACCCCTTTCCTACCTCCAGAATAAAGAATCTCAACCTGGAAGGGCCTCTTGTTTTTCTTTGCTTCTTACATTGGGTTCTTGCTTTCTGATCCTTACAGATGTGGGCTCCTATTCCTGCACAGGTCGAGCCAGGGTCCAAACTTTGGAGTCCTGGCTGCTCCATCAGACAGAAATCAGTTCTCCCAGGCCCCTATCCCCTTGACAAAAAAAGCAATTGCTTCCTTCCAAAAGCTTTATTGAGTCTGTACCAGAATCAGCCTCCAGGCCTTCCCATGTCACTTTCCCATCACTCTGTTCTTTGCTGTTCCCTGGTGGTTCTGGCTACAAGGGCTAGTAGGGCATCTGGTTTTCTTTCTTACCCCAGTCCAGCTTGCTAACTATCCTTAGCCCCTCTAATCCCACGATCCCCCCAACCTGGAGCCTTGGTAAGGAATTGTGAGGTTTTTAGACGTGTCCATCCCTTCCTCTTCCTCACCCCAAGCTCCAGGCCTCTAGGCCTCAGATAGATCCTCCTTGGGAGGTGCCTCTCCTGGTGGGGCCTCCTCAGGTGCTGGCCTGCAGGCAACCCCTCCCTGTAGCCATGCTGTTTTCAGCATATCTTTCAGCCCACCGGGAAAGAGATAGCCCTGGGTCTCTCCTTCCCCATCAATGACCCCTCCAAGCCCCTCCAGTGCTGTTTGTAGGTACCGCAGGCCGAGGAGCACCAGAGCCTGTGGGGGAAGCAAGGGGAAAGTGTTAGGGAGAGTCAGCGGTTCCAGGAGGCCCAGGGTTGGAGTGAGTGAGGAGTCCCCGGTGGGAGGAGGCCTCAGATGCTTTGCTGACTCACCTGCAGTAGGAAGGTGACAGCCAGCATGCTACCCAGTGTGCCTGCCAAGTCCTGCAAGTGCTCCAGCAGCACCTCATGGCACCCTTGGGCCCAGAGGTTTTGGTTGGGTTGTCGGGGATCGAACAGGGGGTGGGCGTAGGAGTCTGAAAGACGGTTCTGCAGGCAAGGCCGGGGTGAGTGGGGGTTGCAACAGGAGAAAGGGACCCCATCAGTCAGGTATAGGCCTTCCACATTGCTCTGGATCCGGCTGCAAAGGGAGGGATAGAGAGATTAGGATGTCTGGAGATAGAGGCCTGGGGGAGGGACTGAAGGGCACAGGTATTGAGAAGGGAAAAAGAATGGTAAAACATTTACTGACTGCTGTACTATGTGCCAGCCAAGCATAATTCACTTATCTTCACAACAACTCTATCAGATAGGTACCTATCAGATAGGTACTATTATCTCCATTTTACAGGTAAAGGAATGGGCCCAGGGTGGTTTGGTAACATGCCCTGGGTTTCACAGCTAATAAATGGCAGAGCTGTAACCAGTCTCTCAGCTACTATGCTCTACTATTGCCCCTCTGAGCCAGGTGGAGATTCAAGGCAGCAGGAGGGAGCCTGTCTAGGGAGGAGGCGGCGGCGGCGGCGGAGGAGGAGGAGGAGGAGGAGGAGGAGGAGGAAGGGAGACGCAAATCACTCACTCAACCACATCCTGGTCACTGGGGTCCAGGTAACGGCTGCTGACCCACTGGACCCCAAACCAATCCTTGTACCCGTGGCGTCCGCAGCATTGGTACCTCAGTTGCAGCTCATCCACCAGCCTTTTGGCCTGACAGTGCCCAGGCACCTCTGTGTCCTTGTAGTGAGCCAAGGCAGTCCCCAGGCCCTCCTCCAGCGCCTCATCCAGACTCCCAGGCAAAGCCAGGGCTAGCCCGAGGGCGATGACCAGGAGCCCCCCACCACCAGCCGTCCCAGCCACCAGCATCGGGCCCAGGACCCCTCGCCAGGGAGGGTATAAAGCTGCATTCAGACTTGCCCGGCTGGCTCCTACACCCACTAGTCCTGTGCCTAGAGCCACCGTACCCGCTACCAGGGCAGCCTGGGGCAGGGCAGGGAACTGACAGGAGGGAGCCAGGAAGGTGCCAAGGTGCCTCAGCTGGACCAGGAGGTGCCCGCTACAGAGGAGGATGAGGCCACCAGCCAGCACCAGCAGCCAGGAGAGAAGCCAGAGCCCTTGTGCCAGGCGGATGCGGGGCTGCAGGGGCAGCACCAGGGGTAACACCGGCGCCATCTCCCATCTCTGCCCAAGGGAGTGCAGAGGTGTCGGGGATGGAACTTGGCTGGGGCAGGATGCTGAGTCAGCCCGGCCTGGCTTGAGCTGGGCTAATGCCATCCTGACCCCAATACCCTGAGCATCCTCCCATCCTCAGCCTTAATAACCCGCCGCCCTGTCAGCCCCAATACAGGATGCCTTGGCCTTGCCCCTTTGGAGAAACTCCGCCCCTAGGCCGAGTGCCCGTTTTGTGACCCCGCCCCTGACCCTCGCGGAAGTGGTGGGGCTGGTCCGTTCAGCCCTGAGGGGTTAGGGGCTGGGGGGCGGAGACCTCGGGGCGGGCGCTCCCTATCCCGTCCCCTGGGAATCCGGGGGCGGGGATCCGGGAAGGGCCTGGAGCGGGAGGCCGGTAGCAGGCCAGGGGGTCAGCCGGCTAGCCCCGCCCCCGTACTGAGCGGCGAGGCCCGGACAGGGAGGGGTTACCAGGCGGCCCGGCCCCCCCTCGGGCCCGCCCCCCCTCCCGCGCTTCCTGGCGGCTCCGCGTCCGGCGCCTGTTTGTGCTGCGGCGCTGTGGCCCCGGACGGCCCCGCCACCCCACCCCCGGGAGCCGAGAGCGGCCCCGGGAGAGTCTGAGGGCCCGGGGGGGTCTGGGGACTGCGGCCCCGGGCCCACAGCGCCCCCTCCAGGCCCCTTCCCCGCGCCCGATAGCGCCCCCGCGGGGTGGTGGTACGGCGCCCTTCGCGCGCGCCCCGGGGTGCTTCCCCTTCCCCTCTCCCCGGCCGTGGCCCCCGCGGCTTAGACGCCTCCTCCGCCGCCGCCGCTCGGAGCAACCCGGGGGCCGGATGGACGGGGCCGCGGGGCCCGGTGAGTACGGGGCGGGGCGGGCGGCGTGCCCCTTCCCGGAGCGCCCGGCTCGTCGGGCTCCTCCAGAGCTGGACGGCTGTCTGGAGGCGTCCCCGCGTGCTCCTCCGCCGCAGGGGCTCCGAGCATCCTCCACAGTTCCTCCGGTCCCCCTCCCTAGTTGCTTGGGTCCTGTCACTTCGGGCTTCCCCAGCGTCATTCTACCCCCCATGTAACTCCGGGCCCCTCGATGTTTCCCTGCCCTCTGCGTTACTCCGGGCCCCTTCTGGTATTTCAGGTCTTTTTCCTTCTGACCGCCGTCCCCTGAGACCTTCACTGTGACTCTGTTCACAACCCACACTGTCTCCTGTCACTCTGGATCTCTTTTCCTGTACTCTGGGTCCTCAGTATGACTCCATTCCCGTGCCCCATCCTCTCCTGGTGTTCCCCCGGCTCAGTTACTCTGCTTTCGCTGGAGACCTGAGCTTGTTGTGGGCGCGTGGGGAGGGCTGCGGTCCCTCCCCTCACCAGTGCGGCGCCTCTCTCTGTGGCTCCCACGTTCCTCGGCAGTACTCCATATTTCCCCCCTGGTACTCCATGGTACTCCCAGCCTTTGCGGAGGCTGAGACGGCAGCAGGAAGGGAGCTTTGCCAGGTTTCTCGCCTGCCCTGCCAGAAGGAGGCCCTTGATCCTCTACCACCGTCTCCTCCCCTCTGGATGAGCATCCAAGCCTGGGGCTGCTTGAAAGGGGTAGTACTACTGGACACATGGAAAGCTGTGGGGAGACAGAATCCCCTCTACGCTTTCTTCAGGTGATGGGTACATTCTGAGTACCTCTTGCCCTTTTCCCAGGTGAGGGCCCTGCTCGGGAGGCCCTGCAGTCTCTGAGCCAGCGGCTTCGGGTGCAGGAGCAGGAGATGGAGCTGGTAAAGGCAGCCCTGGCAGAAGCCCTTCGCCTGCTACGGCTGCAGGTGCCGCCTTCCTCCCTGCAGGTCTCTGGCACACCAGCTCCTCCAGGGGACAGGTATGCATGTGGGCACGCCCCATTTTCCCTCCTCCTTGGGGCCTCTGGGGCTTCAGGTTAATTCATCATCTCTCCAGCAGTTTTGCAGCGCCCCCAGGACTGCCACCCACGTGCACCCCTTCGTTGGTGAGCCGAGGCACCCAGACGGAGACAGAGGTGGAGTTCAAGACATCCCCTGGACCCCCTGGCCTGAGCAATGGACCCCCAGCCCCTCAGGGGGCCAGCGAAGAGCCTAGTGGGACCCAATCTGAAGGAGGGGGCAGCAGCAGCAGTGGTGCTGGCTCTCCCGGCCCCCCGGGAATCCTCAGGCCCTTGCAGCCCCCACAGCGTGCTGACACGTAGGTGTCCTGTGGTCCTGTGGCGGAAGCTGGGAGGGGTGGTGGGATTGCGGAGCACAATTGGAGGGAATGACCTTCACTATGCCCCCACCAGGCCGCGAAGAAATTCTTCCTCCTCCTCATCCCCCTCAGAGCGGCCTCGGCAGAAGCTCTCCAGGAAGGCAATTTCCTCCGCCAACCTGTTAGTGCGGTCCGGGAGCACGGAGAGGTGGGTGAGGCTTCCCCTAATCCACCCCGCCCCAGGCGCAGGCTCTCGACTTTCCACATCTTTCACCTCACATCCCTGGGTGGGGTGGGGGGACCTGATTGCCCAACAGGAATAAGGAAACAAACACTCCTGGGGCACCTGCTGTGTACCCGGCACTGTGCTAAACCCTCGACCTCCTCCATCTCAGTCAGTCCCCACAACATCCTTGGGGGGTAGGTGGTCTCATGCTGTCCATTGCACAGGTGAGGAGGCAGGCTCAGAGAGGGTAAGTCATTTGCCTGGGGTCACACAGCTAGAGTCAGGATTTGAACCTAACTCTTCCTGACTCCAGTTCCCCTACCCTTTCCACTACATCACAGCAAACCTTCCGAGATCCCAAGAGGCTTTTCTAGAAGCTCCCATGGCTTTCATGGATGGCTGTCCCTAGAGCTTCAGCCCTCTTTCCGCTGGATCTATCAAGTACCACTCTATTAATATTTACTTCTAGAGGGCACGGGGACGTCCTAGTGGCCGAATGTGGTTGCCTCAGAGTATGTGCGGGCCCTAGGACACCCGAATGTTATTCTAGCCCTGTCTTTGGCCTGTGCTTTATTCTCTGAAGAGACACTATCACCTTACTGTTATCGAACGACAGGAATCTCTGGAGAGATGTGGACTTTCTTGCTTGCCTCCTGGATCCCTGAGAGGCGGGGCTGGTGTACATTCTGGACTCCCTTTGGTCCCATTTTACGGATGGGGAAATGAAAAGGTCAATAGCGAGGCCTAGTGGCACGCACCTTTAATCCCAGCTACTGGGGAGGCTGAGGCAGGAGAGTTGCTTGAACCCAGGAGTCGGAGGTTGCAGTGAGCTGAGGTCACGCCATTGCACTGCAGCCTGGGCGACAGAGCGAGACTGAGGCCTGGTGGTCTGGAGGAGAGAGAGGGCTCTGGCACCCTGCACTGCCTCTTCCAACCTTTGTGGCCTTGTGCTGTGCACTCATTCAGCCTCAATCTTCTCTTTTTTTTTTTGAGATGGAGTCTTGCTCTGTCTCCCAGGCTAGAATGCAATGGCGGGATCTCAGGTCACTGCAAGCTCCGCCTCCCAGGTTCACGCCATTCTCCTGCCTCAGCCTCCCGAGTAGCTGGGACTACAGGCGCCCGCCACCTCCCCCGGCTAGTTTTTTGTATTTTTTTAGTAGAGACGGGGTTTCACCGTATTAGCCAGGATGGTCTTGATCTCCTGACCTCGTGATCCGCCCGTCTCGGCCTCCCAAAGTGCTGGGATTACAGGCTTGAGCCACCACGCCCGGCCTCAGCCTCAATCTTCTTACCTCTTAAATGGAACTAAAAGTCTCCATCTACTAGGGCCCTGATACTCACGAAGCAAACTACAGGCCTGCAGAGGTGACTGTGGTTTCTGCAGTGACCTCTTTTCTTGTGTCCTGCCCCTCCCCGCTTAGGTCTTTGGCCCTGACCCCAGTCCCTGTGCTTTTTCTCTTCCCAACAGCCGTGGGGGAAAAGACCCCCTTTCTAGCCCCGGGGGCCCTGGGTCTCGGAGGAGCAATTACAATTTGGGTACGTACAGAGGAACAGAGGGAAAAACTTGGATGGCAGGGTTAGGATTTGGGCTGTAGCCCTAGGAGCTATTTTGGGCTGTGAGGTGTGGTGGCTAGGGTTCTGCTCTGTCTTTCCTGGAAGGGGGGTTGTGGGTGGTAGTTGACACCACCCCTTTTCTCTGTAGAAGGCATCTCAGTGAAGATGTTCCTTCGAGGCCGCCCCATTACCATGTACATCCCGTCTGGCATCCGCAGCCTGGAGGAGCTGCCGAGCGGCCCACCGCCGGAGACCCTCTGCCTTGACTGGGTGTATCCTGCCCCCTCCGGTCCCATGGGAACCACCTTTCCCACCTCGGGACCCCTCTTCCCTTTACAGTTTTCTCCTGGGTCTATGGGGACAAGGAGCCTTCTAGATCCTCTCCTACCATCATTCTGCTCCAGGCCCTGCCAGCCAGAAGCTCTGTCTTTCTCCCCTCTTCCTCCTCCTGCCCTTGATCTGCCCTTTCCTTGACCGTGATCTCCGCCCCAGTTACGGGTACAGGGGTCGTGATTCCCGCTCTAATCTGTTTGTGCTGCGCTCGGGGGAGGTGGTCTACTTCATCGCCTGCGTGGTGGTGCTGTACCGGCCTGGAGGAGGCCCAGGGGGTCCTGGAGGCGGCGGCCAGAGACATTACCGGGGGCACACAGACTGCGTTCGATGGTGAGGGGCCTGGGGATGGTGGGCTTGGCAGGAAGAGGGTCTGGGGGCGTGGAGAAGCAGGGGAAAAGAGTTGCCTTGCTGCTCTGCAAGCTTGGAGAAGGTGTCTTGGATGGTCTTGAGAGACCCTTTCCCTAGAGTGTCTTCCCCCCACCTTAGCCTTGCTGTTCACCCTGATGGTGTTCGGGTAGCCTCGGGACAGACAGCTGGAGTGGATAAGGATGGAAAGGTAAGGCCAAAGTCAGGGACCAGGCAGACACGCTGTAATTGCACTCCAGCTTTGCTTCACACCTTGACTCTTCTTCCTTCACCAGCCCCTGCAGCCTGTGGTTCACATCTGGGACTCAGAGACGCTGTTGAAACTGCAGGAGATTGGACTGGGGGCCTTCGAGCGGGGTGTTGGGGCCCTGGCCTTTTCAGCTGCGGTGAGCTGGCCCTGAAGCCTCTAGACCCCCATTCTTGCCTAGGAACCCCACTCTTGCATGTCACCAGGAAGCCTTGGAAGTTCTGGCCTTCCTGAACCTCACCCAGGTGGTTGTCTTGAGAAAGGGACATGTGTGTCAACTTCTGCCCTCTCCATCTGTGATGGTACCTCCTAACCTAATAACCACGAACCCTGGACCTCCAGGGTTCACTCTGCCCCTCCTGTGTGTCGCCTTTGTTCAGGATCAGGGTGCCTTTCTTTGTGTGGTGGATGATTCCAATGAGCACATGCTGTCGGTATGGGACTGCAGCCGGGGAGTGAAGCTGGCTGAGATCAAGGTGAGGAGTCCACATGACTTGGAGAGGCTCCGAGGTTGGGGGTGGGAGTGGTGGAGTGCAGAGAGCTCCAGACTCACCCATACATTTCCTTCCTTTTTGGCTGGGTCACATGGGGCAAATCTCCTAGCTTCTCTGACCCTTAGTTTCTTCATTTGTGACATGGGTTCTGACCTCATGAGGGATAATATCTTAGGTATTAGGGTGATTAATTATGATTGACAGGGAATAGTGCTTTTAGGGGACCAGGGTCTTGAAAGAAGGGTTGTCCTGGGGTTTCTGGGCCTCTACCAGCCAGCTGTCATGATGCAAATTGAGGAGAGTCAAGTAGAGCGAAGGTATCCAGGGCTTGGGGTGGCTGAATCTAGTGTCTTCCCTTCAGAGTACAAATGACTCAGTCCTGGCCGTTGGCTTCAACCCTCGTGACAGCAGCTGCATCGTCACCAGTGGGAAATCTCACGTCCACTTCTGGAATTGGAGTGGTGGAGTAGGGGTTCCTGGGAATGGGACCCTTACCCGGAAACAGGGTGTCTTTGGGGTGAGGCATGGATAAGTGGAAGGTGATGGGGAGGGCAGAGTGGAAGAGGAAGCACTGGGCTGAGTACTATGGACCCTAAGGTTCCCTAACCCCTACCTGCCCTATGACTTTTTCTTTTTTTTTTTTTTTTTTTTTTTTTTGAGACGGAGTCTTCCTCTTGTCGCCCAGGCCAGAGTGCAATGGCACTATCTCGGCTCACTGCGACCTCCGCTTCCTAGGTTCAAGCAATTCTCCTGCCTCAGCCTCCCGGAGTAGTTGGGATTACAGATGTGCGCCACCATGCCCGGCTAATTTTTGTATTTTTAAGAGAGACAGGGTTTCATTTCATCATGTCGGCCGTCGCTCCCAGCTCTTTTTTTTTGAGACAGTGCCTTGCTCTATCACCCAAGCTGGAGTGCAGTGCGGGATTTCACCATATTGACCAGGCTGGTCACAAACTCCTGGCCTCAGGTGACCCGCCTGCCTTGGCCTCCCAAAGTGCTGGGATTACAGGCGTGAGCCACTGTACCTGGCTTGTCCTGCGACTTTGAATTTTTGCCCTTCCCTTTGACCTCTGCTGTCTGCTCTCCCTTCCCGCTAGAAATACAAGAAACCCAAGTTTATTCCTTGCTTTGTGTTCCTTCCGGATGGAGACATTCTCACTGGAGACTCAGAGGGGAACATTCTCACCTGGGGGCGGAGCGCTTCAGATTCCAAGACCCCGGGCAGGGGTGGGGCCAAAGGTATGCGGCTGGGGGTGGCATCTGGGAAGTCTAGTACTCCAGAGGTTCTGTGGGAACAGAGAGAGGGTTTCCCATTCCCATCTTTTTTTTTTTTTTTTTTTTTTTTTTTGAGACGGGATCTTACTCTGTTGCCCAGGCTGGAGTGCAGTGGTGTGATCTTGGTTCACCGCAACCTCTGCATCCCAGGTTCAAGCGATCCTCCCTCTTCAGTCTCCAAGTAGCTGGGATTACAGGCACACGCCACCACGCCTAGCTAATTTTTGTATTTTTAGTAGAGACGGGGTTTTGCCATGTTGGCCAGGCTGGTCTCGAATTCCTGACCTCAAGTGATCTGCTCACCTTGGCCTCCCAAAGTGCTGGGATTACAGGTGTGAGCCACTGCGCCCAGCCAGGTTTCCCACCTTTTTACCTTGAGAGTTGATAGTTCTCTGGGGGGCTGGTCTAGAAGGGTGTGGGCAGCACAGCAAAGGAGAAACGGCTGGAGCTTTGTGTTTGCCAGATCTCAGGTTCAGATTCCAGTTTTGCCATTAGTTGCCTGGCCTTTAGGGAGTTACCGCACTTCTCTGAGTCTCAGTTGTCCTGTTTGTAAAATGGGGAGAATAACAGATGTGTTGGCAGTATGAGGATGAGACATAGTAGTCGGTGCATTCAATGGCTGGGAGTTCTTACTCTATTGTGGCAGCCAAAGCTGGCCGTTTCTCACTCCCCTGTACCCCCAAAACATGACCTGCCTGGGGCTTTGCCAACAGAGACCTATGGGATTGTGGCCCAGGCTCATGCTCATGAAGGTTCCATCTTCGCCTTGTGTCTCCAGCGGGACGGGACAGTGCTGAGTGGTGGCGGGCGGGACCGCCGGCTGGTACAGTGGGGGCCCGGGTTGGTGGCCCTCCAGGAGGCTGAGGTGAGGGCTGGGCTGGGGTCAAGGGAGTGAGGGAGAAGAGCAATGGTCAGTGGGCTCTTGACATTCTGCCACCACTCTGCAGATTCCTGAGCACTTTGGGGCCGTGCGAGCCATTGCTGAAGGGCTTGGCTCTGAGCTGCTGGTGGGAACCACGAAGAATGCATTGCTGAGGGGAGATCTGGCCCAAGGCTTCTCCCCTGTAATCCAGGTTGGGGGTTAAGGGCTCAGGGGAGGAAGGGGCAAAGGGGTGTGAGAGAGGGGCAGGAGTGACAGTCATGCTGTGCTGCAGGGCCACACTGATGAGCTCTGGGGGCTCTGCACACACCCCTCCCAGAACCGCTTCCTCACCTGCGGCCATGACCGGCAGCTCTGCCTGTGGGATGGGGAGAGCCATGCGCTGGCCTGGAGCATCGACCTCAAGGTAGAGCCCTGTGCCCCTGGATCCCCCATGCCACACCCACCAGGACACCTGTGACCACCACGCCTTCCCTAGCACCTTGCCTTCTGCCTCCCAGAGGTGGCCAGTTTGTACTGGTATGGGTGCACTGGTTACTCAAATATTAATTCTTCTGTACTGATTGGTAAAAGCTGATGCTTCTAGTACCACCTGGGCATTCCCTGCTGCCCCCAGAACCCCTCAGACTTCCTCTTGGTCCAGCACCTAAATGGTTAATCTTCGGCACAGCTGTTGGCCTCAGTTCTGTGGTTAAATATTTTGATATCACTCCCTGTTTAGGCTCCAGTGACACCCAGGTGTCCCTTCCCTCTCTTGCCATCTTTTCCTTGGGAGTAAGTGGCTTTGAAGTTATCAGGAGGACAAGGGGTCCCCTCTGGTTCCCTCACTAGAAAGGCATTGTCTTGAATTCACCTTCTCCCCTCTCCCAGGAGACTGGTCTCTGTGCTGACTTCCACCCGAGTGGGGCAGTTGTGGCCGTAGGACTGAACACGGGGAGGTGAGAGGGAGCCAGGACTCCCAGGAGGGAAAGCAGGGAGGTTTGGGAAGGGTTCCTGGTACTGGGGGAGTGGGCGAGAGTGACCGCCTCTGCCCAGGAGCCACCTGCGCCTTGGCACTCCTCCGTGCCTCTCCCTGCAGCCCCTGCCACCTGGGCTCCCCTCCTCTCCTGTGGTAACCGTTCCTCCCCCTCCCCCAACCACGGTCTCCTCCAAGCCTGGGAGTGGAGGAGGCGGCAGCCCAGGATAGAGCAGTGGGAATGGGAGGGGCATAGACAAACACAGGGAAGTGACAGGCTTCCAGCCTGCACAGGGCCTTTGTAGTCGGTCCCTGGTCTGTAGTTTCAGATTCCTTTTTCAGACGGCATTAGAAGCCCCTCAGCCTTTATCCACACTTAGCTCCTTTCCATCTCCCAGCATAAGAATGCAGTGGTGGCTGGGTGCGGTGGCTCATGCCTATAATCCTCGCGTTTTGGGAGCTGAGGCGGGTGGATCACTTGAGGTTAGGAGTTCAAGACCAGGCTGGCCAACATGGTGAAAACCTCTTCTCTACTGAAAACACAAAAATTAGCCGGGCATGGTGGTGCGCACCTGTAATTCTAGCTACTTAGGAGGCTGAGGCATGATAATTACTTGAACCCAGGAGGTGGAGGTTGCGGTGAGATCTTGCCACTGCACTCCAGCCTGGGTGACAGAGTGAGACTCTGTCTCAGAACAATAACAACAACAACAACAAACTAAAAAAAGAATGCACATGTGACCTGTCATCTACATCAGAGCTTTTCTGTGTGTGTTTCTGAGCTGCTCTGATTTGCCATCCCCAAGCCTACCCAGGGTGGCCTACCTGGGGGTCTCCTCACATCTTGCCTTTTTGTCTTCCTATCTGCCTCCACTCCCCTCCCTTCCAGGTGGTTGGTTTTGGACACAGAGACCAGAGAGATCGTGTCTGATGTCATTGATGGCAATGAGCAGCTCTCAGTGGTCCGGTACAGCCCAGGTGGGAGCCACCCCAACCCTGGACTCACATGTGTCCCTGGCCCTTCCCTCTCTGAGTGACTGTATTTGCAGATGGGTTGTACCTGGCCATTGGTTCCCATGACAACGTGATCTACATCTATAGTGTTTCCAGTGATGGTGCCAAATCCAGCCGCTTTGGCCGCTGTATGGTGAGGAAGTTGGGGCGTGTGGTGGGGCATGATAACAGCTGGGAAACTCAGGGGTCTGATGCATCAAGGGGGCTCTGGGGATGGGAAATGGATGGGATACTTTAAAACTCTTGACCTTTGCTCCCAGGGTCACTCCAGCTTCATCACTCATCTTGACTGGTCCAAGGATGGGAATTTCATCATGTCCAATTCTGGGGACTATGAGATTCTTTACTGTGAGTGGCAGTGGAGCAGGACATGGGGAGAGGGTAATTGGAGTGGGTTTTATGTAGGGGGGTCTTAGAGGTGTTGTCAGATAAGGGAGTGGAGATAGGGTTAAAGTGGAGTTGGAATTATACATAGAAATTTTGTGATTTGGAAACAACGAGTTTCACACCATGTCTTGTTGACTTGAGGGAGCTGAAAAATGCTCTAAGAAAAGATTGTTTGGGAAAAGTTTCTCAGGGCAAGTGTGAAGGACTTGACTTATCTAGGGAGGAGGAACTCATGGAAGCTGTTAGAACTTCAGCCAGTGCTCAGGACAGGACGCACACAGGGTGGGTTTCACAGGGGGAGGAGGTCACTACTACAGTGACCAGATCACATGCCATCGCTGGGTTTCATGCCAGTCTTTCCAATCTGGCTTTTCCTGGCATCTTCCCTACTGAGGGCAGCGTGAGAGCTGAGCTGGGCGGGCTCCCTCTCCCCAGGGGACGTGGCTGGAGGCTGCAAGCAGCTGAAGAATCGCTATGAGAGCCGAGACCGGGAATGGGCTACCTACACCTGTGTGCTGGGTTTCCACGTCTACGGTGAGCAGGGGCGTGGAACCCTGCTGGAGGGGTGGGGGACAAGGTGGAGCCCAGTTTGGGCTCGGAACGCTGGGCGTGTGTCATTGGGTGAGAGTCCAGAAACCTGAAGATCCAGCCCAGGAGGCCCCTCCGGCCCTCGGGACCGGGAAGGCTTTCCTGGAACGCGACAGTGGGTGGCTGCGGCTGCCGGAGCGCCTGAAACGGTGTAGCTCTGGGCCGTGGGTGGCGGTGGGTAGGAGGTCGGGCTGAGGCCGGCCACTGTGCTAGGCGTGTGGCCGGACGGCTCCGATGGGACCGACATCAACTCCCTGTGCCGCTCCCACAACGAGCGCGTGGTGGCGGTGGCCGACGACTTCTGCAAAGTGCATCTATTCCAGTACCCGTGCGCTCGTGCCAAGGTGAGGCCGCGGGGGCCGCCGGGGTGGGACGGGTGGGCCCGAGGGCTCCGCCGCCACTGCAACTCTTCCCTCCCGCCCAGGCGCCGAGCCGCATGTACGGGGGCCACGGCAGCCACGTGACCAGCGTCCGGTTCACGCACGACGACTCGCACCTCGTCTCGCTGGGCGGCAAGGACGCCAGCATCTTCCAGTGGCGAGTGCTGGGCGCTGGGGGCGCGGGGCCGGCGCCTGCCACGCCCTCTCGAACCCCCTCCCTGTCCCCCGCCTCCTCCCTCGACGTTTGATCGCTGCCGGCGGGACCTACTGGCCTGGCGGCGTGGCCCCGCCCCGCTCTGCCCCGCCCTAATCCCCCACGACCAGGGGCCGACTCTTTCCTCGACTGACTTCGAAACATTCCCGACGGTGCATTTCCCTGGAGGGCGCGAACGGCGCCCCTGCACACACTGTTTAGACCCGCTGGTTGAGCCGGGCAGCCCCAACCTAGGCCTTGACTCCCGCTGCCTGCTGAGGGGCAATAAACCAGAACCAAAGTCGCCTCCCGGTGCTTTTGTGGGGCGCTGCTGGGTGCCTCCGGGGCCCTGTGGGGTGGGGACGAAGGAAAAGAGGCGTGCGGAAAGGGCAAGGGAGCGTAGACCATTTATGCAAATAACAGGCAAAGCCGCTTGCAAATAACTTGGCGAAGCGCTGAGGCGCGCGAGTCTTCGGGGCGGGAGGAGGAGCTGCAGGGCTCCAGCTAGGACAGAGTTAAGCCCCACTCCTCTCCCGCCCTCGGAAAAAGGGGTGGGGGGGGTGCCGAGCTGCAACGGAAATAGCCGAGCGATTGGCCGACAGGAGCCGAACTTCTTCCGGAAGTAGCCGATCTGCGGGGTCTCGCTCTCCGACCTGAGCCGAGCAGTGGGCCTTGTTCTCCGGATCGGCCGAAGGTGTTCCGGAAGGAGGCGAACCCTGAGGCGGGCCGGGCAAGCCTTCCCTGCGGCCGGCAGAGCCCAACGACTAGTGGGACTCGGCGGGGGTGGGGGCAGCTGCAGCCTGGCTCTCGCCTGGCAGGAGCCGAGCTCGTTCCGGAAGAAGCCGAGCGGACCGGGGCCAGCCTCAGCGTCCCGGGAGTGAGGCGATAGCTGCGGCGGCGACAGCGCGGGCCGGGATGAACCGCGACGGCTGAGGCAGCGGAGGTGACGGCTGCGCGGGCCCCAGTGAGACTCCCTCGAAGCGCCAGCCCACCGTTCAGGGCTTTGCCTCTAGCCGAGCCCTGCCCCCGCGAGCCTCCCGGACCCCTTTGTGCGGCCGGAGGCGGCGGCGGGAACGGCCATGGCGGCCAACATGTACCGGGTGGGAGGTGAGTACCGGGCGCAGGGGTACAGGGTCCGGGGCGGGAGAGGTTGGGGTCGGGACCGGAGGGGCTCGGCACCGGGTGGCGCGAGGCGCAGCGTATGGGGCGGCATGGACCGGAGCGCGGACCGGAACCGGAACCGGGAGACGAGGAGCTAGGGTGCGGGAAACCGCGACGCGGCAGGGCGCCGAGACTCCTGGAGAGAAGCTGCGAGCAGCCCCGACGGCACTTTCAGGGCTGCGTCGGGGGCTCCTCGGGGCACGGAGTGGGCTTCGGAAACCGGTTCCGAAGGAGCTGACAGGGTGGGGAGGGAACGCGAGGGGCTGGGGTGACGGCTTTGCCACCGCGGAGGAGCCGCCCGGAGGTTTCCTCTTCCCAGGCGTTATTGTGCGCCTCAGTTCGAAAAGGTGGGGGCCCTGCGCTAGAGCGAACAATTACTTCGCCGCGACTGAGGTGCAACTCGTTGCTGAGTTGTGGGGACTGCAGGGGAACCCCTGCTTCTTGCCTGTTCCTTAAGGCTCACTTTTGAGTAATGGATCTGATTTTAGAACTAGGTGCGGTGGGGGTGGGGGACATCCTTATTTTCTCTTAGTCTTTACACTTTCACATCTCAGCGCACTCTCTGCCTGAATCCTTATCTTCTTTTGATCCACTCAGGCCAACTTTCTCTCCTACTCTGGTGCTCTGCGTCTCTCCCATCTCCTCTGATCTTCGTGGTTCTCCCCCCTCCCTTCCCTTACAGATTACGTCTATTTTGAGAACTCCTCCAGCAATCCTTACCTGGTTAGACGGATTGAGGAACTCAACAAGGTGAGTGGAGCAGAATCCCTCTCCCTCCCTCCCCCAGTGGTCTCTTCTGAGGTTTCTAACTTCAGGTGGAAGAGAGGACCCTATACTAAGTACCCATTCATATTCATTCATTCATTCATTGGATGTATTCAGGAAAGGCTATTGAGAGCTTAGCAGGAACTTTACTATTCTGTTTCTTGGGGGCAAAGGAAAGGGATTTGGAAGTCTGTCCTTGAATGTAAGTATTTACTCATATTTTCTTGGGCTTTTTAATTTAGGTCCCTCTGAAACTTACTGTTATTTGTCTCTTTGTGTATTTCTGTTCCCAGATGATCAATTTTCACTGCTACGTTGTTTTGTTTCTGTTTTTGTTTTTTTCCTCCCCTTAGACTGCAAATGGAAATGTGGAGGCAAAGGTCGTCTGTCTTTTCCGGCGCAGGGACATTTCTAGTAGCCTCAACAGCTTGGCTGATAGTAATGCCAGTGAGTATCTTCATCCCTTTCTTTTCCCCCTCCCCATGATCTGAGGCCTGGGCATGTCCTTGCAGGTATTTCCCCTGGTAGCATGCCCAAGGCAGAGGTGTGAGTTTGGGGGTGGGAAATGCCTGGCCTGAGGAGGGAGACCTGTTTTTACACGTTGGGGTTGGAAGCAGGGTGGAGAGATTGTGATAAGAAAAGCCATGATATGGTTTGTGTATGAGAGTAGGAGAGAGACGATACGGTTTATTTAGGGGATGAAGACGGGGTTTAGAGAAACAGAATGCTTTTCTAAAGGGGGGCAGTTTGGGGTACACTGGGACAGTAGGTGGTGACTGAAGGTCAAGGTGAAGAGGAAGAGATTGTACTGAGAAGCCCGCATAACAGAGAAGCAGCCTTATTTTGTAATCACAAGGTGGTGAGAATACCTGGAAGTTAGAAGATGGCTGGAAGTTTTCTTGCACTTTTTAATTTCTCACCTTGCCCATTTCCCCACCTGCCACCCCCCATTTTACATCTTTCCCTTTTCATTTTGCTCTATTTTCATCCTCTTTAAGGTCTCATTTTCTTTAAAAAAAAAAAATTTTTTTTCTTTAGCTTCTTTTTCCTTTCCTGCTTTGGTTTTCTTTTTCCTTCCTTTTGTTCCACCTTTCTAAATCATTTTCCTTTTTCAGACTGCTCTGGGTGAGAAGGGGTTAAAGAGGAGCCTGGCTAACCAAGTTCCCTGGCCCTTTAGGGTTTCCAGCCCCATCTGGCAGGGGCTGACCTTGGCCTTGTCCAATCAGAAGGGGTGTTGGGGGTGTGGTCCCCCTTGCCTTAGCACAGGGTTTCCGGAGCACACAAGCGAGGGGTGGAGCCTACTGCACAACCCCCCCTTCTCCCTGAGGTTGGGAACAATGCACCAATGAGCCTGGGCCTGAGGCTTTTCTGCCCCCTCCCACTTTGGTTGGCGCCTAGCCAGATTAACCCCTTCCACTAGGTTTCAGGGCAAGCTGCAGCTCTTTCAGGAGGAAGATGTTGGCACTAGCTTGAGAGGTGTTGTCCTTGAAAACCCTAGGAACTATTATTAGCCAAGTAGAGAATGAGGGATAGTTAGGGCTGCATGTGATGTTTTAGTGCAAAGAGTCTCCTGAAATTGAAAAGAACTGGTAAACACAGTCTTGTGTGATATTTTTTTCATCTTACTGGGTTGCTGGACCTCAGGCTGGTTTAGCAAGAGACAAATGTAATGTTCTTGCTGGCCTGTTGTGGACTTTGGTGTCTGAGCATTGGCAGCTGGGTAGCGATGTATGTCTACAGCATTCTTCGTACTCTCAGCAGTTCTTCCCTAAGAGCATTACTGATAGAGTTGGGAGCATCCATGATGGGGTATACAGCTAAGAAGGAAAGCTGGTAGGATAAAGGCATAGAAGGCAGACACCTGGGAAATGTGACAAAAAAACAGCCAAGATAGCAAATATTTTCCCTGAGTTAGAGTTTCCAGGGTGGTGTCTTGCTGGATCCATTTCTGACTTGGTTTCTTCCTCCTCAATCTCCCAGGGGAGTTTGAAGAGGAATCAAAGCAGCCAGGGGTGTCTGAGCAGCAGCGCCATCAACTGAAGCACCGGGAACTTTTTCTTTCTCGGCAATTTGAATCATTACCAGCCACCCACATAAGGTACAGGACAACTGGGGCCAGAATAGCCTGCATGCACTTACGTAGAAGATGGAGAGAAGGAGGTGGTATTCAGAGATGCTGTGGGGAGGGAGAGTGGGGCTCACCGGGGTTTTCCGATCTGTCTTCTATAGGGGGAAATGCAGTGTGACCCTCTTGAATGAGACAGATATCTTGAGCCAGTACCTGGAAAAGGAGGTGAGAAAGAGATGTTGAGAGAAGAGGGAGGGGAATGGGTATTGCTCACAAAAGGGAGGGGGAAAGGAGGACAATGAAAAGGTACCGGGTTGCCAGACTGCCGGTCATGGAAACTCAGATACACCTCCCTTCCTGCCGCCTATGTGGATTGCTGCCCTGCTTACCTTGTCTCTCCCCAACTCCAGGACTGCTTTTTTTACTCACTGGTGTTTGACCCTGTGCAGAAGACACTTCTAGCTGATCAGGGCGAGATTAGAGTTGGTTGCAAATATCAAGCTGAGATCCCAGATCGCTTGGCAGAGGGTAAGCAACAGGACAAGGCTGTATGGCTACCAAGTTATCTAATTCTAAGGGGCACTTTAATTTTTTTTATTTTTTTTTGAGATGGGGTCTTACTCTGCTGCCCAGGTTGGAGGGTAATGGTGTGATCTCAGCTCACTGCAAGCTCCGCCTCACGGGTTCATGCCATTCTTCTGTCTCAGCCTCCCGAGTAGCTGGGACTATAGGCTCCCGCCACAACGCCTGGCTAATTTTTTGGTATTTTTAGTAGAGACGGGGTTTCACTGTGTTAGCCAGGATGGTCTTGATCTCCTGACCTCATGATCCGCCTGCCTTGGCCTCCCAAAGTGCTGGGATTACAGGCGTGAGCCACTGCGCAAGGGGCACTTTAATATTATAGTCTCTGTGAATGGTGTCACCTGGGGTTATGTAGTGCACAGTCTGCAGGGCTCTCTGCCATGACCCTGATAGAATGGGACCGTAGGAACCTGAAAAGGGCAAATGGGAACAGTTGGGAAGAGAAGTCGGAGAGTTGACAGAATCCAAGCAGAAGAAGAGGAAGGAGGAAGTGCTATTGTGAATGAAAAGACACCAACTATTTCCTCCTGCCCTCTCCCTGTGGTTGCCATTGTTCTGTTCCCCAGGAGAATCTGATAATCGGAACCAACAGAAGATGGAGATGAAGGTCTGGGACCCAGACAACCCTCTCACAGACCGGCAGATCGACCAGTTTCTCGTGGTGGCCCGGTGAGGGGTGGGTGGATAGGGAAGATGGGCTGGGGGAGGTGTGGACATTGTTCTGAGTCCCATGGTTCTTAGAGGTGGACTTTATTTCTTTCATTGGCATAGATGTTTTCCTTCTTTCTCTTCTGGCTTAGTTTCCCAGCCCACTTGGGCTTTCTTCTTCTTTGGCTTTTGACTTCTCAATTTCTCCCTTAGAGCTGTGGGAACCTTTGCAAGAGCTCTAGATTGCAGTAGCTCCATTCGGCAACCAAGCTTGCACATGAGTGCAGCTGCTGCCTCCCGAGATATCACCCTGGTGAGCAGAAGTTGGTGGGTAGTTGGGCAGGCTGGGCTTTCTGGGGACTTGCAGAGCCTAGGGACAGGAGAGGAGAGTATCTCTGAGGGAATGGGAGTGTTTTTTGTGTTTTTTTTTTTTTTGAGGCGGAGTCTCGCTCTGTCGCCCAAGGTGGAGTGCAGTGGCGCGATCTCAGCTCTCTGCAAGCTCCGCCTGCTGGGTTCACACCATTCTCCTGCCTCAGCCTCCCGAGTAGCTGGGACTACAGGCACCCGCCACCACACCTGGCTAATTTTTTGTATTTTTAGTAGAGACGGGGTTTCACCGTTTTAGCCAGGATGATCTCGATCTCCTGACCTCGTGATCTGCCCGCCTCAGCCTCCCAAATTGCTGGTTTTATGGGCGTGAGCCACCGTGCCTGGCCGGGAGTGGGAGTGTTTTAAGGAGCAGGAAGGGAGTGGTGCCAAAAGTTTCAGATCCTCAGTTGCTCTCCGTCTTCCCCATAGTTTCACGCTATGGATACCTTGCAAAGGAACGGCTATGACCTGGCTAAGGCCATGTCGACCCTGGTACCCCAGGGCGGCCCGGTGCTGTGTCGGGATGAGATGGAGGAATGGTCAGCCTCAGAGGCCATGCTATTTGAGGAGGCCCTAGAGAAGTATGGGAAGGACTTCAACGATATTCGCCAGGATTTTGTAAGTGGATGATGCTAGGAGGAGAGGTGACAGGTGAGGGAACCAGGACCTGGGGCCAGATGCCTGCTCATTCTTCTCCCTCTGCCCCTTAGCTACCCTGGAAGTCACTCGCCAGCATAGTCCAGTTTTATTACATGTGGAAAACCACAGACCGGTATATTCAGCAGGTATCATCTGGGCTGGGGAGGGTGGACCATAGGCTACCTGCTGACCTCTGCCTTTGAAGTTGATGATATTCTCCCTGCTCTGATCCTTCTCTTTCTTTTTTCCTTCTTACAGAAAAGATTGAAAGCTGCTGAAGCAGATAGCAAACTGAAACAGGTCTACATCCCCACCTAGTAAGTGTAGTGGTTAGGGGAGACCAGAGTGTTTTCCTTCCCTTCCCCTAACTTGTGCCTTCCTCAGTGATTGGGGGTGGGCAGGAGGTAGGGTCACATTGAGAGTGGAAATTGATTCTTTTCTTTGACCAGTTTCTTGGTTTTTTCCCTTCTCCTCGCCTTCCCCATTAGCACTAAGCCAAACCCTAACCAGATCATTTCTGTGGGTTCAAAACCTGGCATGAATGGGGCTGGATTTCAGAAGGGCCTGACTTGTGAGAGTTGCCACAGTGAGTTATGGGGGCACTGGGATGGTGGGGATGGGTGGAAGGCCTGCTGTGGCTCAAGAATCTGTGGGGCTCAGGTAGCATGCTTCTTCCCTGTCCCCCTCCTCTCCATGCTCTGCAGCCACACAGTCTGCTCAGTGGTATGCCTGGGGCCCACCTAACATGCAGTGCCGCCTCTGTGCTTCCTGTTGGATCTACTGGAAGAAATATGGGGGACTGAAGACCCCAACTCAGCTTGAGGGAGCCACTCGGGGTACCACAGTAAGGATCAGTGGGGGTAAAAGCAGGGGAGAGCAGTAAGCATATTGATGTGAGCTTAGGTGAGGGCCAGAATATCCAACTCTTTATATGGTGATGGTTTGATGGGCAGGGGGTGCTTGATGCTGGTTGGGGAGACATATAGGCCAAGAGGTCAGTAAAGAGATTAGGCAGGAATAAATTGTCTTCTGCAGGGAATGGAAGAAAGAAGGGAGCCTCAATGCTGATTTCTGCTCTCTCTCTTTCCTATGCTCTTCTTCTAGGAGCCACACTCGAGGGGTCATTTGTCCAGACCTGAAGCTCAAAGTCTCTCCCCTTATACAACCAGCGCCAACCGGGCCAAGCTACTGGCTAAGAACAGGCAAACTTTCCTGCTTCAGACCACGAAACTGACCCGTCTTGCCAGACGCATGTGCAGGGACCTGTTACAGCCGAGGAGGGCTGCCCGACGGCCGTATGCTCCTATCAATGCCAATGCCATCAAAGCAGAGTGTAAGGACAGGGAGTGATGGGGCTGGTGGTGGGTTTAGGGTTGTTCTGCCCAGAGACGATTGTTTCTCTGGATGTTTAATAACAGGAGGCATAGTAGGCCACAGGTAATTTTTTAAAGATTAGACTTGGCTTCTGGCCTCAGAGGAGACCTGAATGGTGAAGCCCTTCAGAAGCTTTCATCTTTGTTCTGCAGGCTCCATTCGACTTCCTAAGGCCGCCAAGACTCCATTGAAGATTCACCCTCTGGTGCGGCTGCCCCTGGCAACTATCGTCAAAGATCTGGGTATGGGATGAGGACCAGTGAGGGTGGCATCAGGCTCCCAGTCCGTTCCCTGTCCAACATCTTCTCTCCCCTTGTTTTCTTCTTCCCCATAGTGTTCTCAGAGATTTAGTCTAACAAACTGTACTTTTGTTGTTTAATAATTTTTTTTGTAAACTATTCAGTATTACTGTACTGATTCGATAAGGTCATACTGATATTTGAAATACTAGTGATAGCTTGCCAGAACCTTCCCCCATTGCTACTTTTGGGGATGCCCAGGTAAACTGCTGGTCCAGGGGAAGAGATGGAAGTAACAAAGGGGAACTGTGTAGGGAAGAAAAGGTGTGAAAGTTTTCTATTACTTTTTTTTCAGTGGCCCAGGCACCCCTGAAACCAAAAACACCTCGGGGTACCAAGACACCGATCAACAGAAACCAGCTGTCCCAGAACCGGGGACTGGGGGGCATTATGGTGAAACGGGCCTATGAGACTGTGAGTTGACAGAAAGGGGTGGGCCAAGCTGAGTTGGGTGGGCTTTTGTTTCTCATAGGAGTCTGAGAGGGTCCCTTCCCTCATTGTGCCATCCTGCCTCTTTTCCAGATGGCAGGGGCAGGGGTTCCTTTCTCTGCCAATGGAAGGCCTCTGGCTTCAGGGATTCGTTCAAGCTCACAGCCAGCCGCCAAGCGTCAGAAACTAAACCCTGCTGATGCCCCCAATCCTGTGGTGTTTGTGGCCACAAAGGATACCAGGTAGGGAGTCTACCATGGGAGGGGCTGAGAGGGACAGTCCAGGCTGTGAGTGTGGGGAGTAGGAGTTTCAGAGCAAGAGCTCTAGGAAGGTTGTGGATGCAGGGTGGGGATGCCAGAAAAGAATGGGCCAGAAGGCAGAATTGCAGTGTGGAATGTGGGGCTTCACCTGGAGGGCTTAGTGTTCTCTAAGCCTTTTCTGTTTCTCACTTGCTCTTTCTGGCCAGGGCCCTACGGAAGGCTCTGACCCATCTGGAAATGCGGCGAGCTGCTCGCCGACCCAACTTGCCCCTGAAGGTGAAGCCAACGCTGATGGCAGTGCGGCCCCCTGTCCCTCTACCTGCACCCTCACATCCTGCCAGCACTAATGAGCCTATTGTTCTGGAGGATTGAGCACCTGTGGGGGAGGGAGGTGGGCTGAGAGGTAGAGGGTGGATGCCCAGGGCACCCAAACCTCCCTTCCCTTTCGTGTCAAAGGGAGTGAGGAGTAAGGAAGAGAGCAAGTGAGTGTGCGTCCCTGGAGGGGTTGGGCGCCCTCTGGTGTTACAACCTCGAGACTTGTCTCATGCCTCCATGCTTGCTGATGGAGGACAGACTGCAGGAACTTGGCCCATGTGGGAACCTAGCCTGTTTTGGGGGGTAGGACCCACAGATGTCTTGGACAGTTTTGGGGGGAGGGTTTTGTAATTTTTTAAAAATTTTGCCTCCCTTTGTGAAAGGGGATGGGGAGGGGAAGAGTAAACAGATAACAGGTGGTGGTACCTGGTTGGGGGAGGGGGGCGTGCACTGCCATGTCTTTTTTTTTTTTTTTTTCCTAATTGGGGGTTTCTCTTTCTGTCCGGTGTCCGGACTATCCTAATTGGAGTTTGAGGCCCCTAAGCTGGCATCAACCCCAGGCCATGCTCGCTCTTTCCTTCCCTCCCCTCCCCCTCCGCCTTTTGTACGCCAGTTCTCAGAAATAAAGATCTTTTGTCCGTTTTTTTAACCTCGGATTCTGTAATTGGTTCTTATAGTAACAAATAAAAAGCTGTTTTCTTCAGCTTCTCCTGGCTCAGCTGTTCTTTGCCATGGGTGTGTGTTGTGTGTGTGTTGGGGGTGTCTTTGACAGGGAAAATAAAGGACAAAGGACAACAAAGGAGGTACAGATGGTTCTTGCCTTGGGAACAGCTTTATGAGATATGCAGCCTGGACCGAGGCAGCTTGCTCCAGCTAGCCTTCTTGTGGGATCCAAACTGCTCCCCAGCTCCCAGTGGTGATGGAGCCCAAGCACCATCTTGGCCCAGATTCCTTCAAAGGAGTTGAGATGAGCTTTCTGGATGACTGGTGGCCTCCATAGGAAAGGAGAATGGGGGTGTTTCTTCCTCTGTTTCCCACCTCTTACTCCCCTCTCCCTTTTACTTAAGGAATTCTGGAAGTTGCTGGCAGCCAGGGTACCATGTATACCACCTTGGTGGTGGTGATGGGGTTATAGGAGGATCTCCTCACCTAGCTGTGTGGTGTATTTGGCAGATGAGAATTCTACCATTGAACCACTCCAGCACCTCTGGGTGTATGTGTACAGCCTGCTGCTTCAGGATCCTCAAGGCCAGTCTCAGCAACTGCCTTGATACCCTGATCCACTGTAGCACTGTTTCCTGCCTGAAAGGTTTGGGACACTGAGATTAGATGCCTGAGCAGGGCCCATTAGAAGGAACACCTTAGGAGAGACAACAAGAAGTTCAGCCTACTATGTGCTCCTTGGGCACTTCCTTTAGAGATGGGGAACAGCCTCCGCAGTTGTGACTTGCTCAAGGTCAAAGACCATGGTGTCTGCCTTAGGTCCACTGCTCTTTGCGCCATTCAAAGCTGTGGGCTGAGCCCATCTGAAAGTCCTCTCCACCTCCTTATGATCCCTGTCCCTAGGGCATCCCCAGCTCCTGTAGTCCCTCCCTGTACCGAGCCTACACCTCGGCGGTGTTGGGAGGAACTGACAATTATACCAGATGGGCTTTGACAGCATTCGCCCCCTCCACTGTCTTCACTCAGTTACCGGTACTCGGTTTTGTCTTGTCGCACTGCTCTGGGGTGCGCCAGTGGCTCTGGCTCCTCGGGAGTACACCACGCAGCCCACTAGTGCGGAAGGAATGGGCCTGGCTCCAGGGACCTTGTGGAGTCCGGAAGGTGCCCGGTGGTGGCAGAGCTCCCCAACCAGGGCTAGAAGCAGTCGCAGAACACCCGTTTTGCGAGAGGACAGGGGGTGGAGGGAGGGAGTAACAGCCCTGAAAAGGTTGGAAGTCCAGGAACAGCCCTGGGCTCCGTGGGGCAAAGGATTGGAAGCCGCCGATCCTCCGCCTTTATTCGTCGGGTAAATAAGGGTCGAGGGTACAGACACAAGGGTATCTACTGCGGGGTGAAGGAGCTGCAGCTAGACGCTACCCGGCGCCGGCCTTTGTGGCTGCTGTCATAAATATTCACGACGCTTTGGGCCAATCAACGCCTGAACAGCTTAAAGCACACCAATCGGCTTGCCGCATGCAGATAAGCATCGTAACGCGCGGCTTTTCCTAAAACGGGCGGGGACTCGACAGCGGCTAGGAACGGAACCCGGAGTCGAAGGAGCTTGGTTTCCGGAGGAGTGTGTCCGCGCAATTGGACGACTTATGTCACTTCCTATCGGACCGGAGGAAGTAGCTTCCGAGCGCGTTGAGCTTCAGATAAGTGGGTTCCGGTCGTGGCAGAGGTGCTTGTGTTTTTGTCGGTACAGGAGAGTCGCTATGGCGGCGGTGGATTCGGATGTCGAATCGCTGCCGCGTGGGGGTTTCCGCTGCTGCCTCTGCCACGTTACTACAGCCAACCGTAAGCGGTGGCTAGTGAGGGACCCGGGTGGTTGCGGGCTTTCGTCTTTCGATCCTGGCGAAAGTTAGGGTTATAGGTAATCGTTCCTGTCAGGTCGGTTGGTAGGGTCTCTCACCTGCGTTTTTACTCCGCAAGTCCGAGGGGATTTGGAGAGTCGGGAAAGTCCCACCACGTTACACTCCTTCTCAGTATACGAAATCTCCACAACGCGTTTCATTGTTTTATTCCTTCTTTAACCATCATCTATTGGACATATGCTCTGTGCCTGGTATTCTGCTGATCTTTAGGGTGGGGGAAGGGGGTTCAGAGATGAAGGAGCTCACCGTTTAGAGATGGAGAAAGTTTCAATGCTTTATAGATATGTTTGGAGAACTGTGGGACCACAGAGAATCAATAACTAAATCAGAGAAGCCCTACAGAGGACCTACTCAAAGGCGGGGACGGATGAAATAGATGGCATGAATGACTAGACCATAAGATACCAGTGAGGAAGAGACAGAAGATGGGTTTGGAAAAATAGACAAGGTTCTTGTATGACAGAGAAGGGGTTCACTGTAACTTCAAATTCCACTTTTTTTTTTTTTTTTTTTGAGACAAGGTCTCGCTCTGTCACCCAGGCTGCGGTGCAGTGGTGTGATCTCGGCTCACTGCAGCCTCAACCTCAGCTGCAGAGCGATACCCCCGGCTAGCCTCCCAAGTAGTTGGGTCTACAAGCGTGCACCACCATACTTGGCTAATTTTTTTTTTTTTTTTTTTTTTTTGAGACGGAGTCTCGCTCTGTCGCCCAGGCTGGGAGTGCAGTGGCGCCATCTCGGTTCACTGCAAGCTCCACCTCCCAGGTTCCCGCCATTCTCCTGCCTCAGCCTCCCGAGTAGCTGGGACTACAGGTGCCCACCACCATGCCCGGCTATTTTTTTTATTTTTAGTAGAGACGGGGTTTCACCGTGTTAGCCAGGATGGTCTTGGTCTCCTGATCCCGTGATCCGCCCACCTCCGCCTCTCAACGTGTTGGGATTATAGGCGTGAGCCACCACGCCCGGCCTTGTCTAATTTTTTAATTTTTTGTAGAGATGGGGTTTCACCGTGTTGCCTAGGCTGGTCTCCAACTCCTGGCCTCAAGCGATCTTCCCATCTTGGCCTCCCAAAGTGCTGGGATTACAGGTGTGAGCCAATGTGCCCGGCCCTACTTTTGAAGTCTGGAATCACAATCTTCCCTAAACAGGGTCTACTTCCATTCTTCCTTTTCTCTGTGAATGGCACTATCACTGTTCATCCAGTAAGCCAAGCCAGAAACGTAGGAGTCTTCCTTGGCCCCACATTTACTTTAGTGACATCAAGCAGCTAACTCATAATAAAATAATAGCAATGGCTAGTTTTTCAACATTTACCATGTACCAGACTCTCTGCCAAGTGATACATGTGAATAATACCTGTGTGTGAGGTGCTAGATACTGTTATTTCCATTTTATATCTGAGGAAGTTGAAGCATAGTGAGGTTTCATGACTTGACCAAGGTCTCACACAGCTTGACAGAGCTGGGATTTGAACTTGGGCAATGTGATTTCAGATCCTGCCCTTGACATCACTATATCATACCATGTCCAGAGATGATCCACGAAGTATTCTAGGATCTGAATTTTTTTAGTTCTTCTGTAGATGACCTGGATAAGTTACCTGTTTATTTCTTTCCAGCTCTACCTAGCACAAATAGGTGGTTTAAGAAGGACTTTACTATCACACAGTTCTTTAAGTAAAAATAAACGAAATACTTATAGTGTAGCCAGTTCTCCTGGGAACCTGTCTCTACTAAAAATACAAAAATTAGCTAGGCGTGGTGACACACACCTGTAGTCCCAGCTACTCAGGAGGCTGAGGCAGGAGAATTTGTAGAACCTGGGCGGCAGAAATTGCAGTGAGTGGAGACTGTGCCACTGAACTCCAGTGGGGGTGACAGTGAGACTGTTTTAAAAAAAATTTTTTTAAAAAGAATGTACTATTTAGACAAATGTATAAGAGAGGAAGGTGAAAGGAGCCAAGACTTTGTTTAGTCAAAGGTCACAGTTTCTGTGGCTTGGAAGGATCAGTAAGATTTAGGTATGCAGAGAGCAAAGGCAGACACGCTGAAGAGTGCTTTAGATGTTTTTATCTCACACTTGTCTTTGCAGGACCCAGCCTTGATGCCCACTTGGGAGGCAGAAAGCACCGGCACCTGGTGGAACTACGAGCTGCGAGAAAGGCCCAGGGACTTCGAAGTGTATTTGTCAGTGGCTTTCCCAGGGATGTGGATTCTGCTCAGCTCTCTGAGTATTTCCAAGCATTTGGACCTGTGGCCAGTGTTGTCATGGACAAGGACAAGGTAAAGTGAATGGCTCTCGGGGTAAAGAATGAATCAGGACTGGGTGCGATGGCTCACGCCTGTAATCCCAACACTTTGGGAGGCTGAGGCAGGCGGATCCATCCTGAGGTCAGGAGTTGGACAACATGGTGAAACCCCCCCCATCTCTACTAAAAATAAAAAATTAGCTGGGTGTGGTGACGCATGCCTGTAGTCCCAGCTACTTGGGTGGCTAAGGCAGGAGAATTGCTTGAACCTGGGAGGCAGAGGTTGCAGTAAGCTGAGATCGTGCCACTGCACTCCAGTGTGGATGACAGAGCAAGACTCCATCTTTAAAAAAGAAAAAAAAAAAAGAATGAATCAGATGTGCTGTGTACCAAAGAGACAAGAGAGAGAAACCAACAGCCTCTTTGAGCTGGTTCCTAATGTGGCTTGTTCTTGATGGACATCACAGTATTTGGGCTTGGCCAACTTTGGGAGCTTCTCACACCTCCCCCGCCCTTTGAATTTTTATTTTTATTATTTTTTTCAGTGCAGTGGCACAATCTTGGCTCACTGCGACGTCTGCCTCCTGCATTCCAGCAATTCTCACACCTTAACCTCCTGAGCAGCTGGGATTACAGGCGTGCGCCACCACGCCCAGCTAATTTTTGTATTTTTAGTAGAGATGGGGTTTCACCATGTTGGCCAGGCTGGTCTCAAACTCCTGACCTTAGGTGATCCGCACGCCTCAACCTCCCAAAGTGCTGGGATCACGGGCATGAGCCACTGCTTCTAGTCGCACCCCTTGGATTTTATCACTTCACCAGAGTTAGTCATTGGGAGATTTTTTTGTGTGTGTCATTTATTGATTCAGTGAATTCTTTGCCAAATATTTATTCACAGCTAACTTTGTGCTAGGCACTATGCTTAGGGCTGCATTCTTAGTAGTGAATGGGATAGATATGGTCCCTGCTCTTACAGAGCCTATAGTCTAGAGGAGAAAGTAAACAAACAAGTAATTATAGTGAAAGTTGGTGCTTAAAGAACAACATACCATTGGATCAACTCTACAAGAACCTGGTTGATAAACCAGTTAGCAGTTTATTAACTTACACTGAGAGGTACTGAGGTTGTTTGGTTAGAACACCCTCTCCTTTGGAGAGTGTTAAACAAGCTCATGCTTTTTGTGTTGCCTCCATGTAGACTTTGTTAGAATCCCTTCGGTCCCTTGAAAAAAGTTCACTGTTGAGGTGCTGTGTTCCTTGGTCATACTGTGGTTGTGAGGCTGCACTCTTGTTATGTAGGCATGGCTTAGGTGATCCCAAATACCCTTTGCAGCCCAGGTTATCTTTTAGAATGGGGTGGAGTCTGTGTTTGTTAGGGATTGCATTCAGCAACCAAACTACAAATGGCTTAAACAATAGGAGCTTAGTTTTTCTCATGTAACAAGAAGTCCAGACCTGGACAGTTCAGGGCTTTGCTGTTTTCCCGCTCTGCCATTATTGGCATGTGGCTCTTCATAGTTGGGATACTGCTGCCCTATATTTCAGGTAAGAAGTAGGGGCAGGTTGTATGGCAGAGCATAAAAGGTTAGTGTCGGCTGGGCGCGGTGGCTCACGCCTGTAATCCCAGCACTTTGGGAGGCCGAGGCGGGCGGATCACGAGGTCAGGAGATTGAGACCATCCTGGCTAATACAGTGAAACCCGGTCTCTACTGAAAATACAAAAAAATTAGCTGGGCGCCATGGCGGGCGCCTGTAGTCCCAGCTACTCCGGAGGCTGAGGCAGGAGAATCGCTTGAACCTGGGAGGTGGAGGTTGTGGTGAGCTGACATTGCACTCCAACCTGGGCAACAAGAGCGAAACTTCGTCTCAAAAAAATAAAAGGTTATTGTCACCTCAGTCTAAGTCCCATCCTCCTATTTTTTTTTCCTTTTTTTCTGAGAAAAATGCCTTTTCTTTTTCCTTTTTTTTTAGAGGGAGTTTTTTGGTGATAGAATTCTGGCCACTGAGATATAAGTAGAAGTTTACTGAGGAGGCCTTTAGGAAAAGTATTTTTCTCGGTCAGGCACAGTGGCTTACGCCTGTAATTCCAGCACTTTGGGAGGCTGAGGTGGGAGGATCACCTAAGGTCAGGAGTTCAAGACCAGCCTGACCAACATGGTGAAACCCTATCTCTACTACAAATACAAAAATTAGCTGGGTGTGGTGGCCGATGCCTGTAATCCCACCAAGCAATTCTCCGGCCTCAGCTGCCCGAGTACCTGGGACCGCAGGCGCGTGCCACCACACCCGGCTAATTTTTGTATTTTTAGTAGAGACCAGGTTTCACCATGTTGGCCAGGCTGGTCTCGAACTTCTGACCTCAGGTGATCTGCCCACCTCGGCCTCCCAAAGTGCTGGGATTACAGGCATGAGCTACCATGCCCAGCTGACACAGTCTTCTGAATCTGCTAATCCTGCCCTCCTTAATGCCTTCTGTGAGGTTTTGGAGAAAAATATGAGCACAGACAAGCCCGGTGAAAGGGACACTTTATCTCTAGCTGGGGCTGTGGTTACAAACTTGGTGTTGTACTGCAGTCTGGTAAACTGTGGTTGATTAGAGTCAGAAAACTGGCCTGGGCAGGTCCAAGTAGCTAACTTTGTCCTTGGCTTCACTTCGGTTCTTTGCTGTGTTTGGCATAAGGGTAGAAGTAAGTCTGGGTGTGGTGGTGTGCCCCTATAATCCCAGCTACTGAGGAGGCTGAGGCGGGAGGTTCTCTTGAGCCCAGGAATTCAAGGCTATAGTGAGCTATAATCACATCACTGCATGCTAGTCTTTTTTTTTGAGATGGAGTCTCGCTCTGTTGCCCAGGCTGGAGCGCAGCGGCTGGATCTCAGCTCACTGCAAGCTCCGCCTCCCAGGTTCACCCTCTTCTCCTGCCTCAGCCTCCCGAGTAGCTGGGACTACAGGCGCCCGCCACCTCGCCCGGCTAGTTTTTTGTATTTTTTAGTAGAGATGGGGTTTCACCGTGTTAGCCAGGATGGTCTCGATCTCCTGACCTCGTGATCCGCCCGTCTCGGCCTCCCAAAGTGCTGGGATTACAGGCCTGAGCCACCGTGCCCGGCCGTCTTTTTTTTTTTTTTTTTTTTGAGACGGAGTCTTGCTTTGTTACCCAGACAGACACCGTTGTTCAAATCAGGGTCTCAATTCCACTCCCTTCATCTGAATGTCTATCTTTATGCTAGCACCATTCTGTCTCGGTGCTACCTTACTGTAGCAGGTACCTTTTTATAAACAAGATGAGGGTCCAGTTTTACCATTGGAGGATATAAAAGAATATGGACCTTTTCCCTAAAGCAGTCCTGTTTTCCCTCCTTTTTTTTTTTTGCGACGGAGATTCACTCTTGTTGTCCAGACTGGAGTGCAATGCACAATCTCCGCTCACAGTAACCTCCACCTCCCAGGTTCAGGCAATTGCCTCCTGAGTAGCTGGGATTACAAGCATGCGCCACCATATCCAGCTAATTTTGTATTTTTAGTGGAGATGGGGTTTTGCCATGTTGATCAGGCTGGTCTTGAATTCCTGACCTCAGTGGATCCACCTGCCTAGGCCTCCCAAAGTGTTGAGATTAGGCATGAGCCACTGTGCCCAGCGTTTTTCCTTATTTGCTGATATTTTACCTTTAAAAAAATACGGCCAGTGAATATCACTGAACTCACCAACTTACAACAGTGTAGTTGTTATATTGCTGTTATTCCTAGATGGTGAGTTCTTGAAGATAGGGTTTGTGAGTTTATATTTATGCCTAGCACAGTGTTCATTACATGAATTGATTTTTTTTTCATTTTAATTAATTAATTATTTATTTATTTTGAGACGGAGTCCTGCTCTATTGCCAGGCTGGAGTGCAGTGGCATAATCCCGGTTCACTGCAATCTCCGCCTCCTGGCTTCAAGCGATTCTCCTGCCTCAGCCTCCTGAGTAGCTGAGATTACAGGCACGTGCCACCACGCCCGGCTAATTTTTGTATTTTTAGTAGAGATGGGGTTTCACCATATTGGCCAAGATGGTCTCGATCTCTTAACCTTGTGATCCACCCACCTTGGCCTCTCAAAGTGCTGGGATTACAGGTATGAGGTACCACGCCCAGCGATTTTTTAAAATTTTTAAAGTGGACTCATTCCATTACATGGATCCTTAATAAATGTTAAAAAAATTCTAATTATATCAGGAAAAGTTATAGGGTGGGTCATAGTGTAATCACCTCATTGGAAAGAGTAGAGGACAGAAATAATACAGATAAAATGAGGTTTTTAGAGGCAAACTGGGGTGGGAGAAAAATGTGTGGGATAGAAGTGAGGGAAAGAATTGTTTTTCTACTTTTTTTTGAGATAGGGTCTGTGTCTCTCAGGCTGGTGTGTAGTGGTGCAATTATGGCTCACTGCAGCCTTAACATCCTGGGCTCAAGTGATGCTCTTACCATAGCCTCCCAAGTAGCTGGGACTACACGTGTATGCTGCCATGCCTGGGTACTTTTCTTTCTTTCTTTTTTTTTTTTTTGAGACGGAGTCTCACTCTCTCACCCAGGCTGGAGGGCAGCGGCGCAATCTTGGCTTACTGCAAGCTCTGCTTCCCGGGTTCACGCCAGTCTCCTGCCTCAGCCTCCCGAGTAGCTGGGACTATAGGCGCCTGCCACCACGCCCGGCTAATTTTTTTGTATTTTTAGTAGAGACGGGGTTTCACCGTGTTAGCCAGGATGGTCTTGATCTCCTAACCTTGTGATCCGCCCGCCTTGGCCTCCCAAAGTGCTGGGATTATAGGTGTGAGCCACTGCGCCCAGCCCGTTTTTTTGTTTGTTTGTTTGTTTTGATTTTTTTTGAGACAGGGTGTGGCTCTCTCACCCAGACTGGGGTGCAGTGGTGTGATCTCGGCTCACTGCAACCTCAGCCCCCGGGCTCAAGCGATCCTCCCATCTCTTCCTCTCCAGTAACTGGGACTGTCTGGCTAATTTTAAATAATTCTTTGTACTGGTCAGGTGCGGTGGCTCATACCTGTAATCCCAGCACTTTGGGAGGCTGAGTTTAGGAGTTAGAGACCAGCCTGGCCAACATGGTGAAACCCCATTTTTACTAAAAATACAAAAATTAGCTGGGCATCGTGGCATGCACCTGTAATCCCAGCTACTTGGGAGGCTAAGGCAGGAGAATCACTGAGGCAGGAGAACCTGGGAGGCAGAGGTTGCGCTAAGCCGAGATCACCCCACTGCACTCCAGTCTGGGTGACAGCATGAGACTTCGTCTCAAAAAAAAAAAAAATTGTTTATAGAGATGGGATCTCACTATGTTGCCCTGGCTGGTCTCCAACTCCTGGGCTCAAGCAGTTCTCCTGCCTCAGCCTCCCAAAGTGCTGGGATTACAGGCACGAGTCACTGCACCTGACTGAAAATTGCTTTTCTAAATATGTCCCCTGTTATTATGAAAACAGCAAGCAAATATTCTCAATTTATGGGATAGTCCCCATTTCTAATATTCTCATCCACTGTAGATCACGTGCTTAGGTTCTTGGTTCCAAAACCATCATCTCTGCCCGTTGTTGTTTACCAGGGAGTGTTTGCCATTGTGGAGATGGGGGACGTGGGTGCTCGAGAGGCTGTCTTGTCACAGTCCCAGCACAGCCTGGGAGGACATCGCCTGCGTGTCCGCCCACGGGAGCAGAGGGAGTTCCAGAGCCCGGCCTCCAAATCCCCCAAAGGAGCGGCCCCCGACAGTCACCAGCTGGCCAAAGCACTAGCTGAGGCCACAGACGTGGGGACACAAATGATAAAGCTTGTGGGGCTGAGGGAGTTGTCTGAGGCTGAGCGGCAGCTTCGGAGCCTGGTGGTGGCCCTGATGCAGGAGGTCTTCACAGAGTTCTTCCCTGGTAAGTTACCTCCCCTACTATGTCTGAGCCCTCTCTGGCCTTTGCTCCCCTGCGTCTATATCCCCAGTCCTCCCTCCGCTGGAAGTGTTTGGTTGCTTTTCCATCTTTGTGCTCCCTTTTGTTCTTCCTCCCCCTGCTCCTCCCTAACTTCTCTTGACCTTTCTTCTCTGCTTGGCACCCAGGCTGTGTGGTCCACCCTTTTGGCTCTTCCATAAATAGCTTCGATGTCCATGGCTGTGATCTTGACCTCTTCTTGGATCTGGGTGACTTGGAAGAGCCCCAGGTGAGTGAGTGCCCCAGGGAGGCAGCTGGGAAGAGTCCATGAGAATGGCCATGTGACTGTGGGCAAGTCCTTTAGCTCTCTATGCCTTAGTTCCTCATCTACAATGCAGATAATAGGACCTACCTGAAAGCATTTATTGTAATTGGAGAGATGTGAATATGCATGAGTATTAGATGGGATGAAAATGAACTGACAGGGCCAGGCAAGGTAGCTCACACCTGTAATCCCAGCACTTTGGGAGGCTGAGGTTGGCGGATCACCTGAGGTCAGGAGTTCAAGACCTGTCTGGCCAACATATAGTGAAACCCCGTCTCTACTAAAAACAAAATACACTGGGCATGGTGGTGTACACCTGTAGTTCCAGCTACTTGGGAGGCTAAAGCAGGAGAATCACCTTGAACGCAGGAGGCAGAGGTTGCAGTGAGCCAAGATTGCACCACTGCACTACAACCTGGGTGACAGAGGGAGACTCCTCCTCAAAAAAAAAAAAAAAAAAAAAGAAAGAAAAAATGAATTGACATGGATACCTGGCAGTCGTAACAAAAAAAATTTTCAAAATGGTGTGTACAATATGATTTTATTTTGGAAAAAATATATTAAAAAATATACAATAAGGTCCTTTTAGTTTTGCTTATGTGTATTTTCTTTCTTTTTTTTTTTTTTTTGAGACACAGTCTAACTCTGTCACCCAAGCTGGAGTACAGTGCTGTGATCTCTACTCACTGCAACCTCCACCTTCTGGGTTCAAGTGATTCTCGTGCCTCAGTCTCCCAAGTAGCTCGGAATACAGGCACACGCCACCATGCCTGGCTAATTTTCTGTATTTTTAGTAGAGATGGGGTTTCTCCATGTAGGCCAGGCTGGTCTTGGACTCTTGGCCTAAAGTGATCCACCCACCTTGGCCTCCCAAAGTGCTGGGATTACAGGAATGAGCTACCATGCCCGGCCACTTACCTGTATTTTCTAACATCTAATGTACAGATTCTGTTTTAGGAATAGAAAAAGATTATTATTATTACTTAGAAATAGGGTCTCACCATGCTGCCCAGGCTGGTCTTGAACTCCTAGGCTCAAGGAATCCTCCTGCCTCATTCTCCCAAATTGCTGGGATTACAGGTATAAGCCCCCATGCCCAGCCTATTATTATTTTCAAAAAATAGACTTGGCGGGGCGCAGTGGTTCACGCCTATGTGATCCCAGCACTTTGGAAGGCCAAGGCAGGTGGATCACCTGAGGTCAGGAATTTGAGACCAGCCTGGCTAACATGGTGAAACGCCGTCTCTTACTAAAAATAGAAAAATCAGCCGGGTATGGTGGCATTCGCCTGTAATCCCAGCTACTTGGGAGGCTGAGGCAGGAGAGACAGCTTGAACCCGGGAGGCGGAGGTTGCAGTGAACCAAGATCGTGCCACTGCACTCCAGCCTGGATGACAGATTGAGACTCCATCTCAAAAAAAAAAAAGACTTTATTTTTTAGAGCAGTGTTAGATTCACAGCAAAAGTGAGCAGAAAGTAGAGTTCCTATATGCCTGCTGCCCCCGCAACAGGAGTTTTTAAATGTTTTATCATTCTTTTTGTCGTTCTCTACACACACACTTTCTTTATTTATATTTTCTGAATCATCTGAGAGGTTGCATGTATCACATTCCTTTACCCCTCAATATTTCAATGTGTGTTATGCAAGAACAAAGGTATTCTAGTGTATAACCACAGTACCATTGTCAAGTTGAGAAAATGTTACATTGATACAAATGTAAACCTTTAGACTTTACATTCCATACTCTAATTTGGTCAGCTGTCCTGACAATGGACTGTTATGGTTTCTCTTTAGTCTTCTTTAGTTTGTAATAATTCCTCTGTTTTTGTCTTTCGCGATAATGACATTTTTTGCAGAGGTAGACCTTTTATTTTATAGAATTAAAAGGTTATCTTTAAAAAAAAAGGTTGCTGTGAAGATTAAATGAGTTAATATGTATAAAGCCCTTAGCATAGGGCTGAATAAGCTGGAAGTGATATTATCTTGGGGATAGAGATGTTCTCTGCTTAGGGGACAGCAGAAGCATTTCACTCAGCTCATTTCTGTCCACAGCCAGTCCCAAAGGCTCCAGAATCTCCATCGCTGGACTCGGCCCTGGCTTCCCCACTGGACCCTCAAGCCCTGGCCTGCACCCCAGCCTCCCCTCCAGATTCACAATCTCCAGCTTCTCCCCAGGATTCTGAAGCCCTGGACTTTGAAACCCCTTCCTCCTCCCTGGCACCCCAAACTCCGGACTCTGCCTTGGCCTCTGAGACCCTTGCTTCTCCCCAGTCTCTGCCTCCAGCCTCACCACTGCTGGAGGATAGGGGAGAGGGGGACCTGGGGAAGGCCCTGGAACTAGCAGAGGCCCCAAAGCGGGAGAAAGCAGAAGGGGCAGCAATGCTGGAGCTGGTGGGATCCATTCTCCGGGGCTGTGTCCCTGGGGTGTATCGAGTCCAAACTGTGCCCTCCGCCCGGCGCCCTGTGGTCAAGTTCTGTCATCGGCCTTCAGGTCTCCACGGTGACATCTCCCTCAGTAACCGGTATCTTTCTTTTTTTCTTTTTTTTGAGACAACATTTTGCTCTTGTTGCCCAGGCTGGAGTGCAATGGCACCATCTTGGCTCACTGCAACCTCCGCCTCCCGGGTTCAAGTGATTCTCCTGCCTCAGCCTCCCAAGTAGCTGGAATTACAGGCATGCGCCACCATGCCCAGCTAATTTTGTATTTTTAGTAGAGACGGGGTTCCTCCACGTTGGTTAGGCTGGTCTCAAACTCCCAACCTCAGGTGATCCGCCTGCCTCGGCCTCCCAGAGTGCTGGCATTACAGGCGTGAGGCACCATACTTTTCTTTGGGGCAGGCCGGCTGAGAATTCTGGGGTGCGCCAGGAGGGAGTCTGGCTTGGGAAACTCCTGCACCTGCCAAGTCTCAAGTTTGTCCTTGTTTGGGACTATCCCTCTTTCTGTCCCTTGTCTCCTCCTGCCTGGCTTCCCTTTCAGTGTTTGTAAAGTGTGTTCCTTAGAATATTACTTTCAAGGGATGTAGAAAAGAGTTCTGCGGTTGAATAAATTTGGGAAATTCAAAATTAGATGCAAAAAGTTTTCTCCATTTCCTCCCTTCTCCCCTTGCCTTGCCTTCTCTTTCTCCTTTCCTTCCTTCTTCTCTCCCTTCCTGTCTTTGTTTCTTTGCATAGTAAAGGCTCTTGGCAGTCTTTTTTTGTTTTTGTTTTTGAGATGGGATGTTGCTCTGTCACCCAGGCTGGAGTGCAGTGGTGTGACCATGGCTCAAAAGCAGTGTTAAGAATAATGTGCTGTGAATGTCCAGGATGGGCGTACAGGATGAAGTGTTTCCCGAACTCCTTTGTCTTTTTGCACACTGTCTCACAAGATCAGTGTTTGAACAACCTTTGGGGAAACTGTTTTGGCCTTATTCCAGCTGGCCCCAGTTATGCAAGTCTGGAATGAAAGCTGGGGGTGGTAGGTTCTGATGTCCCCAAGCCCTAACAACCTTGTCCCTGCTTCATCCCAGGCTGGCCCTGCATAACTCCCGTTTCCTGAGTCTCGTCTCTGAGCTAGATGGTCGAGTCCGGCCCCTCGTGTACACCCTCCGCTGCTGGGCTCAGGGTCGGGGGCTTTCAGGTGAGAATGAATCAGGACAGACCTTGGGGCTGAGTCAGGACAAAGGCAGGGATTCAGGGAGAGAAGGGAGGTCAGAATGGGCACTGAGGTTGAGAAAACTGCCAGTGGGGGGATTCGAAGCACCTCTGATCTAACTGGAATTACTGCTTATTTACCCAGGGAGTGGCCCTCTTCTCAGTAACTACGCCCTGACCTTGCTGGTGATATATTTTCTTCAGACCAGGGTCCCTCCTGTGTTGCCCACTGTATCCCAGCTCACCCAGAAAGCAGGTACTCAGCCTAGCTTCCACCCTCTCCATCTTGTTAGCTTCCTCTCTTCTTCATCACACTTAGATACACCAAAGCAACTCTGGGAATGAGATCTCTGCTATCACCCCCATTTCTACCCCAACCCTCAATCTCCCTGCTTCCAGACTGACTCTCAACTTTTTTACTTTCACAGGAGAGGGGGAGCAGGTGGAAGTCGATGGCTGGGACTGCAGTTTCCCCAGGGATGCCTCAAGACTGGAGCACAGCACAAATGTGGAGCCCCTCAGTGAGTTTGGGGAGCCAGGTAGAGGACTAGTAATGATGTTCATCAACAGTAGGTAACATATATCACACTGTGTGCCAGGCATGGTTCTCACAGAAAACCTGTGAGACACCTAATATTATTACTGCCGTTTTACAGATGAAGAAACCATGTTTGGGAGCAATTAAGTGACTTGCCCAAGGTTACACTGGCTAGCAGGGAGCAGCAGCATCTGGGCAGGGAAATCATGTGGGGGCAGGGAGAGAGGTCTGACCTCTTGTTTATAGGCATCAGAGAAGCCTATCTTCCTGGGACTCTGCTGAGCCCCTTGGAAGGGGAAAAGAAAGTCCTGCTAAGGAAATGGCTGTGGTGCAGGACCTGTGTCAGTTCTGGCCTCTAAATGACTCCCTTTCCCCACTCTTCCTCCTCCTCCAGGTTCCCTGCTAGCCCAGTTCTTCTCCTGTGTATCTTGCTGGGATCTTCGTGGCTCACTGCTGTCCCTGCGGGAGGGTCAGGCACTGCCTGTGGCAGGGGGCCTGCCCTCTAATCTCTGGGAGGGTCTACGCCTTGGCCCCATGAATCTCCAGGACCCTTTTGACCTGAGTCACAATGTCGCAGCCAATGTGACCAGCCGGGTGGCTGGGCGCCTACAGAACTGCTGCCGAGCGGCAGCCAATTACTGCCGAAGCCTCCAGTACCAGCGCCGTTCCTCCCGGGGTCGGGACTGGGGGCTGCTCCCTCTTCTGCAGCCCAGCTCCCCCAGCTCCCTACTCTCTGCTACTCCGATCCCTTTACCCCTCGCACCCTTCACCCAGCTCACTGCTGCCCTGGTGCAGGTATTCAGGGAAGCACTGGGGTGCCATATAGAACAGGGAACCAAGAGACCGCGGTCAGAAGGAGGTGGAACTGGGGAGTCTGCTCAGGGAGGGACGAGCAAAAGACTGAAACTAGATGGACAGAAAAAGAGCTGTGAGGAGGGGAGAGAGGAGCAGCAGGGATGTGCAGGGGACGGGGTAGAAGAGATGGTTATAGAGGTTGGAGAGATGGTGCAGGACTGGGCCATGCAGGGCCCTGGGCAGCCAGGGGAGCTGCCCCTGATGACTGGAAAGCATGGAGCCCCTGGAGAAGAGGGGCAGCCCAGCTATGCGGCCCTGGCAGAGCGGGGGCCCAAGGGACATGAGGCAGCCCAAGAAGGGTCCCAGGGTGAGGCAGGGCAGGGGGCATCTCTGCCCTCCTCAGTGAGCTGGCGCTGTGCCTTGTGGCACCGAGTGTGGCAGGGACGGCGGCGAGCCCGTAGACGCTTGCAGCAGCAAACCAAGGCAGGAGCCGGAGGTGGTGCTGGCACAGGAGCAGGGTGGCTGGCAACTGAGGCTCAGGTCACCCAGGAGCTGAGAGGACTGAGTGGTGGCGAAGAGAGGCCAGAAACTGAGCCCCTGCTGAGCTTTGTGGCGTCTGTCTCCCTGGCTGACCGAATGCTCACTGTGACCCCGCTCCAGGATCGCCAAGGCCTGTTCCCTGATCTCCATCATTTCTTACAGGTTTTCCTCCCTCAAGCACTTAAACATCTGAAGTGAAGACATGGCCCCTAAAGGGCAATAAAGCTGCTAGTTTATTAATACAGAGTCTCCCGTTTCCTTTCATTTCCATCTGGTCATAATGCTTCGCCTCCCCCAGAACTTCATGAAGCTGCTCTCGTCTGACCCCGAACATGGGTCTCTCCCTATTGCTCTCCACCCCAGCAGCCTCTCCTTCCTACAGTTCGCACAGCTTGCGGGGAGTGCGGGGGCAGCACCGTGCGTGGCACCTGGCACCCGCGCAGAGTTCCTGAATGGCAGAGCGGTGGGTGGCTGGAACAGTACTGAGAAGAGCCAGGTTTGCCTCCACATTCTTCCTGCCGCCTCAGATTAATGGGGACAAGGATGGAGATTTGCGTTCAGGGTTCTTCATTCTCTCCTTTAAACGAGGAGAGTTCATCCCGTTCTTAAACTGGGTAAGAGATTTCAAACCTGAACATGAGTCAAAAGCCATGAACATCAGAAGCGACGATGTCGGGTCTTCCAGCGTCAGCCCCTCCAGGGGCCGAGTCCGGAGGAGGTGGGAGGGACAGGGCGCGTTCTCCCTCGTGTCCCTGCCCTGCTTCGGGCCGGAGGGCCGGTGTCCTTGCTCGCAATAACAGCACCCTGGAGCTGTAAGGGGTTAGATGTGAGCAAACGTCACTTTGGCAGGCGGGTTCAGACCGGGGCCCCTGTTAGACACTCATCCCTTTCTGGAGGAAAAGCAGAGCAGGAACTAAAGGATATAGCACACACACTGCCACCTCCGCGCAGCAGTCGTTCCTCGCTCCCATGAGTTTCACAGAATCATGTGAGGGGCTTGGCAGAACCTACCATCGAGTCACTCGTCCCTGGGTGGGCCAGAGGGGGACGCCCCCAGCAGCCTGACGGCGCCAGGCCAGCAGCGGCGCCACGTAGCCGAGAACCGGCGGCTTTTCCAGCGGGTTCTCACAGCTTCCCCGCCCTCCACGCTGTCTACCTCCACGTCTAGACTCCAATTGGTCCGCTGCACCTGAGGGGCGGGCCAGTCAAGATCTCCAATGCGCAGGCGCGAGCTTTTTCCGCGCTGGCCAGCAGGCCCCACCCACTCCGTTCTTTTTCCAATTCGGCGCCACTGGATACCGAACTGTCGTACGTATGTCTTCTGTGTCGTCCTCGCTTTCCGGCTGCTGTTTCTCCACGGCTCTCCCCTTTCCCCCTCCTTTCTCTCCTGGGCGGCTTACTTTGCGGCAGCGGGGAGAACCCCACCCCCTTTCTTTGCGGAATCACCATGGCGGCTGGGGTAAGTTTGCCGGGGCTGGTGGTTCGGGTCATCCTATCCACCGCCATCCTTTGCCCGAGTGGGGCCAGTCGGCGCCAGAGGAGTTCTGAGGCTGAATGGGGAACTGATTCTGGGTCTACAGACCGTACTGCTGGAGAGCAGGGTTCCTACGGCCTGGAGGGGAACTGAGGCTGGGGCTCTCGGAGGCCAGAGGTGGAAGGGTCTGGGGAAGAGGAGAAAAGGGATGCCGAATCTGGGCCGTCCGAAGCCTGAAAAAGGGGTTCGGCTCTATTGCCGCCTTGAGGCGTAGTATCTGGGTAGGTTGACGAACTTCTGTGACCGTTTTGTGGAGTAACAGCGGGGACAGGGTGAAGAGCGGGTCTTTGTAGGCAGGTCCGGCTGGCACGGTTAAAGGTAGTCTGTCAGGGAGGTTTGGGAGCGAGAGGATTCTCCGGACAGTGAAGTCAGACCAATTGGAGTCCGCTGGCCAGCTTAATAGAGAAGGCAACGCCGGGGAACTTGCTGCGGGACAGGACCGGAGGGATGGTATGCGCGACACGGAAAGAAAGGCTTTTGAGGGAGAGGAGTTGATTTAAGAAGACGGCATGCCATCCCCTATCTTTGGCCACTCTGAGAGGAACTAGAAATCTCTCGATCGTTGTGCGTGCCTTAGAGCAGCTGAGCAGTAGAGTAGGCAGGCGCTCGGAACCATCAATGAATGAAACGAGGGCTCCGTGAAGGGAAGGGAGTATGTTTGTAGGCAGATGGAGTCTGATGGAGCTAGAAGTTCTGGATTTCTTGGGAGATAGATTTGAGGGAAAGAGAATGCTTCTAGAGGTGTCCTTAGGGAAGGTCAAATCTGTCAACAAGCTTTATTTAGCAGTTGGTGTGTAGTTCTGTTCTTGGTATTTCGGAGGATTCTGATTACATATGACAAGTGTTAAAGGACTTGGTTCACCAGAGGAAGTAAAAGGGTGAGTTGAACACATTGGGATTATTCAGGCAAGTCATCCTGGGGAGTGGCATTTAGGACTGGGACCCTAATGCTCTTATTAATTTTGTTCCTCTCTTTCTTTCATAGACCCTGTATACGTATCCTGAAAACTGGAGGGCCTTCAAGGCTCTCATCGCTGCTCAGTACAGCGGGGCTCAGGTCCGCGTGCTCTCCGCACCACCCCACTTCCATTTTGGCCAAACCAACCGCACCCCTGAATTTCTCCGCAAATTTCCTGCCGGCAAGGTGAGTTGGGAGATGGGGAGTGTCCTTCGGTTCTGAGAAACGAAGGCCTGGGATTCTATCATTCTGGAGATGGCCCCCATCTCTAAAAGAGAGCTTCCCATGTTATTTTCTTCAATATTTCAGTGATTTTATTTTGAGATAAATGCAGATTCACATGTAGTTGTAAAAAAAAAAAAAAGTACAGAGCTATTCTGTGACTTTATACATTCACGAGTTTACTTTGTGGGAAAGAGAATGAGTTTTGACTAAGCATTTTCAGTGCAAATGTATCAGATTGTCTGTTATGGGCAGGATTCTTACCCCAAGGGGTTTACAGAGATAGGTGAAAATACATGCTAAGAATGGATGAGATGAAGTACTATGTGGATCTGGGTCACACACTAATACTTGCACTGATACATTGATACAGGAGTTACTTTTGGTCTTCTGCTTGTTTGATCCAGAGATTTCATACAAATATCTTGTAATATTCAAATCTATTGTGCTTCCTAGTTAACATTGTGAATTCAGATTGCAAAGGATGCCAAGCTCTTGAAGTATTTATTTATGGTTCTTGAGTATCAGATAGTATGGAGAGTTTGGATAGTGAGGATCGTCAGTCTTACATAAGTATTTTTATCCAAAGCAGTTTGGCTTCTGGTATTGGGTAGGGAGAAATTTTGTGTGTTTTACCTTATCTTTTCACTGCTTTGTCCCCAGGTTCCAGCATTTGAGGGTGACGATGGATTCTGTGTGTTTGAGAGCAACGCCATTGCCTACTATGGTAATTTGCAGGGGTATATGGGAATGGGAGAATTTGGAGGTGAGGGTGTACAAGAGGGTGTGAGCGGGGATGGATATGAAGGAATTCTTCAGGACCTGGACTGGTGTTGGCATTCCCCCAGAGTTCTGACCTTTGTGTTCTGCCTCTGCAGTGAGCAATGAGGAGCTGCGGGGAAGTACTCCAGAGGCAGCAGCCCAGGTGGTGCAGTGGGTGAGCTTTGCTGATTCCGACATAGTGCCCCCAGCCAGTACCTGGGTATTCCCCACCTTGGGCATCATGCACCACAACAAACAGGTGAGCCTTGGAACTTTGGGAGAAGCCAGGGGCAGGGGTGGCCTTAGCTCCTGGGTGTTGGGAGTAAGAAATAAAATAGGTTGAAAAAAAGGTGCCAAGGATATATAGGCAATGAGAAGACGTACTCTCTGGGGTACAAGTTTGAAGTAGTGGGCAGTTGATGGAGGAAGTGTCTGTCATGAGTGGTCACAAGAGGGATTGCTGCTGTGAAGAGATTATACCAAATGGTAAAGGGGGTGGCTGGACCAGAGGACCTCTAAAGTTCCTTTATGATATATTTAGAATGATCCTAGGGTCTGTCTCCATTGAAAGAGGGTGAGGGTGAGCTCAGACTTCTAGGTGAAATAGCCTTCTTAGTTCTATTAATTGGGGAGGTGAGGGAAAGGAATTGGTACCCACTGATGAGTTTTATCATGTTGAATCACTAGGCCACTGAGAATGCAAAGGAGGAAGTGAGGCGAATTCTGGGGCTGCTGGATGCTCACTTGAAGACGAGGACTTTTCTGGTGGGCGAACGAGTGACATTGGCTGACATCACAGTTGTCTGCACCCTGTTGTGGCTCTATAAGCAGGTGAAGTTTATGGAGAATCTATTTGGCAGAGGGTAGATGGGGATTAGAAGCAAAGTGACAAGGTATCTATGTTACCCTGTATTCTGCTGAGGGCTTGGAAAACAGCTAGAGCTGGGTGCAGTGGCTCACACCTGTAATCCGAACACAATGGGAGGCCGAGCTAGGCAGATCACCTGAGGTCAGGAGTTTGAGACCAGCCTGGCTAACATGGTGAAACCCCGTCCTTACTAAAAATACAAGAATTAGCTGGGTGTGGTGGCGCACACCTATAGTTCCAGCTACCTGGGAGGCTGAGGCACAAGAATCACTTGAACCTGGGAGGTGGAGGTTGCAGTGAGCAGAGATTGCCCCACTGCACTCCAGTCTGGGCAACAGAGTGAGACTTCGTCTCAAAACAAATAAACAAACAAAAAACAGCCAGGAATCCCAGGACTGAATACCATCACTTGCTTTCCCTTGTCTTAAGAAGTTGGGTAATGTCTTGCCTTTAGTTCCTGTTTGGCAGCTAAGATGTTTAGTTTGTTGCCATATTTCTTGGGAAGATTGGTTGTTCTTAGTTGTGAAGACAGAGGTGATGATGGTAGCGAAGCATTAAGATCTTTTTGGAGGCAGGCCAGGCACTATGTCTAACACCTATAATCCCAGCACTTTGGGAGGCCTAGGCAGGTGGATCACTTGAGGTCAGGAGTTTGAGGCCATCCTGGCCAGCATGGCGAAACCCTGTCTTAAAAATACGAAAATTAGCCAGGCGTGGTGGTAGGCACCTGTAATCCCAGCTACTTGGCAGGCTGAGGCAGGAGAATCACTTGAACCCATGAGGTGGAGGTAGCAGTGAGCCAAGATTGAGCCACTGCACTCCATCCTGGCGGACAAGAGCGAGACTCCATCTCAAAAAAAAAAAAAAAAAAAAAGGCTCTTTTGGAGACAAGTACAGGTTGAAGCCTTGGCTTCATTGTTTACCAATGTAGGTAAAGAGTTATTTGTGGGTGAATTGCTTTAGTCCCCGTTTTTTACTTTTTGCAATCTATAAAATCAGGGTAGTAATAATCACTGTCAAGGTTATTGGGTCAAAAAAGAATGACAAGTCACTGGTTTCCAAATAAAAGCTCTTGGACTCATGCTGGTCCAGAATAGTAATGTGATCATAGCAAAGAGAAAAACACTTACTGCATGCCAGACCCTGTGCCAGGGGCCTCATGGGGATCATCTTAGTCTAATAAGTGGTAGAGTAGAATTTGAACCCAAGTACTGTGGAACCAGCACTCTGATTGCTATGTTCTGTTTCCATGACAAGATTTTTTTCCTCTTCTGATCTTTGCAAACTAAAAAATAACAACAGTTCTACGCGAAGCTGTTTATTCTTATTTGTCTTTGACCGTGGCCAATACACCAGACACTAACTTTAATTTGAAGGACTATCCATTATTCTTTTTTTTTTTTTTTTGTCAGAGTCTTGCTCTGTCACCCAGGCTGGAGTGCAGTGACACGATCTTGGCTCACTGGAACCTCCACCTCCCAGGTTCAAGCAATTCTCCTGCCTCAGCCTCCCAAGTAGCTGGGATTACAGGCATGCACCACCAAACCCAGCTAATTTTGTGGTTTTGCCATGTTGGTCAGGCTGGTCTCGATCTCTGGATGTGAGGTGATCCACCCGCCTTGGCCTCCCAAATTGCTGGGATTACAGGCATGAGCCACCGCGCCCAGCCAGGGCTGTCCATTCTAAATCGGTTTGAATGTTCTTTACTTTTTGAAGTTTGATGGGTGTGTGTGTGTGTGTGTATAGTATGGCCAATGTAGATAGTAAATATCTATAGTGTTTAGATTTTATTTGGCAAAATAAGTAGTTGATACCCCTCTGTGGGTCTCAACCTTTTTTTTTTTGTGACGAGGTCTCGCTCTTGTCCCCCAGGCTGGAGTGTGATGGTGCGATCTCGGCTCATTGCAACCTCCGCCTCCCGAGTTCAAGCGATTCTCCTGCCTCAGCCTCCCGAGTAGCTGGGATTACAGGCATGTGCCACCATGCCCGGCTAATTTTTGTACTTCTAGTAGAGGCGGGGTTTCACCGTGTTGGCCAGGCTGGTCTCGAACTCCTGACCTCAGGTGATCCGCCCGCCTTGGCCTCCCAAAGTGCTGGGATTACAGGTGTGAGCCACCGCGCCTGGCCGACATGTGAAATTTAAAAGATTGGAAACAGTAGCTCTGAAATAGTTTTCTAAAGGAGCAAGACAATTATTATTCCTACTCCTAAATAGAGGATGGACCCAAGCGTCCATCCATTAAACTGTACTGCACTGAACAAAAAGATTAGAAAAAGAAATGGAGGCGGGGTGCGGTGGCTCATACCTGTAATCCCAGCACTTCAGGAGGCCAGGGTGGGAGGACTGCTTGAGCATACGAGTTCAAGATCAGTCTGGGCAACATAGTGAGACCCCATCTCTATTCCATCTCTATTACTTTTTTTTTTTTTTTTTTTTTTTTTTTGAGACAAAGTCTCACTCTGTCACCTAGGTTGGAGTGCAGTGGCGTGATCTTGGTTCACTGCAACCTTCTCCTCCTGGGTTCAAGTGAGTCTCCTGCCTCAGCCTCTGGAGTAACTGGGACTACAGGCGTGTGCCACCACGCCCGGCTAATTTTTTGTTTTGTTTTGTTTTTTGAGATGGAGTCTTAACTTTGTCACCCTGGCTGGAGTGCAGTGGCACGATCTCTGCTCACTGCAAGCTCCGCCTCCCAGGTTCACACCATTCTCCTGCCTCAGCCTCCCGAGTAGCTGGGACTACAGGTGCCCGTCACCACCCCCAGCTAACTTTTTTTATTTTTAGTAGAGACGGGGTTTCACCGTGTTAGCCGGGATGGTCTTGATCTCCTGACCTCATGATCCACTTGCCTTAGCCTCCTAAAGTTCTGGGATTACAGGCATGAACCACTGCGTCCAGCCTCTTAAAGCGCTTGTAAAAATTAATTTACTTGGGTCGGGCACGGTGGCTCACACCTGTAATCCCAGCACTTTGGGAGGCCAAGGCGGGCAGATCACTTGAGGTCAGAGTTTGAGAACAGCCTGGCTAACGGGGAAACCCCATCTCTACTAAAAATACAAAAATTAATTGGGCATCCTGGTGGGCACCTGTAGTCCCAGCTACTCAGGAGGCTGAGGCACAGGAATCACTTGCGAGGATCACTTGAACCCAGGAGGCAGAGGCTGCAGTGAGCTGAGATCATGCCATTGCACTCCAGCCTGGGCGACAGAGCGAGACTCTGTCTCAAAAAAAAAAAAAAAAAAAAAAAAAAAAAACTAAAAAAATGAAGAAATGGGAAGTAATCCAGGGAAGGATGATGTTGTATGACGCTGTTGTCTATAGGGTTTGAAAAGAAGGTGGGCACTGGGACTTAGGTAGAGCAAGGGTTCTTGCTGTGGACAGGGCCTTTCCACTGACTTTGTTTCCACCCTTATGTCCTGGCAGGTCCTAGAGCCTTCTTTCCGCCAGGCCTTTCCCAATACCAACCGCTGGTTCCTCACCTGCATTAATCAGCCCCAGTTCCGGGCTGTCTTGGGGGAAGTGAAGCTGTGTGAGAAGATGGCCCAGTTTGATGGTGAGTCTGAGGAGATCAGGAGGCATATGGCCAGGATCAGGGTCTGGTTTGCTCCGCATCAGCCCCTTGATTTCCTGTCTTGCTTTTGGGTTATAGGGATCTGCAGAATGTAGGGTGTCAATGTAGTAATTAATATTATGTGCAATTTGTTTCATGCACACTCATACCCTAATTTGTATTAGTGTGTAGAGTTGGGATATAAAGTATTTGTTGCTAAGGGTGTGTTCTTGCTGGAGGACATACAGTGAACTGATGGGCTGTCTGGAGCCTAGGTTCCTTACTTGTCCCATTCGTCAGTTTCCTCTGTTACTCTGCTTACCCTGCGTGGTTTTGGAGGGGTGTGGAAAGAGGCAGAACATTCATTCACTTTCCTCCCTTCCTCCGCACCAGCTAAAAAGTTTGCAGAGACCCAGCCTAAAAAAGATACACCACGGAAAGAGAAGGGTTCACGGGAAGAGAAGCAGAAGCCCCAGGCTGAGCGGAAGGAGGAGAAAAAGGCGGCTGCCCCTGCTCCTGAGGAGGAGATGGATGAATGTGAGCAGGCGCTGGCTGCTGAGCCCAAGGCCAAGGACCCCTTCGCTCACTTGCCCAAGAGGTAAGGATATTGGAGGGTGGAGGGTGTGGGACCAGAGAAGGCCTGTTCTCACCTTTATGTGTCTGTCCCCCTTCACACACAGCTAGAGCCAGAATTTTAGGTTCATGTAAAGTTAAAGGTATATTTTAGTTGCAAATAAAGCAGCTTTGTAGGCTGATCATCAGGAATTGGGCAAATTTTGATTGTGGAGAGCAAGTTCCAAATACAGCCAGTGCTGGGGAAGATTGAACTCCTATTCCAACAAAGACAGGAACAGATTTTCATATAGTGGTAAACTGGTTTTGAGCAAGCTCATTTGACCATTTGAGAGCTCTGAGAACAAATACAGGGAGAGGGGTGGGGAAGAAGAAAGTGCAGAGAGCCTTGGGTGGCGCTGCGCGGCTGGCTGTGCCGAGGCAGTGGATGCCAGAGCAGGGTCCTTTGCATTGTTTTGTTTTCTGTTTTGCTGAATCAGACTGTACAAAAATTGCTCACTAAGAAAAAGGATGAAGATGGCCGGGCGCGGTGGCTCACGCCTGTAATCCCAGCGCTTTGGGAGGCCGAGGCGGGCGGATCACAAGGTCAGGAGATCGAGACCACGGTGAAACCCCGTCTCTACTAAAAATACAAAAAGTTAGCCGGGCGCGGTTGTGGGCGCCTGTAGTCCCAGCTACTCGGGAGGCTGAGGCAGGAGAATGGCGTGAACCCGGGAGGCGGAGCTTGCAGTGAGCCGAGATCGCACCACTGCACTCCAGCCTGGGCGACAGAGCGAGACTCCGTCTCAAAAAAGAAAAAAAAAAAAAAAGAAAAAGGATGAAGATCATAGCTAAGTAGTGTCTGTCTAGTTCATTGTTCCACAACTGGGGGGAGTTAAGTCCCCAAGTAGAAGAAAGTAGGTGTCCTCTGTATGCTTTTTTCAGTTAAAGGCAGGGGTTCTTGGAAAAAATAATATAATGAAAGCGAGACTTTTGGCGTGAAACAAGTAGGACACTGAGTGCCTGCCCAGTCCTCTGGGATGGAGTCAGTCAGTCTTCCATCACTGCTCCAAGTCATTTTATTGAGAGTTCAAACAGTATGAGAAATCTATATTCGGTGGTCACTTTGCTTTGAAACTCCTCTTTCTCTGCATTTTTTGCTCCCGCTCACTCCAAAGCCATTCATCTTTTCACTACTTGGTCTGTTAGGGTTTACATTTGACCTTCTCCCATTTTGTAATGACTTCGATGCAGGGTGAACCAGCCTAAAGGAGCATCCACTGGTAGGGACAGAATAGCTGTGCATAGAGTTGTGAATTACAAGCATTGCACCAATGGACAGGAGCAACTTGGGGTGTAGCTGAAAGTTCTTACTCACGGGTACTTTGTACAAGACCAGGAAGACTCCATCCAGATGCAGGCGCTCTTTAAAGATGTATTTTTTGAACTAGTGATTTGCCTTGAATTGAGCACAGGTGCAGGTCAAGAGTGAGGAGGATTTTTGGTGTGTGTAAATAGGTCATGATAACTAACCCAAATTACATACTGTGTTGTAACTCAGACGTTAATTATTAGCTAGAGATTTTCACATATAGTAGGTCAGTACTCTGGGCAGGAAATAAATGAGGCAGTAGTAAACTTAAAATCTTTAATAAACTTTACATTTTCTTAACATGCTTTTGGGAATGTTTATTAATGTATATTTGTTGGGTTACCATGATGTCCTATAGGGCTACCAGAAATGCTTTCCCCAAGGTTTTTTGTTGTTGTTGTTTGTTTGTTTGTTTGTTTTGAACAGGGTTTTACTTAGTCCAGTCTGCAGTGCAGTAGCATGATCACGGCTCACTGCAGTCGCCTGGATTCAAGCGATCCTTGAATCCTCCTGGATTCAAGCGATCCTCCTACCTCAGCCTCTGGAGTAGCTGGGACAAAGGCACACACCACCACACCCAGCTAATTTTTTATTATTTGTAGAGACTAGGTCTCACTATGTTGCCCAGGCTGGTCACAAACTCCTGGGCTCAAGCGATCTGTGGCCTCTCAAAGTGCTGGAATTACAGGTGTGAGCCACTGTACCTGGCTTTTTTTTTTTTTTTTTTTTTTTTTTTTTTTTTTTGAGACGGAGTCTCACTCTGTCACCCAGGCTGGAGTGAAGTGGTGCAATCTCAGCTCACTGCAACCTCCGCTTCCCCGGTTCGAGTGATTCTCCTGCCTCAGCCTTCCAAGTAGCTGGGACTACAAGCGTGTGCCACCACGCCTGGCTAATTTTTTTTTTTTTTTTTTTTTTTTTTTTTGAGACGGAGTCTCGCTCTGCCGCCCAGGCTGGAGTGCAGTGGCCGGATCTCAGCTCACTGCAAGCTCCGCCTCCCGGGTTTACGCCATTCTCCTGCCTCAGCCTCCCGAGTAGCTGGAACTACAGGCGCCCGCCACCTCGCCCGGCTAGTTTTTTGTATTTTTTAGTAGAGACGGGGTTTCACCGTGTTAGCCAGGATGGTCTCGATCTCCTGACCTCATGATCCGCCCGTCTCGGCCTCCCAAAGTGCTGGGATTACAGGCTTGAGCCACCGCGCCCGGCCGCCTGGCTAATTTTTTGTATTTTTAGTAGAGACGGAGTTTCACCATGCTGGGCAGGCTGGTCTCGGACTCCTGACCTCGTGATCCGCCCACCTCTACCTCCCAAAGTGCTGGGATTACAGATAAGAGCCACTGCTCCCAGCCTTTGTTTTGTTCTGTTTTGTTCTGTTTTGTTTTGTTTTCTGAGACAGAGTCTCACTCTTTTGCCCAGGCTGAAATGCAGTGGTGTGATCTCTGCTCACTGCAGTCTCCGCCTCCCGGGTTGAAGCAATTCCCCTGCCTGAGCCTCCTGAGTAGCTGGGATTACAGGTGCGCGCCACCATGCCCGGCTAATTTTTGTATTTTTAGTAGAGACAGAGTTTCACCATGTTGATCAGGCTGGTCTCGACCTGACCTCAGGCAATCCGCCTGCCTTGGCCTCCCAAAGTGGTGGGATTACAGGCGTGAGCCACCGCCTCCGGCTCCCCCAGCATTTTTAGTGTCCTAAAAGTGATGTCCTAAAAGACCAAGCTATCAATGTTCAGGTTTTAATTCTAGTTCTTTTAAGACCCAGCTAGGTGAAGCACGGTGGCTCACACTGCTTGGCAGGCTGAGGTGAGAGGGTCACTTGGGCCCAGGAGGTTGAGGTTGCAGTGAGCCATGATCATGCCCCTGCACTTGGGTGACTGAGCAAGACCCTGTCTCAGAACAAATAACAAAGCTTGCACAGCTCAGGAAGGTGTGAAACAATTCCTAGCCCCACTTTTGGTGTGGTTGAGGTTTTAAGAGTCCTCAGATGAGGTCTCTTATGCATTTGGAAAGGAACCTGGGACCTCGAGTTAAAGGACAGATCCTCTGCTTTGCTACAGTGTAAACTTGGACCAGTCATTCTACTTGGTCTCATCTGTAAAGAGAGGGGAGGGTCAGGGTAACAGTTCGTAACTCATGGGTTATAAGGATTGAGTGAAATTGATACTCGTGGCAATATTTATGCTACGAACAGTAGAACCAACTAAACATTCAGTTTAATGTTCAGTGTTTAGTAGATTTGTGGCACAATCCTGCATTAGAAGATTATTTGGCCATTAAAATGTTTGCAAAGAATTCTGTTTTTGAGGTAGGGTCTTGCTGTGTTGCTTAGTCTGGTCTCCAACTCCTGATCTCAGGTGGTCCTTCTACCTCAGCCTTCTGAGTAGCTGGGACTGCTAGTGCAAGAAATTGTTTTGCTTTTTTGACAGGGTCTTGCTCTGTCTCCCAGGCTGGAGTGCAGTGGTGTGATCTCGGCTCACTGCAACCTCTGCCTCCTGGACTCAAGCAATTATCTTGCCTCAGCCTTCTGAGTAGCTGGGATAACAGGCGTGAGCCACGGTGCCCAGCTCCTAGCTAATTTTAAAATTTTTTGTAGAGACAGGATGGCAGAATTCTTAACACTATGGATAGCATGTCACAGTAACAACAAAGTATAAGCACAAAACTGCATATGTCATGGCTACATCTTTGGAAGATCAAAGGCTATAGGAAAATACATAAAAAGATTATCGTGTTCGTTGGCATGATAGGTGATTTTCTTCAGTCAGCATATATATATATATAATGTATATGTACACACACATATAGAGAGAGATGGAGTCTTGCTCTGTTGCCAGCCTGGAGTGCAGTGGTGCAATCTCGGCTCACTGCAGCCTCCATCTCCTGGGTTAAAGCAAGTCTCCTGCCCCAGCCTCCCGAGTAGCTGGGACTACAGGCGCATGCCACCAACTTTTTATTTTATTTTATTTTATTTATTTATTTATTTTTAGTAAAGATGGATTTTCACCATGTTGGCCAGGATGGTCTTGATCTCTTGCCCTCATGATCTGCCCGCCTCGGCCTCCCAAAGTGTCGGGATTACAGGTGTGAGCCACTGCCTGGCCTTTTTTTTTTTTTTTTTTTGCCCCTAGACGGGACTCTTCCTCTATCGCCCAGGCTAGAGTGCAGTGGCATGATCTCTGCTCACTGCAACCTCCGCCTCCAGAGTTCAAGCAATTCTCCTGTCTCAGCCTGCCACCATGCCCGGCTAATTTTTGTATTTTTAGTAGAAACGGGGTTTCACCTTGTTGGTCAGGCTGGTCTCCAACTCTGGACGGGAGGTGATCCACCCGCCTCGGCCTCCCAAAGTGCTGGGATTACAGGCGTGAGCCACCACGTCCGGCCAGTGTATGTGTTTATAATTGGAAATAAAGAAAACAGATCTCCAACCATGGAGGGAGTGACCTCTGCTATATTGATGCTGGCATTCTTGGCTCAGTATGCCAGATTGCTTTTAAGATAACCTGAACCTAAGGGCTTTCCAGCATCAGAAAACCTCGAAAAAGACTAAAGCTTGTTTATAGGCAGAGAGGGACTAAAGGACATGGGTGTAAGATTTGGGGTGGAGGCCCTTTGAGAATGTTCATTGCTTACATTCCTGTTACAGCTTGTGTAACCTGAAGAGGCCTGTATGGTGGGGGGAAGAAACTTGGATGAGTCAGTGACTGAGTGTGGTTCATGGAAAACAGCCTGGAGGGCCTGAACAGGGAAAAAGAATCCTCACTCTGTCACCACCTGGGGGCAGTAGTTGTCCATGCCCTTCCTGGGGCACATCTCATGAGCCCCTCTTTGAGTTCACCCTCCACATGCCTTGCATACTTACGCAGAGGAGTGTCCTAGGCCCCTTTTCAAACCCCTTGAGCTCTCTTCCCTCATAAGGTCATACACATCTGCCAGCGCAGTGACCATTTCCTTTATATTAGTAAAGCTGAAAAGAAAGCACCCTTCACTTCTCTTAGCCTGGCAACCCTCCTCCTTGTTGACCCCCATGCTTTCTTCCTCTTAGTACCTTTGTGTTGGATGAATTTAAGCGCAAGTACTCCAATGAGGACACACTCTCTGTGGCACTGCCATATTTCTGGGAACACTTTGATAAGGACGGCTGGTCCCTGTGGTACTCAGAGTATCGCTTCCCTGAAGAACTCACTCAGACCTTCATGAGCTGCAATCTCATCACTGGTAAGAGAGCGGGTCTGAGACGAGGAAGGAGAACAAAGAGTAGCAAGTGCTGTGATTCCAAAGGCTGAATGTTCTCGCTTGCCCCTTCAGGAATGTTCCAGCGACTGGACAAGCTGAGGAAGAATGCCTTCGCCAGTGTCATCCTCTTTGGAACCAACAATAGCAGCTCCATTTCTGGAGTCTGGGTCTTCCGAGGCCAGGAGCTTGCCTTTCCGGTGAGGAAGGTGGAGGAGAGGAGTCTCTTTAGGGTGGGGCAGGGGTATAGGAATTATTGTGTTTTATTTCTGAGCTGATGGACGTTGAGAAGGGTGCAGGAATGCTTATAGGAAGGAGCAGTTCATGTTCACAGTAGACCTGGGGTCTGATGACAGGTGTTTGAGCTGGAAGTAACACAGGTGTGGGGTGGTGTCTCATAACTTGACCACGTGCTGGCTTTTTATCCCCAGCTGAGTCCAGATTGGCAGGTGGACTACGAGTCATACACATGGCGGAAACTGGATCCTGGCAGCGAGGAGACCCAGACGCTGGTTCGAGAGTACTTTTCCTGGGAGGGGGCCTTCCAGCATGTGGGCAAAGCCTTCAATCAGGGCAAGATCTTCAAGTGAACATCTCTTGCCATCGCCTAGCTGCCTGCACCTGCCCTTCAGGGAGATGGGGGTCATTAAAGGAAACTGAACATTGAACCCTTTCCTGTCCTGCCTCCTTTGTGAGTGGTGGCGTCTCCAAGGGGAGTAAATATGTTGAAGCAGGGCACTTTCTGTGTTTGCAGTACCTCGATATGCAGGAGAGAAGACTTCAGAAGAACAGAAATAGAGGCCTGTGTTCACTTGTGATTTTAATTACCCTGCCTCCTACGGTGATGACTGTCTTCTAGCTGGGAAAGAGCGGAAGCAGTTGGGGCGGATAGTGACATGGGGCTTTGTGACTACCTAATTCGTAGGGGTCAGATTCCAGGCCTTTCCCAGTGAAGGGAGATAATAGCTGCTAATAACAAGAGCTAACATGTATAATTCAGAGTGCAAAGAAACTCTACATTATTTCCTATAACTGTCCTGTGAGGTAGGTAGCTGACAATATGCAAGGGTTGTAGTTTCTTTTGTTTTGTTTTTTTGAGACAAGGTCTGGCTCTGTTGCCCAGGCTGGAATGCAGTGGTGCAGTCTCAGCTCAACCTCCGTCTCCCAGGCTCAAGCCATCCTCCCACCTTAGCCTCCCGAGTAGCTGGGACTATAGGTGTGCACCACCACACCCAGCTAATTTTCTTTTTCTTTTTTTTTTTTTTTCTGTAGAGATGGGGTTTTGCCATATTGCCCAGGCTGGTCTCAAACTTGAGCTCCAGCGGTCGTCCTGCCTTGGTCTCCCAAAGTGTTGGGATGATAGGCATGCATCACCATGCCTGCCCTAGGGCTGTAGTTCAGATGCCTCAAACCTGCAGGGCAAGGCATAGACTACTCAGAACAGGCACTGGCCTGGCCCGGCCCGTTGGCCCTTTCCCGGCTGCATTGTCAGGCTGGTGGTATCCCTGATTTCTAACGGGAAGCATAGGGGTTTAGAGATTTCACTAACTTGCCTGTGATCACACATTTTAAGTGTTAGAGGCAGAGTTTTGAACCCAGTGGGTGTCACTTTTTTTTTTTTACTTTAAAATTTTTTTGGTAAAACTGGGTCAGGAAAATGTTTTAAATTTTTTTTATTAGAGAGCAGGGGTTCTTGCTATGTTGCCTAGGCCGGAGTACAGTGGCTGGCTGTACACAGGCTCAATCGTGCTATAGTTTTGAAGTCCTGGTCTCAAGTGATCCTCCCGCCTCAGCCCCCTTAGTAGGTGGTATTATAAGCGTATGCCATCACGCCTCGCTTGGGTGTCACTTTTTTTTTTTTTTTTGAGACAGTTTTACTCTTGTTGCCCAGGCTGGAGTTCAATGGTGTGGTCTCGGCTCACCGCAGCCTCCACCTCCTGAGTCCTGCTTCAAGCAGTTCTGCCTCAGCCTCCTGAGTAGCTGGGATTACAGGCACACGCCACCATGCCCAGCTAATTTTTGTATTTTTGGTAGAGACAGGGTTTCACCATGTTGGCCAGGCTGGTCTTGAACTTCTGACCTCGTGATTCGCCCACCTTGGCCTCCCAAAGTGCTGGGATTACAGGCTGAGCCACTGCGCCTGGCGGGTGTCACTCTTGAAGCCTGTGTCCACGCCCTGCTGCCTCCTAGAAGGTAGAGTGGTTATAATTGTCAGCTAATATCCTGCTCAGGCCAAAGGTTACCCTTTTTTCCCCTTTGAGCTTAATTTTTATTATATCCTTTTCAGATTTTCTTGCTCTTCTGTCTTTTCTGAAGATCGTTGAAGATCTCCCTGTAAATGTAACAGTTTGGGTGAAATTGGAAACCTCTAGATTGAGTCACGTTTTGAGGCATATGCAGAAACGGGTGACTGCCTTTGGTCCCCAGCTTATGGTTTTGTGTGTGGTTTTTTTATGCTGTTTCTTAGTCCAGGCACAGAAAAGGGCTCTTGGCTTGGATGGGGAAGCCAAGTACATAGCACGGGTTGGTAGTTGGGAGGGGATTGGGCTGTCATCTGCAGCTGAGCACGTTTGACCTGCCATTGGAGTGGGCAGTGAAGAGTTGTGGTTTAGAATCCATATGGGTGGGGATGGGCTGATGCTTGCTCAGACTCTGCTCTCTGGCAGCTGATCTTGAACTGGGTCCAAACTTGATACCTTTCTTCTGAGCTTCCTGGGCTCTTGTTAGCTACGATGTAAAAATGCTAGGTCAGGTGGTGCATTGACATGTTCCTGTAGTCCTGGCGACTTGGGTCGGGGGATGGCTGAGGCCAGGAGTTGGAGGCCTTAGCAGTGCTTGCCATGATTGCAACTGAATAGCCAATGCACTCCAGCCTGGGCAACACAGACCCCCATCTCAAAAATAAAGTGCTAGATGCAGACTTTTGTGCCTCTTAGCTTGTTGCTGGGGCCTCACTGAAGCTGTCAGACTCTTCCCAAATTCTGTTTCAAATCACACCTCCTTCTGTGGTTGTGGGACCTTCACCACCTTCCTGGTGTTTGCTCACCGTAACCTCCTGTGGCTGAAGCCTCAGACAGGAGGAAGCAAGTTGAAAGAGTAGTTTAGGTTTGAGAGGGCGGCTTGAAAGGCTCAGGAGGGAAGCCCAACTGTGAGGTGTGTGTGGGGTTCTGCTGGGTGGGCCATGGGCAGCAGCGGGCCTGGCAGCCCACACGGACTAGGCGATCTGGGCTGGGGCAGGGTCCCCTACCTCAGCCTCCCTCTGCTTGCAGGAAGAGTGAGTCATCTGCACATCCTGCCTCCAGCCCTCGCTGTGGTGCAGAGTAAGAGTGGCCAGGTTGTTGTTTGAGGCCGAGCTTGCACTTGGGCGAGGGCCAGTACCCACAAGCAGGAGGAGGAGCCTCAAGAGGAGAGGGTTGTGGCCCCAGGAAGGCTGGGCCGTTGGCCTCTACACGGGGCTGGGATGTGAGGGCTTCTCTGCTGTGGTGGGTAGGGGAGAGGTTAACAGTGGAAATTTCTAACGGCAGATGTGAGGCAGGAAAGGGGAAGCACATCTGGAGTTCTTTCTGTCCCCCGCCTTGCCCCAGGGAGGCCTGAGTCACTGCAGCAAGGGCTCTTCCCCTTCCCATCCCAGCTGGGCTCGGCTCTCCATGGCTCGATGGATCTTTCCTTTTCCTTGCTTTTGCTGTGGGTAGCCAATCAGAGCCTGCGCCTGTCGATGTCTGTGGTTGCTGGGCAGTTTTCTCTTGGTTCCAGGGAGTCTCATGCCACCCAACATAGAGCTGGGTGTCATACCACATAGAGCTGGCGACCCGGCTCCACGGTCCAGCACGTGGCACAGAGACTAGGGGCGAGGAGCAGAAAGGGAAGGGGGTGTTTGAATGGATCAGGGGCTGAGGGCAGGGCATGATCTTAGAAAACTAGGGTAAAATGAGGGAAGGTGGAGGCTCTTTTATCTACTTACTGGGCAAAATCTCAGAGCCTCCACAGAGGGAGGGTGAAAGAAACTGGAGAAGGGGTTGGGGCTCAGCGTTGCAGTTGACTCAGATAAAATCTTTACAGAGCCTGGAGTGTGAATGGGAGGGACTGAAAGAGACTTGGTTAGTTTGTAGATAAACCAGTAGATACTGGTTATAAGCAGCTATTTATCTTAGCTGTTGGCACTTCTGCTTAAGTCACTTATTAAAAAGTTAAAAACCTTTAAAGTTCTTCCAAGAAAGACTTACATTGTTTCCTTTTTTTCATGCCCTGCTTTGAGCTGGAGCTGGACAGCTGCTGCTCTCACTGGATCGGACCCATCCCACCAGCTGCCCACATGCCCCAAATGTGCCACTTCCCCTTTTGAAAGGTGGGGGAAGCCAAGAGTGTTGAAGGGAGGGGAATGAAGTGCTTTGGAGGCTCCACCCAGTCATTTCTGAAATTAATACTGTGGTTTTCATGGCAACGGGCACTCTTTGTTGTCAACTCAGAACTTTCCCTCCACACACATCAAATGGATTTTTCTGGGTGCTGTAGCTTCCCCAGCTCCCCTAGCCAGTGTGCCTATAGGGCACTGCAGGGCACTAACTTCCCCTACCTGCTGTGCTCATGTATTTATTTATTTATTTTTTTTTTTTTGGAGACAGACTCTTGCTCTGTTGGCCAGGCTGGAGGGCAGTGGCATGATCTCGGCCCGCTGCAACCTCCGTCTCCCGGGCTCAAGCAATTCTTCTGCCTCAGCCTCCAGAGTAGCTGGGATTACAGGTGTGTGCCACCATGCCTGCTAATTTTTTTTTTTTTTGTAGTTTTAGTAGAGATGGGGTTTCACCATGTTAGCCAGGCTGGACTCGAACTACGAGCTCAGGTAATCCACCCGCCTTGGCCTCCCAAAGTGCTGGGATTACAGGCGTGAGCTACTGCGCCCAGCCCGCTTCTGTATGTTTGAATGTGATCCTGGGGTTCCCACCCAGTTACCTTCCTCTAGTGCTGTGGAGCTCACATTGGTGCTCCTGAAAGGTTACAGAAACTGCCACCTGTTTCTGTCTGTTTGCTCCAGTCAGACTGGCATGGCTCCCAGAGCAGGCTGTTGTTTTACTCCAGGGTAATTACTGGGGTGTCCCAGTGCCTCAGCACCCAAGGGATGGGTGGAGTGGGGTATGGTGGGGGGTGCTGGAGGGCAGCGCTTCCGTCACTTGAATCTCCCATTGGAGGGAGAATACCTTGGGCTGGTGGTACTGGCTCAGTGGTGATGTCCTGGCTACCCCATCTCAGTGTTCCTGGGCTCTCTTCATTCCCTTAGGCCCCTGCCTTCTCCACCACTCCCCTTTGTTCTCTTGATTTCCTCAGGATTTCGAGGCAAGCCTACTGACTCTACCTTTTGAACACAAGATATGCAGATTGGGGGTTGGATGGTCAGTGAGGGTTTGGGGCTATCTCTGATAGGATCTCCCATGGAATGTGCCTCCACTCCCAGCTGCCCTCCCCTCTGCAGCAGGAACAGCTGTCATGTGAAGGCCTCTCTGCTGGCTCAGCCCTTTTGCAATCATCTGGCGGGCTCTGCTGGGATGGGGTGGATGCTGAGGATGGGCAGAGCCAAGGGGTGAAGGAGGGAACGTAGTAGGGCAGGGGGAGCTGTCAGAGGGTAAGGAGGGCTCTGGAGTTCAGGGCTGAGGGAAGAAAGGCTGCCAAGGTCAGGCCGGGGGGTGGAAGGTGCTGAGCATGCCAGGGAGGTGGAATGATGAGCTTACGGTATCCATCCTGGGAGACTTTCAAGGTGGCAGGAGAGTAGGTTATAGCGGGAATCCAGGCAGTCATCCTTCAGGGAGATCCGCATTTCCCCTGACTCACAGGGGACCCATGGGGTGCTTTCCGGCTCGTCCTCCGTGTGGGACCTGAGTCACCAAGACGCCTAGGGTGTTGGCTGCCCTATAGTGGCAAGTCCTGTGCCCAGCCCTGCCCTGCCCCACCCCACCCACTCCTACTGTTAGGACAGGGGTTAGCAAACACACCCCTTTTATCCCACTCTTCAGTAGTAATTACCCGGCTCTTTGACTCAGACTTACAGAATGTACCTCTTGCAGGGACTGTCAGAGACCGTCTCTAATAACCTTATATTTTACCAGTGGGGAAACTGGAGCCCAGAGAGGTGAAGTGACTTATCAAGGGGGCATCTGAGCTTTTCCCAATTCTTGCAGTTACTCACTGAGTCACTTCTGCTCCAAAGCTGAGCAGGAGGATGCTTCCCTCAAACGCCAAGGGGTAAGGGTGGTGGACACAGCACACCAGGCGTGGAGGGGCAGGGAGAGCGAGGCATCTAAAGGCTTCCTGTGCCCGTCGCTTGGTAAGGGTAGCTTGGTAAGGAGTGTGGAAGTGGAGCCAGCCCTGGGGCCAGGGTCAGATGTAGCGATCCAAGTCCTGGGGCGGGCACAGGGCACGGAGTGTAACAGAGGCAGGACTTCGAGTGACAGGAACCTCAACTATGTGGTGACTCAGGCTCTGGGCAGCCTAGGCCCTTCCTTCCCTGCTCAGCCTGATCTCCTTTAAGAACTGTAAGCAGAGGAGAGAGGGAAACCCAGGCTGGTCTCCCTTTCCCCAGGAAGCTAGGGGAAAGGCAGAGGAAGTTGGAAAGGACAGGAGAAAAGCAGATTCCAAGAAAGGGGCGAGGAGGTGGTGTTCCCCGCTTCCTCGGCCCCTCCCTCCCTGCTCCCCGCTGGGGAGGGTAGCTGGCTGGGGCGTTGGCTGCTCCGTTTACTCCAACTCCCTCCCTCAGCTCCTGTTTACAACTCAGCCCGCCCAGTCCTTAGCTCAGTGCTGAGCTCTTCTGTTTTCTCTCTCTCCCTCCCTCCTTCCTTCACAGCCTCATACAGTCCTGTCTTGTCGCTTCTATTCCTTAACCTGGGGTCCGCGTCTCCTCTTATTGCCCTACAGCATCCCCACACCCCTAACTCTCTGCCTGAAATCCAGCCATGACCCGTGTGTCCACCGTCCCACTCTCCCTGCCCAATTCCTTTCCCTTCTGCCTGCCTGGACAGTCTTTCTTTGCCTTCTTTCCTCCCAGACGGTACACTGGAGACAGCCTCATGCCTCTTATTCTCTAACCAGCTTTAACTTGGGTTCTGCTTCGGCTTGAAGATTTCATTAGGACTGAGTGTAATTGGAGAGTTTCTGTGTATCAGAGCTCTCTGATCTAAGAAATTCAGGAACTCCTTATTTGAAACTTCAAGTTTAAATACAGGCTGGGATTTGAATTGAGCTGGGGAAGGATGATTTTACTTGGCTTTATATTTTGGGATAGGGTTAAGGGTTTGGGGCTTGAGAATTGCTTAGGAAATGATGTTTGGATTCCAGAATCACCAGATAGATTTGCTGTTAGACGGGGGGGGGACAATGACAGATCAGGAAGTGACGGAAGTGAGTGGAGAAGGGCCTGTTTGGCAGGGATGCTAATCCCTGGGCTGGTGTGTGTATGGGGTGGAGGTGGGGTCTGGGAGATCCCAGATGGTGCTAAGAAGGGTTAACAGTCATTTCTCTGCTTCTTTTTTTTTTGAGACAGAGTTTTGCTCTTCTTGCCCATGCTGGAGTGCAGTGGTACAATCTTGGCTCACTGTAACCTCCGCCTCTTGGGTTCAAGCAATTCTCCTGCCTCAGCCTCCTGAGTAGCTGGGATTACAGACATGTGCCACCATGTCCAGCTAATTTTGTATTTTTAATAGAGACGGGGTTTCACCAGGTTGGTCAGGCTGGTCTCGAGCTCCTGACCTCAAGTGATCCACTCGCCTTGGCCTCCCAAAGTGCTGGGATTACAGGTGTGAGCCACCAGGCACAGCCCATTTGTCTGCTTCTAAGAATATCATGCGAAAGGACCTTCATGGGGGAAAAAGTCTGCTTCTAAAGAGACTGCAAACAGACCACACACCTCATTTCCCTTCTGGGATCAGAAACTGAGATTACTCTTTGAGCAGTCAACCTCTTTTCTTCCTTGTAACATGCTGATTTCAGAAAAGGGGACTGTGGAAAGAAGGGAGGGGAAGGGGAATCCCCTGGCCAGGGGCCTGCCCACAGAGCTCCCCTTTGTGGTTACTATGGAAACAGGCATAATAGGAACAAAATAGAGGCATGTTGCCTGGCAACAGAAAAGCCCAAGGTTCATTACAGACACGCGCGCGCACACACACAAACTGACACATACACACACACACAAAACACGTACATATCAGGGAACCTCCCCTACTCCCCAGGGAGGGGGTGTCACTTCTGGGGAAGCTGGGGTGTCCCTGTGATGACAAGTCCTAGAGCTCATCCAGCTTTGGCAGTGTGTGTGGAGGACCGTGGTACCAGCTGCCTCCGAACGGTGGTGGAGCACCAGCAGCAGGGCTGACCTCCTTCTTATAAGAGGAAAGCCTTTACTTAATATCACAGAGGAGTCCAAACCTTCGAGAAGATGGAGGTTTTCTTTGCAAAGTAGGGACCAAAGGAACTCCTTAATAAAACATGGTGTGTAAAAATAAACAAACAAAAAGCAGGCCAGGTATGGTGGCTCGCGCTTGTAATCCCAGCACTTTGGGAGGCTGAGGCAGGCGGATCATGAGGTCAGGAGTTCGAGACCAGCATGGCCAGCATGGTGAAACCCCGTCTCTACTAAAAATACAAAAATTAGCCAGGCGTGGTGGTGCGTGCCTGTACTCCCAGCTACTTGGGAGGCTGAAGCAGGAGAATCGCTTGAACCCTGGAGGCAGAGGTTGCAGTGAGCCAAGATGAGCCAAGATCATGTCACTGCACTCCAGCCCAGGTGACAGAGCTAGACTCCATCTCAAAACAACAACAACAACAACAAACACCCAACTACAACAACAAACACCCAAAACATAGTGTGTCGGAGAGTGCTGGCAGGGGAGTAGCTGTGTAAAATACCTGGTAGAAAAGATAACTCCAATTCTCTCAAGGCATAGGACCTCCGAGGAATTCAAAGGACAAGGTAAAGGGCTATCAGAGCCGTTTCCTCCTGAACTGAGATTTTTGCTGGGATTCCATCTTGCCAAGGTCTCTATTGCTTCCACCACCATCACAGTTCCTCCACCCCATGTTGGACACACAGTAAATGTTTGGGTAGCTGCAAGAAAGACCCACAAGTAGGGGAATTGCTCCCTGGGGGCTGAGAGCCAGAGGAAGCTGTGACAGCCTGGGATGCAGGATGCTATCTACTGTAGAAAAGGCAAGGGCTTTGGAGCCAGTTATACCTGGAGTTCATTCATTCATTTGAAACATGCTCTTGAGTGATTGCTATGTGTCAGTCACTGCTCTAGGCATGAGGGGCCAGGGTGCAGTGGCTCACACCTATAATCCCAGCACTTTAGGAGGCTGAGGTGGGAGGATTACTTAAGCCCAGGAGTTCAAGACCAGCCTGGGCAACATAGTGAGACCCTATCTCTACCAAAAAAAAAAAAAAACCCACAGCTGAGCATGATAGTGTGCGTCTGTAGTCCCAGCTACTTGGGAGACTAAGGTGGGAGGATCACTTGAGCTTGGGAGGTTGAGGCTGTGGTGAGCCATGAATGCTCCACTGCACTCCATCCTGGGTGACAGAGTGAGACTGTCTCAAAACAAACAAACAAAAACAACAACAACAAAAATCAGTTAATCTAGGCACAAAGCATACAGCAGAGAAAAAGAACCCTGTCCTCATGAGGCTTAAATGCTAGTGGAAGCTTTGACTCCTCTCTGTGAGTTGTGTGATTTTAGGAAAATCATGAACCCTCTGAGGCCATTCCTCACTAAGTGTCTCCTTCTCAGGGTGTGCAAGGATTAATGAGCTGACAGATGAAAGTAGCTCCTGGCAAGGTGGCTCACGCCTGTAATCCCAGCACTTTGGGAGGCTGAAGTGGGCGGGGATCACCTGAGGTCAGGAGTTCAAGACCAGCCTGGCTAACATGGTGAAACCCCATCTCTACTAAAAAATACAAAAATTAGGCCGGGCACGGTGGCTCAAGCCTGTAATCCCAGCACTTTGAGAGGCCGAGACAGGCGGATCACGAGGTCAGGAAATCGAGACCATCCTGGCTAACATGGTGAAACCCCGTCTCTACTAAAAAATACAAAAAACTAGCCAGGCGAGGTGGCGGGCGCCTGTAGTCCCAGCTACTCGGGAGGCTGAGGCGGGGGAATGGCGTGAACCCGGGAGGCGGAGCTTGCAGTGAGCTGAGATCCAGCCACTGCACTCCAGCCTGGGCGACAGAGCCAGACTCCGTCTCAAAAAAAAAAAAAAAAAAAAAAACAAACCAAAAAAAAACCAATACAAAAATTAGCCAGGCATGGTGGCACATGCCTGTAATCCAGCTGCTTGGGAGACTGAGGAAGGAGAATCACTTGAACCTGGAGGGGGAGATTGCAGTGAGCCGAGATCATGCCACTGCAGTCCAGGCTTAGCAACAGAGTGAGACTCTCTCTCAAAAAACAAAACAAAACAAAACAAAAAAACCAACGAAGGTAGCTGCTGCAGGATCAGACACAATCATTATTAAGGTAGTTTTGCGAGGGAGGGTTGGGGAGGCTACACCAGTGGGCAGAAGGAGAGGAGTTGGCAGAAGTTTCTGAAAATGTGTGTGTCTCCACTTATACCACTGAAAACTTTGGAAAATATTCCCCTCCCCTGGGCTGAGGCGGCGGTCTTAGGAAACCCCAGCTCTGTTCCAGCCTGCAGGATCATTTTTTTTTTGTTTTAGATGGAATCTTGCTCTGTTGTCAGACTGGAGTGCAGTGGCATGATCTCAGCTCACTGCAACCTCCGCCTCCCGGGTTCAAGCGATTCTCCTGCCTCAGCCTCCCAAGTAGCTGGGACTACAGGCGTGCACCACCATGCCCGGCTAATTTTTGTATTTTTAGTAGAGACGAGGTTTCACCATGTTGCCCAGGCTGGTGTCGAACTCCTGAACTCAGGCGATCCACCTGTCTCGGCCTCCCAAAGTGCTAATTTTTGTATTTTTAGTAAAGACGGGGTTTCACCATGTTGGCCAGGATGGCCTTGATATCTTGACCTTGTGATCCACACCCCATTGGCCTCCCAAAGCGCTGAGATTACAAGCGTGAGCCACTGCGCCCGGCCAGGATCATGGTTTTTTTAGAGGGTAGGGTTGAGGTTAAACTTTCTCTAGCCCTCCAGTCTGGAATGGGACAAGAGCCGGTCCCCAGAAGTACCCCCACCAGGTAATCTTGACACTCATACCCCCGAATGAAGTACCTAGACAGTGATCTCTGCTTTGGGACTGCTTCAAAAACCAACCCCTCCCTCCTGCCTTCTTCCCTGTTGACCAAGAGGGTGGCCAGAACAAACAATGGAGCAGATAAGTTGGCTCTGAGCCTGGGACTCTGGCCTCTGCTGTTTGGATCCTAGGGGGCCAATCTAGCCCAGTCCAGGCGAAGGCGCAGCGTCCACGCCTTTCCGTGCTCTTCTTCCTTTTCTGCGCCAGCAGCCCCCCAGGCCCCCTTAGCCCTTTTTGCCGCTACCCTGTGTTTCCAACCTAGGTGTAAATCAACTCCTGTTTTAATGTGCACCAGGAACATTCGCTCTTTTAAGGAACAAGATGATGATTCCTTCCATAAAGTTAAAAATCCTTTGGTAAACTGTTAACAATGGTTACTTTTGGGGAGAGGGACTGTGATGGGGAGGAGGGAGACATCTGTATTTTATTGTATTTTTTTTTTCAGATGGAGTCTCGCTCTGTCACCAAGGCTGGAGTGCAGCGGCACAATCTTGGCTCACTGCAACCTCCGCCTCCCAAGTTTAAGGGATTCTCCTGCCTCAGCTTCCCCAGCAGCTGGGATTACAGGCCGCACCACCATGCCCTGCTAAATTTTGTATTTTTAGTCGAGGCGGGGTTTCACTATGTTGGCCAGGCTGGTCTCGAACTCCTGAGCTCAAGTGATCCACCTGTCTTGGCTTCCCAAAGTGCTGGAATTACAGGTGTAAGGCATCGTGCCTGGCCTTGGTGTGTGTGTGTGTGTTTTTAAAGCGTTCCATAGTTCAAAAGTTTTAGATTTTTTTTTTTCTTTAAATAAGGTAGGTGCTAGGAAAGGGGTGCAGAACAAAATGGGGGAGGAGGTGATTCTTGGGAAAGTCTGAGTCTGTGACTGTGTGCTTGGGATGTGTTGTGGCGAGGCTGCCTCTGCCATGGGGTTGAGTCATTATCTGGGCACCTGTGTGTGTATATTAGAGAGAGCGAGAGAAAATGCTGGTGCCCAAGTCTCCGCTTTGTGTTTTTACATGTCTCTGCCTGTCTGGATGTCTGCACATGCGGCTCCACCTTTCTGTGTCCATTATATGAGTGTCCATGTCTGTGGCTCCTCTGGCTGTCTCTTCCCTCCCCCACGGTCTGTACTCTGTGCCGGTAACTGGACCTGGACACAGCCCCCAGGGCTGGCAGCAGAGTTGACTGCTGGGTATTTTTAGCCTGTAAACATGTTTGCCATTTCAGAGGACAGGGCCGAGCTGGTCTCAGCTCCAGCCCACTCATGATCTTGCAGCAAGGAGGGCGCTCCTGCCTGGGCCAGGTCTCTTCAGTTCCCCAGCCTGGGGTCTCTCTTTCCTAGCATTTGGGAAGGAGGGGAAACTGGCTTGGAGTGGGCAGTGGGTGGCCACCTAGGAGGGAGGATAAGAGGACTCATGCGGGAGAAGAGAAAGGGAGTGTGGAGGGGAGTGTGTAGCCAGAAGGCCCCCGCACCCCATCATTAAGCGTTTAATAAAATCTCGATGTAGTTAGAAGTGGCTGTGGGAAATGGCTGTAAATTGGGAGACTCAGCGTCCCGCAAGTGGAGGGCGGGGGAGGGGCGCGCAGAGAAGGAATGGGAGGCAGAGGAAGCGCAGGGGCTCCGGCTCCTGGGGGCGTGAGTCTGGAGAGGAAGGTGGGCGTCAGGTCCGCTCTCCAACGACCGCAGGCCTCACCCCCGTATGCCCGCGGCCTGCGCAGCACCGCGGTGCACGGGGCACTGGTGACGCCGGCTCCTGGGGGTGGGAATCCAAGACAGTTCTGTGCGGGTAGGGACGGAAGGGCCCCGAGAAAGAGGGAAAGCAAGAAATGGGCGCGGCTGCATGGAGCTTGGAAACCAAGCAAGTAGGCTAGGGCCTGGGATCTGAAGTGTAGTTCCCTAAGCTGAGAGAAAACTCAAAGGTCCGGATCAGGCTGACGGTCGCGGCTGAATCACCCAAGCCCCAGCCGCCTTCGGAGCCCCCAGGCCCTTCCTGCAAAATAAGTTGATTCGCAGTTCCAGCTGTGAGGGCGAGCCCAGGGAGCCTGCGGGAGTTTCTTGCCAATGAAGCCACACATTGCACATGTTGGACAGCAGATCCAGGTCCGGGACAGGATAGGGGACAGTGGATGGGGGGAGGGGGGAAAGAACGTCCCCGCGTCCCCCAGCGGCCCCCCTCCCCAGCAGCCCACTCCCGGGTCCCTCCAGGGTCTGCGCCGCTCACCAGTCCTAGCCCCGCTCCGGCCCCGCCCGGCCCCGCCCTCTCCCCACAGCTCTGGGCAGACCCGCCCGCCCGAGCCGGAGTTACAAGAGCCGCCTCCGCGCAAGGGGGCCCGGCCACTCGGCGCTGCTCTGCCGCGGGGACTGCACCGCCCGCCCTGCCAGACCCGCCCGGAACGGGGCTCGTCGCCGCCAGTAGCCGCAGCACCGCAGCCTCGGGCCTCGCGCCGGCTATGGCTGTGCCCCGGGGCTGAGCCCTCAGGTAGGGGCGCCAGGCGCACCGTGGCGCCATCGGGGTCCGGGGCACCAAAGGCGGGTGGGGGGAGGTGGGTTGCGGGGCTCCGGCAGGGCGCGTTGTTGGGAGTGTCACTGTGAAGATTCAAGCAGTTTGGAGCAAGCGGGGCCACCTGGGGAGGCGACGCGTCGCTCTCTGGGAGCGGAGTTCTGCCTCCGGAGTTGGGGCTCAAGTTGGTTAAAGTTGGAAAATCGCTTCGAAGCGCTTTGCTCCACTCTATTTCTACGGAGGGCGGACTGTTGGCTCCACTACACGCAGGGTGCTGTGTTCCGGGCCTGGTGGCCTCTGTCCCACCTCCTCTCCCTGCATGGGGCGGTGGCTCAGGGGCTGCTCCTTTCGTATCCCATGTTTACTGGAGGGGAAATTTCCGAGATCGCCGCCGCGCCTCCGCGACGCCGCGCCTCCGCGACCCCGCGCCGTGCGCCCCCTCGGCTGTCCTTCCGCGCTCTCTGCACCTCCGCCCCTAACCGCGTCCCGAGTCGTCCAGGCCCCACCCTGTTCTGTACCACCAGCCCCTCAGCCTCCTGCAGCTGCCCGCCCTGGCCTTGCCCCTCTGTGTTCCCCGCTCCAGAAAACCTTCCTCTCGGGCCGCGGAGCCTGGAAGTTTGCAGTGCGCCTCCCAGCGGGATGGGTGGGGAGGGGGACATAATTAGGGAGATTCCTACGCTGAGGTGGGCGAGGACGGGGGTACTCTGCTGCGGCCCAGTCCTCGGGACCGCCCCTTCCCCTCGGGAGGCGGCGCTTTCCCCCACCCCACTCCCAAACCCGTCCGGGCGGGATGGCCCCCGCCCCAGCGCCTGGCCCGGCGCCAGCAGCCTGAGGAATGTGGTGGTTGGAGCCGGTGACTAATTCAAACCAGAACTCGGGGAGGAGTGGTGAGGGGCAAAGGGGAGGAGGAAGGGGCTGTGTGTGGGAGTTGGGGGCAGGAGCCGGGCTTTGCGTGGGAGGAGGGCTAAGCTGCGCTTGCCGGAACCCTGCGCTCCAGCGGTGCGCGCCAGGAGAGGGGGCCCGAGGCGAGGTCTCGCCTGGAGTTGGAAAGGCAGCGTGCTTAGGGTGTGTGCAGAGCTGTTATGTAAGGCTTTCCCATGCAAGGAGGGGTTTGCGGTGTGCGAAGGCCTGGGCTGCCCCTGGCAGGGCTGGTCGCCCCCCAGCAGTACCGAGGCCAGGATGTGGGGGCGCAGTCCCTTGGCGGCGCTGACCATGAGGGACTCCAGGGGCCCAAACAGGGCTGGCTGTGCCTCTTGCTGGGAGGGGTGCGGAGGGGGCACATGAGTGTTTTCAGCTGTAGCCGAGCCCAGACAACCAGGTGGGGAACGGCTCTGGCCCCTCTGCACAATGAGGCCACAGAGGGTTGTGTGCGATGTGTGTGCTTGCTGGTTTCGCAGGGTGTGGCTCCCGCCGCGGCGACCGTGGCGGTGAGGGGCTCCCAGGGAACGTGCGGTCGCTGCAGAGTGCCCTGCTCTGTGGAGGGGATTTGTGGGAAGGCAGTGTGTGGGAGCCTCCCAAGTCAGTCAGGTCCTTAGAGAATGACCCGGAGTCTCCGGAGGAAAAGGGTCCTAGATACCTCCCTCTGTGTCTCCAGCACAGCGCTGGGCGCTCGGTAAATACAGGTTTCGAACCCGTCTTCATTAGAATCCAACCTCGGATTGTAATGCTCCTGCTCTCTGCTTGCCCTTCCCAGCACAGCGTAGAGCATGGTAGGTGTTGGGTTGATTTTGTGGAATACGGTGAGGGGCTGTAGCAGTGAAGTTGAGAGAGTGGGGGAAGGCATTTAAGGGCCCCTGCACCTATACTGGCTGTAATTCAGGGGAGCAGATCTCGCTTTCATCCCCGCCCCATGAGGGAAATCCCAGGGGCAGGGTGTGGCACTCACTTCCTTTCAGAAGCTGAATGTGGGGAAGCTTCCTTCTCCTGTCCTTAGCGACAGGGGCTGGCCACCCCCCACCGCGTGGATGGTGGCGTGTGCAGAATGGGGAGGACAGGGGAGCCCCCGAGTTAAGGGCACCTCTTTACTCTGAGCTGTGAGCTGTGGGGTGAGGGAAGGTGGGAGAGGAGCTAGGAGGGTGAGAGTGGAGCTAGGAGAGGTCGCAGGGTTTGGGGGCTGTGGGAATGTGGGTTAGAAGGTATCTGAGCCCCTCTCTAAAGCCTTTGTCCCTAAGAGGTTATGCACAGGGACACTGGTCAGAGAACAGGGACACATGGGGAGCCACATAAGTCATGCGGACTGATATGGAGGCCACCAGCAGCGATTCAGGGGTCCTGGTCTGGGAATTCCTTGAGGAGCCGACCCCTCGGAGCTGAGGACTTGTGCCAGCCAGACATGGTCCAGGGCCTGGGGTGGGACACAGGGACCTGTTGAGGGAGAAGGTCCAGCGTCAGCCCAGGGCAGGGAGTCGGCTGGGGGTCCCTGGAGTCATCTTCGCCCTTGGGAAGTCCTGGGGAAAGGTGGCAATGCTGCCAGGCTGGATTCTTTTGCTCAACTTGGAATTGGCGGGTGGGTCCTGGCAGAGCCGGTCACCCTGAGCCTGAGGAGCTGGTTTGAGGGGTTGGGGCAAAGCCGTGGGGGCGGAGGGGTGTGTGGGGCTCTGGGGTGTGGTCACCACCTTCTTCAGAACTTGGGAACCGCCTGGAGACAGACAGAGAGACAGACCGGGAGAGCTAGTCCTACTCCTCACGGAACGGTGTGGCTCTCTTCCCCACCATTCCGGGGGCCCCAGAGTTTCTCTCCCTGGAGCTGGGCTGTGCACGCTTAGGTTTGAGGAAGGGTGATGGCCGCTGGGGAGGATTTAGAATGTGCCTCTTGGGCGGTGGCAGTGGCGGGGATCTAGGGCCTTCTTCCTTCTCTTCGTCCCGGGGTTCATCCGGGCTGGCATTTCCCTGGGCTCAGGACATCCGGTGGGCTCTCAAGGCTTCCTGAGCACGAGCAATTTCCAGCATTCCTGGGTGTGTCCAAGGGAGTGTGGGGCCACAGGAGGATTCCGAAGGAATGAAGCCCCTTTTCCTCCCTGCTGGCCTCAGTTCCCACCAGGGCTATGGCTAGGCTGTCCCTGGCAGTCTTAGGTAGGTAGGTCACTGTTAGCATTGCAGGTGTTGTCCCACTGTGGCTTTAGGTCCTTGTGACCACATGTCACAGCTTGTGTCTCTGAGTGAGGTGTGTGTCATTGCCTGTGAGAGTGTCCCACTGCTTGTGAATGAGGGTCTTCCCCTTGTGGCGTGCCTGGATGTGTCACCTCTGCCGGCATTGTCGTGGGGCTTGGAGGCAGAGGATGGCAGTGGCATTCTGCGCTGGTGGTGGAGGTTTCCTACGGGCCCGTAGGGGTTGTAGGTAAGGACTGAAGTGAGTTTCTCGGTCCTGGACAGGTCCGCACCGGCGGTTTGTGTCCAGAGGCCTTTGGGAGGTGGAGGACAGCCTTGGGGGTGCAGGCCCCAGCTGAGCAGGTTAAGCAAGGCACTGCGCACGGCCTGTCAGGGAGGGGCATCCTGCCTGGTCCCCCGGGGCTGGAGCGGAGGTTCTGGGGGAAGGGGAAGTGCCTGGAGCTGATCCCGTCTACAGCTACGTGTCCTGGCGGGGCCGGGGGCAGATCTTCGGCGACATAGCCAGAGCGGCCTGGCCCCACGCCCCTGCAGTAGCGTGGTCCGACCGCTGGGGGGAGAGCAAGCAGCGCCCTCCCCAGATCCCGGCCTTGGGTGGGGCAGACAGGCAGCTCCCAAACTGTAATCTACCCCATAGGGCAAGACCAAGCGTTCTGCTCCACCCCGTCTCCTATAGGAGGCCACCCTCAGAGTTGGTGTCTTAATCCCAGGGGTCCTGGGTAAAAGCCCACACTTCCCTGCTTCTGTGTCCAGGTGTGGGGACTCCCCACTGGATAATATGCTGTCCCCAGCCCCCTTTCACAAGGAGCGCAGAGAGTCCCTCCTGGCCAGGGAGGGAAGAGGGAATCTCCGTCTCTGCTGGAAGTGAGAGCCTGGAGCTTCAGCGCTTCCGAGCTCACTGGAGCATGGGAGGGGGCTGTGCGTGGCCGGGGTAGAGAGAGATGGAGAAAAGCGTCACAGCAGAGTCAGAAAACAACCAGCTGGCTGCAGTCGGGGTGTAGGGGCTGCCCTGGAAGTCAGCATGATGTGAGGGGCCAGGGGAAGGGGGTGATGGGGAGGGGAGGGCTGGAATGACAAAGCTGGAAAAACTTCTCCTGGTGGGAGTTGTGACTGGGCTGGTGCCTCCCTGTCCTAAGGGCAGGGAGCAGGGAGGAGGCCAGGCAGGTGCACACACAGAGGGGGAGGTGCAGGCTCAGGGGACATAGGCACCAGGTGAACAGGTGTAGGGGCCTCCAGGACAACTGTCTGTTACGAGCAGGTGAAGGCTGGCTGGGGCTGCAGGCTGCCCTGGGTTGTGTAGAGTGGAGAATGGGGCCGAGGGTTTCCGTGTGTGTGCTCGTGTGTGTGTGTGTGTGTGTGTGTGCACTTGTGTGCCTTTCTCTGAAGGTGCCCAAGTTGCATGTGTCTTGCAACATGTTCATCTAATTCTTCCTGGTAATTCCACCTCCCAAATCTGCCCCACCCCCCTGCATGCTGCCCAGAATCAGCTAGGTGGGTTTGTAAAAGTCCTCAGTGCTGGCTTAGACTCTGAGATGTCTGCACACTTCTGCTCCAGTTAGAATGGGGCATAACGTTTTTTCCTAAACAAGCCTGGCAGCTGCATCCTTGGGGGACCATTGGAGGGTCAGGCCCTGGAAGGGATGTCAACCCTGTGTTTCTCCTTGTTCCTTTGGAACGAGGGTCTGTGTGTCATGACTGTCTCCATCTCCTAGAAGTGGAAATGCTTGTCTTGCTCTGCCCGCCTCTAGCATGAGTCTGGTGCCTCCAGCATGAGTCTGGTGCCTCTAGCATGAGTCTGGCCTCTAGCATGAGTCTGGCCTCTAGCGTGAGTCTGGTGCCTCCAGCATGAGTCTGGTGCCTCTAGCATGAGTCTGGCCTCTAGCGTGAGTCTGGTGCCTCCAGCATGAGTCTGGCCTCTAGCGTGAGTCTGGTGCCGGTTGAGCCCCAGGAGATGGTTCTTTTGTCTCCCACCTGCTGGGGCCCAAGAGAAATCTAGGTCAAAGTGAGTTGGCTGCTGGGCAGCTCAGGATCCTGACCCCCTCAGGCCCCAGCCTCAGTAAGCCCCAGAAGCAAAAGGCCCCTCATATGCAGAGCCCTGGGATGCCTGGGGCGGTCCATTCTGAGTCTGCGGCCCACAGCTTGGACCGGGTTGAGGCTGGAGTGTGGGGAAGGGGGTTTGGAGGTCTCTGCATCTTCCTGTTGTTGTCCCTCTAGCTCTCACTCCAGTGTAGGTCTCTTTTCTGTGCATCTGCCTCTGTGGGTTCTCCTGTGTGTCATCCTGTGTATTTCCTTGTGCCTTCATCCCTCTGCTGGGCAAAGACCGTTGGCCTTGGGGGTCAGAGACTCCTGGGCTTGCATTTCCACTCTCTCACACTTGGGCAAGTAGTGTTATCTCCTGGGCCTGTTTCCACATCTCTGAAGTAAGGATATCAGTTCTTTGCACATAGCATCATCATTTGGGGGTTGAATGAGAACCCAGGCATGGGATGTTGCCAACAACACAGTCCGTGACACACAAGAATGCTCTGCAGAATTCTCTTTCTCGCTACTTGTGTGTGGGTTTTTTTTTCTTTCAACACGAACTTTCTGTTCCTCTTTGCCTCCTGATGAGTGTTTATGAGAGCAGAGCATACTGTCTTCTGGGTGTGTCTTTCTGAATAGCCTCCCTCTCCTCCTGGTTCCGAATGTTGGGGGCTTCCCCTCGGGTAGGGTCTCTGACTCTGGGCGTGAGTCACGTCGTTCCTGGGATGAGGACCGCTCCTCTTTGGCCTTGTGTGTGTGGTGGGTTGATTGACCCACGTGCGTGCCGCCGTGCTGGGTGGAAGTTTCACTGTGGCTGGTGCCCTCCCTACCACGGATGGGGTGATTTTCTTCCCCTCAGAGGGTTGCCTCCTGTGTCCCGCCTATGCTGGGTGGATGCCTAGTCGTGGGCCCCTGTGGTGTGTATCTTGTCCTCAGGTTTGGTGCATTTGGGCACAGAGGCCTGTGGCCTGTCTCTGGGGGAGTGTGTGTATCAATTCCTGCCATCTCCACACTGACGCTGGCTGCAGGGCTGTCTCTAGCTGCTGCGGCAATTGGCCTGGTTTCCATCCTGGCTGTCTTTATACTGGCTCGCCCCGGGAAGGGGTACTGTTCTCCGAGGGCAGTGGAGGAAGGAGCTTCCTCTGGAGGTCACCCCTGGCAGAGGCCATCTGCTGGGGTCAAGAATCTGCTTCCTGGAGTTCTCCTGCTTCTACTTGGCGTCGTGCCCAATCGCAGGGTATGGGCAGAGCCCTGCTGCTCGGCACATCCTCTTTGCAGTTTTGAAGTGACAGGATGGGCTGTTCTCTCGCTGCTTCTGGCCTGAATTATAGCCTGTCCCACGGTGTCAGGCATGCGTGCTCTCACCTTTGCAGCTGGCGTGGCCTCACCATCTCACTCTTTTCTGCCCTCCAAGCAATATTCTGCCTTAGGGAGTCTCCACTCTGGCCCTGCTCCTTCTTTTTTTATTTTAAAAAATTAAGTTTTTATTTTTTATAGAGATAGGGTTTTGCCATATTGCCCAGGCTGATCTCAAACTCCTGGGCTCAAGCGATCAGTGTGCCTCGGCCTCCCAAAGTGCTGGGATTACAGGCATGGATTACAGGCATGAGCCAGCGCGCCTAGCTCTGCCCCGTTTCTTCCTACCACGAGGGAGGCTGTGGGGTGGACCCCCGAGCTGTGTGCTAGCAGGCTCTGGGACTAGGGCCCCAGCACACTCCCATTCTCTCATTTCTCTGGACCTTACTTTCTCCATCCTTAAGTAACAGGCAGTGCCGTCCCATAAAACTCTCGGCAGTGGGGGAAGTGTTCTGTGTCCATGCTAATATAGTAGCCACTAGCGACATGTGACTGTCGAGCTCTTGAAATGTGGCTAGTGCAGCCAATGAGCTACAATTTTAATTTAACGGAATTTTAATTGATTAAATTTAAATAGCTACATGTGGCTGCTGTGTTGGGTGGCACGACTCTAGGTCTCTCCTAGCTCTGAAGGCTTATGGCACTTGGCTGAATCGTGCAGAATTCCCCACAGCTCCAAAGACACTCTTTTGGGTAGCAACAGGGCAGAGCCCTCAGCCTCTGGGGAAAGCCTGACTTAACCTAACTTGTGTGGGAGGAGAAGACAGGGCCACCTGGGCTTGAGACAGGCTCCAGAGCGGGAGGAGAGACTGAGGGCTGGGACCAAACGTGGAGAATGGAGAAAGGGGAACCCCGGCTACATAGTATCCCACGCTGCTCCTTCACTATTCCCTTCAGTATTTCCATGCCCCTCCTCGGAACTGAATGGCCCAGGTCAGATGGGAGGGGAGTCCTTCCAGGCTGTGCCAGGACAGCAGGGCCAGAGCCAGAGCGGGCAGGGTGGTTGGCAGCCCCACCTGGCCGGGAAGCCATTGGGTGCCCTGCCAGGGCCAACCTGCAGCCTCGGGTCCAATGGCTCCCGTCCTCATGGGCTATTGGATCAGTTGTCTGCTTAGGATGGTTTCTCTCCTCCTCAGGAACCACGTGGGTTGAGGCAGGTAGCAAGTCTGTCCTGGGCCTTTAAAGGGACTTCTGCCCTGGGACTCTGCCTGAGGCACTGGCAGGGAAGCTAACTGCCTGTCTGCAGGGGAGCTCTGGTTCCTCTGGCACCTGGGGATCTGGCCCAGGAGGCACTTTGTCCTTTGGGTTTTAGGCTCAACCCTTTGCAGGTCTGGAGCTGTTGCAGCCAGCTGCAGTGACTCACTGGGGAGGGAGGGAAAAAGGGAGGGTGGGGCCGAGGTGTGGGCGAGGGTGATCTGGCCCAGCTAGCTCTCTCCCCATCGCTGGCTGCTGGCACGGCACCAGGACGCTGGGGTGAGCAAAGGGGCCCTGCTCCAGGAGGAGGACAGGGGTGTCTGGGCGATCTGAAGGGGTGGCTTCAGTTCTGTCTGAGAGATGAAGTCTGGAATCTTTTTTCCCTCCCTGCCTCTGCCCGGCTCCTTTTCTGCAGGGCTAGCTGCTGAGCACTGGACACGGGGAGAGAATGTGCCATTTAAGCCCCAGCTTTGCTGTTTCACACTGGGAAGGGTCAGAGTGATTTCCCGTCGCAGCCTTCTCTGCGGCCGGAAGGGAGGAGGTGTTTTCCCCAGTTTGCACCTGAGCCCACAGGCTCAGAGTCTTTGCTCACCTTGTAGCCAGCACCTGTGTTGACAAGGAGACACGTCGTCCACACCGCGTTGTCAAACGGGAGGATGGCTGTCGGGGGCTGGGGTCTGTGTTTCTCTTTCATCCGTGTTGTGATCTGCCTGAGATAGGAACTGCTAAGTGCCCACAAATTCCTAAGAGACAGTCTTGTCCTCAGAGGTCACCTCTAGCGCCTTCAAGACCCCATGTACATTTCATTTCCCGCAGAAAGCTCCCAAGCCTTCTGGAATATTCTGCGGCAAAATCGGTCACAGCTAGTGCACCTTGCTCATCTGATGTGTGTCTGTGACAGAAACTGAGTCTGAAATCTCCCTGTCCGGCACATGGGTGCGTGAGTGACGTGAGGTCACCGTCTAATGCAGCGTATGATTAGGTGCCGGGCCCAGCTGTGTCCATCCCTGGCCGGTTCCGTCTGCAGTGCAAAGTATAGTGTTGGGCATAGGGAGGCAGCCGGTATATGTGCATTGATTGACTGTTGATACTTTTTGGATGTAAACAGCTGTAGGCGGGGCTTTGGGTCAGGTTCCCCATGACTTATAGTGTTCCTCACACCATTTCAATTGGTGGCCACTGCCGCCATTTTGTGTGGTGGCTGTAGTCCGTGGCCCTGTGCAGAGAGAGTCCTGCCTGGTATCTTTCCAGGGCGCCTGCAGATGACAGCTCATCCTGTGGCTGGAGGGCGAATTTATTACTAAATGCTTGCATTTAAAGGGGCCTGTTATACCTGATGTAAATGATGAGTTGATGGATGCTGACGAGTTGATGGGTGCAGCACACCAACATGGCACAAGTATACATATGTAACAAACCTGCACGTTATGCACATGTACCCTAGAACTTAAAGTATAATAATAATAAATAAATTAAAAAAAAAAAAAAAAAAAGGGGGGGGGGCCTGGCTCAGGGCCTGGTGTGGGCAGCCAGTGGGCCTGGACTCACCCTGGGCCAAGTCGGGCTCATCTGGGCTCTAGCCTCTAGGGCTTGGGTGGTGCCTGGTGGGGCTGGGACCTCCTTTGTTCAGGCAGCTTCCTGTGGCAGGGCTTCCGGCGCTGCCAGCTGGTGAGGCACCCCCTTGGTCCCAGGGACTGGGTGAGACCAGGTGGCCCGAGTCTCTGTCTCTGAGGGAGGTGGAACACTGCCATTCCTCCTTGGAGGCAGCCTCTGAGGAGGCTCCCACCTGTTACAAGCAGCAGACCTGGGATGGAGTAGGCAAAAGAGTTACAGACTCGGTGGGCCAGGCGCGGCGGCTCATGCCTGTAATCCCAGCACTTTTGGGAGGCCGAGGAGGATGGATCACGAGGTCAGGAGTTCAAGACCAACTTGGCCAAGATGGTGAAACCCCATCTCTATAAAAATACCAAAAATTAGCTGGGCGTGATGGGTGTAATCCCAGCTACTCAGGAGACTGAGGCAGAGAATTGCTTGAACCTGGGAGGGGGAGGTTGCAGTGAGCCGAGATCACGCCACTGCACACCAGCCTGGGCTACAAAGCGAGATTCCGTCTCAAAAAAAAAAGGAGTTACAGACTCGGGTCCAAGCCCAGCATAGTTGTGCTGTCATGTGTACCCCGGGTAAGCTGTTCTCTCGGAGACTCAGTCTCTGTCTGTGAAGTTGGCACCAGTAACATCTCCCTCTTGAAGCTGTGGTTGAGAATGTGGGTCGAGGCCAGGCGCAGTGGCTCCTGTTTATAGTCCCAGCACTTTGGGATTGTTTGAGCCCAGGAGTTCTGGACCAGCCTGGGCAACATGGCAAAACCCCATCTCTCCAAAAATACAAAAATTAGCCAGTTGTAGTGGCACGTGACTGTGGTCCGAGCTACTTGGGTGGCTGAGGCAGGAGGATCACTTGAGTCCAGGAGGTTGAGGCTGCAGTGAGTCGTGATCGCACCCCTGCACTCCAGCCTGTGTGACAGAACCAGACCCTGTCCCAAAAAAATAAAACGAGGCCGAGTGCGTGGCTCACGCCTGTAATCCCAGCACTTTGGGAGGCTGAGGCAGGTGGATCACGAGGTCAGGAGATCGAGATCATCCTGGCTAACACGGTGAAACCCCATCTCTACTAAAAATACAAAAATTCGCTGGGCATGGTGCATGGTGGCGGGCGCCTGTAGTCCCAGCTACTCAGGAGGCTGAGGCAGGAGACTGGCTTGAACCCGGGAGACGGAGCTTGCAGTGAGCCAAGATCTACTATTGCATTCCAGCCTGGGTGACAGAGCGAGACTCCATCTCAAAAAATAATAATAATAAAGAATAAAAAATAAAAAAATAAAAAAATAAAAAGAATATGGTGAGAATGTGCATGTGAAGCGGCTCCTGCCGGCTGGTGTTCATTTTTTTCTCCTTTATTGCCTCCATTTTCACAGATGAGGAAATGGAGGTTCAGAAAAGTGAAGTGTCTTGGCCAGGGTCCCACAGCTAGAAGGAGGCAGAGCCAGGATCTGACTCCAAGTCTGGCTCCTCTGAAGTCGCTTTGTGCTATGCCAGGCTGGAGAGTCATGGACGAGTGGAATTGATGGCGGTGGTGGGGGTCGGGGTTGTGAGCTGGCCTGGGTAGCAGAGGACCCGGCTGTCCCTTGGGTGGGGACTCGGAGCGAGCTGACTGCTGACCGGAGTGTGAGCGTCATCATGAACTTTCCCCTAGGTTGTGACCGAGATCCTGACGAGAGAGACTGAGGGGAAGAGAGGAAGGAGGGGCGGGCTCCTGGCAAGGCATTTGCTCCTGAGCGGAATCCTGCAAAGGTCAGTAGGTGGGAGAGGCAGAGAGAGGCGGAGGTGATGGGATGTGGGGAGGGTCGGCCCCGTGTGGATGGGAGGCTGGGGCTGTGGGGGACAGGGATGAAGGACTGGCTGCCTCTGGGGCCAGTTGCCTCTGCTATCTCATTTCCATCTTCTTTGTTATGCCTTGGGAGAACTTCCACAGTGGAAGGACGTGAGACGAGGTAACCCATCCCCAACACCTCACCTGGCAGGTGAGCCGGCTGCAGGGGCAGGCGCGTTGCCAAGGGCCCCACTCCTGGAGTTTATAGCACCGGAGATCGCTAGCTTTCCCGTGCCCTAACGTCCTCCCACCCGCACTGACCCCAGCTCCATTTCCTCACCTCATCCCAGATGGAGAAGGAGGAGGAGACAACCCGGGAGCTGCTGCTGCCCAACTGGCAGGGTAGCGGCTCCCACGGGCTGACCATCGCCCAAAGGGATGACGGCGTCTTTGTGCAGGAGGTGACGCAGAACTCCCCTGCGGCCCGCACTGGGGTGGTCAAGGAGGGTGAGTCTCCAGGGTATGGACTGGGTGCTGGAGGTTGGGGGGTCGGCGGGGGTGTTGGAGGGAAGGGCAGGGAGCAGGCAGAAGTGGGCGAGTGGCTGCCGAGGGCCTGTTCCCAGTGGCATCAGGATGGGCGGTACCCAAGCCCTGCCCTCTCTTGGCCACTCTGTGTCTGTCACTTGTGGTCCTCAGGGGAGGCAGTTGTGTGGGGTAGTGGACACCTGGTCCTCAGATCTGACTCCACCACCCACTAGCTCTGCAGATTTGGGCAAACGAGTTGGCCTTGCTTTTTTTTTTTTTTTTGAGACGGAGTCTCGCTCTGTCGCCCAGGCTGGAGTGCAGTGGCCGGATCTCAGCTCACTGCAAGCTCCGCCTCCCAGGTTGGCCTTCTCCTTTCAGCCTCCTGAGTAGCTGGGACTTTCGCCCGGCTTTTTTTTTTTTTAGTAGAGACGGGGTTTCACCGTGTTTGGTCTCGCTCCTGACCTCGTTGCCCAGGTGCTGGAGTGCAATGAGCACCACCGCGCCCGGCCTTTTTTTTTTTTTTTTTTTTTGTGATGGAGTTTTGCTCTTGTTGCCCAGGCTGGAGTGCAATGGCACCATCTCAGCTCAGTGCAACCTCCGCCTCCTGGGTTCAAGCGATTCTTCTGCCTCAGCCTCCAGGGTAGCTGGGATTATAGGCATGCGCCACCACACCTGGCTAATTTTGCATTTTTAGTACAGACGGGGTTTCTCTATGTTGGTCATTCTGGTCTCAAACTCCTGACCTCAGGCGATCCGTCCGCCTCGGCCTCCCAAAGTGCTGGGATTATAGGCGTGAGCCACCGTGCCTGGCCCCCACAAATTGGCCTTTTTAAGCCTCAGTTTCCATGTCTGTACAATGGGTATTACCACGCCCACCTTGAGGGTGGTCATGAGATCAAGTTAGTTCAGTGCCCAGTGTGTGGTGGCTATGTGCGATTTCCCTGAGGCTCTTTGGGCCTTACCTGCTTCCTGCTCTTCCCTGCTCAGGGGACCAGATTGTGGGTGCCACCATCTACTTTGACAACCTGCAGTCGGATGAGGTGACCCAGCTGCTGAACACCATGGGGCACCACACGGTGGGCCTGAAGCTGCACCGCAAGGGGGACCGCTCCCCCGAGCCTGGCCAGACCTGGACCCGTGAAGTCTTCAGCTCCCGCAGCTCTGAAGTGGTTCTGGTGAGTACCTCGCCGGCCCATCTGTACCCTGAGCTCCCCCGGCCACACCAGCCTGCTGACCCCACTCCTGAGCCTCCCATCTGCCTCCGGAGCCTCTCCTTTTGCTCCTTCTCCTCCTCTCACCTGTCTTCACTCGCTTGATCTCTTGGCCACCCTGTTTCTTTCTGCTTTCATGTGACATGTGGCTGTGCTGCCCCTAAATGTCTTCAATGAGTCTCTTCAGAGTGGCCACAGTGTGGGAACTGACTTGTGCAGCCCGGCCCTAGATGCTAGGAGGAAGGTCGGCTGTTTTGCAAGAGCCTTTCAAATGACTTCACAGGTGCCCAGCTCCACCTCACAGGCACCATTTTTCTCTCTGCAGAGGCCTGATACATTCTGTGGGTCAGACGCTGGACAGCAAAGTGCCTGTGGGGACATTGTTCCTTCTCGTGGCTTGTTTATTTAACAAATAATGGGTCGTCAAAGTGAGACTGTTAACCCAAGCACAATCAATCTTAGGCTCAACAAGTGCTTTCCAGGGTACAAGGGCCTCTGAGAAAATTCCCCTCCTGGTTAAACAAACGAGCCAGTGGGTTGAGAGTTGGGAGCTGAAGGGCCCGGTCTCTTGGGAGGTCTCCCTGGCACAGGCCGATTTGAATCTCTAACTGAATGGAAATCCTTCCAGTCCAAGAGTATACCTCCCACTCCCTCCCCGTGGTTTTTGCTTCCCGGTATGACCTCCAGAGAATTTCTGATTTCCTCCTGTGATGTGACTGTCAACCCCTTTCTTTACTCCCTTGTGCTGTGGCCCAGGAGGCTCCATGGACCTCTGTTTTGGTCCCAGCTTCTCTGGGAAACAGGCAACGTGTTGTCGGCTGGGCTGTGGCCGGGCATTTGCTAACTCAGGCAGACTCTGCTGCAACCTCTGCCCGGCGTGTGTTTCTGCAGAGCGGGGACGATGAGGAGTACCAGCGCATCTACACCACGAAGATCAAGCCACGGCTGAAGTCGGAAGACGGAGCGGAAGGAGACCTTGGGGAGACCCAGAGCCGCACCATCACGGTGACCAGAAGAGTCACGGCCTACACTGTGGATGTGACCGGCCGGGAAGGAGCCAAGGACATAGACATCAGTAGCCCTGAATTCAAGATCAAGATTCCAAGACATGAACGGACTGAAATCTCCAATGTGGATGTGGAGACCCAGTCTGGAAAGACCGTGATCAGACTGCCCTCGGGCTCGGGGGCAGCCTCTCCAACGCCAGGCTCTGCTGTGGATATCCGAGCAGGGGCCATTTCTGCTTCAGGACCAGAGCTCCAAGGTGCTGGCCACTCAAAGCTCCAGGTCACCATGCCTGGGATAAAGGTGGGAGGCTCAGGTGTCAATGTCAGTGCAAAGGGCTTGGACTTGGGTGGCAGAGGAGGGGTCCAAGTTCCAGCAGTGGACATTTCATCTTCTCTTGGGGGTGGGGCAGTAGAGGTGCAGGGCCCATCTCTGGAGAGTGGTGATCATGGCAAAATTAAAATTCCCACCATGAAGGTGCCGAAATTTGGTGTCTTGACAGGGCCTGAGGGCCAGACGCCCGAGGCAGGGCTGAGGGTTTCTGCACCTGAAGTCTCTGTGGGGCACAAGGGCGGCAAGCCAGGCTTGACTATTCAAGCCCCTCAGCTGGAAGTCAGCGTGCCCTCTGCCAATATTGAGGGTCTTGAGGGGAAGCTGAAGGGGCCCCAAATCACTGGGCCATCATTTGAGGGTGACCTAGGCCTGAAAGGTACCAAGCCACAGGGGCGCATTGGGGTCGACGCCTCTGCTCCCCAAATTGGGGGTAGCATCACTGGCCCCAGTGTGGAAGTTCAGGCCCCTGACATTGATGTTCAGGGGCCTGGGAGCAAACTGAACGTGCCCAAGATGAAAGTCCCCAAGTTCTCTGTATCAGGTGCAAAGGGAGAGGAAACTGGGATTGATGTGACACTGCCTACAGGTGAAGTGACTGTTCCTGGGGTCTCTGGGGATGTCAGCCTGCCTGAGATTGCTACTGGTGGGCTGGAAGGAAAGATGAAAGGTACTAAAGTCAAGACTCCTGAAATGATTATTCAGAAACCTAAAATCTCTATGCAGGATGTGGATCTGAGCCTTGGGTCTCCTAAACTGAAAGGAGATATTAAGGTTTCTGCTCCTGGGGTGCAAGGTGATGTTAAAGGCCCTCAAGTGGCAGTTAAAGGCCCCAGAGTGGACATAGAGACCCCAAACCTAGAGGGAACCTTGACAGGCCCCAGGCTTGGCAGTCCTTCTGGGAAAACCGGAACCTGTAGGATCTCTATGGCAGAAGTAGACTTAAATGTGGCCACACCTAAAGTGAAAGGGGGTGTAGATGTTACACTCCCCAAAGTAGAAGGGAAAGTCAAAGTCCCTGAAGTTGATGTCAAAGGCCCCAAAGTGGACATCAGTGCCCCAGATGTCGAAGCACATGGCCCAGAATGGAACCTGAAAATGCCCAAGATGAAAATGCCCACGTTCAGCACTCCAGGAGCCAAAGGGGAAGGTCCAGATGTGCATATGACTCTACCCAAAGGAGATGTCAGTATTTCAGGGCCCAAGGTCAGTGTGGAAGCCCCAGATGTCAACATAGAGGGTCTGGGGGGGAAGCTTAAAGGCCGCCCTGATGTTAAGCTGCCTGATATGAGTGTCAAGACACCAAAGATCTCCATGCCTGATGTAGATTTGCACGTGAAAGGTACAAAGGTGAAGGGAGAGTATGATGTAACTGTACCAAAGCTTGAAGGAGAACTCAAAGGCCCGAAAGTGAACATTGATGCCCCAGATGTGGATGTTCATGGCCCAGACTGGCACTTGAAGATGCCCAAGATGAAAATACCCAAATTCAGTGCGCCAGGGTTCAAAGCAGAGGGCCCAGAAGTGGATGTGAACCTGCCCAAGGCTGATGTGGACATTTCCGGGCCCAAGGTAGATGTTAGTGTTCCTGATGTGAGCATTGAGGGACCAGAAGGGAAATTGAAAGGGCCCAAGTTTAAGATGCCTGAGATGAACATCAAAGTCCCCAAGATCTCCATGCCTGATGTGGACTTACATTTGAAAGGCCCTAACGTAAAGGGAGAATATGATGTCACAATGCCAAAGGTTGAAAGTGAGATTAAAGTTCCTGATGTTGAACTTAAAAGTGCCAAAGTGGACATCGATGCCCCAGATGTGGAGGTTCAAGGTCCAGACTGGCACCTGAAGATGCCCAAGATGAAAATGCCCAAGTTCAGCATGCCTGGCTTCAAAGCAGAGGGCCCAGAAGTGGATGTGAACCTGCCCAAGGCTGAAGTTGACATCTCAGGACCCAAGGTGGATGTTGAAGTTCCAGATGTGAATATTGAAGGACCTGAAGGAAAGCTGAAGGGCCCCAAGTTCAAGATGCCAGAGATGAATATCAAGGCCCCCAAGATCTCCATGCCTGATGTGGACTTGCATATGAAAGGTCCTAAAGTAAAGGGAGAATATGATGTGACAGTGCCAAAGCTGGAAGGGGAGCTGAAAGGCCCAAAAGTAGATGTCAGTGCCCCAGATGTTGAAATGCAGGGTCCTGACTGGAACTTGAAGATGCCAAAGATTAAAATGCCCAAATTTAGCATGCCCAGCCTCAAAGGAGAGGGGCCAGAATTGGATGTGAACCTGTCCAAAGCGAATGTGGACATTTCTGCACCAAAAGTAGACCTTAGTGCTCCAGATCTGAGCCTTGAAGGACCTGAAGGGAAGTTGAAAGGCCCCAAGTTTAAGATGCCTGAGATGCACTTCAGAGCTCCTAAGATGTCTCTGCCAGATGTTGACCTGGATCTTAAAGGACCCAAAATGAAAGGAAATGTAGATATTTCTGCACCAAAGATAGAGGGTGAGATGCAGGTTCCAGATGTGGACATCAGAGGTCCCAAGGTAGACATTAAAGCACCAGATGTGGAAGGCCAAGGCCCAGACTGGAGCCTGAAAATACCCAAGATGAAAATGCCCAAGTTCAGCATGCCCAGTCTCAAAGGTGAGGGCCCAGAAGTGGATGTGAACTTGCCTAAGGCTGACATTGCTGTCTCAGGACCCAAGGTGGAGATTGAAGCCCCAGATGTGAGCCTCGAAGGTCCAGAAGGGAAACTGAAGGGTCCCAAGTTTAAGATGCCTGAGATGCACTTCAAGACCCCCAAGATCTCCATGCCTGATGTGGACTTACACTTAAAAGGCCCTAAAGTCAAAGGGGATGTGGATTTGTCTGTGCCCAAGGTAGAAGGTGAAATGAAAGTGCCAGATGTTGACATCAAAGGACCCAAAGTGGACATTGATGCCCCGGATGTGGATGTTCATGGCCCAGACTGGCACCTGAAGATGCCCAAGATGAAAATGCCCAAGTTCAGCATGCCTGGCTTCAAAGCAGAGGGCCCTGAAGTGGATGTGAACCTGCCCAAGGCCGACATTGATGTCTCAGGACCCAAGGTGGATGTTGAAGTCCCAGATGTGAGCCTTGAGGGCCCGGAAGGAAAGCTGAAGGGCCCCAAGTTTAAGATGCCTGAGATGCACTTCAAGACCCCCAAGATCTCCATGCCTGA